>NW_027362769.1:404526809-405203273 GCF_046119375.1 Phyllobates terribilis | reverse complement strand
ACTGTATGTGTGCAGTGTGTAGAGATACTTGTGTAATGCCTCCTATAGTCTGGTGTATACAGATTACTGTATGTGTGCAGTGTGTAGAGACACTTGTGTAATGTCTCCATATAGTCTGGTGTATACAGATTACTGTATGTGTGCAGTGTGTAGAGATACTTGTGTAATGTCTCCATATAGTCTGGTGTATACAGATTACTGTATGTGTGCAGTGTGTAGAGATACTTGTGTAATGTCTCCATATAGTCTGGTGTATACAGATTACTGTATGTGTGCAGTGTGTAGAGATACTTGTGTAATGTCTCCATATAGTCTGGTGTATACAGATTACTGTATGTGTGCAGTGTGTAGAGACACTTGTGTAATGTCTCCATATAGTCTGGTGTATACAGATTACTGTATGTGTGCAGTGTGTAGAGATACTTGTGTAATGTCTCCATATAGTCTGGTGTATACAGATTACTGTATGTGTGCAGTGTGTAGAGATACTTGTGTAATGTCTCCATATAGTCTGGTGTATACAGATTACTGTATGTGTGCAGTGTGTAGAGATACTTGTGTAATGTCTCCATATAGTCTGGTGTATACAGATTACTGTATGTGTGCAGTGTGTAGAGATACTTGTGTAATGTCTCCATATAGTCTGGTGTATACAGATTACTGTATGTGTGCAGTGTGTAGAGACACTTGTGTAATGTCTCCATATAGTCTGGTGTATACAGATTACTGTATGTGTGCAGTGTGTAGAGATACTTGTGTAATGTCTCCATATAGTCTGGTGTCTACAGATTACTGTATGTGTGCAGTGTGTAGAGACACTTGTGTAATGTCTCCATATAGTCTGGTGTATACAGATTACTGTATGTGTGCAGTGTGTAGAGACACTTGTGTAATGTCTCCATATAGTCTGGTGTATACAGATTACTGTATGTGTGCAGTGTGTAGAGATACTTGTGTAATGCCTCCATATAGTCTGGTGTATACAGATTACTGTATGTGTGCAGTGTGTAGAGATACTTGTGTAATGTCTCCATATAGTCTGGTGTCTACAGATTACTGTATGTGTGCAGTGTGTAGAGACACTTGTGTAATGTCTCCATATAGTCTGGTGTATACAGATTACTGTGTGTGTGCAGTGTGTAGAGACACTTGTGTAATGTCTCCATATAGTCTGGTGTCTACAGATTACTGTATGTGTGCAGTGTGTAGAGACACTTGTGTAATGTCTCCATATAGTCTGGTGTATACAGATTACTGTATGTGTGCAGTGTGTAGAGACACTTGTGTAATGTCTCCATATAGTCTGGTGTATACAGATTACTGTATGTGTGCAGTGTGTAGAGATACTTGTGTAATGCCTCCATATAGTCTGGTGTATACAGATTACTGTATGTGTGCAGTGTGTAGAGATACTTGTGTAACGTCTCCATATAGTCTGGTGTATACAGATTACTGTATGTGTGCAGTGTGTAGAGATACTTGTGTAATGTCTCCATATAGTCTGGTGTATACAGATTACTGTATGTGTGCAGTGTGTAGAGATACTTGTGTAATGTCTCCATATAGTCTGGTGTCTACAGATTACTGTATGTGTGCAGTGTGTAGAGATACTTGTGTAATGTCTCCATATAGTCTGGTGTCTACAGATTACTGTATGTGTGCAGTGTGTAGGGATACTTGTGTAATGTCTCCATATAGTCTGGTGTATACAGATTACTGTGTGTGTGCAGTGTGTAGAGATACTTGTGTAATGCCTCCATATAGTCTGGTGTATACAGATTACTGTATGTGTGCAGTGTGTAGAGATACTTGTGTAATGTCTCCATATAGTCTGGTGTCTACAGATTACTGTATGTGTGCAGTGTGTAGAGATACTTGTGTAATGTCTCCATATAGTCTGGTGTCTACAGATTACTGTATGTGTGCAGTGTGTAGAGACACTTGTGTAATGTCTCCATATAGTCTGGTATATACAGATTACTGTATGTGTGCAGTGTGTAGAGATACTTGTGTAATGTCTCCATATAGTCTGGTGTATACAGATTACTGTATGTGTGCAGTGTGTAGAGATACTTGTGTAATGCCTCCATATAGTCTGGTGTCTACAGATTACTGTATGTGTGCAGTGTATAGAGATACTTGTGTAGTGCCTCCATATAGTCTGGTGTCTACAGATTACTGTATGTGTGCAGTGTATAGAGATACTTGTGTAATGTCTCCATATAGTCTGGTGTATACAGATTACTGTATGTGTGCAGTGTGTAGAGATACTTGTGTAATGTCTCCATATAGTCTGGTGTCTACAGATTACTGTATGTGTGCAGTGTGTAGAGATACTTGTGTAATGTCTCCATATAGTCTGGTGTATACAGATTACTGTATGTGTGCAGTGTGTAGAGATACTTGTGTAATGTCTCCATATAGTCTGGTGTCTACAGATTACTGTATGTGTGCAGTGTATAGAGATACTTGTGTAATGCCTCCATATAGTCTGGTGTATACAGATTACTGTATGTGTGCAGTGTGTAGAGATACTTGTGTAATGCCTCCATATAGTCTGGTGTCTACAGATTACTGTATGTGTGCAGTGTGTAGAGATACTTGTGTAATGCCTCCATATAGTCTGGTGTCTACAGATTACTGTATGTGACGCGCCCCTGGGCCTGTGTCGCGCTGCGTTGCGCACGCGGGAGCTTACCCGGAGCCGGATCTCTTGAGGGTTGTAGTCTCGTGGCGGTGACCCGGTCCGTGCCCAGGGAGTCAAACTGAGCGGCGAGGTAACAGCGGTAGATGCAGGACGACTACGCCACCCGTTGAATGCAGCTATGGAGCTGCCGCTGCAGGACAGTCCGCTGAGGCCGGTGGATGGATGGTGCAGCGTAGATGGTATAACCCCCAACAGGAGGGGTATGGCCTCAGGGCAGCAGATGTGGATGATGGGGGTAGCAGGAACCACTCAGAGACGGTGCGGTGTAATTCAGGGTCTTTACTGGTAACAACGATAGACCCTCCCGGAGTACTTGCTAGTGAACGGGGCCTGGTCAGTCCTTGAGCAGATGGGATCTCCCCTGGCCAGGCGGAGTTGTAGGCCTCCCAAACTGACTGTACTCTTCTGGCTACCTTGCTAGAAGCGGATATAAGTAGCCCACGTCCCTGAGTGTACCGTGTGGTGCTCACCCGTATGGCCGGTGACTCGGGGCCTTCTAATGGCTTCCGCTCCACGATGGCGGTGCTGGTCCCACGCGTGTGACCGTGCCTTCGGGTTTCTGGGCCTGAGGACCTGAAATCCCCTGCCGGTCGGCTTCTGCTGCTGGGTAAGAGTTAGTCCCCACAGCCTCGGACGCCGGGTCCGGTAAGAAAGCTTCTCAGTCAGGGCGAGCTCTGCAGCTGCCAGCCCCTGACTCGTAGTAGTATTGCTCCCACTGAGCTTCTGCTGTTTCTTCCTGTGACTGTTTCTTGTCTCTACTCTCCTTGACTGACTAACCCTGCCTCAGCCCAGGGTTTATACAGGGGAAGTTCTTCCCCTCCCAAGACTGGGCAGGAGGTGTGGCATGCACAGGATCCCTGACCAAAGGACCTCCCACCTGCTCTCAGACATAACATTACATTACTGTGGAAAACAAGACCCCTGGGGTGCCACATATGTGTGCAGTGTGTAGAGATACTTGTGTAATGTCTCCATATAGTCTGGTGTATACAAATTACTGTATGTGTGCAGTGTGTAGAGACACTTGTGTAATGTCTCCATATAGTCTGGTGTATACAGATTACTGTATGTGTGCAGTGTGTAGAGATACTTGGGTAATGCCTCCATATAGTCTGGTGTATACAGATTACTGTATGTGTGCAGTGTGTAGAGACACTTGTGTAATGTCTCCATATAGTCTGGTGTATACAGATTACTGTATGTGTGCAGTGTGTAGAGATACTTGTGTAATGCCTCCATATAGTCTGGTGTATACAGATTACTGTATGTGTGCAGTGTGTAGAGACACTTGTGTAATGCCTCCATATAGTCTGGTGTATACAGATTACTGTATGTGTGCAGTGTGTAGAGATACTTGTGTAATGTCTCCATATAGTCTGGTGTATACAGATTACTGTATGTGTGCAGTGTGTAGAGACACTTGTGTAATGTCTCCATATAGTCTGGTGTATACAGATTACTGTATGTGTGCAGTGTGTAGAGATACTTGTGTAATGTCTCCATATAGTCTGGTGTATACAGATTACTGTATGTGTGCAGTGTGTAGAGATACTTGTGTAATGTCTCCATATAGTCTGATGTATACAGATTACTGTATGTGTGCAGTGTGTAGAGATACTTGTGTAATGTCTCCATATAGTCTGATGTATACAGATTACTGTATGTGTGCAGTGTGTAGAGATACTTGTGTAATGTCTCCATATAGTCTGATGTATACAGATTACTGTATGTGTGCAGTGTGTAGAGATACTTGTGTAATGTCTCCATATAGTCTGGTGTATACAGATTACTGTATGTGTGCAGTGTGTAGAGATACTTGTGTAATGTCTCCATATAGTCTGGTGTATACAGATTACTGTATGTGTGCAGTGTGTAGAGATACTTGTGTAATGTCTCCATATAGTCTGGTGTATACAGATTACTGTATGTGTGCAGTGTGTAGAGATACTTGTGTAATGTCTCCATATAGTCTGGTGTATACAGATTACTGTATGTGTGCAGTGTGTAGAGATACTTGTGTAATGCCTCCATATAGTCTGGTGTATACAGATTACTGTATGTGTGCAGTGTGTAGAGACACTTGTGTAATGTCTCCATATAGTCTGGTGTCTACAGATTACTGTATGTGTGCAGTGTGTAGAGATACTTGTGTAATGTCTCCATATAGTCTGGTGTATACAGATTACTGTATGTGTGCAGTGTGTAGAGATACTTGTGTAATGTCTCCATATAGTCTGATGTATACAGATTACTGTATGTGTGCAGTGTGTAGAGATACTTGTGTAATGTCTCCATATAGTCTGGTGTATACAGATTACTGTATGTGTGCAGTGTGTAGAGATACTTGTGTAATGTCTCCATATAGTCTGATGTATACAGATTACTGTATGTGTGCAGTGTGTAGAGATACTTGTGTAATGTCTCCATATAGTCTGGTGTATACAGATTACTGTATGTGTGCAGTGTGTAGAGACACTTGTGTAATGTCTCCATATAGTCTGGTGTATACAGATTACTGTATGTGTGCAGTGTGTAGAGATACTTGTGTAATGCCTCCATATAGTCTGGTGTATACAGATTACTGTATGTGTGCAGTGTGTAGAGATACTTGTGTAATGTCTCCATATAGTCTGGTGTATACAGATTACTGTATGTGTGCAGTGTGTAGAGATACTTGTGTAATGTCTCCATATAGTCTGGTGTATACAGATTACTGTATGTGTGCAGTGTGTAGAGACACTTGTGTAATGTCTCCATATAGTCTGGTGTATACAGATAACTGTATGTGTGCAGTGTGTAGAGATACTTGTGTAATGTCTCCATATAGTCTGGTGTATACAGATTACTGTATGTGTGCAGTGTGTAGAGACACTTGTGTAATGTCTCCATATAGTCTGGTGTATACAGATTACTGTATGTGTGCAGTGTGTAGAGACACTTGTGTAATGTCTCCATATAGTCTGGTGTATACAGATTACTGTATGTGTGCAGTGTGTAGAGACACTTGTGTAATGCCTCCATATAGTCTGGTGTCTACAGATTACTGTATGTGACGCGCCCCTGGGCCTGTGTCGCGCTGCGTTGCGCACGCGGGAGCTTACCCGGAGCCGGATCTCTTGAGGGTTGTAGTCTCGTGGCGGTGACCCGGTCCGTGCCCAGGGAGTCAAACTGAGCGGCGAGGTAACAGCGGTAGATGCAGGACGACTACGCCACCCGTTGAATGCAGCTATGGAGCTGCCGCTGCAGGACAGTCCGCTGAGGCCGGTGGATGGATGGTGCAGCGTAGATGGTATAACCCCCAACAGGAGGGGTATGGCCTCAGGGCAGCAGATGTGGATGATGGGGGTAGCAGGAACCACTCAGAGACGGTGCGGTGTAATTCAGGGTCTTTACTGGTAACAACGATAGACCCTCCCGGAGTACTTGCTA
This sequence comes from Phyllobates terribilis, assembly GCF_046119375.1. NCBI lineage: Eukaryota > Metazoa > Chordata > Amphibia > Anura > Dendrobatidae > Phyllobates > Phyllobates terribilis. The sequence continues at coordinate 405,197,137 of NW_027362769.1, read as the reverse complement.
GTGAACGGGGCCTGGTCAGTCCTTGAGCAGATGGGATCTCCCCTGGCCAGGCGGAGTTGTAGGCCTCCCAAACTGACTGTACTCTTCTGGCTACCTTGCTAGAAGCGGATATAAGTAGCCCACGTCCCTGAGTGTACCGTGTGGTGCTCACCCGTATGGCCGGTGACTCGGGGCCTTCTAATGGCTTCCGCTCCACGATGGCGGTGCTGGTCCCACGCGTGTGACCGTGCCTTCGGGTTTCTGGGCCTGAGGACCTGAAATCCCCTGCCGGTCGGCTTCTGCTGCTGGGTAAGAGTTAGTCCCCACAGCCTCGGATGCCGGGTCCGGTAAGAAAGCTTCTCAGTCAGGGCGAGCTCTGCAGCTGCCAGCCCCTGACTCGTAGTAGTATTGCTCCCACTGAGCTTCTGCTGTTTCTTCCTGTGACTGTTTCTTGTCTCTACTCTCCTTGACTGACTAACCCTGCCTCAGCCCAGGGTTTATACAGGGGAAGTTCTTCCCCTCTCAAGACTGGGCAGGAGGTGTGGCATGCACAGGATCCCTGACCAAAGGACCTCCCACCTGCTCTCAGACATAACATTACATTACTGTGGAAAACAAGACCCCTGGGGTGCCACATATGTGTGCAGTGTGTAGAGATACTTGTGTAATGTCTCCATATAGTCTGGTGTATACAAATTACTGTATGTGTGCAGTGTGTAGAGACACTTGTGTAATGTCTCCATATAGTCTGGTGTATACAGATTACTGTATGTGTGCAGTGTGTAGAGATACTTGGGTAATGCCTCCATATAGTCTGGTGTATACAGATTACTGTATGTGTGCAGTGTGTAGAGACACTTGTGTAATGTCTCCATATAGTCTGGTGTATACAGATTACTGTATGTGTGCAGTGTGTAGAGATACTTGTGTAATGCCTCCATATAGTCTGGTGTATACAGATTACTGTATGTGTGCAGTGTGTAGAGACACTTGTGTAATGCCTCCATATAGTCTGGTGTATACAGATTACTGTATGTGTGCAGTGTGTAGAGATACTTGTGTAATGTCTCCATATAGTCTGGTGTATACAGATTACTGTATGTGTGCAGTGTGTAGAGACACTTGTGTAATGTCTCCATATAGTCTGGTGTATACAGATTACTGTATGTGTGCAGTGTGTAGAGATACTTGTGTAATGCCACCATATAGTCTGGTGTATACAGATTACTATATGTGTGCAGTGTGTAGAGACACTTGTGTAATGTCTCCATATAGTCTGGTGTATACAGATTACTGTATGTGTGCAGTGTGTAGAGATACTTGTGTAATGTCTCCATATAGTCTGGTGTATACAGATTACTGTATGTGTGCAGTGTGTAGAGATACTTGTGTAATGTCTCCATATAGTCTGGTGTATACAGATTACTGTATGTGTGCAGTGTGTAGAGATACTTGTGTAATGTCTCCATATAGTCTGGTGTATACAGATTACTGTATGTGTGCAGTGTGTAGAGATACTTGTGTAATGTCTCCATATAGTCTGGTGTATACAGATTACTGTATGTGTGCAGTGTGTAGAGACACTTGTGTAATGTCTCCATATAGTCTGGTGTATACAGATTACTGTATGTGTGCAGTGTGTAGAGATACTTGTGTAATGTCTCCATATAGTCTGGTGTCTACAGATTACTGTATGTGTGCAGTGTGTAGAGATACTTGTGTAATGTCTCCATATAGTCTGGTGTATACAGATTACTGTATGTGTGCAGTGTGTAGAGATACTTGTGTAATGCCTCCATATAGTCTGGTGTATACAGATTACTGTATGTGTGCAGTGTGTAGAGACACTTGTGTAATGTCTCCATATAGTCTGATGTATACAGATTACTGTATGTGTGCAGTGTGTAGAGATACTTGTGTAATGTCTCCATATAGTCTGATGTATACAGATTACTGTATGTGTGCAGTGTGTAGAGATACTTGTGTAATGTCTCCATATAGTCTGATGTATACAGATTACTGTATGTGTGCAGTGTGTAGAGATACTTGTGTAATGTCTCCATATAGTCTGGTGTATACAGATTACTGTATGTGTGCAGTGTGTAGAGATACTTGTGTAATGTCTCCATATAGTCTGGTGTATACAGATTACTGTATGTGTGCAGTGTGTAGAGATACTTGTGTAATGCCTCCATATAGTCTGGTGTATACAGATTACTGTATGTGTGCAGTGTGTAGAGACACTTGTGTAATGTCTCCATATAGTCTGGTGTCTACAGATTACTGTATGTGTGCAGTGTGTAGAGATACTTGTGTAATGTCTCCATATAGTCTGGTGTATACAGATTACTGTATGTGTGCAGTGTGTAGAGATACTTGTGTAATGTCTCCATATAGTCTGATGTATACAGATTACTGTATGTGTGCAGTGTGTAGAGATACTTGTGTAATGTCTCCATATAGTCTGATGTATACAGATTACTGTATGTGTGCAGTGTGTAGAGATACTTGTGTAATGTCTCCATATAGTCTGGTGTATACAGATTACTGTATGTGTGCAGTGTGTAGAGATACTTGTGTAATGTCTCCATATAGTCTGATGTATACAGATTACTGTATGTGTGCAGTGTGTAGAGATACTTGTGTAATGTCTCCATATAGTCTGGTGTATACAGATTACTGTATGTGTGCAGTGTGTAGAGATACTTGTGTAATGTCTCCATATAGTCTGGTGTATACAGATTACTGTATGTGTGCAGTGTGTAGAGATACTTGTGTAATGCCTCCATATAGTCTGGTGTATACAGATTACTGTATGTGTGCAGTGTGTAGAGATACTTGTGTAATGTCTCCATATAGTCTGGTGTATACAGATTACTGTATGTGTGCAGTGTGTAGAGATACTTGTGTAATGTCTCCATATAGTCTGGTGTATACAGATTACTGTATGTGTGCAGTGTGTAGAGACACTTGTGTAATGTCTCCATATAGTCTGGTGTATACAGATTACTGTATGTGTGCAGTGTGTAGAGACACTTGTGTAATGTCTCCATATAGTCTGGTGTATACAGATTACTGTATGTGTGCAGTGTGTAGAGATACTTGTGTAATGTCTCCATATAGTCTGGTGTATACAGATTACTGTATGTGTGCAGTGTGTAGAGATACTTGTGTAATGTCTCCATATAGTCTGGTGTATACAGATTACTGTATGTGTGCAGTGTGTAGAGACACTTGTGTAATGTCTCCATATAGTCTGGTGTATACAGATTACTGTATGTGTGCAGTGTGTAGAGACACTTGTGTAATGTCTCCATATAGTCTGGTGTATACAGATTACTGTATGTGTGCAGTGTGTAGAGACACTTGTGTAATGTCTCCATATAGTCTGGTGTATACAGATTACTGTATGTGTGCAGTGTGTAGAGACACTTGTGTAATGTCTCCATATAGTCTGGTGTATACAGATTACTGTATGTGCGCAGTGTGTAGAGATACTTGTGTAATGTCTCCATATAGTCTGGTGTATACAGATTACTGTATGTGTGCAGTGTGTAGAGATACTTGTGTAATGCCTCCATATAGTCTGGTGTATACAGATTACTGTATGTGTGCAGTGTGTAGAGATACTTGTGTAATGCCTCCATATAGTCTGGTGTATACAGATTACTGTATGTGTGCAGTGTGTAGAGATACTTGTGTAATGTCTCCATATAGTCTGGTGTATACAGATTACTGTATGTGTGCAGTGTGTAGAGACACTTGTGTAATGTCTCCATATAGTCTGGTGTATACAGATTACTGTATGTGTGCAGTGTGTAGAGATACTTGTGTAATGTCTCCATATAGTCTGGTGTATACAGATTACTGTATGTGTGCAGTGTGTAGAGATACTTGTGTAATGTCTCCATATAGTCTGGTGTCTACAGATTACTGTATGTGTGCAGTGTGTAGAGATACTTGTGTAATGTCTCCATATAGTCTGGTGTATACAGATTACTGTATGTGTGCAGTGTGTAGAGATACTTGTGTAATGTCTCCATATAGTCTGGTGTCTACAGATTACTGTATGTGTGCAGTGTGTAGAGATACTTGTGTAATGTCTCCATATAGTCTGGTGTCTACAGATTACTGTATGTGTGCAGTGTGTAGAGATACTTGTGTAATGTCTCCATATAGTCTGGTGTCTACAGATTACTGTATGTGTGCAGTGTGTAGAGACACTTGTGTAATGTCTCCATATAGTCTGGTGTATACAGATTACTGTGTGTGTGCAGTGTGTAGAGACACTTGTGTAATGTCTCCATATAGTCTGGTGTATACAGATTACTGTATGTGTGCAGTGTGTAGAGATACTTGTGTAATGCCTCCATATAGTCTGGTGTCTACAGATTACTGTATGTGTGCAGTGTGTAGAGATACTTGTGTAATGTCTCCATATAGTCTGGTGTCTACAGATTACTGTATGTGTGCAGTGTGTAGAGATACTTGTGTAATGTCTCCATATAGTCTGGTGTATACAGATCACTGTGTGTGTGCAGTGTGTAGAGACACTTGTGTAATGTCTCCATATAGTCTGGTGTCTACAGATTACTGTATGTGTGCAGTGTGTAGAGATACTTGTGTAATGTCTCCATATAGTCTGGTGTCTACAGATTACTGTATGTGTGCAGTGTGTAGAGATACTTGTGTAATGCCTCCATATAGTCTGGTGTCTACAGATTACTGTATGTGTGCAGTGTATAGAGATACTTGTGTAATGTCTCCATATAGTCTGGTGTATACAGATTACTGTATGTGTGCAGTGTATAGAGATACTTGTGTAATGTCTCCATATAGTCTGGTGTCTACAGATTACTGTATGTGTGCAGTGTGTAGAGATACTTGTGTAATGTCTCCATATAGTCTGGTGTCTACAGATTACTGTATGTGTGCAGTGTGTAGAGATACTTGTGTAATGTCTCCATATAGTCTGGTGTCTACAGATTACTGTATGTGTGCAGTGTGTAGAGACACTTGTGTAATGTCTCCATATAGTCTGGTGTCTACAGATTACTGTATGTGTGCAGTGTGTATAGACACTTGTGTAATGTCTCCATATAGTCTGGTGTCTACAGATTACTGTATGTGTGCAGTGTATAGAGATACTTGTGTAATGTCTCCATATAGTCTGGTGTCTACAGATTACTGTATGTGTGCAGTGTGTATAGACACTTGTGTAATGTCTCCATATAGTCTGGTGTATACAGATTACTGTATGTGTGCAGTGTGTAGAGATACTTGTGTAATGTCTCCATATAGTCTGGTGTCTACAGATTACTGTATGTGTGCAGTGTGTAGAGATACTTGTGTAATGCCTCCATATAGTCTGGTGTATACAGATTACTGTATGTGTGCAGTGTGTAGAGATACTTGTGTAATGCCTCCATATAGTCTGGTGTATACAGATTACTGTATGTGTGCAGTGTATAGAGATACTTGTGTAATGTCTCCATATAGTCTGGTGTATACAGATTACTGTATGTGTGCAGTGTATAGAGATACTTGTGTAATGTCTCCATATAGTCTGGTGTCTACAGATTACTGTATGTGTGCAGTGTGTAGAGATACTTGTGTAATGTCTCCATATAGTCTGGTGTCTACAGATTACTGTATGTGTGCAGTGTGTAGAGATACTTGTGTAATGTCTCCATATAGTCTGGTGTCTACAGATTACTGTATGTGTGCAGTGTGTAGAGATACTTGTGTAATGTCTCCATATAGTCTGGTGTATACAGATTACTGTGTGTGTGCAGTGTGTAGAGATACTTGTGTAATGTCTCCATATAGTCTGGTGTCTACAGATTACTGTATGTGTGCAGTGTATAGAGATACTTGTGTAATGTCTCCATATAGTCTGGTGTCTACAGATTACTGTATGTGTGCAGTGTGTATAGACACTTGTGTAATGTCTCCATATAGTCTGGTGTATACAGATTACTGTATGTGTGCAGTGTGTAGAGATACTTGTGTAATGTCTCCATATAGTCTGGTGTCTACAGATTACTGTATGTGTGCAGTGTGTAGAGATACTTGTGTAATGCCTCCATATAGTCTGGTGTATACAGATTACTGTATGTGTGCAGTGTGTAGAGATACTTGTGTAATGCCTCCATATAGTCTGGTGTCTACAGATTACTGTATGTGTGCAGTGTGTAGAGATACTTGTGTAATGTCTCCATATAGTCTGGTGTATACAGATTACTGTGTGTGTGCAGTGTGTAGAGATACTTGTGTAATGCCTCCATATAGTCTGGTGTATACAGATTACTGTATGTGTGCAGTGTGTAGAGATACTTGTGTAATGCCTCCATATAGTCTGGTGTCTACAGATTACTGTATGTGTGCAGTGTGTAGAGACACTTGTGTAATGTCTCCATATAGTCTGGTGTATACAGATTACTGGATGTGTGCAGTGTGTAGAGATACTTGTGTAATGCCTCCATATAGTCTGGTGTATACAGATTACTGTATGTGTGCAGTGTGTAGAGACACTTGTGTAATGTCTCCATATAGTCTGGTGTATACAGATTACTGGATGTGTGCAGTGTGTAGAGATACTTGTGTAATGCCTCCATATAGTCTGGTGTATACAGATTACTGTATGTGTGCAGTGTGTAGAGACACTTGTGTAATGCCTCCATATAGTCTGGTGTATACAGATTACTGTATGTGTGCAGTGTGTAGAGATACTTGTGTAATGCCTCCATATAGTCTGGTGTATACAGATTACTGTATGTGTGCAGTGTGTAGAGACACTTGTGTAATGTCTCCATATAGTCTGGTGTCTACAGATTACTGTATGTGTGCAGTGTGTAGAGATACTTGTGTAATGCCTCCATATAGTCTGGTGTATACAGATTACTGGATGTGTGCAGTGTGTAGAGATACTTGTGTAATGCCTCCATATAGTCTGGTGTATACAGATTACTGTATGTGTGCAGTGTGTAGAGACACTTGTGTAATGTCTCCATATAGTCTGGTGTATACAGATTACTGTATGTGTGCAGTGTGTAGAGATACTTGTGTAATGTCTCCATATAGTCTGGTGTATACAGATTACTGTATGTGTGCAGTGTGTAGAGACACTTGTGTAATGTCTCCATATAGTCTGGTGTATACAGATTACTGTATGTGTGCAGTGTGTAGAGATACTTGTGTAATGCCTCCATATAGTCTGGTGTATACCGATTACTGTATGTGTGCAGTGTGTAGAGACACTTGTGTAATGTCTCCATATAGTCTGGTGTATACAGATTACTGTATGTGTGCAGTGTGTAGAGATACTTGTGTAATGTCTCCATATAGTCTGGTGTATACAGATTACTGTATGTGTGCAGTGTGTAGAGACACTTGTGTAATGTCTCCATATAGTCTGGTGTATACAGATTACTGTATGTGTGCAGTGTGTAGAGATACTTGTGTAATGCCTCCATATAGTCTGGTGTATACAGATTACTGTATGTGTGCAGTGTGTAGAGACACTTGTGTAATGTCTCCATATAGTCTGGTGTATACAGATTACTGTATGTGTGCAGTGTGTAGAGACACTTGTGTAATGTCTCCATATAGTCTGGTGTATACAGATTACTGTATGTGTGCAGTGTGTAGAGATACTTGTGTAATGTCTCCATATAGTCTGGTGTATACAGATTACTGTATGTGTGCAGTGTGTAGAGATACTTGTGTAATGCCTCCATATAGTCAGGTGTATACAGATTACTGTATGTGTGCAGTGTGTAGAGACACTTGTGTAATGTCTCCATATAGTCTGGTGTATACAGATTACTGTATGTGTGCAGTGTGTAGAGATACTTGTGTAATGCCTCCATATAGTCTGGTGTATACAGATTACTGTATGTGTGCAGTGTGTAGAGACACTTGTGTAATGTCTCCATATAGTCTGGTGTATACAGATTACTGTATGTGTGCAGTGTGTAGAGATACTTGTGTAATGTCTCCATATAGTCTGGTGTATACAGATTACTGTATGTGTGCATTGTGTAGAGATACTTGTGTAATGTCTCCATATAGTCTGGTGTATACAGATTACTGTATGTGTGCAGTGTGTAGAGATACTTGTGTAATGTCTCCATATAGTCTGGTGTATACAGATTACTGTATGTGTGCAGTGTGTAGAGACACTTGTGTAATGCCTCCATATAGTCTGGTGTATACAGATTACTGTATGTGTGCAGTGTGTAGAGACACTTGTGTAATGCCTCCATATAGTCTGGTGTATACAGATTACTGTATGTGTGCAGTGTGTAGAGATACTTGTGTAATGCCTCCATATAGTCTGGTGTATACAGATTACTGTGTGTGTGCAGTGTGTAGAGACACTTGTGTAATGCCTCCATATAGTCTGGTGTATACAGATTACTGTATGTGTGCAGTGTGTAGAGATACTTGTGTAATGTCTCCATATAGTCTGGTGTATACAGATTACTGTATGTGTGCAGTGTGTAGAGACACTTGTGTAATGCCTCCATATAGTCTGGTGTATACAGATTACTGTATGTGTGCAGTGTGTAGAGATACTTGTGTAATGTCTCCATATAGTCTGGTGTATACAGATTACTGTATGTGTGCAGTGTGTAGAGACACTTGTGTAATGCCTCCATATAGTCTGGTGTATACAGATTACTGTATGTGTGCAGTGTGTAGAGACACTTGTGTAATGCCTCCATATAGTCTGGTGTCTACAGATTACTGTATGTGCGCAGTGTGTAGAGACACTTGTGTAATGTCTCCATATAGTCTGGTGTATACAGATTACTGTATGTGCGCAGTGTGTAGAGACACTTGTGTAATGCCTCCATATAGTCTGGTGTCTACAGATTACTGTATGTGTGCAGTGTGTAGAGATACTTGTGTTATGTCTCCATATAGTCTGGTGTATACAGATTACTGTATGTGTGCAGTGTGTAGAGACACTTGTGTAATGCCTCCATATAGTCTGGTGTATATGACGCACCCCTGGGCCTTCTGTGCCGTGCGGCATCGCGTACACGGGGGCTTACCCGGAGCCGGATCAGATGGGGGTAGTAGTCTTGTGGCGGTGACCCGGTCCGTGCCCAGGGAGTCAGACTAAGTGGCGGTAAAATAGCAGTGGATGTTGGATGACTACGCCACCCGTTGAATGCAGCTTTGGAGCTGCCGCTGCAGGGCAGACCGCTGAGGCCGGTGGAAGGATGGTGCAGCAGGGATGGTATAACCCCCAACGGGAGGGGTATGGCCTCAGGGCAGCCGACGTGGATGATGGGGGTAGCAGGAACCACTCAGAGACGATGCGTGTAGTTCAGGGTCTTTACTGGTGACAAAGATAGACCCTCCCGGAGTACTTGCTAGCGATCGGGGCCTGGTCAGTCCTTGAGCAGATGGGATCTCCCCTGGCCAGGCGGAGTTGTAGGCCTTCCCAGCTAACTGTAGTCTTCTGGCTACCTTGCTAGAGGCGGGTAAAAGTAGCCCACGTCCCTGAGTGTACCGTGTGGTGCTCACCCGTATGGCCGGTGACTCGGGGCCTTCTAATGGCTTCCGCTCCACGATGGCGGTGCTGGTCCCACGCGTGTGACCGTGCCTTCGGGCTTCTGGGCCAGAGGACCTGCAATCCCCTGCCGGTCGGTTTCTGCTGCTGGGTAAGGATTAGTCCCCACAGCCTCGGACTCCGGGTCCGGTGATAACTTCTCAGTCAGGGCGAGCTCTGCAGCTGCCAGCCCCTGACTCCTTGTAGCACTGCTCCCACAGAGCTCCTGATGTTTCTTCCTATGCTGCTTCTCTTCTCTACTCTTGTTCTCTCTCTCTCTCTCTACCCTGCCTCAGCCCCAGGTTTATATAGGGGAAGTTCTTCCCCTCCCAGGACTGGGCAGGAGGTGTGGCATGCATAAGATCCCTGACCAAGAGACCTCCCACCTGCTCTCAGACATAATATTGCTATTATTGTGGAGACCAGACCCCTGGGGTGCCACATTCCCCCCTAGTGAAATTTAGTACTCCGGGACTAAACATATTTTACAAAAACATAACAGGGTGTAACAACAACAATAAAATACAATAAGGAAACACATAAAGATGGTCACGGTGTGTCCGCAACCGGGTGCAGTTTTTGAAGAAAAGCAAGGTGTCCATTTCACCAAAACAGGGAGACGTAACCAGGTAGGGGTCTGTCCTGCCCCGAGTCCTTAACAGTCTTTCAGTCCGTCCTGGGTTACGCTCCAACTATATGCACAAAGGATTCCCGGTAAATCCACCAAAGACTCCTATAAATAACTAGAAACACATAATTATACACAAGCAACAATAAACAGGTAAACATTAATAAAATAGCTTGAACATTTAGATCCTCCACCGTATGGGCAGCTGGCCCCTAGTGACCCTAGTGGACCTACGGAGCTGGTTGATTGGTCCTGAGCTACAGGGTATAGGAGCTGTCAAGGGTAAACTGGGCAGCCATCTACGGACTCTTTGGCTCACTAGGGGTATGGCAGGCTCACTATAAGCAGAGGGTTGATTTTCCTGGTCTGCTTGTGTAGGGCCTTCTGCCTCCTGGACCGGCTGTTCTTCCAGTTCTACCTGTGTCTCCGTAGGCACTTGGGATGCTGGTTGGAGGAACGTGAGGACGGGTACCACAACAGCACCATTGACTTGAGTCCAAGACCGAGGGAAGTCTCCGAGCACAGTACTGACCATATCTTCCCTTTCCTCTACGGGTCGAGGGTCCTCTTGTTCCTTTTCAGGGTTCCGTAGCTGTTCGGGACACTTCTTTAGGTGATCCCGGGATACAATGGCTGTGGTTTCCCCTCCGTCTTTACTGATTGTACAGACCTTTTGGTTGTCGTGGCTTGAGGGCAGTACGGTGTACGGGTCCTTCTCCCATTGGTCGTCCAACTTGTGGAGCCGTCTTTTCCTCTTCAAGACCTGCTCTCCAGGCACCAGGGGAACAGCGGGAGCATACTGGTTGTAAGTTTTCTCTTGTCTTTCCCTAGCTTGACAGAGACTACGCTCCACGCTCTCCTGTACTTTTCGGTATTGCTGCTGCCTCTCTGTGTCCCAGTTGGCTTCTGGTGAAGTGTCCTCGGGTGTCAGGACTCCCATCTCCAGATCAACAGGAAGCTTACCAGGTCTTGCCCTCATTAGGTAAGCCGGGGTACAGTTGGTGGAACCTACAGGGATGTGGTTGTATAGGTCCACCAGGTCGGGCAGCTTCTCAGGCCACAGACTGCGTTCCTCCAGGGGCAATGTTTTCAGGAGATCTATCACCACCTGGTTCATTTTCTCACAAAGTCCATTAGTTTGCGGGTGATAGGGTGTTGTTCTTATCTTCCGGCATCCATACAGGGTGCAGAACTCCTGGAAGACCTCCGCTTCAAAGGCAGGCCCCTGGTCCGTCAGCACCTGCTCCGGGTATCCATGCGGACGGCAGAAGTGCTGCTGGAAGGCTCTAGCTGCTGTGTGAGCCGTTAAGTCCTTGACGGGGACGACAACCAAGAACCGGGAGTAATGATCCACAATGGTTGACGCGTAGATGTAGCCACTTCTGCTTGGGGTCAGTTTTACATGATCCAAGGCTACCAGTTCCAACGGCTGCTTGGTGACGATGGACTGAAGGGGGGTCTTCTGGCTGGCACGGTCCTTCCTTCTTAGGTTGCACGGGCCACAGTCTCTGCACCACCTCTCGATGGTTTCCCTCATGCCTACCCAGTGGAACCGCCCGCGCAGCAGGAACTCCAGCTTCTTCCATCCGAAGTGTCCAGCCCCGTCGTGGTATGCCTCCATCACCATGGCTGCGTCTCTTCGTGGCACCACTACTTGCCAGATTAGTTCATGCGTCCGGGAGTTAACCATTCTGCGGCACAACTTCCCCTTGTAAAGGAACAGTCGACTCTTCTCAGCCCACAGTTGTTTGGCTTCCTCCGGAGCGTCTGGGTCAAGGCGAGCCTCTGGCCGAGTCAGCATCTCCTTCACCAGTCGGACGGCAGGGTCACTGTCTTGCGTTTCCTCCCAGTTGTAGTGAGGCAAGGGGTTAAACGTAGCGGCTTGCTTACTCCTTACCCGATGGGAATACTGGATAGTCCCATGACGGTGGAACGCGGGGAGTTCGACTTCTTCCAGTCCTTCTGGATCTTCTCCTACGTCCGGTAGGTTTGGCATCCTGGACAGGGCGTCCGCGTTGGTATTGGAGCGTCCTGCCCGGTATTTGATTGTGAACTCGTAGTTGGACAGACGGACCATCCATCTCTGCTCTAGGGCACCGAGTCTTGCCGTGTCCAGGTGTGTCAACGGGTTGTTATCCGTGTACACGGTGAACCGGGAAGAAGCGAGGTAGTGCTTAAAGCGTTCGGTGACTGCCCACACCACTGCCAGGAACTCTAGCTTAAATGAGCTGTAATTCTCAGGGTTTCTCTCGGTGGGTCGCAGTTTTCGGCTGGCGTAAGCGATTACTCGTTCTTTCCCCTGCTGGATCTGGGACAGCACGGCTCCTAGCCCGATGTTACTTGCGTCGGTGTAGAGGATAAAGGGCTGGCTGTAATCAGGGTACGCCAGGATTTCATCCCCCGTGAGGGCCATCTTCAGCTGGCGGAAGGACTCTTCTTCTAACTTCTCCCATCTGAAGGGTGGCTTCTGGTTCTTGGCCTTCCGGGACTGGCCTATCAGGAGGTCCGGCATAGGAGCTGCCTTTTTGGTGAAACCGGGGATGAATCTGCGGTAATAGCCTACCAACCCGAGGAACTGCCGCACTTCCTTTACACTGGAGGGACTTGGCCATTCCTTAATTGCGGTGATCTTATCAGGGTCGGGAGCCACTCCATCAGCGCTCACCACGTGTCCCAGGTACTGCACCTTTGGTTTCAGGAGGTGACACTTGGAGGGTTTCACCTTTAGGCCGTAGCTTGCCAGAGCTTCGAACACTTCCGCCAGGTGTTTCAGGTGGTCCTCATACGTCTTGGAATATACGATGACATCGTCCAGGTACAGCAGGACCGTCTCGAAGTTTCTGTGGCCCAGACAGCACTCCATTAATCGTTGGAAGGTTCCTGGTGCGTTGCAGAGTCCGAACGGCATGCAGGTAAACTCGCTAAGTCCCATCGGGGTGGTGAATGCGGTCTTCTCCCGGTCTGCCTCTGCTACAGGAACCTGCCAGTACCCACTAGTGAGATCCAAGGTAGAGAAGAAGTTAGCAGATCTTAAAGCAGCCAAAGACTCCTCTATCCTTGGTAAGGGGTACGCATCCTTGTGTGTGATACGGTTGATTTTCCGGTAATCTACACACATCCTCATGGTGTTGTCTTTCTTTTTGACTAAGACTAGTGGAGCTGCCCAGGGGCTACAGCTATCCCTGATCACCCCAGCCTCCTTCATGTCTCTAAGCATCCCCTTGGCGTGTTGGTAGTGTGCAGGGGGTACGGGTCGATACCTCTCTTTTATGGGAGGATGGTCTCCCGTGGGGATGTGGTGTTCTACCCCCTTGACTCGCCCGAAGTCTAACGGGTGTTTACTAAACACTCTCTCGTACTCTTGAACCACCCGATAGACTCCCTGTTTCTGGTGTGAGGGAGTGGACTCAGTACCCAAATGTAGTTGCTGACACCAGTCCTCCATTGTTTTCTGAGGGCCGTTACCTTCCTCCGGGGAAGATGGAGGCAAGGGTTCTACGGACTGTATGGAATCTTGATTGATGGTATACAATTTGGCTAGCGTGGCATACCGGGGCAGGTACACTTCCCTCTTCCCGATATTTATTATGCGAACGGGCACCCTCCCATGGCGTACATTGACCACCCCCCGTGCTGTCAAAATGGTGGGCCTACTGTCTGAGTAAACTGGTTCTACCATTGCCTGGTAATCTCTACCTCTCAGACCAATAGCTGCCCGGCACCAAATCATCATTTCACTTTTTGGGGGCATGGCAATAGGAAAAGGGTCACACATTCTTACGCTACCAATCTCACCACCGGAGGGTTCTATCTGTTGCCGTCGCATCAGTGCCCGGATCTCTTTCTGGAGCACTCGCTGCTGGCCGGAGCTGGCGTTCTTGGCAACCTGCTGTAAAAGGAAAATCACCTCTGCAAGACAATTTTCAATTACATTAGTTCCTAGAGTTATCTTTGGGTGACTCTCGTGCTTGTCAATGTCTACAATGATCAGTCCCTGTGCCGCCAGTTCAACTCTACCGATTTTAATGGTCACCTCTTTAAATCCAATCTGTGGCACGGGCTGACCATTGCTGGCGATGATACTCAAATCGTCGTCAGGGTAGCGGGTGATATCCGAGTCATTCCAGTACTGCTTGAAGAGCACGTACGGGATAGTGGTAACCTGTGACCCGGTGTCCAGTAGGGCACTCATAGGGATGCCATCCAGTACCACAGGCAAGACTGGACGTCCTCCCACATATTTGTCGCGCCAGTTCGATGGGCCTGATGATCTTTTTCCTGGGGTTTGACCCTCTACCCCAGGTTGTGCCAGTTTAAAGGACAGTACCTTGCCATATGTCCGGGTTGATTGCAGCGGCGGCAGATGGGTTGTCCGTCCTCGTTGTATCGGTCGCTGGGTCTTCCTCTGGCCGGTGGGGTCCTCCTTGGTCGACGCCACGGGATGTCCTCCGGTCCGGATGCCAGCTGGATCTTCCCTGGAGTGGAAACCTGTAAAGACTGCACAGTTCGGGTTAGCGCGGCAACGCTTTTAGCTAGCTCTTGGACCTGATGGTGCAGGTCTGGAGCCGGGTCATTGTTCAAAGCCTGCGCATCAGCTCCCACAGGCCCTGCCGACAAGGGTGCCGCCTCCTGGTGGTAAGTGGTAGTGGGGCGTCTGTGGGTCACAACGCCACCTGGTGCCGGTTCTCGGAGCACCCGGATGGCTCTGTCCTTGAACTGGGCAAATCCCAGATGAGGGTCCTGTAAGGCCATTGCCCGCAACTGGGTTCGGTGGGCATTGCAATATAAACCCTCTATAAATTGTTCAGTCAACAGCCTGTCCTCGTCTCCCACGCCGTCAGGGTCGGTCTGCTTAATGGCTCTCAGGGCCTCTTGTAGGTTCAGGGCATAGTCCCTTATACTCTCGTGTGCTCGCTGCTTGCACCCGTAGAATCTAAGCTTGATCTCGGCTGAGGTGCGGGTATCAAAGGTGTCCCTCAGCCGGGTTAGTATCCCTGCAACAGTCCTCCCCCCAGGTGGCCAGGACTTTACCTCCCTTTGGGCTGCCCCGGTTAATTGGGCCACCAGGATGCTCACTTTTTGCTCTTCTGTGAGGGGATACACCTGGAAGAGGCTATCCAGCTTTTCTCTAAAGTCATGCAGGGTATGTGACTCCCCTGAGTACTGGAGTAGCCAGGCCGCTCCCGGGATATAGGGCATGGTGAAAGGCATGACTGCAGCAGCGGTGGCGCTGGCGGGGGTTGAGGCAGTGAAGCTCTCCTCCGTATCCGACATCTTCCTCCCCCCTAGTGGACCGTGGCCTACCTTGCGATGATCCTCTTCCGTAGGCTGCGGCTCCGCAGTGGATCGTCAGGGTTGAGGACCTTCCGTCGCGCTCCTGTGACGTCGGCGTCTGCTGGGCTCCTTCCAGGAGCTTACGCAACGTCCGGACGTGAGGCGGGGCTTCAGTTCTCGCGCGCTTTCGGAGTCCACGCCCCTCTTCTTCCCGCGCGGTGTCCTCAAGATGGCGTCCAACGGCGGGAAAACTCCACGGATGGCGGGAAGAAGGCAGAAGATGGCGCCGGATGGCGGGAAAACTTTGCGGATGGCGAGAAGAAGGTAGAAGATGGCGCCGGATGGTGGGAAACCTCCACGGATGGCGGGAATCTTCACCACTGGTAAGTTTGAACAGTCTTTTTCAGGCACGCAGTACCCGGTGGTTGCGGGCACGAGATCCTGCCGACTACGCCAAAAGTTGACGCACCCCTGGGCCTTCTGTGCCGTGCGGCATCTGGTACACGGGGGCTTACCCGGAGCCGGATCAGATGGGGGTAGTAGTCTTGTGGCGGTGACCCGGTCCGTGCCCAGGGAGTCAGACTAAGTGGCGGTAAAATAGCAGTGGATGTTGGATGACTACGCCACCCGTTGAACGCAGCTTTGGAGCTGCCGCTGCAGGGCAGACCGCTGAGGCCGGTGGAAGGATGGTGCAGCGGGGATGGTATAACCCCCAACGGGAGGGGTATGGCCTCAGGGCAGCCGACGTGGATGATGGGGGTAGCAGGAACCACTCAGAGACGATGCGTGTAGTTCAGGGTCTTTACTGGTGACAAAGATAGACCCTCCCGGAGTACTTGCTAGCGATCGGGGCCTGGTCAGTCCTTGAGCAGATGGGATCTCCCCTGGCCAGGCGGAGTTGTAGGCCTTCCCAGCTAACTGTACTCTTCTGGCTACCTTGCTAGAGGCGGGTAAAAGTAGCCCACGTCCCTGAGTGTACCGTGTGGTGCTCACCCGTATGGCCGGTGACTCGGGGCCTTCTAATGGCTTCCGCTCCACGATGGCGGTGCTGGTCCCACGCGTGTGACCGTGCCTTCGGGCTTCTGGGCCAGAGGACCTGCAATCCCCTGCCGGTCGGTTTCTGCTGCTGGGTAAGGATTAGTCCCCACAGCCTCGGACTCCGGGTCCGGTGATAACTTCTCAGTCAGGGCGAGCTCTGCAGCTGCCAGCCCCTGACTCCTTGTAGCACTGCTCCCACAGAGCTCCTGATGTTTCTTCCTATGCTGCTTCTCTTCTCTACTCTTGTTCTCTCTCTCTCTCTCTCTACCCTGCCTCAGCCCCAGGTTTATATAGGGGAAGTTCTTCCCCTCCCAGGACTGGGCAGGAGGTGTGGCATGCATAAGATCCCTGACCAAGAGACCTCCCACCTGCTCTCAGACATAATATTGCTATTATTGTGGAGACCAGACCCCTGGGGTGCCACATATACAGATTACTGTATGTGTGCAGTGTGTAGAGATACTTGTGTAATGTCTCCATATAGTCTGGTGTATACAGATTACTGTATGTGTGCAGTGTGTAGAGACACTTGTGTAATGTCTCCATATAGTCTGGTGTATACAGATTACTGTATGTGTGCAGTGTGTAGAGATACTTGTGTAATGCCTCCATATAGTCTGGTGTATACAGATTACTGTGTGTGTGCAGTGTGTAGAGATACTTGAGTAATGTCTCCATATAGTCTGGTGTATACAGATTACTGTGTGTGTGCAGTGTGTAGAGATACTTGAGTAATGCCTCCATATAGTCTGGTGTATACAGATTACTGTGTGTGTGCAGTGTGTAGAGATACTTGAGTAATGTCTCCATATAGTCTGGTGTATACAGATTACTGTATGTGTGCAGTGTGTAGAGATACTTGTGTAATGTCTCCATATAGTCTGGTGTATACAGATTACTGTGTGTGTGCAGTGTGTAGAGATACTTGTGTAATGTCTCCATATAGTCTGGTGTATACAGATTACTGTATGTGTGCAGTGTGTAGAGACACTTGTGTAATGTCTCCATATAGTCTGGTGTATACAGATTACTGTATGTGTGCAGTGTGTAGAGACACTTGTGTAATGTCTCCATATAGTCTGGTGTATACAGATTACTGTATGTGTGCAGTGTGTAGAGATACTTGTGTAATGCCTCCATATAGTCTGGTGTATACAGATTACTGTGTGTGTGCAGTGTGTAGAGACACTTGTGTAATGTCTCCATATAGTCTGGTGTCTACAGATTACTGTATGTGTGCAGTGTGTAGAGACACTTGTGTAATGTCTCCATATAGTCTGGTGTATACAGATTACTGTATGTGTGCAGTGTGTAGAGATACTTGTGTAATGTCTCCATATAGTCTGGTGTATACAGATTACTGTATGTGTGCAGTGTGTAGAGATACTTGTGTAATGTCTCCATATAGTCTGGTGTATACAGATTACTGTATGTGTGCAGTGTGTAGAGATACTTGTGTAATGCCTCCATATAGTCTGGTGTATACAGATTACTGTATGTGTGCAGTGTGTAGAGACACTTGTGTAATGCCTCCATATAGTCTGGTGTATACAGATTACTGTATGTGTGCAGTGTGTAGAGATACTTGTGTAATGTCTCCATATAGTCTGGTGTATACAGATTACTGTATGTGTGCAGTGTGTAGAGACACTTGTGTAATGCCTCCATATAGTCTGGTGTCTACAGATTACTGTATGTGCGCAGTGTGTAGAGACACTTGTGTAATGTCTCCATATAGTCTGGTGTATACAGATTACTGTATGTGCGCAGTGTGTAGAGACACTTGTGTAATGCCTCCATATAGTCTGGTGTATACAGATTACTGTATGTGTGCAGTGTGTAGAGACACTTGTGTAATGCCTCCATATAGTCTGGTGTATATGACGCACCCCTGGGCCTTCTGTGCCGTGCGGCATCGCGTACACGGGGGCTTACCCGGAGCCGGATCAGATGGGGGTAGTAGTCTCGTGGCGGTGACCCGGTCCGTGCCCAGGGAGTCAGACTAAGTGGCAGTCTATTAGCAGTAGATGGTGGATGACTACGCCACCCGTTGAATGCAGCTTTGGAGCTGCCGCTGCAGGGCAGACCGCTGAGGCCGGTGGAAGGATGGTGCAGCGGGGATGGTATAACCCCCAACGGGAGGGGTATGGCCTCAGGGCAGCCGACGTGGATGATGGGGGTAGCAGGAACCACTCAGAGACGATGCGTGTAGTTCAGGGTCTTTACTGGTGACAAAGATAGACCCTCCCGGAGTACTTGCTAGCAATCGGGGCCTGGTCAGTCCTTGAGCAGATGGGATCTCCCCTGGCCAGGCGGAGTTGTAGGCCTTCCCAGCTAACTGTACTCTTCTGGCTACCTTGCTAGAGGCGGGTAAAAGTAGCCCACGTCCCTGAGTGTACCGTGTGGTGCTCACCCGTATGGCCGGTGACTCGGGGCCTTCTAATGGCTTCCGCTCCACGATGGCGGTGCTGGTCCCACGCGTGTGACCGTGCCTTCGGGCTTCTGGGCCAGAGGACCTGCAATCCCCTGCTGGTCGGTTTCTGCTGCTGGGTAAGGATTAGTCCCCACAGCCTCGGACTCCGGGTCCGGTGATAACTTCTCAGTCAGGGCGAGCTCTGCAGCTGCCAGCCCCTGACTCCTTGTAGCACTGCTCCCACAGAGCTCCTGATGTTTCTTCCTATGCTGCTTCTCTTCTCTACTCTTGTTCTCTCTCTCTCTCTCTACCCTGCCTCAGCCCCAGGTTTATATAGGGGAAGTTCTTCCCCTCCCAGGACTGGGCAGGAGGTGTGGCATGCATAAGATCCCTGACCAAGAGACCTCCCACCTGCTCTCAGACATAATATTGCTATTATTGTGGAGACCAGACCCCTGGGGTGCCACATATACAGATTACTGTATGTGTGCAGTGTGTAGAGACACTTGTGTAATGCCTCCATATAGTCTGGTGTATACAGATTACTGTATGTGTGCAGTGTGTAGAGACACTTGTGTAATGCCTCCATATAGTCTGGTGTATACAGATTACTGTATGTGTGCAGTGTGTAGAGATACTTGTGTAATGTCTCCATATAGTCTGGTGTCTACAGATTACTGTATGTGTGCAGTGTGTAGAGACACTTGTGTAATGTCTCCATATAGTCTGGTGTATACAGATTACTGTATGTGTGCAGTGTGTAGAGACACTTGTGTAATGCCTCCATATAGTCTGGTGTATACAGATTACTGTATGTGTGCAGTGTGTAGAGACACTTGTGTAATGTCTCCATATAGTCTGGTGTATACAGATTACTGTATGTGTGCAGTGTGTAGAGACACTTGTGTAATGTCTCCATATAGTCTGGTGTATACAGATTACTGTATGTGTGCAGTGTATAGAGATACTTTTGTAATGTCTCCATATAGTCTGGTGTATACAGATTACTGTATGTGTGCAGTGTGTAGAGATACTTGTGTAATGTCACCATATAGTCTGGTGTCTACAGATTACTGTATGTGTGCAGTGTGTAGAGATACTTGTGTAATGTCTCCATATAGTCTGGTGTATACAGATTACTGTATGTGTGCAGTGTGTAGAGATACTTGTGTAATATCTCCATATAGTCTGGTGTATACAGATTACTGTATGTGTGCAGTGTGTAGAGACACTTGTGTAATGTCTCCATATAGTCTGGTGTATACAGATTACTGTATGTGTGCAGTGTGTAGAGATACTTGTGTAATGTCTCCATATAGTCTGGTGTATACAGATTACTGTATGTGTGCAGTGTATAGAGATACTTGTGTAATGTCTCCATATAGTCTGGTGTATACAGATTACTGTATGTGTGCAGTGTGTAGAGATACTTGTGTAATGTCTCCATATAGTCTGGTGTATACAGATTACTGTATGTGTGCAGTGTGTAGAGATACTTGTGTAATGTCTCCATATAGTCTGGTGTCTACAGATTACTGTATGTGTGCAGTGTGTAGAGATACTTGTGTAATGCCTCCATATAGTCTGGTGTATACAGATTACTGTATGTGTGCAGTGTGTAGAGATACTTGTGTAATGTCTCCATATAGTCTGGTGTATACAGATTACTGTATGTGTGCAGTGTGTAGAGATACTTGTGTAATGCCTCCATATAGTCTGGTGTATACAGATTACTGTATGTGTGCAGTGTGTAGAGATACTTGTGTAATGTCTCTTATAGTCTGGTGTATACAGATTACTGTATGTGTGCAGTGTGTAGAGATACTTGTGTAATGTCTCCATATAGTCTGGTGTATACAGATTACTGTATGTGTGCAGTGTGTAGAGATACTTGTGTAATGTCTCCATATAGTCTGGTGTATACAGATTACTGTATGTGTGCAGTGTATAGAGATACTTGTGTAATGTCTCCATATAGTCTGGTGTATACAGATTACTGTATGTGTGCAGTGTGTAGAGATACTTGTGTAATGTCACCATATAGTCTGGTGTCTACAGATTACTGTATGTGTGCAGTGTGTAGAGATACTTGTGTAATGTCTCCATATAGTCTGGTGTCTACAGATTACTGTATGTGTGCAGTGTGTAGAGATACTTGTGTAATGCCTCCATATAGTCTGGTGTATACAGATTACTGTATGTGTGCAGTGTGTAGAGATACTTGTGTAATGTCTCCATATAGTCTGGTGTATACAGATTACTGTATGTGTGCAGTGTGTAGAGATACTTGTGTAATGCCTCCATATAGTCTGGTGTATACAGATTACTGTATGTGTGCAGTGTGTAGAGATACTTGTGTAATGTCTCCATATAGTCTGGTGTATACAGATTACTGTATGTGTGCAGTGTGTAGAGATACTTGTGTAATGTCTCCATATAGTCTGGTGTATACAGATTACTGTATGTGTGCAGTGTGTAGAGATACTTGTGTAATGTCTCCATATAGTCTGGTGTATACAGATTACTGTATGTGTGCAGTGTGTAGAGACACTTGTGTAATGTCTCCATATAGTCTGGTGTATACAGATTACTGTATGTGTGCAGTGTGTAGAGACACTTGTGTAATGTCTCCATATAGTCTGGTGTATACAGATTACTGTATGTGTGCAGTGTGTAGAGATACTTGTGTAATGTCTCCATATAGTCTGGTGTATACAGATTACTGTATGTGTGCAGTGTGTAGAGATACTTGTGTAATGTCTCCATATAGTCTGGTGTATACAGATTACTGTATGTGTGCAGTGTGTAGAGATACTTGTCTAATGTCTCCATATAGTCTGGTGTCTACAGATTACTGTATGTGTGCAGTGTGTAGAGACACTTGTGTAATGTCTCCATATAGTCTGGTGTATACAGATTACTGTATGTGTGCAGTGTGTAGAGATACTTGTGTAATGTCTCCATATAGTCTGGTGTATACAGATTACTGTATGTGTGCAGTGTGTAGAGACACTTGTGTAATGTCTCCATATAGTCTGGTGTATACAGATTACTGTATGTGTGCAGTGTGTAGAGATACTTGTGTAATGTCTCCATATAGTCTGGTGTCTACAGATTACTGTATGTGTGCAGTGTGTAGAGACACTTGTGTAATGTCTCCATATAGTCAGGTGTCTACAGATTACTGTATGTGTGCAGTGTGTAGAGACACTTGTGTAATGTCTCCATGTAGTCTGGTGTATACAGATTACTGTATGTGTGCAGTGTGTAGAGACACTTGTGTAATGTCTCCATATAGTCTGGTGTGTATTAAATAGAGTCATTATCACAGAGGGATCTATTATATAAAGTCATTATAGAGGGATCTATTATATAGAGTCATTACACACAGAGGGATCTATTATATAGATTCATTACACACAGAGGGATCTATTATATAGAGTCATTACACACAGGGATCCATTATATAGAGTTATTACACACAGAGCGATCTATTATATAGAGTAATTACACACAGAGGGATCTATTATATAGAGTAATTACACACAGAGGGATCTATTATATAGAGTCATTACACACAGAGGGATCTATTATATAGAGTCATTACACACAGAGGGATCTATTATATAGAGTCATTTCACAGAGGGGTCTATTATATAGAGTCATTACACACAGAGGGATCTATTATATAGAGTCATTACACGCAGAGGGATCTATTATATAGAGTCACTACACACAGAGGGATCTATTATATAGTGTCATTACACACAGAGGTTTCTATTATATAGAGTCATTACACGCAGAGGGATCTATTATATAGAGTCACTACACACAGAGGGATCTATTATATAGTGTCATTACACACAGAGTGATCTATTATATAGAGTCATTACACACAGAGCGATCTATTATATAGAGTCATTACAGACAGAGGAATCTATTATATAGAGTCATTGCACACAGAGGGATCTATTATATAGAGTCATTACACACAGAGGGATCTATTATATAGAGTCATTACACACCGAGTGATCTATTATATAGAGTCATTACACACAGAGGGATTTATTATATAGAGTCATTACACAGAGGGGTCTATTATATAGAGTCATTACACACAGAGGGATCTATTATATAGAGTCATTACACACACAGGGATCTATTATATAGAGTCACTACACACAGAGGGATCTATTATATAGAGTCATTACACACAGAGCGATTTATTATATAGAGTCATTACACAGAGGGGTCTATTATATAGAGTCATTGCACACAGAGGGATCTATTATATAGAGTCATTACACAGATGGGTCTATTATATAGAGTCATTACACACAGAGGGATCTATTATATAGAGTCATTACACACAGAGGGATCTATTATATAGAGTCATTACACACAGAGGGATCTATTATATAGAGTCATTTCACAGAGGGGTCTATTATATAGAGTCATTACACACAGAGGGATCTATTATATAGAGTCATTACACGCAGAGGGATCTATTATATAGAGTCACTACACACAGAGGGATCTATTATATAGTGTCATTACACACAGAGTGATCTATTATATAGAGTCATTACACACAGAGCGATCTATTATATAGAGTCATTACAGACAGAGGAATCTATTATATAGAGTCATTGCACACAGAGTGATCTATTATATAGAGTCATTACACACAGAGCGATCTATTATATAGAGTCATTACAGACAGAGGAATCTATTATATAGAGTCATTGCACACAGAGGGATCTATTATATAGAGTCATTACACACAGAGGGATCTATTATATAGAGTCATTACACACAGAGGGGTCTATTAAATAGAGTCATTATCACAGAGGGATCTATTATATAGAGTCATTATAGAGGGATCTATTATATAGAGTCATTACACAGAGGGATCTATTCTATAGAGTCATTACACACAGAGGGATCTATTATATAGAGTCATTACACACAGAGGGATCTATTATATAGAGTCATTACACAGATGGGTCTATTATATAGAGTCATTACACACAGAGGGATCTATTATATAGAGTCATTACACACAGAGGGATCTATTATATAGAGTCATTACACACAGAGGGATCTATTATATAGAGTCATTTCACAGAGGGGTCTATTATATAGAGTCATTACACACAGAGGGATCTATTATATAGAGTCATTACACGCAGAGGGATCTATTATATAGAGTCACTACACACAGAGGGATCTATTATATAGTGTCATTACACACAGAGGTTTCTATTATATAGAGTCATTACACGCAGAGGGATCTATTATATAGAGTCACTACACACAGAGGGATCTATTATATAGTGTCATTACACACAGAGTGATCTATTATATAGAGTCATTACACACAGAGCGATCTATTATATAGAGTCATTACAGACAGAGGAATCTATTATATAGAGTCATTGCACACAGAGGGATCTATTATATAGAGTCATTACACACAGAGGGATCTATTATATAGAGTCATTACACACAGAGGGGTCTATTAAATAGAGTCATTATCACAGAGGGATCTATTATATAGAGTCATTATAGAGGGATCTATTATATAGAGTCATTACACAGAGGGATCTATTCTATAGAGTCATTACACAGAGGGATCTATTATATAGAGTCATTTCACAGAGGGGTCTATTATATAGAGTCATTACACACAGAGGGATCTATTATATAGAGTCATTACACGCAGAGGGATCTATTATATAGAGTCACTACACACAGAGGGATCTATTATATAGTGTCATTACACACAGAGGTTTCTATTATATAGAGTCATTACACGCAGAGGGATCTATTATATAGAGTCACTACACACAGAGGGATCTATTATATAGTGTCATTACACACAGAGTGATCTATTATATAGAGTCATTACACACAGAGCGATCTATTATATAGAGTCATTACAGACAGAGGAATCTATTATATAGAGTCATTGCACACAGAGGGATCTATTATATAGAGTCATTACACACAGAGGGATCTATTATATAGAGTCATTACACACCGAGTGATCTATTATATAGAGTCATTACACACAGAGGGATTTATTATATAGAGTCATTACACAGAGGGGTCTATTATATAGAGTCATTACACACAGAGGGATCTATTATATAGAGTCATTACACACACAGGGATCTATTATATAGAGTCACTACACACAGAGGGATCTATTATATAGAGTCATTACACACAGAGCGATTTATTATATAGAGTCATTAAACAGAGGGGTCTATTATATAGAGTCATTGCACACAGAGGGATCTATTATATAGAGTCATTACACAGATGGGTCTATTATATAGAGTCATTACACATAGAGGGATCTATTATATAGAGTCATTACACACAGAGGGATCTATTATATAGAGTCATTACACACAGAGGGATCTATTATATAGAGTCATTTCACAGAGGGGTCTATTATATAGAGTCATTACACACAGAGGGATCTATTATATAGAGTCATTACACGCAGAGGGATCTATTATATAGAGTCACTACACACAGAGGGATCTATTATATAGTGTCATTACACACAGAGTGATCTATTATATAGAGTCATTACACACAGAGCGATCTATTATATAGAGTCATTACAGACAGAGGAATCTATTATATAGAGTCATTGCACACAGAGTGATCTATTATATAGAGTCATTACACACAGAGCGATCTATTATATAGAGTCATTACAGACAGAGGAATCTATTATATAGAGTCATTGCACACAGAGGGATCTATTATATAGAGTCATTACACACAGAGGGATCTATTATATAGAGTCATTACACACAGAGGGGTCTATTAAATAGAGTCATTATCACAGAGGGATCTATTATATAGAGTCATTATAGAGGGATCTATTATATAGAGTCATTACACAGAGGGATCTATTCTATAGAGTCATTACACACAGAGGGATCTATTATATAGAGTCATTACACACAGAGGGATCTATTATATAGAGTCATTACACAGATGGGTCTATTATATAGAGTCATTACACACAGAGGGATCTATTATATAGAGTCATTACACACAGAGGGATCTATTATATAGAGTCATTACACACAGAGGGATCTATTATATAGAGTCATTTCACAGAGGGGTCTATTATATAGAGTCATTACACACAGAGGGATCTATTATATAGAGTCATTACACGCAGAGGGATCTATTATATAGAGTCACTACACACAGAGGGATCTATTATATAGTGTCATTACACACAGAGGTTTCTATTATATAGAGTCATTACACGCAGAGGGATCTATTATATAGAGTCACTACACACAGAGGGATCTATTATATAGTGTCATTACACACAGAGTGATCTATTATATAGAGTCATTACACACAGAGCGATCTATTATATAGAGTCATTACAGACAGAGGAATCTATTATATAGAGTCATTGCACACAGAGGGATCTATTATATAGAGTCATTACACACAGAGGGATCTATTATATAGAGTCATTACACACAGAGGGGTCTATTAAATAGAGTCATTATCACAGAGGGATCTATTATATAGAGTCATTATAGAGGGATCTATTATATAGAGTCATTACACAGAGGGATCTATTCTATAGAGTCATTACACAGAGGGATCTATTATATAGAGTCATTACACACAGATGGATCTATTATATAGAGTCATTACACGCAGAGGGATCTATTATATAGAGACACTACACACAGAGGGATCTATTATATAGAGTCATTACACACAGAGGGATCTATTATATAGAGTCATTACACACAGAGGGATCTATTATATAGAGTCATTACACACAGAGGGATCTATTATATAGAGTCATTACACACCGAGTGATCTATTATATAGAGTCATTACACACAGAGGGATTTATTATATAGAGTCATTACACAGAGGGGTCTATTATATAGAGTCATTACACACAGAGGGATCTATTATATAGAGTCATTACACACACAGGGATCTATTATATAGAGTCATTACACACAGAGGGATCTATTATATAGAGTCATTACACACAGAGCGATTTATTATATAGAGTCATTACACAGAGGGGTCTATTATATAGAGTCATTACACACAGAGGGATCTATTATATAGAGTCATTACACAGATGGGTCTATTATATAGAGTCATTACACACAGAGGGATCTATTATATAGAGTCATTACACACAGAGGGATCTATTATATAGAGTCATTACACACAGAGGGATCTATTATATAGAGTCATTTCACAGAGGGGTTTATTATATAGAGTCATTACACACAGAGGGATCTATTATATAGAGTCATTACACGCAGAGGGATCTATTATATAGAGTCACTACACACAGAGGGATCTATTATATAGTGTCATTACACACAGAGTGATCTATTATATAGAGTCATTACACACAGAGCGATCTATTATATAGAGTCATTACAGACAGAGGAATCTATTATATAGAGTCATTGCACACAGAGGGATCTATTATATAGAGTCATTACACACAGAGGGATCTATTATATAGAGTCATTACACACAGAGGGGTCTATTAAATAGAGTCATTATCACAGAGGGATCTATTATATAGAGTCATTATAGAGGGATCTATTATATAGAGTCATTACACAGAGGGATCTATTCTATAGAGTCATTACACAGAGGGATCTATTATATAGAGTCATTACACACAGAGGGATCTATTATATAGAGTCATTACACGCAGAGGGATCTATTATATAGAGACACTACACACAGAGGGATCTATTATATAGAGTCATTACACACAGAGGGATCTATTATATAGAGTCATTACACACAGAGGGATCTATTATATAGAGTCATTACACACAGAGGGATCTATTATATAGAGTCATTACACACACAGGGATCTATTATATAGAGTCATTACACACAGAGGGATCTATTATATAGAGTCATTACACACAGAGCGATTTATTATATAGAGTCATTACACAGAGGGGTCTATTATATAGAGTCATTACACACAGAGGGATCTATTATATAGAGTCATTACACACACAGGGATCTATTATATAGAGTCATTACACACAGAGGGATCTATTATATAGAGTCATTACACACAGAGCGATTTATTATATAGAGTCATTACACAGAGGGGTCTATTATATAGAGTCATTACACACAGAGGGATCTATTATATAGAGTCATTACACACAGAGGGATCTATTATATAGAGTCACTACACACAGAGGGATCTATTATATAGTGTCATTACACACAGAGTGATCTATTATATAGAGCCATTACACACAGAGCGATCTATTATATAGAGTCATTACAGACAGAGGAATCTATTATATAGAGTCATTGCACACAGAGGGATCTATTATATAGAGTCATTACACACAGAGGGATCTATTATATAGAGTCATTACACACAGAGGGGTCTATTAAATAGAGTCATTATCACAGAGGGATATATTATATAAAGTCATTATAGAGGGATCTATTATATAGAGTCATTACACACAGAGGGATCTATTATATAGAGTCATTACACACAGGAATCTATTATATAGAGTCATTACACACAGAGGGATCTAATATATAGAGTCATTACACACAGAGGGATCTATTATATAGAGTCATTACACACAGAGGGATCTATTATATAGAGTCATTACACACAGAGTGATCTATTATATAGAGTCATTACAGACAGAGGGATCTATTATATAGAGTCATTGCACATAGAGGGATCTATCATATAGAGTCATTACACACAGAGGGATGTATTATATAGAGTCATTACACACAGAGGGGTCTATTAAATAGAGTCATTATCACAGAGGGATCTATTATATAGAGTCATTACACAAAGGGATCTATTATATAGAGTCATTACACGCAGGGATCTATTATATAGAGTCATTACACACAGAGGGATCTATTATATAGAGTCATGACACACAGAGGGATCTATTATATAGTCATTACACACAGAGGGATCTGTTATATAGAGTCATTACAGACAGAGCGATCAATTATATAGAGTCATTACACACAGAGAGATCTATTACATAGAGTCATTACACACAGAGGGATCTATTATATAGAGTCATTACACACAGAGCGATCTATTATATAGAGTCATTACAGACAGAGGGATCTATTATATAGAGTCATTGCACACAGAGGGATCTATTATATAGAGTCATTACACACAGAGGGATCTATTATATAGAGTCATTACACACAGAGGGGTGTATTAAATAGAGTCATTATCACAGAGGGATCTATTATATAAAGTCATTATAGAGGGATCTATTATATAGAGTCATTACACACAGAGGGATCTATTATATAGATTCATTACACACAGAGGGATCTATTATATAGAGTCATTACACACAGGGATCCATTATATAGAGTTATTACACACAGAGCGATCTATTATATAGAGTAATTACACACAGAGGGATCTATTATATAGAGTAATTACACACAGAGGGATCTATTATATAGAGTCATTACACACAGAGGGATCTATTATATAGAGTCATTACACAGAGGGGTCTATTATATAGAGTCATTACACACAAAGGGATCTATTATATAGAGTCATTACACGCAGAGGGATCTATTATATAGAGCAGTGTTCCCCAACTCCAGTCCTCAAGGCCCACCAACAGGTCATGTTTTCAGGATTTCCTTAGTTACACAGGTGATGTAATTATTGCCTGTGCAGGTGATGGAATTATCACCTGTGCAATACTAAGGAAATCCTGAAAACATGACCTGTTGGTGGGCCTTGAGGACTGGAGTTGGGGAACCCTGATATAGAGTCACTACACACAGAGGGATCTATTATATAGAGTCATTACTGTTAGAACCTTGCTGTTAGGTTTTTTTTTCCTTTGCTGGTCACATGACCTTGTTGGCCTATTTAATCCTGCTCCGCCCTTCTGGCTTTGCTGGACTTCATTGTATATCTACTTTCTAGCTAGCCTGTGCTCTGTATCTAACTCTGTTAGTTTGCTTGGTCTACGGACCTCTATGTTCTATCTATTTTGTTTGTTCGTCTGTCTGCAACTATTTCTGTTAGGAGGTGTCCCATATTCCTCCCAGTCCTTAGTACTTGTAGGGATTCCCTCCCCACATCTATAGGTCTCCGTACAGACTAGATTAGGACTTTAGCAGGTCTGATCGCAGGATCAGGTTCCCTGTTACATCGTAGGGATTCAGCTGAGTCCTATAGTAGGGACAGATCTCCTCTCTTTCCTTAGCTTTGGTAGCAGAACATAACAGTAAGTCCAGCCAGCAAATTCTCTAAGGAAAGATTTTTCTGTTCCATCATGGTGTCGGTTCAGGATTTGGCTCATCGCCTGCAGGGACTCTCTCTGGAGGTGGCCGAGCTCCGTCAGCACGTGAGTAACTGTCCTGGAGCACATTTCTTGGAGCCTAAGGTATGTTTGCCGGATTTATTTTTTGGTGAACACCGAGAATTTTTTTCATTTAAAAATGCTTGCTTATTGTATTTTCGTTTGAGACCTAAGTCCTCTGGGGATGAATCCCAGCGCGTAGGGTTCATAATGTCACTTTTGCGCAAAGAGCCTCAGGAGTGGGCCTTTTCTTTGCAACCTAGTGATTCATGCTTCAGATCAGTGGATAGTTTTTTTTCTGCTTTGGGACTATTATATGATGATCCTGACCGTGTCGCATCAGCTGAGACTGAGTTGAGACGTTTAAAACAAGGATCGGGTAATGTGGAAAAATATTGTACACATTTTCGTCGTTGGTCCACTCAAACAGGGTGGAACGATTCTGCTCTGAAAAGTCTATTTCTTGCTGGGCTCAGTGAAAGGGTTAAAGACCTGCTAATTGCTTATCCTACACCTGAGGATTTGCAACAGGCTATGCAATTAGCTATACGGGTGGATAGAAGACTGCGTGCTAGGGTTAATGAGAGCAAATCCTCTGCTATGTCAGTTTCTGGTTATGATAATGTGTGTATTAACAGTGGTGAACCGATGGAGATTGGATCGGTGGCACCTCGCTCTCAAGAAAAAGACCGTCGTTTTTCGGAAGGCTTGTGTTTCTATTGCGGAAAATCTGGTCATTTGATTAAAGGCTGTGAGCTTCGTATGAAGAAAGAAAAAAAAATGGTCAGTCACGCCCGTATTGCCTGTTTAAATTCCAAGGGTATATTTTTAGCTGCTTCCACGATTGCTCAGGAAAAATTGATGGAATTTCGGGTGTTTGTTGATTGCGGGTCTACACTGAATGTAATTGATGGGGGATTCGTGGAAAAACTCAATTTAGAACCTGAACCTTTATCATCCCCCATTGCTGTGGTTTCTGTGGATGGTTCCCCTTTGAAGAATATTACTCTCAAGGTCTGTGAATTTCCTCTCACTATTAATGGTGTTCACCATGAGAAATTGGATTTGGTAGTGTTGAATAACTTGCCTTCTCCAGTAATATTGGGATTGCCCTGGTTAAAATTTCACAATCCTGTACTGGATTGGTCTACCAGTGAAATTAAATCCTGGAGCCATAAATGTTATGACAAGTGTTGTAACGGGCGTATTGCAGCTTTGGATAGGGGAGAATTGCCTGTTCCTATTCAGGATTTTTGGAGAGTTTTTTCTGAGAAGGAATCGCAGGTTTTGCCTCCCCATAGAGACTATGATTGTTCTATTGAATTTGTCCCTGGAGCGACTCTTCCTAAAAGTCGTTTATTTAACCTTACTATTCCTGAGAGAAAGGCTTTGGAGGAATACATACAGACAAGCTTGGCCGCCGGTCACATTAGGCCCTCTAAGTCTCCTGTGGCGGTTGGATTTTTTTTTGTAAAAAAAAAGGACGGCGGTTTACGTCCTTGTCTGGATTTTCGTGAGATTAACAAAATTACGGTACGCAATCCTTACCCACTGCCATTGATTCCTGATCTGTTTAACCAGTTATTGGGGGCCAAGTGGTTCTCTAAAATTGACCTTAAGGGGGCATACAATCTGTTGCGCATGAAGGAGGGTGATGAATGGAAGACTGCTTTTAACACTCCTGTGGGTCATTTTGAGAATCTGGTTATGCCTTTTGGTCTTACTAATGCTCCTGCATTTTTTCAGAATCTGATTAATGACATCCTTAGACCTTTGATCGGTAAAAATGTGGTTGTGTATTTGGATGACATTTTGATTTATTCGCCAGATCTGGAGTCTCATTGGCGGAGCGTGCGTGAGGTATTACAGTTATTAATGGACAATTCGCTTTTTGCTAAGCTGGAGAAATGTGAGTTCGCTGTACAGAGAATTAGTTTTTTGGGCTACATTATCTCCAGCGAAGGTTTTGAGATGGATCCGGTTAAGGTTCAGGCTGTGCAGGAATGGCCTAGGCCTATTGGTTTGAAATCGATACAGAGGTTTTTGGGTTTCGCCAATTACTACAGAAAATTCATAAAAAAATTTTCTAGTATTGTCAAACCTCTGACTGATCTCACCAGGAAAGGTGCTGATGCGGTTCAGTGGTCTTCTGAGGCCATTGAAGCTTTTGTGTATCTCAAGGAGAGGTTCACCTCTGCTCCCATCCTTATGCAGCCTGATGTTACTAGGCCGTTTTTGGTTGAGGTTGATGCTTCCTCTGTGGGGGTTGGCGCAGTATTGTCTCAGGATAACGGGGATGGATTACATCCCTGTGCCTTTTTTTCAAAAAAATTTTCGGAGACTGAACTGAATTACGATATTGGTAATCGGGAATTATTGGCTATTAAACTCGCATTTGAACACTGGCGCCACTTCTTGGAAGGTGCGGAATTTCCCGTTCAGGTTCTTACGGATCATAAAAATCTGATATATCTTGATGCTGCCAAGCGCCTGAATGCCCGTCAGGCTAGGTGGGCACTGTTTTTCTCGCGGTTTAATTTCTCCGTTACTTACATCCCTGGTACTAAGAATGTTAAGGCGGATGCCTTGTCTCGCAGTTTTTCTCCCATAGTCGGTGCTGAGAAAGAGGAGAACATTTCACAAGAAGGTGTTGTGATAGCTGCTTTGGACTCCGTTTTGGAAAATGAGATTCTTAAAGCACAGGAGAATGCCCCTTCTAACACTCCTCATGGGAGGTTGTTTGTGCCTGGGACCTTTAGGAGAGATTTGTTTGTTGAGTGTCACGAATCTCGGTTGGCAGGTCATCCCGGAATCTCTGAGACCAAGAGACTGGTGGGTCGCAGTTTTTGGTGGCCTGGATGGCAGAAGGAAGTCATTAAGTGGGTGCGTCAATGTACTATATGTGCTAGATCTAAGTCCTCACATACTCCTGCTGCGGGGTTGCTTTGTCCTTTGGAGGTTCCCAGTGCTCCTTGGACACATTTGGCTATGGACTTTATAACTGACCTTCCCCCCTCTGAGGGTTTTACTGTCATCTGGGTGGTCGTGGACCGTTTTAGCAAGATGTGTCACTTGGTTCCTTTCGTCAAACTGCCCTGCGCTAAAACTCTCGCTAAGGCCTTTGTCAAGGAAATTGTCAGACTTCATGGCGTTCCTACTGACATTGTTTCTGATAGGGGTCCTCAGTTCGTGGCTCGTTTTTGGCGTGCCTTTTGTGATAGGTTGGGAGTTCATTTGTCGTTCTCGTCCGGATATCATCCTGAATCTAATGGCCAGACAGAAAGGAAAAACCAGGATGTTGAGCAGTTCTTGCGTTGTTTTGTGGCAGACAATCAAGAGGGCTGGTCTGAGTTTCTGCCACTTGCTGAATTTGCTCTGAACAATCATACATCTTCTTCTGCTGGTTGTTCGCCTTTTTTTTGTTGTTCTGGGAGACATCCGTCGTTTGGGTCGTTCTCCAAGTTGGGATCTGCCGTGCCTGAGGAGGAGAATTTTTCCGGTGATTTGGAGAGAGTTTGGACGGATGTGCGTGGTAATCTTCAGGAGGCCAACAGAAAATCTAAAGACTACTTTGATAGGAAACGACAGGAGGTTTTGTTCGCTGTTGGTGACATGGTTTGGTTGTCCTCTAGGAATCTGCGGTTGAGGATTCCTTCAAAGAAATTGGGTCCCAAGTTTGTAGGGCCCTTTAAGGTGCTTCAGGTTGTCAACCAATCTGCTGTTAGGTTGGAGGTTCCTACTTCCTGGAGAATTAATCCGGTATTTCATGTCTCTCTGTTGAAAAAAGCTGTTGTATCGGATTGTGACGCCTCTGCCTCTGTTCCTCCGGTGGTGGAGGACGGGGAATATGAAATTTCTCGCATCCTTAACTCTAGACGGTATAGAGGTAGTTTGCAGTATCTTGTGGCCTGGAAAGGTTTCGGTCCCGAGGATAACTCTTGGGTGAGGTCGGATGATGTTTCCGCGTCCAGACTTATCAGAGCGTTTCACAGGAGATTTCCTGATAAGCCTGGTCCTAGGGGATCCGGAGGATCCTCTTAGAAGGGGGGGTACTGTTAGAACCTTGCTCTTAGGTTTTTTTTCCTTTGCTGGTCACATGACCTTGTTGGCCTATTTAATCCTGCTCCGCCCTTCTGGCTTTGCTGGACTTCATTGTATATCTACTTTCTAGCTAACCTGTGCTCTGTGTCTTGCTCTGTTAGTTTGCTTGGTCTACTGACCTCTATGTTCGATATATTTTGTTTGTTCGTCTGTCTGCTACTATTTCTGTTAGGAGGTGTCCCATATTCCTCCCAGTCCTTAGTACTTGTAGGGATTCCTTCCCCACATCTATAGGTCTCCGTACAAACTAGCTTAGGACTTTAGCAGGTCTGATCGCAGGATCAGGTCCCCTGTTACATCGTAGGGATTCAGCTGAGTTCTATCGTAGGGACAGATCTCCTCTCTTTCCTTAGCTCTGGTAGCAGAACATCACAATGGGCCTGGTGCGTCTACTCCTGGGTGGCGGCCCTCGGACCCAGGGTTTTCCCGTTTAAAGGACAATTCTGAGCGATGTGTCCGGTCTTACGGCATCGGTAGCAGATTGGTTCTCTTGGTGGACGGCGTTGGTTACTGGTCCTCGGCGAGGGTGGTGTTGGCCTCCTCCTCCTCCACATCCAGGGGACATCCTCAGGGCTTTCGGCTAACAGGATCTTCCCTCCTTCCTCAGGCTCCATCCGCAGCTGCAGAGCACTCAGCACAGTGGTCAGGGTTTTGCTCAACTGACGCACCTCAGAGTGCAGACTGTCCAGTTCTTTAGGGGACGTTGCTGGAACCTTAGCTTCAGCAGTCACTGGAGAAAAGGTGGGTGTTGCAGGCTCTGAAGTAGTCCCACCCTGGTAGCGTTGGATGGCATTTGCTTCCAGGGGCTGCAGTCCTTTAATAGCCATGTCCTTGAGATTGTCAAAGGTGGCATCTGGATGATCCAGGGACCACCAACGCACAGTCCTGCTCTCCTCTGGAGACCTCAGTCCCCAGACAAACTGTTCCTTCAGCATTCTGTTCTCATTCTCAAAGCTGGTCAGACTAACCTGGTTCAGAGCACGCAGGGCCCCTTGGAGACGCCAGGCGTAGTCCCGAACATTGTCCTCTGGTTGTTGGGAGCAGCTGTAGAACCTCATCCGGAGATCCGCCTCAGTAAGGTCCTCAAAGACAGTCTGTAATTTTTGGAATATTGTGGACACTGTCTCCCGGTCTGCGGCCAACCATGTTTCCACTTCCCGCTCCGCAGCACCGGTCAGCTGTCCTAATACAACGGCGGCTCTTTGTTTGCCGGTCATAGAGTACTTGTCTAAGATACCACATATCTTCTGCTTAAATCCAGACAGGGTATCTGGTTTGCCGTTGTACTGGAAGAGCCACTTTGCTCCAGGAATGTACGGTAAAGTCATAGGAATCACAGGTGTTACAGGCGCTGCTGGTGAAGCGGCGGCTTCGGCCTGCCCGTTATCGGGTGCGGGCTGAGCTTCAGGGACGTTGACCGGTAGGTCGGCGTTCTGCTGCCCGACGGACATCTTAGCGCCCCCCAAGTTAACCGTGGCCTACCTTCTGTTTTTTTTTTTTTTCTTCCGGTAGGCCGCAGCTCCGCAGGTGACGGTTGTCTTCAGGACCTTGCGTCTCTTACGTCCTACGTCAGAGCGTTCAGCGACGCTGCGTACAGGACCTGGCGCTTCCTGCTTTGACGTCAAGGCATGGGGCGTGTCCGGGACTTCACGCTCTTTTGCAGGTACGCCCCTTATTTTCCCGTGGTTACGCCCTTCTTCTCGCTCAACGACCCAACAATGGCGGCTATCTTCACCACAACTTTACGTACACAGTTCAAAATAAAGGCGCACAGTACCCGGTGGCAATGGGCAAAACACTGCGTCATTGCAGCGAGCACGCAATCCTGTTCGTGACGCCAGTCAGAGAGATGTAGCACCCAGGGGAAGTGGGGATAACTCGGTACCTGGGCCTTTGGCCTTTAGGGATGTCACGGTGGTCGGCTCCCGTGCCCGTACCCTGGGGTCTCTCCTAAAAAAGGGGTTGATATTTGTAAAGTTTATAAAAGAAAGAGTTTGTGATGCCACCTGTGGTTTCTGGTGAGGATCACCAGCGCTGCGCAGTCCACTGAGGCTGATGATAGGGCAGCTTGATGGTATTGCTCTCCACAGGTAGAGCGGGGCCTCAGGTCAGTATAGGAACGGTGATGCAGGACAAAGAGACGACGCCGGGCCAGAGCAAGAACAGGGACGGACATGATAGTCACTTCAGTACCTTTTACTGGTGGAATTTCAGGCACTCCCCGGAGCACTGTAGGGTGAAGGGTGTATGTCCGGATCCTCCCCAATGAGCAGGTTTTGGGCCTCCTGGTTCTTGCTGCTGCGTAATAAGTTCTGACCTGCCTGGAGCTAGGCCTAACTTTGTCTCTGTCCTGCGCTGGCTGACCTTGTGGTAGGGCCTTCTCTTGGAGTGCACGCTCCCGACTTACGGGGCCTATGTGTCTCCTGGCTCTGGTACATATCAGCACTTTAGCGATCCTGGGACCTGTAGTTCTCCAGGGATTCCGGTTAATCTTGCTGGGTCGTGGAGATCCCGGCAAGCTTCGGACCCGGTGTCCGGTAACTGGTTCGGGGTGAGCTAGTGAAGCTCCTCTGCCCCCTATGTACTAACTCTCCACTCCTTCGCCTTCGGCCTACTCAAGCCCTCAATAGGCCACTCACACAAACGGCAGCGTGCCGCGTTTCACCGATCTTATGGCGCCGACACACCAACAGCTCACCTCACTGAGTCACACCAAGTCGCTGGAACAGGCTTTTGTCCTCTGAGGTAACTCGTCTCAGACTGCACTGGACTCACTGCTAAACCAGACTGAACTCGATCTCAAGACTGACTGCTTTCTGCCAACTCCAGTCTCGACTAACGGCTGCCTGGCTCCACCTTCCCTTATATATCTCCCTAAGGAGCTCCCTCTGGTGGTCTGAGGTGGAAGGTGGAGATGTGTGAATGGTTATGGGGGCCTCTTGTGGAGGAATCCTTCAACACACCCTTCTGGGTCTGTGATGCCAAGCACAGCTGGGCTTCACAAATGGACTTCACATCCTGGTCAATGTGTGGTCAGAGTGTGGTCAGAGTGTGATTAGAGTGTGGTCGGAGTGTGGTCAGAGTGTGGTCAGAGTGTGGTCGGAGTGTGGTCGGAGTGTGGTCGGAGTGTGGTCGGAGTGTGGTCGGAGAGTGGTCAGAGTGTGGTCAGAGTGTGGTCGGAGTGTGGTCGGAGTGTGGTCAGAGTGTGGTCAGAGTGTGAAAAGAAGATTTGAGAAAAATGTGTCTCCAACTTCTCCATTCTGTGAGTGCATGGAAATCGGTCTGCACTCAGATGTCATCCAGGTACAGTCCAAAACAGGTGAGTGTTAACCACTGTGGCCCTGAGCAAAAAAATAACAACTGGAACACACAAGTAGCTGATTTCTAACCTCTGGGTTTTGGTTGTTTCTCTGATGTTTCTTCTTCACTCGCCAGATTCATCATCTCAGATCCTTCACCTGAAACTAAAATATAAAGTAAAATAGATGTTATCTCCTAGAGTTTTCTGTTACTATTTCTGATTTTATAGTTGTGAAATCACCATATTTATTTATAGATACTTTACTTGGCAGCGGAGGATCTTCTATAACATTTTCTATAATAGAGAAATATATTATCTGATAAATCTTATAGATACAACTGACTTTTTTACTCTATACTGTACGTACTTCATGTTTCGTAGGAGGACTAAGACTTACTAAAGTCGAAACGCGTCGATCGAGCTGTAGTGTGTTGGTATGGTTTGTGCTACTTAGGATTATTTTAAAGGAATCAATAAGTCAGTTAAGGCTCGTCTCAGTTTTGGCAGAAAACAGCTAGATGATCGCCAAGACTTTTGGAAAAATATTCTGTGGACTGACGAGACAAAAGTTGAACATTTTGGAAGGTGTATGTCCCATTACATCTGGCGCAGAAGTAACACAGCATTTCAGAAAGGGAACATCATACCAACAGTAAAATATGGTGGTGGTAGTGT
Organism: Phyllobates terribilis; assembly: GCF_046119375.1. Taxonomy (NCBI): domain Eukaryota; kingdom Metazoa; phylum Chordata; class Amphibia; order Anura; family Dendrobatidae; genus Phyllobates; species Phyllobates terribilis. Next base: position 405,158,770 of record NW_027362769.1, on the reverse strand, counting down.
GATGATCTGTGTCTGTTTTGCTGCTTCAGGACCTGGAAGACTTGCTGTGGTAAATGGAACCATGAATTCTGCCATCTACCAAAAAATCCTGAAGGAGAATGTCCGGCCATCTTTTCGTGACCTCAAGCTAAAGCACACTTGAGTTACGCAGCACGACAATGAACCAAAACACACCAGCAAGTCCACCTCTGAGTGGCTTAAGTAAAACAAAATTAAGACTTTGGAGTGGCATAGTCAAAGTCCTGACCTTAATCCTATTGAGATGCTGTTGGTGGACCTTCAAAAGGCGGTTGATGCTCGGAAACCCTCCAATGTGGCTGAATTACAACAATTCTGCAAAAATGAGCGGCCAAAATTCCTCCAGAGTGTTGTAAAGACTCATTGCCTGTTATCGCAAACTCTTGATTACAGTTGTTGCTGCTAAGGGCCCAACCAGTTATTAGGTTTAGGGGGCAAACACTTTTTCATACAGGGTCCTGTAGGTTTGGATTTATTTTTCCTTTAATAATAAAGACCTTCATTTATAATCTGCACTTTATGTTACTTGTGTTATCTTTGTCTAATATTTACATTTGTTTTGTGATCTGAAACATTTAAGTGACAAACATGGAAAAGTATAAGAAATCAGGAAGGGGGGCAAACACTTTTACACACCTCTGTATATAGTTGTAGGATTATTCTCTATATAGTTATAGGATCCCTCTCTATGTAGTTATAGGATCACTTCAATATAGTTAAAGGATCACTCTCTATATAGTTATAGGATCGCTCTCTATATAGTTACAGGATCCCTCTCTATATAGTTACGGGATTGCTCTCTATATAGTTATATGATTTCTATATAGTTACAGGATCCCTTTCTATGTAGTTATAGGATCGCTCTCTATATAGTTAAAGGGTCACTCTCTATATAGTTGTAGGATTCTTCTCTATATAGTTATATGATCCCTCTTTGTATAGTTATAGGATCACTGTTTTGTTATAGGATTACTCTCTACAGTTATAGGATTCCTCTCTATATAGTAATAGGATCGCTATTTGTATAGCTACAGCATTGCTCTCTTCAGTTATATGATTACTATATAGTTATAGGTTTCTTTTCTATTTTTCTATTTAGTTCTGGGATTTCTTACCTCTTTTTATGTCCTTTCTTTCCATCGTCGTCTTCTTTCTGCAGTTTGTTTTTCTCTTTTGTCTTGACCGTGTACGGCCAACCCGGGTTCCACCGTTTAACCTGTTCCTCCCATTTTCCAGCACTCACCTTTTCCCACAAATAAAAACACTGCACCTGTAATTTCTTTGGATAAATTTGGCCACAGCGGCCATTTTATTAACAAACAACATTAACACATTAACAGTGTTATAAATAAATAAGAAGGGAGGGTTCTTGGAGTTAAAAATGAGATCTGGCATAAATTAAACCGAACTGGAACCACCATATTACCCTCAGCCGTCCATCACCAGCTCAAGGGCACCAAAAGCTCCCAGGGTAAAACCCCGTCCAGAGCCCAAAAACCAAATGCCAGATCACCCCGCTCAATTAACCAATTGGCTGTAATTTTAACCAAATTATTCCCACCGACACTTCTGTGCCAACTCCAAGAACCCCACCCCCCGCCACAAACGAACAGCCCTGACCACCTCAGGCTCGTGAGTGCCCCAAAAAATCGCCAAAGCCCTCTCATTCCCCTCCTGTATAACCAATGCCCACAAATCGGTACCAATGTAATTCAAATGTACACCATCATTCGCCCAAAAATTTCCAACTCCCGCCTCGAGTTCAAAATGTCGAACGCTTACTCCCCCGTTCCTGGACACAAAGGCTGATATGGCTCTATTTAACCTCACTCTCACCCTATTAATCCCCTTCAAAGATCTAGCCTCCCTCCACCTTTTTTTTTTTTTTTTGGCACAATGTCAGACCAGACCGTCAACACCACAGGAAAGGATGTCCATAACCTTAAAAATTAAATCGAATGTCCCTCATCAGTTCCCTGACCGGGCGAGCCCCTAAGTCATTCCCCCCCATATGCATCACCAAAATATCCAGCGTCCGAACCAAACGGGCTGCCTTATGAAATTCAGGCAGCACCCTTCTCCATACCATGCCTCTGGAGACGAGCCACCGAACCACAACTTGCTCTCTCCTAAAACCCAACTGCCTACCGTCTGGCCTCCCGTCCGCTCGCAACACCCCCAGTGGACGAAGGAATGTCCCAGAATCCACGCTAACAATGGGACACCATCTGCAACAAACAACCACAATGTATTCAATACTTAACAAGATGAAAAACAAACCTCAGCCCCCTGTACCTAATGCCGCACAAAGGACAAATAACGATCAGAACTCCACCTCCCTATCCGCTTTGTCACATCCTTGCCAAAGCCCAAGCCATTGGCTTCTGACGCCGCGCCAATTCTAAAAGAATGTGACCCGTACACCTCCGGGCGAAAGCCCCAACTCCCAAACTCCTTTCTTAAATACTGCTATTTAAGAAAAGTCCCCATTTTCATGACATAATAAGGAACCCACTCGCCCAGGCCAAAATTGCCAGTCTACTTGGTGCCACCGATTCAGACAATCTCAGCGCACCAAAAAACGCTAACGAAAAGGTTAACCTAAACAATGTAGCTTCACAACTGAACAACAAGTTTCGTCTAACACTAAACCCAAACGTTCCAAGATTTTAAAAGTCACCGGTCTTCTTTTATCCAGCACCTTATCTCCTCTCCTAAAGCCCCTAAGTGCTTGCTACACTAAAAAGGACTTTGTAACATCTCTTATCCCCACTTTTGAAACAGACCATCCAATCTCCGCTGCCCTACCTACAAGAAAGAACACCGTCGTCTCCCCATCACCGACATTCTCCACCAAACCCCACTGCATTATCCAACATTTCCATACTCGCCACGATGCCTCGTATGAGGACCAGGTCTGCCTCGTAATGGACTCTCGTATTAAACGTCCCCACTCGTCCATAACCAGCTGCCACAAATGCGAAGGGCATTCCTGTCCCACGTCCTCCGCCTCTGGTGCTAGCGCCCAAAAAACGATCCCACTGAAAACGAGACAAGGCATCTGTGAAGGAATTTTTACACCAGCACCTCCTGCAGTATCTGTAAAAAATCTCACAATCACGACTGCTCAAAAACTCGTGCTGAATTAACGACCTGCCATTATAATTTTCCAAAAAACATTTTCCAAACCTTCAAATCCTCCTTGTGATCCTTATTTAAACGAATGAAATGATGGAGGGCGCGCACTCCTGCTGTCGCCCTTGCCAACCCGCGACAAAATATCCTGCCCATTGGCATAATGCTGCATGCGAAATTCAAACGACCTAACAGGGATTGGAGCTCCTTCAGCGTCACCTTACGCAACCTCCTGACTCTATCGACCTCCTGCTTGAGCAAACTCAATTTATCATCAGGTAACCGACACTCCATCCTCTCCGTATCAATTAGGATGCCCAAAAAGTTAACAAGGTGCAAGGTCCCTCTGTTTTTTTTTTTGTTTTTTTTTAAATTTCCTGCCAAAGGTATGCCAAAAATGCTCCGCTACCCACACCATAGTTCCTAACAAAGTCCTACTCAACAACGATTGCTGAGGGCCTATAAACAAAATGTCATCCAAATAATGAATGACCGACTGGACTGATGCCAGGTCCCTCACCACCCATTCCAAAAAGGTACTAAACGTTTCAAACTGGGAACACGTAATTGCGTAGCCCATATGCAAACACCTGTCCACGTAGTATTCCCCTTTCCAAAAACAACCTAACAATGGGAAGCTATCCGGATGTACTGACAGCAATCCAAATGCCGATTCCATATCAGTTTTAGCTAGCAACGATCCTGGCCCATATCTCCACACCCATCCCACCGCCGCATCGAATGCTGAATAATCCACCGAACATAATTCCTGAGCAATGCCATCATTCACCGAAAAAACCCCTTAGGGTATGACAAACGCTGAATCAAATGAAACTTATTAGCCTCTTTTTGGGCACGACCCCCAACGGCGAAACAATCACCCTGCTGCTAGGTAAATCCTGAAACGGACCAGCCATCCTGCCCAATTCCACCTCCTTTGCCAGTTTCAAGCTAACCACTTCCGGATGAAGGGAAGCTGACATCACTTTTTTAAGAGAAAAGGGGACCTCATGATCAGGAGGAGGAATTCTAAAACCTTCCAAAAAAGACCATCTGAAATGGCCTTAGCCTTCAACTGATCTGGATACCTACTTCGAAAGGGGGCCATCTCGTGAACCCTCACCGGAGTCACCCCCTTGACCGGTACTCATTGGCATTTTTCCGTTACCCTTCTTAAAGCATTTAGATGCTCCGTGTGAAATACCGTTGCAATGGGAGCACACATGTTTAAATTTGCAGGAGTTCCCGTACTTACACTGGCCATCATTAAATTGCCAGCAAGATCCCGCTTCCTTCTTTGTGCACTCTGACTACTTCCCCCGTGTCCTGCCGATTAGTTCCCACTACCGCTGCTCCCGTGAAAGGACTGCCCATACCTCACCGGAGTCACAACTTTCAGCCACAACCCGATGTCCTTTGATCCCATCTAATCTCCGGGCGGACTGCCTTCCTCTGCCGATATTGCTAGTCGTATCGTAGCCATGTCTGGCCCCCCTATGTGCGATGAGCCTCCCCTATAGCATCCAGGTAGCAAAATAAGCCTGAGGAATTATCCGGAGCTTTTTTCCCAATGACACTAGCCATTATTGCAAAAGCTTGCAACCAATTAACAAACGTCTGAGGAATGAACCTCCACCTACGCTTTTCTTCCTCCATTTTATTATTATTATTATTATTTTTATTTATTTTTTTTATTTATTTATTTTATTTTTTTTTGCTGTCGTCCTTTTCTCCCTTGTCCAAATTAAACTTTTCAAGAGAAAGTAGGGAAAAAATTTCTACAAATTCATCCCACCCAATTTTTTCTTTAACCTCTTTATTTATTTATTTTTTTAAATGTGCCCAGCTGCCCCTCAAAGCACAAGTATACCTCCCCTTTCGCCCTATCATCCAGTTTTACGGCATCCGCTTTATCCTTTTCTGTCTGTACAGAAACCGATACCCCCTAAAGTCCCCTCCAGTACACACCGCCGCCCTTGCCGATTCACTCCCCACCTGCGACGCCACACGTCGACCGGGTAACCAAGCCCCCATCGGAGATAACCCTGCCTCACTGGCTCCACCAGTGCCTAAACTAGCCAGAATTTGTGACATGTTTGCCAAATTATCCCTGAGCCCCACGACATCTAACCACGCCTCCCCCTAACATTTACACCACAGGGCCCTGCCAACTGCCTATCCCCTACCCCATCCGCTACAGACCCAGTGGGTGACAAAACAAACATAGACGCATACTCACGGAGCTGCGCAGGTGCTGTGTCCCCGCCAGCCGTACGTCCTGAGTCCTGCCGATTCCTTGGGTCGTCCTGATCCTCTCCGTATTCTGATCCTCCCTCTCGCTGTTGCTCAAGGCCCGCGCCCCTGGCCTCCTCGTCACCAGGGGGGACCTGAGCACGTGCCGATGCCCCCGCAGCTCGTCCGCTGCACGTTTCTGCACCGATCCTTCCTGCCGTCCGTGATCCAGCACGACCTCTGGACCTGGGCCCCCCAGCCCAGTCTGTGCTGATCTGTGGGGGGGGGCTGCCAGGCAGCTCCATGCTGCTCCCCGCCGCTCTGCTACCGTGACTCCGGTGACTGGGGCCAGGCAACAGGTCTACAAACTGCCGCTGCCTGCCCGAAAAACGCCATACTGTCCTCCACTGTCGATTTGACTGGCAGGCACCCCGACTGGTACATCGCCAGGTGTGCCTGCCGCGCTGCTGCTCCTCCTGGCCCTTCTTTTTTTTTTTTTTTTTTTTTTTTTTTTATAACGGCCGTCCGCCACCGTGAACCGCTGCTGGCTCTGTTTACGGGGGCCAGCGTCATCGCTGCCCCACAACTTCCTGTCCGGCCCGGTCACGTGTACAGGAAGTGACGCGGCCCGAACTTCCGGCGAAGCCACGCCCCCGGACTGGTGACGCGGCTCTAGTGCGGGCCTTGCTTCCGGCGCGGCCCGGGCTCTATTACTGCGGCGCGCCGCCGGAGCAGGCCGCACTTCCGGTGGGGCCTTCAGTCCAGACCTTGCTAGCGATCCGCTGACGGAAGCGCCCACAGGCCGGCTGGGCGGATTCCTGCAGCGGCGGGCGCAGCGGCAGGGGGGTTCCGCCGCCGGGCTCACCTGGCTCAGGGTCCCATGAGGGGCTCCGCAGCCTGTGTCTGCAGCACGTGGGAGTCTCTGGCAAAAGCCTCTCGGGGGGCCGCGTTCTCCTTGCCCTTCTTCCTGACCCCGCCGCCGATTCCTCGGATGAGCCATGCAGCAACCCTTAAAGCTTTGCCTCCAGCCACCCTCCAAGCCTGGATCGAGCCGCATCCCACAGTCTGCTAAACAGAGATTCACGGTCTCCATTACGCCCGGTCAGTGTCCAGAACAATGGGTGAGCAGATATTAAAATTTTTTTTTTTTTGTGAACTTTCTCCTGTAACTTCCCTGCCGGACTGACTAATTTCCCGCACTTTTTCTTGATATACTCACCCTCCCTCCACCAACTGCCCGCCCCTCAGCTCTAATACCCAATCCTGATCCTTTATCTCAAAAATTCCACCCTCGTGGCCCATCCCGGTCATGTGGGGCTTCCATCCAGCTTCCAGACCCTTTCTTTACTTTCAGTTTTGCTTTTAATAATCAAAGCTGCAAAACAGAGTCACAGTGTGCGGCCGGGAGGAGGCTGCGGCTGTGCCATCCTGTATGTGTGCAGTGTGTAGAGATACTTGTGTAATGTCTCCATATAGTCTGGTGTATACAGATTACTGTATGTGTGCAGTGTGTAGAGATACTTGTGTAATGCCTCCATATAGTCTGGTGTATACAGATTACTGTATGTGTACAGTGTGTAGAGATACTTGTGTAATGTCTCCATATAGTCTGGTGTATACAGATTACTGTATGTGCGCAGTGTGTAGAGATACTTGTGTAATGTCTCCATATAGTCTGGTGTATACAGATTACTGTATGTGTGCAGTGTGTAGAGATACTTGTGTAATGCCTCCATATAGTCTGGTGTATACAGATTACTGTATGTGTACAGTGTGTAGAGATACTTGTGTAATGTCTCCATATAGTCTGGTGTATACAGATTACTGTATGTGCGCAGTGTGTAGAGATACTTGTGTAATGTCTCCATATAGTCTGGTGTATACAGATTACTGTATATGTGCAGTGTGTAGAGACACTTGTGTAATGTCTCCATATAGTCTGGTGTATACAGATTACTGTATGTGTGCAGTGTGTAGAGACACTTGTGTAATGCCTCCATATAGTCTGGTGTATACAGATTACTGTATGTGTGCAGTGTGTAGAGATACTTGTGTAATGTCTCCATATAGTCTGGTGTATACAGATAACTGTATGCGTACAGTGTGTAGAGATACTTGTGTAATGTCTCCATATAGTCTGGTGTATACAGATTACTGTATGTGTGCAGTGTGTAGAGATACTTGTGTAATGCCTCCATATAGTAAGGTGTATACAGATTACTGTATGTGTGCAGTGTGTAGAGACACTTGTGTAATGCCTCCATATAGTCTGGTGTATACAGATTACTGTATGTGTGCAGTGTGTAGAGACACTTGTGTAATGTCTCCATATAGTCTGGTGTATACAGATTACTGTATGTGTGCAGTGTGTAGAGATACTTGTGTAATGTCTCCATATAGTCTGGTGTATACAGATTACTGTATGTGTGCAGTGTGTAGAGACACTTGTGTAATGTCTCCATATAGTCTGGTGTATACAGATTACTGTATGTGTGCAGTGTGTATAGATACTTGTGTAATGTCTCCATATAGTCTGGTGTATACAGATTACTGTATGTGTGCAGTATGTAGAGACACTTGTGTAATGTCTCCATATAGTCTGGTGTATACAGATTACTGTATGTGTGCAGTGTGTAGAGACACTTGTGTAATGTCTCTATATATTCTGGTGTATACAGATTACTGTATGTGTGCAGTGTGTAGAGACACTTGTGTAATGTCTCCATATAGTCTGGTGTATACATATTACTGTATGTGTGCAGTGTGTAGAGACACTTGTGTAATGTCTCTATATATTCTGGTGTATACAGATTACTGTATGTGTGCAGTGTGTAGAGACACTTGTGTAATGCCTCCATATAGTCTGGTGTCTACAGATTACTGTATGTGTGCAGTGTGTAGAGATATTTGTGTAATGTCTCCATATAGTATGGTGTATACAGATTACTGTATGTGTGCAGTGTGTAGAGACACTTGTGTAATGTCTCTATATAGTCTGGTGTATACAGATTACTGTATGTGTGCAGTGTGTAGAGACACTTGTGTAATGCCTCCATATAGTCTGGTGTCTACAGATTACTGTATGTGTGCAGTGTGTAGAGATATTTGTGTAATGTCTCCATATAGTATGGTGTATACAGATTACTGTATGTGTGCAGTGTGTAGAGACACTTGTGTAATGTCTCCATATAGTCTGGTGTATACAGATTACTGTATGTGTGCAGTGTGTAGAGATACTTGTGTAATGTCTCCATATAGTCTGGTGTATACAGATTACTGTATGTGTGCAGTGTGTAGAGATACTTGTGTAATGTCTCCATATAGTCTGGTATATACAGATTACTGTATGTGTGCAGTGTGTAGAGATACTTGTGTAATGTCTCCATATAGTCTGGTGTATACAGATTACTGTATGTGTGCAGTGTGTAGAGATACTTGTGTAATGTCTCCATATAGTCTGGTGTATACAGATTACTGTATGTGTGCAGTGTGTAGAGATACTTGTGTAATGTCTCCATATAGTCTGGTGTATACAGATTACTGTATGTGTGCAGTGTGTAGAGATACTTGTGTAATGTCTCCATATAGTCTGGTGTATACAGATTACTGTATGTGTGCAGTGTGTAGAGATACTTGTGTAATGTCACCATATAGTCTGGTGTATACAGATTACTGTATGTGTGCAGTGTGTAGAGATACTTGTGTAATGTCTCCATATAGTCTGGTGTCTACAGATTACTGTATGTGTGCAGTGTGTAGAGACACTTGTGTAATGTCTCTATATAGTCTGGTGTCTACAGATTACTGTATGTGTGCAGTGTGTAGAGACACTTGTGTAATGTCTCCATATAGTCTGGTGTCTACAGATTACTGTATGTGTGCAGTGTGTAGAGATATTTGTGTAATGTCTCCATATAGTCTGGTGTATACAGATTACTGTATGTGTGCAGTGTGTAGAGATACTTGTGTAATGTCTCCATATAGTATGGTGTATACAGATTACTGTATGTGTGCAGTGTGTAGAGACACTTGTGTAATGTCTCTATATAGTCTGGTGTATACAGATTACTGTATGTGTGCAGTGTGTAGAGACACTTGTGTAATGTCTCCATATAGTCTGGTGTCTACAGATTACTGTATGTGTGCAGTGTGTAGAGATATTTGTGTAATGTCTCCATATAGTCTGGTGTATACAGATTACTGTATGTGTGCAGTGTGTAGAGATACTTGTGTAATGTCTCCATATAGTATGGTGTATACAGATTACTGTATGTGTGCAGTGTGTAGAGACACTTGTGTAATGTCTCTATATAGTCTGGTGTATACAGATTACTGTATGTGTGCAGTGTGTAGAGACACTTGTGTAATGTCTCCATATAGTCTGGTGTCTACAGATTACTGTATGTGTGCAGTGTGTAGAGATATTTGTGTAATGTCTCCATATAGTCTGGTGTATACAGATTACTGTATGTGTGCAGTGTGTAGAGACACTTGTGTAATGTCTCCATATAGTCTGGTGTATACAGATTACTGTATGTGTGCAGTGTGTAGAGATACTTGTGTAATGTCTCCATATAGTCTGGTGTATACAGATTACTGTATGTGTGCAGTGTGTAGAGATACTTGTGTAATGCCTCCATATAGTCTGGTGTATACAGATTACTGTATGTGTGCAGTGTGTAGAGATACTTGTGTAATGCCTCCATATAGTCAGGTGTCTACAGATTACTGTATGTGTGCAGTGTGTAGAGATACTTGTGTAATGCCTCCATATAGTCTGGTGTCTACAGATTACTGTATGTGTGCAGTGTGTAGAGACACTTGTGTAATGCCTCCATATAGTCTGGTGTATACAGATTACTGTATGTGTGCAGTGTGTAGAGACACTTGTGTAATGCCTCCATATAGTCTGGTGTATACAGATTACTGTATGTGTGCAGTGTGTAGAGATACTTGTGTAATGTCTCCATATAGTCTGGTGTATACAGATTACTGTATGTGTGCAGTGTGTAGAGACACTTGTGTAATGTCTCCATATAGTCTGGTGTATACAGATTACTGTATGTGTGCAGTGTGTAGAGATACTTGTGTAATGTCTCCATATAGTCTGGTGTATACAGATTACTGTATGTGTGCAGTGTGTAGAGACACTTGTGTAATGTCTCCATATAGTCTGGTGTATACAGATTACTGTATGTGTGCAGTGTGTAGAGACACTTGTGTAATGTCTCCATATAGTCTGGTGTATACAGATTACTGTATGTGTGCAGTATGTAGAGACACTTGTGTAATGTCTCTATATAGTCTGGTGTATACAGATTACTGTATGTGTGCAGTGTGTAGAGATACTTGTGTAATGTCTCCATATAGTCTGGTGTCTACAGATTACTGTATGTGTGCAGTGTGTAGAGACACTTGTGTAATCTCTCCATATAGTCTGGTGTCTACAGATTACTGTATGTGTGCAGTGTGTAGAGACACTTGTGTAATGTCTCCATATAGTCTGGTGTATACAGATTACTGTATGTGTGCAGTGTGTAGAGATATTTGTGTAATGTCTCCATATAGTCTGGTGTATACAGATTACTGTATGTGTGCAGTGTGTAGAGACACTTGTGTAATGTCTCCATATAGTCTGGTGTATACAGATTACTGTATGTGTGCAGTGTGTAGAGATACTTGTGTAATGTCTCCATATAGTCTGGTGTATACAGATTACTGTATGTGTGCAGTGTGTAGAGACACTTGTGTAATGTCTCCATATAGTCTGGTGTATACAGATTACTGTATGTGTGCAGTGTGTAGAGACACTTGTGTAATGTCTCCATATAGTCTGGTGTCTACAGATTACTGTATGTGTGCAGTGTGTAGAGACACTTGTGTAATGTCTCCATATAGTCTGGTGTATACAGATTACTGTATGTGTGCAGTGTGTAGAGATACTTGTGTAATGTCTCCATATAGTCTGGTGTCTACAGATTACTGTATGTGTGCAGTGTGTAGAGATACTTGTGTAATGTCTCCATATAGTCTGGTGTCTACAGATTACTGTATGTGTGCAGTGTGTAGAGACACTTGTGTAATGTCTCCATATAGTCTGGTGTATACAGATTACTGTATGTGTGCAGTGTGTAGAGACACTTGTGTAATCTCTCCATATAGTCTGGTGTCTACAGATTACTGTATGTGTGCAGTGTGTATAGACACTTGTGTAATGTCTCCATATAGTCTGGTGTATACAGATTACTGTATGTGTGCAGTGTGTAGAGACACTTGTGTAATGTCTCCATATAGTCTGGTGTATACAGATTACTGTATGTGTGCAGTGTGTAGAGATACTTGTGTAATGTCTCCATATAGTCTGGTGTATACATATTACTGTATGTGTGCAGTGTGTAGAGACACTTGTGTAATGTCTCCATATAGTCTGGTGTATACAGATTACTGTATGTGTGCAGTGTGTAGAGACACTTGTGTAATGCCTCCATATAGTCTGGTGTATGCATATTACTGTATGTGTGCAGTGTGTAGAGACACTTGTGTAATGTCTCCATATAGTCTGGTGTATGCATATTACTGTATGTGTGCAGTGTGTAGAGACACTTGTGTAATACCTCCATATAGTCTGGTGTATACAGATTACTATATGTGTGCAGTGTGTATAGACACTAGTGTAATGTCTCCATATAGTCTGGTGTATACAGATTACTGTATGTGTGCAGTGTGTAGAGACACTTGTGTAATGTCTCCATATAGTCTGGTGTATACAGATTACTGTATGTGTGCAGTGTGTAGAGACACTTGTGTAATGTCTCCATATAGTCTGGTGTATACAGATTACTGTATGTGTGCAGTGTGTAGAGACACTTGTGTAATGCCTCCATATAGTCTGGTGTATACAGATTACTGTATGTGTGCAGTGTGTAGAGACACTTGTGTAATGTCTCCATATAGTCTGGTGTATACAGATTACTGTATGTGTGCAGTGTGTAGAGACACTTGTGTAATGCCTCCATATAGTCTGGTGTATACAGATTACTGTATGTGTGCAGTGTGTAGAGATACTTGTGTAATGTCTCCATATAGTCTGGTGTCTACAGATTACTGTATGTGTGCAGTGTGTAGAGATACTTGTGTAATGTCTCCATATAGTCTGGTGTCTACAGATTACTGTATGTGTGCAGTGTGTAGAGATACTTGTGTAATGTCTCCATATAGTCTGGTGTATACAGATTACTGTATGTGTGCATTGTGTAGAGATACTTGTGTAATGTCTCCATATAGTCTGGTGTATACAGATTACTGTATGTGTGCAGTGTGTAGAGATACTTGTGTAATGTCTCCATATAGTCTGGTGTATACAGATTACTATATGTGTGCAGTGTGTATAGACACTTGTGTAATGTCTCCATATAGTCTGGTGTATACAGATTACTGTATGTGTGCAGTGTGTAGAGACACTTGTGTAATGTCTCCATATAGTCTGGTGTATACAGATTACTATATGTGTGCAGTGTGTATAGACACTTGTGTAATGTCTCCATATAGTCTGGTGTATACAGATTACTATATGTGTGCAGTGTGTATAGACACTTGTGTAATGTCTCCATATAGTCTGGTGTATACAGATTACTGTATGTGTGCAGTGTGTAGAGACACTTGTGTAATGTCTCCATATAGTCTGGTGTATACAGATTACTGTATGTGTGCAGTGTGTAGAGATACTTGTGTAATGTCTCCATATAGTCTGGTGTATACAGATTACTGTATGTGTGCAGTGTGTAGAGATACTTGTGTAATGTCTCCATATAGTCTGGTGTCTACAGATTACTGTATGTGTGCAGTGTGTAGAGATACTTGTGTAATGTCTCCATATAGTCTGGTGTATACAGATTACTGTATGTGTGCAGTGTGTAGAGATACTTGTGTAATGCCTCCATATAGTCTGGTGTATACATATTACTGTATGTGTGCAGTGTGTAGAGATACTTGTGTAATGTCTCCATATAGTCTGGTGTATACAGATTACTGTATGTGTGCAGTGTGTAGAGATACTTGTGTAATGTCTCCATATAGTCTGGTGTATACAGATTACTGTATGTGTGCAGTGTGTAGAGATACTTGTGTAATGTCTCCATATACTCTGGTGTATACAGATTACTGTATGTGTGCAGTGTATAGAGATACTTGTGTAATGCCTCCATATAGTCTGGTGTATACAGATAACTGTATGTGTGCAGTGTGTAGAGACACTTGTGTAATGTCTCCATATAGTCTGGTGTATACAGATTACTGTATGTGTGCAGTGTGTAGAGATACTTGTGTAATGTCTCCATATAGTCTGGTGTATACAGATTACTGTATGTGTGCAGTGTATAGAGACACTTGTGTAATGTCTCCATATAGTCTGGTGTATACAGATTACTGTATGTGTGCAGTGTGTAGAGACACTTGTGTAATGTCTCCATATAGTCTGGTGTATACAGATAACTGTATGTGTGCAGTGTGTAGAGATACTTGTGTAATGTCTCCATATAGTCTGGTGTATACAGATTACTGTATGTGTGCAGTGTGTAGAGATACTTGTGTAATACCTCCATATAGTCTGGTGTATACAGATTACTATATGTGTGCAGTGTGTATAGACACTAGTGTAATGTCTCCATATAGTCTGGTGTATACAGATTACTGTATGTGTGCAGTGTGTAGAGACACTTGTGTAATGTCTCCATATAGTCTGGTGTATACAGATAACTGTATGTGTGCAGTGTGTAGAGATACTTGTGTAATGTCTCCATATAGTCTGGTGTATACAGATTACTGTATGTGTGCAGTGTGTAGAGATACTTGTGTAATGTCTCCATATAGTCTGGTGTATACAGATTACTGTATGTGTGCAGTGTGTAGAGATACTTGTGTAATGCCTCCATATAGTCTGGTGTATACAGATTACTGTATGTGTGCAGTGTGTAGAGATACTTGTGTAATGTCACCATATAGTCTGGTGTATACAGATTACTGTATGTGTGCAGTGTGTAGAGATACTTGTGTAATGTCTCCATATAGTCTGGTGTCTACAGATTACTGTATGTGTGCAGTGTGTAGAGATACTTGTGTAATGTCTCCATATAGTCTGGTGTCTACAGATTACTGTATGTGTGCAGTGTGTAGAGACACTTGTGTAATGTCTCTATATAGTCTGGTGTCTACAGATTACTGTATGTGTGCAGTGTGTAGAGACACTTGTGTAATGTCTCCATATAGTCTGGTGTATACAGATTACTGTATGTGTGCAGTGTGTAGAGATACTTGTGTAATGTCTCCATATAGTCTGGTGTCTACAGATTACTGTATGTGTGCAGTGTGTAGAGATACTTGTGTAATGTCTCCATATAGTCTGGTGTATACAGATTACTGTATGTGTGCAGTGTGTAGAGACACTTGTGTAATGTCTCCATATAGTCTGGTGTATACAGATTACTGTGTGTGTGCAGTGTGTAGAGACACTTGTGTAATGTCTCTATATAGTCTGGTGTATACAGATTACTGTATGTGTGCTGTGTGTAGAGACACTTGTGTAATGTCTCCATATAGTCTGGTGTATACAGATTACTGTATGTGTGCAGTGTGTAGAGATACTTGTGTAATGTCTCCATATAGTCTGGTGTCTACAGATTACTGTATGTGTGCAGTGTGTAGAGATACTTGTGTAATGTCTCCATATAGTCTGGTGTATACAGATTACTGTGTGTGTGCAGTGTGTAGAGACACTTGTGTAATGCCTCCATATAGTCTGGTGTCTACAGATTACTGTATGTGCGCAGTGTATAGAGATACTTGTGTAATGTCTCTATATATTCTGGTGTATACAGATTACTGTATGTGTGCAGTGTGTAGAGACACTTGTGTAATGCCTCCATATAGTCTGGTGTCTACAGATTACTGTATGTGTGCAGTGTGTAGAGATATTTGTGTAATGTCTCCATATAGTATGGTGTATACAGATTACTGTATGTGTGCAGTGTGTAGAGACACTTGTGTAATGTCTCTATATAGTCTGGTGTATACAGATTACTGTATGTGTGCAGTGTGTAGAGACACTTGTGTAATGTCTCCATATAGTCTGGTGTATACAGATTACTGTATGTGTGCAGTGTGTAGAGACACTTGTGTAATGTCTCCATATAGTCTGGTGTATACAGATTACTGTATGTGTGCAGTGTGTATAGACACTTGTGTAATGTCTCTATATAGTCTGGTGTCTACAGATTACTGTATGTGTGCAGTGTGTAGAGACACTTGTGTAATGTCTCCATATAGTCTGGTGTATACAGATTACTGTATGTGTGCAGTGTGTAGAGACACTTGTGTAATGTCTCTATATAGTCTGGTGTCTACAGATTACTGTATGTGTGCAGTGTGTAGAGACACTTGTGTAATGCCTCCATATAGTCTGGTGTATACAGATTACTGTATGTGTGCAGTGTGTAGAGACACTTGTGTAATGCCTCCATATAGTCTGGTGTATACAGATTACTGTATGTGTGCAGTGTGTAGAGACACTTGTGTAATCTCTCCATATAGTCTGGTGTATACAGATTACTGTATGTGTGCAGTGTGTAGAGATACTTGTGTAATGTCTCCATATAGTCTGGTGTATACAGATTACTGTATGTGTGCAGTGTGTAGAGATACTTGTGTAATGTCTCCATATAGTCTGGTGTATACAGATTACTGTATGTGTGCAGTGTGTAGAGACACTTGTGTAATGTCTCCATATATTCTGGTGTATACAGATTACTGTATGTGTGCAGTGTGTAGAGACACTTGTGTAATGTCTCCATATAGTCTGGTGTATACAGATTACTGTATGTGTGCAGTGTGTAGAGATACTTGTGTAATGTCTCCATATAGTCTGGTGTATACAGATTACTGTATGTGTGCAGTGTGTAGAGACACTTGTGTAATGTCTCCATATATTCTGGTGTATACAGATTACTGTATGTGTGCAGTGTGTAGAGACACTTGTGTAATGTCTCCATATAGTCTGGTGTATACAGATTACTGTATGTGTGCAGTGTGTAGAGATACTTGTGTAATGTCTCCATATAGTCTGGTGTCTACAGATTACTGTATGTGTGCAGTGTGTAGAGACACTTGTGTAATGTCTCCATATAGTCTGGTGTATACAGATTACTGTATGTGTGCAGTGTGTAGAGATACTTGTGTAATGTCTCCATATAGTCTGGTGTCTACAGATTACTGTATGTGTGCAGTGTGTAGAGATACTTGTGTAATGTCTCCATATAGTCTGGTGTCTACAGATTACTGTATGTGTGCAGTGTGTAGAGACACTTGTGTAATGTCTCCATATAGTCTGGTGTATACAGATTACTGTATGTGTGCAGTGTGTAGAGACACTTGTGTAATCTCTCCATATAGTCTGGTGTCTACAGATTACTGTATGTGTGCAGTGTGTATAGACACTTGTGTAATGTCTCCATATAGTCTGGTGTATACAGATTACTGTATGTGTGCAGTGTGTAGAGACACTTGTGTAATGTCTCCATATAGTCTGGTGTCTACAGATTACTGTATGTGTGCAGTGTGTAGAGACACTTGTGTAATATCTCCATATAGTCTGGTGTATACAGATTACTGTATGTGTGCAGTGTGTAGAGATACTTGTGTAATGTCTCCATATAGTCTGGTGTATACAGATTACTGTATGTGTGCAGTGTGTAGAGATACTTCTGTAATGTCTCCATATAGTCTGGTGTATACAGATTACTGTATGTGTGCAGTGTGTAGAGATACTTGTGTAATGTCTCCATATAGTCTGGTGTATACAGATTACTGTATGTGTGCAGTGTGTAGAGATACTTGTGTAATGTCTCCATATAGTCTGGTGTCTACAGATTACTGTATGTGCGCAGTGTGTAGAGACACTTGTGTAATGTCTCCATATAGTCTGGTGTATACAGATTACTGTATGTGTGCAGTGTGTAGAGACACTTGTGTAATGTCTCCATATAGTCTGGTGTATACAGATTACTGTATGTGTGCAGTGTGTAGAGACACTTGTGTAATGTCTCCATATAGTCTGGTGTATACAGATTACTGTATGTGTGCAGTGTGTAGAGACACTTGTGTAATGTCTCCATATAGTCTGGTGTATACAGATTACTGTATATGTGCAGTGTGTAGAGATACTTGTGTAATGCCTCCATATAGTCTGGTGTATACAGATTACTGTATGTGTGCAGTGTGTAGAGACACTTGTGTAATGCCTCCATATAGTCTGGTGTATACAGATTACTGTATGTGTGCAGTGTGTAGAGACACTTGTGTAATGTCTCCATATAGTCTGGTGTATATAGATTACTGTATATGTGCAGTGTGTAGAGATACTTGTGTAATGCCTCCATATAGTCTGGTGTCTACAGATTACTGTATGTGTGCAGTGTGTAGAGACACTTGTGTAATGCCTCCATATAGTCTGGTGTCTACAGATTACTGTATGTGTGCAGTGTGTAGAGATACTTGTGTAATGTCTCCATATAGTCTGGTGTCTACAGATTACTGTATGTGTGCAGTGTGTAGAGATACTTGTGTAATGTCTCCATATAGTCTGGTGTGTACAGATTACTGTATGTGTGCAGTGTGTAGAGACACTTGTGTAATGCCTCCATATAGTCTGGTGTATACAGATTACTGTATGTGTGCAGTGTGTAGAGATACTTGTGTAATGTCTCCATATAGTCTGGTATATACAGATTACTGTATGTGTGCAGTGTGTAGAGATACTTGTGTAATGCCTCCATATAGTCTGGTGTATACAGATTACTGTATGTGTGCAGTGTGTAGAGACACTTGTGTAATGTCTCCATATAGTCTGGTGTCTACAGATTACTGTATGTGTGCAGTGTGTAGAGACACTTGTGTAATGCCTCCATATAGTCTGGTGTATACAGATTACTGTATATGTGCAGTGTGTAGAGACACTTGTGTAATGTCTCCATATAGTCTGGTGTCTACAGATTACTGTATATGTGCAGTGTGTAGAGACACTTGTGTAATGTCTCCATATAGTCTGGTGTCTACAGATTACTGTATGTGTGCAGTGTGTAGAGATACTTGTGTAATGTCTCCATATAGTCTGGTGTCTACAGATTACTGTATGTGTGCAGTGTGTAGAGACACTTGTGTAATGCCTCCATATAGTCTGGTGTCTACAGATTACTGTATGTGTGCAGTGTGTAGAGATACTTGTGTAATGTCTCCATATAGTCTGGTGTCTACAGATTACTGTATGTGTGCAGTGTGTAGAGACACTTGTGTAATGTCTCCATATAGTCTGGTGTCTACAGATTACTGTATGTGTGCAGTGTGTAGAGACACTTGTGTAATGTCTCCATATAGTCTGGTGTCTACAGATTACTGTATGTGTGCAGTGTGTAGAGATACTTGTGTAATGTCTCCATATAGTCTGGTGTGTACAGATTACTGTATGTGTGCAGTGTGTAGAGACACTTGTGTAATGCCTCCATATAGTCTGGTGTATACAGATTACTGTATGTGTGCAGTGTGTAGAGATACTTGTGTAATGTCTCCATATAGTCTGGTATATACAGATTACTGTATGTGTGCAGTGTGTAGAGATACTTGTGTAATGCCTCCATATAGTCTGGTGTATACAGATTACTGTATGTGTGCAGTGTGTAGAGACACTTGTGTAATGTCTCCATATAGTCTGGTGTCTACAGATTACTGTATGTGTGCAATGTGTAGAGACACTTGTGTAATGTCTCCATATAGTCTGGTGTCTACAGATTACTGTATGTGTGCAGTGTGTAGAGACACTTGTGTAATGCCTCCATATAGTCTGGTGTATACAGATTACTGTATATGTGCAGTGTGTAGAGACACTTGTGTAATGTCTCCATATAGTCTGGTGTCTACAGATTACTGTATATGTGCAGTGTGTAGAGACACTTGTGTAATGTCTCCATATAGTCTGGTGTGTACAGATTACTGTATGTGTGCAGTGTGTAGAGACACTTGTGTAATGTCTCCATATAGTCTGGTGTATACAGATTACTGTATGTGTGCAGTGTGTAGAGATACTTGTGTAATGTCTCCATATAGTCTGGTGTATACAGATTACTGTATGTGTGCAGTGTGTAGAGACACTTGTGTAATGCCTCCATATAGTCTGGTGTATACAGATTACTGTATATGTGCAGTGTGTAGAGACACTTGTGTAATGTCTCCATATAGTCTGGTGTCTACAGATTACTGTATATGTGCAGTGTGTAGAGACACTTGTGTAATGTCTCCATATAGTCTGGTGTATACAGATAACTGTATGTGTGCAGTGTGTAGAGACACTTGTGTAATGCCTCCATATAGTCTGGTGTATACAGATTACTGTATGTGTGCAGTGTGTAGAGACACTTGTGTAATGTCTCCATATAGTCTGGTGTATACAGATTACTGTATGTGTGCGGTGTGTAGAGACACTTGTGTAATGCCTCCATATAGTCTGGTGTATACAGATTACTGTATGTGTGCAGTGTGTAGAGATACTTGTGTAATGCCTCCATATAGTCTGGTGTCTACAGATTACTGTATATGTGCAGTGTGTATAGACACTTGTGTAATGTCTCCATATAGTCTGGTGTATACAGATTACTGTATGTGTGCAGTGTGTAGAGACACTTGTGTAATGTCTCCATATAGTCTGGTGTATACAGATTACTGTATGTGTGCAGTGTGTAGAGACACTTGTGTAATGCCTCCATATAGTCTGGTGTATACAGATTACTGTATGTGTGCAGTGTGTAGAGACACTTGTGTAATGCCTCCATATAGTCTGGTGTATACAGATTACTGTATGTGTGCAGTGTGTAGAGGTACTTGTGTAATGTCTCCATATAGTCTGGTGTATACAGATTACTGTATGTGTGCAGTGTGTAGAGATACTTGTGTAATGCCTCCATATAGTCTGGTGTCTACAGATAACTGTATGTGTGCAGTGTGTAGAGACACTTGTGTAATGTCTCCATATAGTCTGGTGTATACAGATTACTGTATCTGTGCAGTGTGTAGAGATACTTGTGTAATGTCTCCATATAGTCTGGTGTCTACAGATTACTGTGTGTGTGCAGTGTGTAGAGACACTTGTGTAATGCCTCCATATAGTCTGGTGTATACAGATTACTGTATGTGTGCAGTGTGTAGAGACACTTGTGTAATGTCTCCATATAGTCTGGTGTATACAGATTACTGTATGTGTGCAGTGTGTAGAGACACTTGTGTAATGTCTCCATATAGTCTGGTGTATACAGATTACTGTATGTGTGCAGTGTGTAGAGATACTTGTGTAATGCCTCCATATAGTCTGGTATATACAGATTACTGTATGTGTGCAGTGTGTAGAGACACTTGTGTAATGCCTCCATATAGTCTGGTGTATACAGATTACTGTATGTGTGCAGTGTGTAGAGACACTTGTGTAATGTCTCCATATAGTCTGGTGTATACAGATTACTGTATGTGTGCAGTGTGTAGAGACACTTGTGTAATGTCTCCATATAGTCTGGTGTATACAGATTACTGTATGTGTGCAGTGTGTAGAGACACTTGTGTAATGCCTCCATATAGTCTGGTGTATACAGATTACTGTATGTGTGCAGTGTGTAGAGACACTTGTGTAATGTCTCCATATAGTCTGGTGTATACAGATTACTGTATGTGTGCAGTGTGTAGAGACACTTGTGTAATGCCTCCATATAGTCTGGTGTATACAGATTACTGTATGTGTGCAGTGTGTAGAGACACTTGTGTAATGTCTCCATATAGTCTGGTGTATACAGATTACTGTATGTGTGCAGTGTGTAGAGACACTTGTGTAATGCCTCCATATAGTCTGGTGTATACATATTACTGTATGTGTGCAGTGTGTAGAGATACTTGTGTAATGTCTCCATATAGTCTGGTGTATACAGATTACTGTATGTGTGCAGTGTGTAGAGACACTTGTGTAATGTCTCCATGTAGTCTGGTGTATACAGATTACTGTATGTGTGCAGTGTGTATAGACACTTGTGTAATGTCTCCATATAGTCTGGTGTCTACAGATTACTGTGTGTGTGCAGTGTGTAGAGATACTTGTGTAATGTCTCCATATAGTCTGGTGTATACAGATTACTATATGTGTGCAGTGTGTAGAGACACTTGTGTAATGTCTCCATATAGTCTGGTGTATACAGATTACTGTATGTGTGCAGTGTGTATAGACACTTGTGTAATGTCTCCATATAGTCTGGTGTATACAGATTACTGTATGTGTGCAGTGTGTAGAGACACTTGTGTAATGTCTCCATGTAGTCTGGTGTATACAGATTACTGTATGTGTGCAGTGTGTAGAGATACTTGTGTAATGTCTCCATATAGTCTGGTGTCTACAGATTACTGTATGTGTGCAGTGTGTAGAGACACTTGTGTAATGCCTCCATATAGTCTGGTGTATACAGATTACTGTATGTGTGCAGTGTGTAGAGACACTTGTGTAATGTCTCCATGTAGTCTGGTGTATACAGATTACTGTATGTGTGCAGTGTGTATAGACACTTGTGTAATGCCTCCATATAGTCTGGTGTATACAGATTACTGTATGTGTGCAGTGTGTAGAGATACTTGTGTAATGTCTACATATAGTCTGGTGTATACAGATTACTGTATGTGTGCAGTGTGTAGAGACACTTGTGTAATGCCTCCATATAGTCTGGTGTATATAGATTACTGTATGTGTGCAGTGTGTAGAGACACTTGTGTAATGTCTCCATATAGTCTGGTGTCTACAGATTACTGTATGTGTGCAGTGTGTAGAGACACTTGTGTAATGTCTCCATATAGTCTGGTGTATACAGATTACTGTATGTGTGCAGTGTGTAGAGACACTTGTGTAATGCCTCCATATAGTCTGGTGTATACAGATTACTGTATGTGTGCAGTGTGTAGAGACACTTGTGTAATGTCTCCATATAGTCTGGTGTATACAGATTACTGTATGTGTGCAGTGTGTAGAGACACTTGTGTAATGCCTCCATATAGTCTGGTGTATACAGATTACTGTATGTGTGCAGTGTGTAGAGACACTTGTGTAATGTCTCCATATAGTCTGGTGTATACAGATTACTGTATGTGTGCAGTGTGTAGAGACACTTGTGTAATGCCTCCATATAGTCTGGTGTATACAGATTACTGTATGTGTGCAGTGTGTAGAGACACTTGTGTAATGTCTCCATATAGTCTGGTGTATACAGATTACTGTATGTGTGCAGTGTGTAGAGACACTTGTGTAATGTCTCCATATAGTCTGGTGTATACAGATTACTGTATGTGTGCAGTGTGTAGAGACACTTGTGTAATGTCTCCATATAGTCTGGTGTATACAGATTACTGTATGTGTGCAGTGTGTAGAGACACTTGTGTAATGTCTCCATGTAGTCTGGTGTATACAGATTACTGTATGTGTGCAGTGTGTAGAGACACTTGTGTAATGCCTCCATATAGTCTGGTGTCTACAGATTACTGTATGTGTGCAGTGTGTATAGACACTTGTGTAATGTCTCCATATAGTCTGGTGTATACAGATTACTGTATGTGTGCAGTGTGTAGAGACACTTGTGTAATGTCTCCATATAGTCTGGTGTATACAGATTACTGTATGTGTGCAGTGTGTAGAGACACTTGTGTAATGTCTCCATATAGTCTGGTGTATACAGATTACTGTATGTGTGCAGTGTGTAGAGACACTTGTGTAATGTCTCCATATAGTCTGGTGTATACAGATTACTGTATGTGTGCAGTGTGTAGAGACACTTGTGTAATGTCTCCATATAGTCTGGTGTATACAGATTACTGTATGTGTGCAGTGTGTAGAGACACTTGTGTAATGTCTCCATATAGTCTGGTGTATACAGATTACTGTATGTGTGCAGTGTGTAGAGATACTTTTGTAATGTCTCCATATAGTCTGGTGTATACAGATTACTGTATGTGTGCAGTGTGTAGAGACACTTGTGTAATGTCTCCATATAGTCTGGTATATACAGATTACTGTATGTGTGCAGTGTGTATAGACACTTGTGTAATGTCTCCATATAGTCTGGTGTATACAGATTACTGTATGTGTGCAGTGTGTAGAGACACTTGTGTAATGTCTCCATGTAGTCTGGTGTATACAGATTACTGTATGTGTGCAGTGTGTATAGACACTTGTGTAATGCCTCCATATAGTCTGGTGTATACAGATTACTGTATGTGTGCAGTGTGTAGAGACACTTGTGTAATGCCTCCATATAGTCTGGTGTATACAGATTACTGTATGTGTGCAGTGTGTAGAGATACTTGTGTAATGTCTCCATATAGTCTGGTGTATACAGATTACTGTATGTGTGCAGTGTGTAGAGGTACTTGAGTAATGTCTCCATATAGTCTGGTGTATACAGATTACTGTATGTGTGCAGTGTGTAGAGACACTTGTGTAATGTCTCCATATAGTCTGTTGTATACAGATTACTGTATGTGTGCAGTGTGTAGAGACACTTGTGTAATGTCTCCATATAGTCTGTTGTATACAGATTACTGTGTGTGTGCAGTGTGTAGAGACACTTGTGTAATGTCTCCATATAGTCTGGTGTATACAGATTACTGTATGTGTGCAGTGTGTAGAGATACTTGTGTAATGTCTCCATATAGTCTGGTGTATACAGATTACTGTATGTGTGCAGTGTGTAGAGATACTTGTGTAATGTCTCCATATAGTCTGGTGTCTACAGATTACTGTATGTGTGCAGTGTGTAGAGACACTTGTGTAATGTCTCCATATAGTCTGGTGTATACAGATTACTGTATGTGTGCAGTGTGTAGAGACACTTGTGTAATGTCTCCATATAGTCTGGTGTATACAGATTACTGTATGTGTGCAGTGTGTAGAGACACTTGTGTAATGCCTCCATATAGTCTGGTGTATACAGATTACTGTATGTGTGCAGTGTGTAGAGATACTTGTGTAATGTCTCCATATAGTCTGGTGTATACAGATTACTGTATGTGTGCAGTGTATAGAGATACTTGTGTAATGTCTCCATATAGTCTGGTGTATACAGATTACTGTATGTGTGCAGTGTGTAGAGACACTTGTGTAATGCCTCCATATAGTCTGGTGTATACAGATTACTGTATGTGTGCAGTGTGTAGAGATACTTGTGTAATGTCTCCATATAGTCTGGTGTATACAGATTACTGTATGTGTGCAGTGTATAGAGATACTTGTGTAATGTCTCCATATAGTCTGGTGTATACAGATTACTGTATGTGTGCAGTGTGTAGAGATACTTGTGTAATGTCTCCATATAGTCTGGTGTATACAGATTACTGTATGTGTGCAGTGTGTAGAGATACTTGTGTAATGTGTCCATATAGTCTGGTGTATACAGATTACTGTATGTGTGCAGTGTGTAGAGATACTTGTGTAATGTCTCCATATAGTCTGGTGTCTACAGATTACTGTGTGTGTGCAGTGTGTAGAGACACTTGTGTAATGTCTCCATATAGTCTGGTGTATACAGATTACTGTATGTGTGCAGTGTGTAGAGATACTTGTGTAATGTCTCCATATAGTCTGGTGTATACAGATTACTGTATGTGTGCAGTGTGTAGAGGTACTTGTGTAATGTCTCCATATAATCTGGTGTCTACAGATTACTGTGTGTGTGCAGTGTGTAGAGATACTTGTGTAATGTCTCCATATAGTCTGGTGTATACAGATTACTGTATGTGTGCAGTGTGTAGAGGTACTTGTGTAATGCCTCCATATAGTCTGGTGTATACAGATTACTGTATGTGTGCAGTGTGTAGAGATACTTGTGTAATGCCTCCATATAGTCTGGTGTATACAGATTACTGTATGTGTGCAGTGTGTAGAGATACTTGTGTAATGTCTCCATATAGTCTGGTGTATACAGATTACTGTATGTGTGCAGTGTGTAGAGATACTTGTGTAATGCCTCCATATAGTCTGGTGTCTACAGATTACTGTATGTGTGCAGTGTGTAGAGACACTTGTGTAATGTCTCCATATAGTCTGGTGTCTACAGATAACTGTATGTGCGCAGTGTGTAGAGATACTTGTGTAATGCCTCCATATAGTCTGGTGTATACAGATTACTGTATGTGTGCAGTGTGTAGAGGTACTTGTGTAATGTCTCCATATAGTCTGGTGTATACAGATTACTGTATGTGTGCAGTGTGTAGAGGTACTTGTGTAATGCCTCCATATAGTCTGGTGTATACAGATTACTGTATGTGTGCAGTGTGTAGAGGTACTTGTGTAATGTCTCCATATAGTCTGGTGTATACAGATTACTGTATGTGTGCAGTGTGTAGAGATACTTGTGTAATGCCTCCATATAGTCTGGTGTATACAGATTACTGTATGTGTGCAGTGTGTAGAGATACTTGTGTAATGCCTCCATATAGTCTGGTGTATACAGATTACTGTATGTGCGCAGTGTGTAGAGATACTTGTGTAATGCCTCCATATAGTCTGGTGTCTACAGATAACTGTATGTGCGCAGTGTGTAGAGATACTTGTGTAATGCCTCCATATAGTCTGGTGTATACAGATTACTGTATGTGTGCAGTGTGTAGAGACACTTGTGTAATGCCTCCATATAGTCTGGTGTATACAGATTACTGTATGTGTGCAGTGTGTAGAGACACTTGTGTAATGTCTCCATATAGTCTGGTGTCTACAGATTACTGTATGTGTGCAGTGTGTAGAGATACTTGTGTAATGTCTCCATATAGTCTGGTGTATACAGATTACTGTATGTGTGCAGTGTGTAGAGACACTTGTGTAATGTCTCCATATAGTCTGGTGTCTACAGATTACTGTATGTGTGCAGTGTGTAGAGACACTTGTGTAATGCCTCCATATAGTCTGGTGTATACAGATTACTGTATGTGTGCAGTGTGTAGAGACACTTGTGTAATGTCTCCATATAGTCTGGTGTCTACAGATTACTGTATGTGTGCAGTGTGTAGAGGTACTTGTGTAATGTCTCCATATAGTCTGGTGTATACAGATTACTGTATGTGTGCAGTGTGTAGAGATACTTGTGTAATGCCTCCATATAGTCTGGTGTATACAGATTACTGTATGTGTGCAGTGTGTAGAGGTACTTGTGTAATGCCTCCATATAGTCTGGTGTATACAGATTACTGTATGTGTGCAGTGTGTAGAGATACTTGTGTAATGCCTCCATATAGTCTGGTGTATACAGATTACTGTATGTGTGCAGTGTGTAGAGATACTTGTGTAATGTCTCCATATAGTCTGGTGTATACAGATTACTGTATGTGTGCAGTGTGTAGAGATACTTGTGTAATGCCTCCATATAGTCTGGTGTATACAGATTACTGTATGTGTGCAGTGTGTAGAGATACTTGTGTAATGCCTCCATATAGTCTGGTGTCTACAGATTACTGTGTGTGTGCAGTGTGTAGAGATACTTGTGTAATGTCTCCATATAGTCTGGTGTATACAGATTACTGTATGTGTGCAGTGTGTAGAGATACTTGTGTAATGCCTCCATATAGTCTGGTGTATACAGATTACTGTATGTGTGCAGTGTGTAGAGGTACTTGTGTAATGTCTCCATATAGTCTGGTGTATACAGATTACTGTATGTGCGCAGTGTGTAGAGATACTTGTGTAATGTCTCCATATAGTCTGGTGTATACAGATTACTGTATGTGTGCAGTGTGTAGAGACACTTGTGTAATGTCTCCATATAGTCTGGTGTATACAGATTACTGTATGTGTGCAGTGTGTAGAGATACTTGTGTAATGTCTCCATATAGTCTGGTGTCTACAGATTACTGTATGTGTGCAGTGTGTAGAGATACTTGTGTAATGCCTCCATATAGTCTGGTGTATACAGATTACTGTATGTGTGCAGTGTGTAGAGGTACTTGTGTAATGCCTCCATATAGTCTGGTGTCTACAGATTACTGTATGTGTGCAGTGTGTAGAGACACTTGTGTAATGTCTCCATATAGTCTGGTGTATACAGATTACTGTATGTGTGCAGTGTGTAGAGATACTTGTGTAATGTCTCCATATAGCCTGGTGTATACAGATTACTGTATGTGTGCAGTGTGTAGAGACACTTGTGTAATGTCTCCATATAGTCTGGTGTATACAGATTACTGTATGTGTGCAGTGTGTAGAGATACTTGTGTAATGTCTCCATATAGTCTGGTGTATACAGATTACTGTATGTGTGCAGTGTGTAGAGATACTTGTGTAATGCCTCCATATAGTCTGGTGTATACAGATTACTGTATGTGTGCAGTGTGTAGAGATACTTGTGTAATGTCTCCATATAGCCTGGTGTATACAGATTACTGTATGTGTGCAGTGTGTAGAGATACTTGTGTAATGTCTCCATATAGTCTGGTGTATACAGATTACTGTATGTGCGCAGTGTGTAGAGATACTTGTGTAATGTCTCCATATAGTCTGGTGTATACAGATTACTGTATGTGTGCAGTGTGTAGAGATACTTGTGTAATGTCTCCATATAGTCTGGTGTATACTGATTACTGTATGTGCGCAGTGTGTAGAGACACTTGTGTAATGTCTCCATATAGTCTGGTGTATACAGATTACTGTATGTGTGCAGTGTGTATAGACACTTGTGTAATGTCTCCATATAGTCTGGTGTATACAGATTACTGTATGTGTGCATTGTGTAGAGATACTTGTGTAATTTCTCCATATAGTCTGGTGTATACAGATTACTGTATGTGTGCAGTGTGTAGAGATACTTGTGTAATGTCTCCATATAGTCTGGTGTATACAGATTACTGTATGTGCGCAGTGTGTAGAGATACTTGTGTAATGTCTCCATATAGTCTGGTGTATACAGATTACTGTATGTGTGCAGTGTGTAGAGATACTTGTGTAATGTCTCCATATAGTCTGGTGTATACTGATTACTGTATGTGCGCAGTGTGTAGAGACACTTGTGTAATGTCTCCATATAGTCTGGTGTATACAGATTACTGTATGTGTGCAGTG
Organism: Phyllobates terribilis; assembly: GCF_046119375.1. Lineage (NCBI taxonomy): Eukaryota > Metazoa > Chordata > Amphibia > Anura > Dendrobatidae > Phyllobates > Phyllobates terribilis. The sequence continues at coordinate 405,130,227 of NW_027362769.1, read as the reverse complement.
TGTATAGACACTTGTGTAATGTCTCCATATAGTCTGGTGTATACAGATTACTGTATGTGCGCAGTGTGTAGAGATACTTGTGTAATGTCTCCATATAGTCTGGTGTATACAGATTACTGTATGTGCGCAGTGTGTAGAGACACTTGTGTAATGTCTCCATATAGTCTGGTGTATACAGATTACTGTATGTGTGCAGTGTGTATAGACACTTGTGTAATGTCTCCATATAGTCTGGTGTATACAGATTACTGTATGTGCGCAGTGTGTAGAGACACTTGTGTAATGTCTCCATATAGTCTGGTGTATACAGATTACTGTATGTGCGCAGTGTGTAGAGATACTTGTGTAATGTCTCCATATAGTCTGGTGTATACAGATTACTGTATGTGTGCAGTGTGTAGAGATACTTGTGTAATGTCTCCATATAGTCTGGTGTATACAGATTACTGTATGTGTGCAGTGTGTAGAGATACTTGTGTAATGTCTCCATATAGTCTGGTGTATACTGATTACTGTATGTGCGCAGTGTGTATAGACACTTGTGTAATGTCTCCATATAGTCTGGTGTATACAGATTACTGTATGTGTGCAGTGTGTAGAGATACTTGTGTAATTTCTCCATATAGTCTGGTGTATACAGATTACTGTATGTGTGCAGTGTGTAGAGATACTTGTGTAATGCCTCCATATAGTCTGGTGTATACAGTTTACTGTATGTGTGCAGTGTGTAGAGACACTTGTGTAATGTCTCCATATAGTCTGGTGTATACAGATTACTGTATGTGTGCAGTGTGTAGAGATACTTGTGTAATGTCTCCATATAGTCTGGTGTATACAGTTTACTGTATGTGTGCAGTGTGTAGAGACACTTGTGTAATGTCTCCATATAGTCTGGTGTATACAGATTACTGTATGTGTGCAGTGTGTAGAGATACTTGTGTAATGTCTCCATATAGTCTGGTGTATACAGATTACTGTATGTGTGCAGTGTGTAGAGACACTTGTGTAATGTCTCCATACAGTCTGGTGTATACAGATTAGTGTAAGTGTGCAGTGTGTAGAGATACTTGTGTAATGCCTCCATATAGTCTGGTGTATACAGATTACTGTATGTGTGAAGTGTGTAGAGGTACTTGTGTAATGTCTCCATATAGTCTGGTGTCTACAGATTACTGTGTGTGTGCAGTGTGTAGAGACACTTGTGTAATGTCTCCATATAGTCTGGTGTATACAGATTACTGTATGTGTGCAGTGTGTAGAGATACTTGTGTAATGTCTCCATATAGTCTGGTGTCTACAGATTACTGTGTGTGTGCAGTGTGTAGAGACACTTGTGTAATGTCTCCATATAGTCTGGTGTCTACAGATTACTGTATGTGTGCAGTGTGTAGAGACACTTGTGTAATGTCTCCATATAGTCTGGTGTATACAGATTACTGTATATGTGCAGTGTGTAGAGATACTTGTGTAATGCCTCCATATAGTCTGGTGTCTACAGATTACTGTGTGTGTGCAGTGTGTAGAGACACTTGTGTAATGTCTCCATATAGTCTGGTGTATACAGATTACTGTATGTGTGCAGTGTGTAGAGATACTTGTGTAATGTCTCCATATAGTCTGGTGTCTACAGATTACTGTGTGTGTGCAGTGTGTAGAGACACTTGTGTAATGTCTCCATATAGTCTGGTGTATACAGATTACTGTATGTGTGCAGTGTGTAGAGATACTTGTGTAATGCCTCTATATAGTCTGGTGTATACAGATTACTGTATGTGTGCAGTGTGTAGAGATACTTGTGTAATGCCTCCATATAGTCTGGTGTATACAGATTACTGTATGTGTGCAGTGTGTAGAGATACTTGTGTAATGTCTCCATATAGTCTGGTGTCTACAGATTACTGTGTGTGTGCAGTGTGTAGAGACACTTGTGTAATGTCTCCATATAGTCTGGTGTCTACAGATTACTGTATGTGTGCAGTGTGTAGAGATACTTGTGTAATGTCTCCATATAGTCTGGTGTATACAGATTACTGTATGTGTGCAGTGTGTAGAGATACTTGTGTAATGTCTCCATATAGTCTGGTGTATACAGATTACTGTATGTGTGCAGTGTGTAGAGACACTTGTGTAATGTCTCCATATAGTCTGGTGTATACAGATTACTGTATGTGTGCAGTGTGTAGAGATACTTGTGTAATGTCTCCATATAGTCTGGTGTCTACAGATTACTGTATGTGTGCAGTGTGTAGAGACACTTGTGTAATGTCTCCATATAGTCTGGTGTCTACAGATTACTGTATGTGTGCAGTGTGTAGAGACACTTGTGTAATGCCTCCATATAGTCTGGTGTATACAGATTACTGTATGTGTGCAGTGTGTAGAGATACTTGTGTAATGTCTCCATATAGTCTGGTGTATACAGATTACTGTATGTGTGCAGTGTGTAGAGATACTTGTGTAATGTCTCCATATAGTCTGGTGTATACAGATTACTGTATGTGTGCAGTGTGTAGAGACACTTGTGTAATGTCTCCATATAGTCTGGTGTCTACAGATTACTGTATGTGTGCAGTGTGTAGAGACACTTGTGTAATGCCTCCATATAGTCTGGTGTATACAGATTACTGTATGTGTGCAGTGTGTAGAGACACTTGTGTAATGTCTCCATATAGTCTGGTGTATACAGATTACTGTATGTGTGCAGTGTGTAGAGATACTTGTGTAATGTCTCCATATAGTCTGGTGTATACAGATTACTGTATGTGTGCAGTGTGTAGAGACACTTGTGTAATGTCTCCATATAGTCTGGTGTATACAGATTACTGTGTGTGTGCAGTGTGTAGAGACACTTGTGTAATGCCTCCATATAGTCTGGTGTATACAGATTACTGTATGTGTGCAGTGTGTAGAGATACTTGTGTAATTTCTCCATATAGTCTGGTGTATACAGATTACTGTGTGTGTGCAGTGTGTAGAGACACTTGTGTAATGTCTCCATATAGTCTGGTGTATACAGATTACTGTATGTGTGCAGTGTGTAGAGGTACTTGTGTAATGTCTCCATATAGTCTGGTGTATACAGATTACTGTATGTGCGCAGTGTGTAGAGATACTTGTGTAATGCCTCCATATAGTCTGGTGTATACAGATTACTGTATGTGCGCAGTGTGTAGAGATACTTGTGTAATGTCTCCATATAGTCTGGTGTATACAGATTACTGTATGTGCGCAGTGTGTAGAGATACTTGTGTAATGCCTCCATATAGTCTGGTGTCTACAGATTACTGTATGTGTGCAGTGTGTAGAGATACTTGTGTAATGTCTCCATATAGTCTGGTGTATACAGATTACTGTATGTGTGCAGTGTGTAGAGATACTTGTGTAATGCCTCCATATAGTCTGGTGTCTACAGATTACTGTATGTGTGCAGTGTGTAGAGATACTTGTGTAATGTCTCCATATAGTCTGGTGTCTACAGATTACTGTATGTGTGCAGTGTGTAGAGATACTTGTGTAATGTCTCCATATAGTCTGGTGTATACAGATTACTGTATGTGTGCAGTGTGTAGAGACACTTGTGTAATGTCTCCATATAGTCTGGTGTCTACAGATTACTGTATGTGTGCAGTGTGTAGAGACACTTGTGTAATGTCTCCATATAGTCTGGTGTCTACAGATTACTGTATGTGTGCAGTGTGTAGAGACACTTGTGTAATGTCTCCATATAGTCTGGTGTCTACAGATTACTGTATGTGTGCAGTGTGTAGAGATACTTGTGTAATGTCTCCATATAGTCTGGTGTCTACAGATTACTGTATGTGTGCAGTGTGTAGAGACACTTGTGTAATGTCTCCATATAGTCTGGTGTATACAGATTACTGTATGTGCGCAGTGTGTAGAGATACTTGTGTAATGCCTCCATATAGTCTGGTGTATACAGATTACTGTATGTGCGCAGTGTATAGAGATACTTGTGTAATGTCTCCATATAGTCTGGTGTATACAGATTACTGTATGTGTGCAGTGTGTAGAGATACTTGTGTAATGTCTCCATATAGTCTGGTGTATACAGATTACTGTATGTGTGCAGTGTGTAGAGATACTTGTGTAATGTCTCCATATAGTCTGGTGTATACAGATTACTGTATGTGTGCAGTGTGTAGAGACACTTGTGTAATGTCTCCATATAGTCTGGTGTCTACAGATTACTGTATGTGTGCAGTGTGTAGAGATACTTGTGTAATGCCTCCATATACTCTGGTGTATACAGATTACTGTATGTGTGCAGTGTGTAGAGATACTTGTGTAATGCCTCCATATACTCTGGTGTATACAGATTACTGTATGTGTGCAGTGTGTAGAGATACTTGTGTAATGTCTCCATATAGTCTGGTGTATACAGATTACTGTATGTGTGCAGTGTGTAGAGATACTTGTGTAATGCCTCCATATACTCTGGTGTATACAGATTACTGTATGTGTGCAGTGTGTAGAGATACTTGTGTAATGTCTCCATATAGTCTGGTGTATACAGATTACTGTATGTGTGCAGTGTGTAGAGACACTTGTGTAATGTCTCCATATAGTCTGGTGTATACAGATTACTGTATGTGTGCAGTGTGTAGAGATACTTGTGTAATGTCTCCATATAGTCTGGTGTCTACAGATTACTGTATGTGTGCAGTGTGTAGAGATACTTCTGTAATGTCTCCATATAGTCTGGTGTATACAGATTACTGTATGTGTGCAGTGTGTAGAGACACTTGTGTAATGTCTCCATATAGTCTGGTGTCTACAGATTACTGTATGTGTGCAGTGTGTAGAGATACTTGTGTAATGCCTCCATATAGTCTGGTGTCTACAGATTACTGTATGTGCGCAGTGTATAGAGATACTTGTGTAATGTCTCCATATAGTCTGGTGTCTACAGATTACTGTATGTGTGCAGTGTGTAGAGATACTTGTGTAATGTCTCCATATAGTCTGGTGTATACAGATTACTGTATGTGTGCAGTGTGTAGAGATACTTGTGTAATGTCTCCATATAGTCTGGTGTCTACAGATTACTGTATGTGTGCAGTGTGTAGAGATACTTGTGTAATGTCTCCATATAGTCTGGTGTATACAGATTACTGTATGTGTGCAGTGTGTAGATATACTTGTGTAATGCCTCCATATAGTCTGGTGTCTACAGATTACTGTATGTGCGCAGTGTATAGAGATACTTGTGTAATGTCTCCATATAGTCTGGTGTCTACAGATTACTGTATGTGTGCAGTGTGTAGAGATACTTGTGTAATGTCTCCATATAGTCTGGTGTATACAGATTACTGTATGTGTGCAGTGTGTAGAGACACTTGTGTAATGTCTCCATATAGTCTGGTGTCTACAGATTACTGTATGTGTGCAGTGTGTAGAGACACTTGTGTAATGTCTCCATATAGTCTGGTGTATACAGATTACTGTATGTGTGCAGTGTGTAGAGACACTTGTGTAATGTCTCCATATAGTCTGGTGTATACAGATTACTGTATGTGTGCAGTGTGTAGAGATACTTGTGTAATGTCTCCATATAGTCTGGTGTATACAGATTACTGTATGTGTGCAGTGTGTAGAGATACTTGTGTAATGTCTCCATATAGTCTGGTGTATACAGATTACTGTATGTGTGCAGTGTGTAGAGACACTTGTGTAATGTCTCCATATAGTCTGGTGTATACAGATTACTGTATGTGTGCAGTGTGTAGAGACACTTGTGTAATGTCTCCATATAGTCTGGTGTATACAGATTACTGTATGTGTGCAGTGTGTAGAGACACTTGTGTAATGTCTCCATATAGTCTGGTGTATACAGATTACTGTATGTGTGCAGTGTGTAGAGACACTTGTGTAATGTCTCCATATAGTCTGGTGTCTACAGATTACTGTATGTGTGCAGTGTGTAGAGACACTTGTGTAATGTCTCCATATAGTCTGGTGTATACAGATTACTGTATGTGTGCAGTGTGTAGAGACACTTGTGTAATGTCTCCATATAGTCTGGTGTATACAGATTACTGTATGTGTGCAGTGTGTAGAGACACTTGTGTAATGTCTCCATATAGTCTGGTGAATACAGATTACTGTATGTGTGCAGTGTGTAGAGATACTTGTGTAATGTCTCCATATAGTCTGGTGTATACAGATTACTGTATGTGTGCAGTGTGTAGAGATACTTGTGTAATGTCTCCATATAGTCTGGTGAATACAGATTACTGTATGTGTGCAGTGTGTAGAGATACTTGTGTAATGTCTCCATATACTCTGGTGAATACAGATTACTGTATGTGTGCAGTGTGTAGAGATACTTGTGTAATGTCTCCATATAGTCTGGTGTATACAGATTACTGTATGTGTGCAGTGTGTAGAGACACTTGTGTAATGCCTCCATATACTCTGGTGTATACAGATTACTGTATGTGTGCAGTGTATAGAGATACTTGTGTAATGTCTCCATATAGTCTGGTGTCTACAGATTACTGTATGTGTGCAGTGTGTAGAGACACTTGTGTAATGCCTCCATATAGTCTGGTGTATACAGATTACTGTATGTGTGCAGTGTGTAGAGATACTTGTGTAATGCCTCCATATACTCTGGTGAATACAGATTACTGTATGTGTGCAGTGTGTAGAGATACTTGTGTAATGTCTCCATATAGTCTGGTGTCTACAGATTACTGTATGTGTGCAGTGTGTAGAGACACTTGTGTAATGCCTCCATATAGTCTGGTGTATACAGATTACTGTATGTGTGCAGTGTGTAGAGATACTTGTGTAATGTCTCCATATAGTCTGGTGTATACAGATTACTGTATGTGTGCAGTGTGTAGAGATACTTGTGTAATGCCTCCATATAGTCTGGTGTATACAGATTACTGTATGTGTGCAGTGTGTAGAGACACTTGTGTAATGCCTCCATATAGTCTGGTGTATACAGATTACTGTATGTGTGCAGTGTGTAGAGATACTTGTGTAATGTCTCCATATAGTCTGGTGTATACAGATTACTGTATGTGTGCAGTGTGTAGAGACACTTGTGTAATGCCTCCATATAGTCTGGTGTATACAGATTACTGTATGTGTGCAGTGTGTAGAGATACTTGTGTAATGTCTCCATATAGTCTGGTGTATACAGATTACTGTATGTGTGCAGTGTGTAGAGATACTTGTGTAATGCCTCCATATAGTCTGGTGTATACAGATTACTGTATGTGTGCAGTGTGTAGAGATACTTGTGTAATGTCTCCATATAGTCTGGTGTATACAGATTACTGTATGTGTGCAGTGTGTAGAGATACTTGTGTAATGCCTCCATATAGTCTGGTGTATACAGATTACTGTATGTGTGCAGTGTGTAGAGACACTTGTGTAATGCCTCCATATAGTCTGGTGTCTACAGATTACTGTATGTGTGCAGTGTGTAGAGACACTTGTGTAATGCCTCCATATAGTCTGGTGTATACAGATTACTGTATGTGTGCAGTGTGTAGAGATACTTGTGTAATGTCTCCATATAGTCTGGTGTATACAGATTACTGTATGTGTGCAGTGTGTAGAGACACTTGTGTAATGTCTCCATATAGTCTGGTGTATACAGATTACTGTATGTGCGCAGTGTGTAGAGATACTTGTGTAATGCCTCCATATACTCTGGTGTATACAGATTACTGTATGTGTGCAGTGTGTAGAGATACTTGTGTAATGCCTCCATATAGTCTGGTGTCTACAGATTACTGTATGTGTGCAGTGTGTAGAGATACTTGTGTAACGCCTCCATATACTCTGGTGTATACAGATTACTGTATGTGTGCAGTGTGTAGAGATACTTGTGTAATGCCTCCATATACTCTGGTGTATACAGATTACTGTATGTGTGCAGTGTGTAGAGACACTTGTGTAATGTCTCCATATAGTCTGGTGTATACAGATTACTGTATGTGTGCAGTGTGTAGAGATACTTGTGTAATGCCTCCATATACTCTGGTGTATACAGATTACTGTATGTGTGCAGTGTGTAGAGACACTTGTGTAATGTCTCCATATAGTCTGGTGTATACAGATTACTGTATGTGTGCAGTGCGTAGAGATACTTGTGTAATGTCTCCATATAGTCTGGTGTATACAGATTACTGTATGTGTGCAGTGTGTAGAGATACTTGTGTAATGCCTCCATATACTCTGGTGTATACAGATTACTGTATGTGTGCAGTGTGTAGAGACACTTGTGTAATGTCTCCATATAGTCTGGTGTATACAGATTACTGTATGTGTGCAGTGCGTAGAGATACTTGTGTAATGTCTCCATATAGTCTGGTGTCTACAGATTACTGTATGTGTGCAGTGTGTAGAGATACTTGTGTAATGTCTCCATATAGTCTGGTGTATACAGATTACTGTATGTGTGCAGTGTGTAGAGATACTTGTGTAATGCCTCCATATACTCTGGTGTATACAGATTACTGTATGTGTGCAGTGTGTAGAGACACTTGTGTAATGTCTCCATATAGTCTGGTGTATACAGATTACTGTATGTGTGCAGTGCGTAGAGATACTTGTGTAATGTCTCCATATAGTCTGGTGTATACAGATTACTGTATGTGTGCAGTGTGTAGAGACACTTGTGTAATGTCTCCATATACTCTGGTGTATACAGATTACTGTATGTGTGCAGTGTGTAGAGACACTTGTGTAATGTCTCCATATACTCTGGTGTATACAGATTACTGTATGTGTGCAGTGTGTAGAGACACTTGTGTAATGTCTCCATATACTCTGGTGTATACAGATTACTGTATGTGTGCAGTGTGTAGAGACACTTGTGTAATGTCTCCATATAGTCTGGTGTATACAGATTACTGTATGTGTGCAGTGTGTAGAGACACTTGTGTAATGTCTCCATATAGTCTGGTGTATACAGATTACTGTATGTGCGCAGTGTGTAGAGATACTTGTGTAATGCCTCCATATACTCTGGTGTATACAGATTACTGTATGTGTGCAGTGTGTAGAGATACTTGTGTAATGCCTCCATATACTCTGGTGTATACAGATTACTGTATGTGTGCAGTGTGTAGAGATACTTGTGTAATGTCTCCATATACTCTGGTGTATACAGATTACTGTATGTGTGCAGTGTGTAGAGATACTTGTGTAATGTCTCCATATACTCTGGTGTATACAGATTACTGTATGTGTGCAGTGTGTAGAGATACTTGTGTAATGTCTCCATATAGTCTGGTGTCTACAGATTACTGTATGTGTGCAGTGTGTAGAGATACTTGTGTAATGCCTCCATATACTCTGGTGTATACAGATTACTGTATGTGTGCAGTGTGTAGAGATACTTGTGTAATGCCTCCATATAGTCTGGTGTATACAGATTACTGTATGTGTGCAGTGTGTAGAGATACTTGTGTAATGTCTCCATATAGTCTGGTGTATACAGATTACTGTATGTGTGCAGTGTGTAGAGACACTTGTGTAATGTCTCCATATAGTCTGGTGTATACAGATTACTGTATGTGTGCAGTGTGTAGAGATACTTGTGTAATGTCTCCATATAGTCTGGTGTATACAGATTACTGTATGTGTGCAGTGTGTAGAGATACTTGTGTAATGTCTCCATATAGTCTGGTGTATACAGATTACTGTATGTGTGCAGTGTGTAGAGACACTTGTGTAATGCCTCCATATAGTCTGGTGTATACAGATTACTGTATGTGTGCAGTGTGTAGAGATACTTGTGTAATGTCTCCATATAGTCTGGTGTATACAGATTACTGTATGTGTGCAGTGTGTAGAGACACTTGTGTAATGCCTCCATATAGTCTGGTGTATACAGATTACTGTATGTGTGCAGTGTGTAGAGATACTTGTGTAATGCCTCCATATAGTCTGGTGTATACAGATTACTGTATGTGTGCAGTGTGTAGAGACACTTGTGTAATGCCTCCATATAGTCTGGTGTCTACAGATTACTGTATGTGTGCAGTGTGTAGAGACACTTGTGTAATGCCTCCATATACTCTGGTGTATACAGATTACTGTATGTGTGCAGTGTGTAGAGATACTTGTGTAATGCCTCCATATAGTCTGGTGTATACAGATTACTGTATGTGTGCAGTGTGTAGAGATACTTGTGTAATGCCTCCATATAGTCTGGTGTATACAGATTACTGTATGTGTGCAGTGTGTAGAGATACTTGTGTAATGTCTCCATATAGTCTGGTGTATACAGATTACTGTATGTGTGCAGTGTGTAGAGATACTTGTGTAATGTCTCCATATAGTCTGGTGTATACAGATTACTGTATGTGTGCAGTGTGTAGAGACACTTGTGTAATGTCTCCATATAGTCTGGTGTATACAGATTACTGTATGTGTGCAGTGTGTATAGATACTTGTGTAATGTCTCCATATAGTCTGCTGTATACAGATTACTGTATGTGTGCAGTGTGTAGAGATACTTGTGTAATGTCTCCATATAGTCTGGTGTATACAGATTACTGTATGTGTGCAGTGTGTAGAGACACTTGTGTAATGTCTCCATATAGTCTGGTGTATACAGATTACTGTATGTGTGCAGTGTGTATAGATACTTGTGTAATGTCTCCATATAGTCTGCTGTATACAGATTACTGTATGTGTGCAGTGTGTAGAGACACTTGTGTAATGTCTCCATATAGTCTGGTGTATACAGATTACTGTATGTGTGCAGTGTGTATAGATACTTGTGTAATGTCTCCATATAGTCTGCTGTATACAGATTACTGTATGTGTGCAGTGTGTAGAGACACTTGTGTAATGCCTCCATATAGTCTGGTGTCTACAGATTACTGTATGTGTGCAGTGTGTAGAGATACTTGTGTAATGTCTCCATATAGTCTGGTGTATACAGATTACTGTATGTGTGCAGTGTGTAGAGATACTTGTGTAATGCCTCCATATAGTCTGGTGTATACAGATTACTGTATGTGTGCAGTGTGTAGAGATACTTGTGTAATGTCTCCATATAGTCTGGTGTATACAGATTACTGTATGTGTGCAGTGTGTAGAGACAATTGTGTAATGTCTCCATATAGTCTGGTATATACAGATTACTGTATGTGTGCAGTGTGTAGAGATACTTGTGTAATGTCTCCATATAGTCTGCTGTATACAGATTACTGTATGTGTGCAGTGTGTAGAGATACTTGTGTAATGTCTCCATATAGTCTGGTGTCTACAGATTACTGTATGTGTGCAGTGTGTAGAGATACTTGTGTAATGTCTCCATATAGTCTGGTGTATACAGATTACTGTATGTGTGCAGTGTGTAGAGATACTTGTGTAATGCCTCCATATAGTCTGGTGTGTACAGATTACTGTATGTGTGCAGTGTGTAGAGATACTTGTGTAATGCCTCCATATAGTCTGGTGTATACAGATTACTGTATGTGTGCAGTGTGTAGAGATACTTGTGTAATGTCTCCATATAGTCTGGTGTCTACAGATTACTGTATGTGTGCAGTGTGTAGAGATACTTGTGTAATGTCTCCATATAGTCTGGTGTATACAGATTACTGTATGTGTGCAGTGTGTAGAGACACTTGTGTAATGTCTCCATATAGTCTGGTGTATACAGATTACTGTATGTGTGCAGTGTGTAGAGATACTTGTGTAATGCCTCCATATAGTCTGGTGTATACAGATTACTGTATGTGTGCAGTGTGTAGAGATACTTGTGTAATGTCTCCATATAGTCTGGTGTCTACAGATTACTGTATGTGTGCAGTGTGTAGAGATACTTGTGTAATGTCTCCATATAGTCTGGTATATACAGATTACTGTATGTGTGCAGTGTGTAGAGACACTTGTGTAATGTCTCCATATAGTCTGGTGTATACAGATTACTGTATGTGTGCAGTGTGTAGAGACACTTGTGTAATGTCTCCATATAGTCTGGTATATACAGATTACTGTATGTGTGCAGTGTGTAGAGACACTTGTGTAATGTCTCCATATAGTCTGGTATATACAGATTACTGTATGTGTGCAGTGTGTAGAGATACTTGTGTAATGTCTCCATATAGTCTGGTATATACAGATTACTGTATGTGTGCAGTGTGTAGAGACACTTGTGTAATGTCTCCATATAGTCTGGTGTATATAGATTACTGTATATGTGCAGTGTGTAGAGATACTTGTGTAATGTCTCCATATAGTCAGGTGTATACAGATTACTGTATGTGTGCAGTGTGTAGAGACACTTGTGTAATGTCTCCATATAGTCTGGTGTCTACAGATTACTGTATGTGTGCAGTGTGTAGAGATACTTGTGTAATGTCTCCATATAGTCTGGTGTCTACAGATTACTGTATGTGTGCAGTGTGTAGAGATACTTGTGTAATGCCTCCATATAGTCTGGTGTATACAGATTACTGTATGTGTGCAGTGTGTAGAGACACTTGTGTAATGTCTCCATATAGTCTGGTGTCTACAGATAACTGTATGTGTGCAGTGTGTAGAGATACTTGTGTAATGTCTCCATATAGTCTGGTGTCTACAGATTACTGTATGTGTGCAGTGTGTAGAGATACTTGTGTAATGTCTCCATATAGTCTGGTGTATACAGATTACTGTATGTGTGCAGTGTGTAGAGACACTTGTGTAATGTCTCCATATAGTCTGGTGTCTACAGATTACTGTATGTGTGCAGTGTGTAGAGACACTTGTGTAATGTCTCCATATAGTCTGGTGTATATAGATTACTGTATATGTGCAGTGTGTAGAGATACTTGTGTAATGTCTCCTTATAGTCTGGTGTATACAGATTACTGTATGTGTGCAGTGTGTAGAGACACTTGTGTAATGTCTCCATATAGTCTGGTGTATATAGATTACTGTATATGTGCAGTGTGTAGAGACACTTGTGTAATGTCTCCATATAGTCTGGTGTCTACAGATTACTGTATGTGTGCAGTGTGTAGAGATACTTGTGTAATGTCTCCATATAGTCTGGTGTCTACAGATTACTGTATGTGTGCAGTGTGTAGAGATACTTGTGTAATGTCTCCATATAGTCTGGTGTCTACAGATAACTGTATGTGTGCAGTGTGTAGAGATACTTGTGTAATGTCTCCATATAGTCTGGTGTATACAGATTACTGTATGTGTGCAGTGTGTAGAGACACTTGTGTAATGTCTCCATATAGTCAGGTGTATACTGATTACTGTATGTGTGCAGTGTGTAGAGATACTTGTGTAATGTCTCCATATAGTCTGGTGTATACAGATTACTGTATGTGTGCAGTGTGTAGAGATACTTGTGTAATGCCTCCATATAGTCTGGTGTATACAGATTACTGTATGTGTGCAGTGCGTAGAGATACTTGTGTAATGTCTCCATATAGTCTGGTGTATACAGATTACTGTATGTGTGCAGTGTGTAGAGACACTTGTGTAATGTCTCCATATAGTCTGGTGTATACAGATTACTGTATGTGTGCAGTGTGTAGAGACACTTGTGTAATGTCTCCATATAGTCTGGTGTATACAGATTACTGTATGTGTGCAGTGTGTAGAGACACTTGTGTAATGTCTCCATATAGTCTGGTGTATACAGATTACTGTATGTGTGCAGTGTGTAGAGATACTTGTGTAATGTCTCCATATAGTCTGGTGTCTACAGATTACTGTATGTGTGCAGTGTGTAGAGATACTTGTGTAATGTCTCCATATAGTCTGGTGTATACAGATTACTGTATGTGCGCAGTGTGTAGAGATACTTGTGTAATGCCTCCATATAGTCTGGTGTATACAGATTACTGTATGTGTGCAGTGTGTAGAGACACTTGTGTAATGTCTCCATATAGTCTGGTGTATACAGATTACTGTATGTGTGCAGTGTGTAGAGATACTTGTGTAATGTCTCCATATAGTCTGGTGTCTACAGATTACTGTATGTGTGCAGTGTGTAGAGATACTTGTGTAATGTCTCCATATAGTCTGGTGTATACAGATTACTGTATGTGCGCAGTGTGTAGAGATACTTGTGTAATGCCTCCATATAGTCTGGTGTATACAGATTACTGTATGTGTGCAGTGTGTAGAGATACTTGTGTAATGTCTCCATATAGTCTGGTGTATACAGATTACTGTATGTGTGCAGTGTATAGAGATACTTGTGTAATGTCTCCATATAGTCTGGTGTATACAGATTACTGTATGTGTGCAGTGTGTAGAGGTACTTGTGTAATGTCTCCATATAGTCTGGTATATACAGATTACTGTATGTGTGCAGTGTGTAGAGACACTTGTGTAATGTCTCCATATAGTCTGGTGTATACAGATTACTGTATGTGTGCAGTGTGTAGAGATACTTGTGTAATGTCTCCATATAGTCTGGTGTATACAGATTACTGTATGTGTGCAGTGTATAGAGATACTTGTGTAATGTCTCCATATAGTCTGGTGTATACAGATTACTGTATGTGTGCAGTGTGTAGAGACACTTGTGTAATGCCTCCATATAGTCTGGTGTATACAGATTACTGTATGTGTGCAGTGTATAGAGATACTTGTGTAATGTCTCCATATAGTCTGGTGTATACAGATTACTGTATGTGTGCAGTGTGTAGAGGTACTTGTGTAATGTCTCCATATAGTCTGGTATATACAGATTACTGTATGTGTGCAGTGTGTAGAGACACTTGTGTAATGTCTCCATATAGTCTGGTGTATACAGATTACTGTATGTGTGCAGTGTGTAGAGACACTTGTGTAATGTCTCCATATAGTCTGGTGTCTACAGATTACTGTATGCATGTGCAGTGTGTAGAGATATTTATGTAATGCCACCATATTGTTAGGTATCTACAGATAACTGCAGATGTGTATATTTATATAGAAACATATATGATCACTTGTATCCTTGTATTTCTGTCTGTGGATTTTTCCCTGTGAACATTATACTCCTTTGCAGAGATTATTAACAGACGTGACGATTTACAAGGAAGTGATAACTCACTCTGCAGTGTAATAAAGTGTGTGGTACAGGGGGATACCGGCCCGGGATTGTGTATAATCCCTGTCAGGGTTCCACAGAGATGACACCGGGGAGATCACACAATATCTCAACGTGTTGTCACTCTGTCAGAGTTTTGTCAGGGATTCGCAAGCACGCGATCCATACTGCTCCCTACATAGCTATCGGCAAGTGAGCAGAAGCGTATGGCGTCACACCTCTGGATTCCAACGCATGGAATATGTGTACATGCCCCGTACGGTTACTGCCAGCTTCACAATAACCCAATTATTATTATTTGCTGCCACCACTGGCCGAGTTTGAAATATAATAAAGGCCTGGCCAAACGCCTGCGTTCTGGTAGCGTATGGCTTCGGGGAGGGAACGATTACATAGCAAAAGAAATAGAACTATTAAACTTTATATTTAATCCAAAAGGGAGGCAGTGTTATGAAAAATAAACAAAGAGTTTACAAAGGGGACAATTACAGTACAGAATATACAGTTACACAAAATAAAACAGGATTAAAGAAGACTTACTATAGAGATCGCTGAGACGATTCAATATAGGTGGAGGGAAGCACTCCACTTCTGGTTGTTAAAGAATGGGACCCATGGCACATATAAATATGTACTTCCAACATGAGTACTCATCTATCTTCCGTAGATTCTTTTATGCCTAAGTGGAGACCTACCTATACACCCTCTGTGCTGACATCACAGGGCTGGTCTCCAGCCTGCACATTTTTATTTTATTTTTAAGAGATCTGTTTTTTGGGATAACTTATCACTAGTTGATCTCAGAAGCCAAAAGTGATACAATATTTTCTATTATGATTTTATCTTCATTTAGAGACGACACATGGCGTAGTTGCGATCTGCTATTTTGTTATTTTTGCGTCACAGCCCCCGAAGGGGCTTAGAGGAATATATCCATATTGTTCCTTAGCTGACACTATCACTAAAAATATGGGTCCCATTATTATCAGAATTATAGAACTTCCAATATTCCATATTTCATATTGGCTCCGGACATCCTGGAGTTTGTGTTAAACCCCCGTTTGAGCCTCAATGAGCCATTTCCTCTTTCGTTCAATCTCAGCCCATCTGCTGGAGGTGTCTATTTTGCAGGTCTGTGTTTAATTCTCCCCTTCCTCTGCAAGGGAGAAAGACCCTCACATTTTAATTAGGTTATAGCTTTACAAGTCACTTCTGCTGTAGGTGATAATTTGCAGAGAGACAGATGTTGGACTGTCAGCTCTCCTCTTAGGACAAATGGTGGATAAGGGATGGGTGAGAGGCAAGAGGGGTTTGAGAAAAATTGTTAATATTTTCTTAATATTTACCTGACAATCCCCATGAAGATCACAAATCTCTGTTATCAGCTGGAGAGCGAATCTGAGTATAAAAGAGAAAATTCTCCAATTTGTAGTTATGAGTCAGGAGCCCTCTATCGCTCAAACACACTGAGGGTCTATTACACCTATCTATAAATGTTACAGATCTTTGTTGGCCCAGCAGGGCTTCACCACCCTCCACTATGGCCTCTGCCCTCTGCTGTTCTCCACGCTGGGTTTTACAACTAGCCCCGCATTCTCCAATTTGATCATCTGCCTTGGCCTATGTAAAGCTTGTGAGAACACACACCTGCATGCTGGTATTAAGACTCTTAGTTCTGTTTGTTTGCGTGTATACTAGTGTTGAGCGAGCACTAAAATGCTCGGGTGCTCGAAGCTTGGGCCGAGCTCGCCGTAATACTCGGGTGCTCGACCCAAGCAACGAGCCCAATGTTAGTCTATGGGAGACCCGAGCATTTTTGCGGCGACACCCCCGTCAGGCTGTAGAAAGCCTAAAAAGTGCCCAAAACGATAGTGACAGTGCTCAAAAGACATGAGGACAGCATGGGGATCGCCCCAGGAAGCATTTCTGACTCCCAGGTCACTGCTGTCAACTCTGTGGTCAGAGGTATTAAGCCACTTTTACGGGCTCACAATAAAACGTTCAAAAACGAAACTGAAATAGTTTTCCTATTAAATATGTTAAGGAAGTTCCTTTCCAGGGTAAAGACTTGTGTATAAGGTAAAATAAATAAACAAAAACAAAAATACTCCTCCACACCTTGGGCTATGTTCACAAGTAGCATTTTTTATGCGTCTTTGCACTTTTGTATTGCTTTCAGCCGTGACAAATGCATTCACCGGGAAATGTCATTTTAACATTTTACAATCTTATCTGGCCATGTGCTGTGTGACACATGCATACAGTGCTGAAAAGACATGGGAACAGCATGGGGAAGACCCCTGGAAGCATCTCTGACACCCAGGTCACTGCCTAAAAGTGTGCCCATCAGAAGTGATCCTTGCCGCATTAGAAGATGCAGCATTGCAACTATCCCCGTGCAAGTCCTTGTCCCAGGGCAGTTTTCAATTGTACCTCCCCCATTCCTTGCAATGCAAGCGCAAGTATGCAGCCTGCCACCCACCCACCCCCAGGCTGCAATACCGTACTGCTAGCTTGCTTGCACTTGAAATTGGGCCTTTTAGGCATGTGGATGCAGACGCCGGCCACCATGTCATGGCTGCGTCGGCGGCCTATTTTCCATACTCAGTCCCCAGCAGCCCGGAGGCCGGGTGTCCACGCTCGGTCCCCAGCCGCCAGGGGCGGCCGGGTGTCCATACTCGGTCCCCAGCTGCCACGCGGCCGGGTGTCCATACTCGATCCCCAGCCGCCCCGCGGCCGGGTGCCCACACACGGTCCCCAGCTGCCTGGGGACAGCCGGGTGTCCATAAACGCTCCCCGGCCGCCCCTATTTCTCCTGGAACCTTCCCCCACACTTTTCTTAGCCTGGCCTGCTTTAGGGCAGCATTGGATGAGCCCACCAGAGAACCAGACTCCACCGATGGGCCCTGGCTTCTACATCAGGGGAGTTGAGAGTGCCAAGGTGAGGAGCATGATGATGATGATAGAAGTTAGCATCTGCTTTGTTTTCTTGGAATGCAAGCGTAAATGTGCATCCTGCCACCCACCCACCCCCAGGCTGCAATACCATACTGCTAGCTTGCTTGCACTCGAAATTGGGCCTTTTAGGCATTTGGAGGCAGACGCCAACCACCATGTCATGGCTGCGTCGGCGGCCTGGTATCCATACTCAGTCCCCAGCCGCCCGGTCCCAGGTGTCCACGCTCAGTCCCAAGCTGCCAGGCGGCGGCTGGGTGTCCATACTCGGTACTCAGCAGCCCTTATTTGTCCCGGTGCACATTATACACAAGCACGCATAACAAAACATTACCTGTGCCCTGAACAGTGCATTTAGTGGGAAGGACAGCCTAACCACAAACACGTGGACAAGTGAATGTGGCCAGGGATGGTCCATCTCACTGACGCCTTAACACTGGGTTAATATTGTGGAAGCCGGGACACAGTTGGACACTGGGATGCAACACGTCCTCCAGACATAGAGGATTGCGGGTCCTGGGTCAATCAGGCTTCAACACAAGGTTCAGAAGGCAGACAGCAGCAGTGGTCGGCCCCCTACACAACGAGAAAATTATTCATGATCATGAGGCCATCCATCTCCTTAGCTTTCTGTTCCTTGGAATGCTAGCGCATGTATGTAGTAGCGGATAGGCCTGAGGTGGTCAGCGTTTTGGCGCATAACCTACCTCCTCCAAGGATTGCTGGATGTTTTCCTGCTACTATCACAGTTCTCTGACTCGCGTTAAAACAAAGCTTCAGGTGATGAATGATGGATGAGGTGGTGGCAAAGGAGAAAGAGCAGGAGGAACAGGGACCATTCACATCAATATCAGGCCAGTCAACCACATATGTCTTGTAGGATATGTTTCTGTACCAAAAGGAGCAGTTTGGCTACACAGTTATAGGGCATACAGTGAGTGCAATGCCTACCAAAAATTTCGAGGCACTCCAATGCACCTTGGAAGTGACATGGAGGTCAGAGGGTCTTAACTAAACCATTTTTTCCATTTATAGCAACTGGGACTCCTGTGCACTGTTGGCCTAAGCAGTGAATGGAAGGCTTTCCAAAAAATATCAGGAACTGCAATGCCCCTTGAAACAGACGTGGATTACAGCGTACTAAAAACCTTCTACCCATTATTGGGGAGTGGGTCTCCCTTATTTTTTGCCTATGCATTGAAAAGCAAAAGCTGACTAAAATTAGAAGGAAATGCAATGCCCGTTGGAAGAGTCGTGAAGGTTAGAGGTAATTAAAAACAACATTTCAATGCCCCTTGGAAGAGCTGTGGAGTTCAGGGTGGTTTAACAAGACGGTTTTAATGCCCTTTGGAAGAGACGTGGAGGTTACAGTAGCTTAACAAGATGGTTTTAATGCCATTTGGAAGAGCTGTGGAGTTCAGAGTGGTTTAACAAGACTGTTTTAATGCACCTTGGAAGAGACGTGGAGGTCACAGTAGCTTAACAAGATGGATTTAATGCCCCTTGGAAGAGTGGTGGAGGTCGCAGCTGATTAAAACGATATCAGAGTGGTTTAACAAGACTGTTTTAATGCCCCTTGGAAGAGCGGTGGAGGTCGCAGTGGAATAAAAAGACAATATCAAAGCCCCTTGGAAGAGACGTGGAGTTCACAGTGGTTTAACAAGACGGTTTTAATGCCCCTTGGAAGAGTGGTCAAGGTCGCAATGGAAAAAAAAGACAATATCAATGCCCATTGGAAGAGCTGTGAACTTCAGAGTGGTTTAACAAGACAGTTTTAATGCCCCTTGGAAGAACTGTGGAGTTCACAGTGGTTTAACAAGACAGTTTTAATGCCCCTTGGAAGAGTGGTCGAGGTCGCAGTGGAATAAAAAGACAATATCAATGCCCATTGGAATAGCGGTGGACTTCAGAGTGGTTTAACAAGACAGTTTTAATGCCCCTTGGAAGAGACGTGGAGGTCACAGTGGTTTAACAAGATGGTTTAAATGCCCCTTGGAAGAGACGTGGAGGTCACAGTGGTTTAACAAGACGGTTTTAATGCCCCTTGGAAAAGACGTGGAGGTCACAGTAGCTTAACAAGACGGTTTTAATGCCCCTTGGAAGAGTGGTGGAGGTCGCAGTGGAATAAAAAGACAATAGCAATGCCCCTTGGAAGAGCTGTGGAGTTCAGAGTGGTTTAACAAGATGGTTTTAATGCCCCTTGGGAGAGTGGTGGAGGTTGCAGTGGAATAAAAAGACAATATCAATGCCCCTTGGAAGAGACGTGAAGGTCACAGTAGCTTAACAAGACCGTTTTAATGCCCCTTACAAAAGCCATGCAGTACAGCATCTTAAAAACATTATTCCCATTATTGGGGAGTGGGTTTCCCATAGTCTTTGCCTATGCCTTCCAAGCAAAAGCTGCCAAAAATTAGGAGGGAGGAACTTGCAATGTTGGCAAACAAGAGCCATGCAGTACAGCATCTTAAAAACATTATTCCCATTATTGGGGAGTGGGTTTCCCATAGTCTTTGCCTATGCCTTTCAAGCAAAAGCTGCCAAAAATTAGGATGGTGGAACTTGCAATGCCCCTTACAAGAGCCATGCAGTACAGAATATTACAAACATTATTCCCATTATTGGGGGTGGGTCTCCCATAGTCTCTGCTTATGCCTTCCAAGCAAAAGCTGCCAAAAATTAGGATGGAGGAACTTGCAATGCCCCTTACAAGAGCCATGCAGTACAGCATATTACAAACATTATTCCCATTGTTGGGGAGTGGGTCTCCCATAGTCTTTGCTTATGCCTTACAAGCAAAAACTGCCAAAAATAAGGACAGAGGAATTTGCAATGCCCCTTACAAGAGCCATGCAGTACAGAATATTACAAACATTATTCCCATTATTGGGGGTGGGTCTCCCATAGTCTCTGCTTATGCCTTCCAAGCAAAAGCTGCCAAAAATTAGGATGGAGGAACTTGCAATGCCCCTTACAAGAGCCATGCAGTACAGCATATTACAAACATTATTCCCATTGTTGGGGAGTGGGTCTCCCATAGTCTTTGCTTATGCCTTACAAGCAAAAACTGCCAAAAATAAGGACGGAGGAATTTGCAATGCCCCTTACAAGAGCCATGCAGTACAGCATATTACAAACATTATTCCCATTATTGGGGAGTGGGTCTCCCATAGTCTTTGCTTATGCCTTCCAAGCAAAAGCTGCCGAAAATTAGGACGGAGGAACTTGGAATGCTGGCAAACAAGAGCCATGCAGTACAGCATATTACAAACATAAGTCCCATTATTGGGGAGTGGGTCTCCCATAGTATTTGCTTATGCCTTCC
This sequence comes from Phyllobates terribilis, assembly GCF_046119375.1. Lineage (NCBI taxonomy): Eukaryota > Metazoa > Chordata > Amphibia > Anura > Dendrobatidae > Phyllobates > Phyllobates terribilis. Next base: position 405,108,907 of record NW_027362769.1, on the reverse strand, counting down.
AAGCAAAAGCTGCCAAAAATTAGGATGGAGGAACTCGCAATGCCCCTTACAAGAGCCATGCAGTACAGCATATTACAAACATTATTCCCAATATTGGGGAGTGGGTCTCCCATAGTCTTTGCTTATGCCTTCCAAGCAAAAGCTGCCAAAAATAAGTACGAAGGAACTTGCAATGCTGGCAAAACGGACCACGGTCACCCTGGTGGTATAGTGGTGGTGAAGGCTGAGGATTAGGAGAAGAGCATAAAGCAGCCGAAATGAGGAAGCATATACCCATGTGTCGGTGTGAAGTGGGGCATGTGAATACACCTCCCGAAATAACACAGTGGCTTTGACTTTATGTTACTCTGCTGTCATTTGGTGGTGATGAGAAGTCTGGCCAAATGCAGCCCTTGTTCATTTTGATAAGGGTCAGCTTGTCAGAATTGTCAGTTGACAGGCAAGTGCACTTATCAGTTATAATTCCACCAGCGGCACTAAAAACACACTCCGATAACACGCTAGCGGCAGGGCAGGCCAGGACCTCCAAGGCATACAGAGTGAGTTCATTCCAAGTGTCCAGCTTGGATACCCAATAATTAAAAGGCACAGAGGAATCACAGAGGACGCTGGTACGGTCGGCAAGGTACTCACCATCTTTTGAAACTTTCCACTCCTTGTGAGAATACCCCACACCTCAGGGCCTTTCTGAAGGGAGGGTCTGAGAAAACTCTCCCAGATTGTTGACAGTGTTCCCCTGCCTCTGCTGGATTGGAGTTGCGTCTCTCTTGCCTTTACGCCTTGGTTGGGCAACGAACTGTGACCTCTGTCGCTAGCGTGTTCAGATGGGAATTTTTTTAACAGTTCTGCAGCAAGGGCCTTCTGGTACTGCCCCATTTTTGTAGACCTCTCCACCTCAGGAATAAGAGAGTGAAAGTTCTCGTTGTAGCAGTGGTCTAAAAGTGTCACCAACCAGTAATGACTGTCACCCAACATTTTGACAACGCGAGGGTCACGGTTATGGCAGCGTAACATAAAGTCAGCCATGCATGCCAGACTGGTAACGGGCAAGACTTCCGTGTCCTCACCAAGATGACGACTCACCATGCTCTCCTCCTCCCCCTCCTCCCCCGTGCCCTCAGGCACCCACGCTGAACCGACGGTATGACAGTTGTTCATGTACTACCATCTACAGCGCATGATACCAGCTCCTGTTCTTCCTCCTCCTCCTCCTCTCCCTCATTGTCCCCCAATGCATGTTGGGATGAGATGAGGCTGGGCTGTGTGTAATCGACCGCTACGGCTTCTTGATCCATCTCATCATACTCTGGCTGCAATTTCTCCTCTTTAATTCTCTGCAGAGAGCGTTGCAAAGGACAGACAAGTGGAATGCTGACGCTAATGATGGCGTCATCACCACTCACCATCTTGGTGGACTCCTCAAAGTTTGTCAAGATGGTACATATGTCAGACATCCAGTTCCACTCCTGAGGTCTTATCTGTGGAGTCTGACCTGAATATCGACGGCCTTGTTGCAGCTGGTACTCCACAACTGCTCTCTTCTGCTCACAAATCCTTTGCAACATGTGGACGGTAGAGTTCCAACGTGTGGGGACATCACACACCAGTCGGTGTGCCGGAAGCTGCAAACCCTGCTGCAACACAGCAAGGGTGGCGGAAGCTGTAGCCGACTTGTGAAAATGAACTGACAGACGCCGTACTTTGACGAGCAGATCTGGCAACTCGGGGTGCGATTTAAGAAACCGCTGAACCACAAGGTTAAGCACATGAGCCAAGCATGGTACGTGTGTGATCTCGCCTCGCCTCAGAGCCGCCACCAGGTTATGGCCATTGTCACACACGACCATGCCTGGATGGAGGTTCAGCATTCTCAGCCACAGATCTGCCTGCTCTTTCACAGCTGTCCACTAGAGATGAGCGTTGTTCTACTCGAACTGTTCGCCAATCTCAAATTCGAGCTGTTTTGGGCGGTGTTCGAGCCGTTCGGCGAACACGAACAATTTGAGAAAAATTCGGCTGTTCGAGGTTATGTTCGATAACTGTTCGTGCACCAAAATCATAACTGGATTTTTTCTCAGTAATGATGAAAATTAATGTTAATACGCAGTTTGAGTGTACAGCGGTGTGGGGGGAGGGGCAGGGGATGGATCTCTGCAGGAACAATGAAGATCTCCATTTTTTTTTCTCTTTCCCGCATTTACAGTGGGGAGGTGCAATCTGTCAGCCTATCAGCAGCGCACACACGGAGCGAAGTGCTTTTTTTCACACAAGCAAGGGCATGTGTCATTGGCAGTGTATGTCACATGTCCTTGCCCTATAAGACCAAGCCATTTTCCCCGTCGCCACCATTTTCTCACTGCTGCAGCTGCGTGTTAGACGGCACCGCTGTTGCTGTGTGCGCTATACCTTGTTAATTTCAAGCCAATTTTCGCACAAATATACAGATAGCTTGGGAGTAGGGAATAGTTGTGATTGCAGTCCTTTTAAGGACTAGGTTACAGCATTTCCTACGACTTTTATCAGGGAGGTCTGTGCTCTTAAATAGATAGATTGTGGGAGTAAAGACTAATTGTAATTGGAGTCCTTTTCAGGACTAGGTTACATGAGTTCCTATCAGTTTTTGCCAGGCAGGTCTGTGCCAGTGCTGTGCAAGTTTTTTTCACAGCATTTGGCTGAATCTAGCAAAGCTAATCCTTTTTGGCCTATTGCAGAGTGTGTTAGTCAGTGGAGTAGCCTATCTGTGTTGCAAGATATAACACCTGTGTATAGAATACCAATTTTTTTACTGCACCTAGTGAAGTAAAATCTTTTGGGCATAGCATCATTCTATTAGTCCATCTATACTGACCTCCATCAGGTTGCAAACTGAATATAATTTTTTTCTGCATCTAGCTCTGAAAAAATATTTGGGCTTCTAGCGGTGTGTGGGACTTGGTCTATTAGTCCATCTATACTGACCTCCATCAGGTTGCAAATTAAAAATAATTTTTTTCTGCATCTAACCCAGCCAATAGTTTTGCCCTAATACCACAGTTTGGCCACTCAGCTCTGCTCGGTTACCATCCATTGTTTTTTTGTGCAAACAACTCCAGAGTTGTGAATTAGTTAACCACCAAAATGAGTGGAAAAAGGCCTGCTGCTGGTGGAAAGGGGAATAGGCGTGTTGGGAAGGGGAAAAAAGGTTGTGTCCGTGGGGTAGGTGTTAAAGCAACAGTAACATCTGCAGAAGAAAGACCATCTTCCAGCCAAACTAAAATGTCTACTTCTTTCAGCGGACAATGTGATAAAATCCCTTTCTTACGGCCACGCCAATCGCTACAAATTCCAGATGAGGCACAAAAACAGCAGGTGCTTCAACGGATATCAAGTGCTACTTTAAGTGGGCTCTCCTCCACATCAACTTCAACATCACAAATACTCCAGTCCTCAAAGGTGTCACCCCAATCGCACTTGCTTCCTCACAGCTCCCAAATCTCCAGCTGCCCGTCTGAGTATGAGGTAGAACAGATGGTTGAGTCTGCAGAGCTGTTTACTCATACTATAGCCTGGGAATCAGAGGTCGACTCCAGCGCTTCTGTGAATCCAGACGAGGAAATGATCTGCACTGATGCCCAGAATCTTTATGAGTCGGATCCAGGACCAGACGCAGAAGGTTCTGACCATAATGTAGACCCTCATTCCCAAACTGTAACTCCTGTTGGTGGAGACAATGAGGAAGACGATGATAAGACTCAAATACCTGATTGGAGCGACAACTTTAGTTTTTTGTCAGGGCAGGAACAGGTTGGCTCTGAGGACGACGGGTGTGATAACGCACAGGGTGATGATGATGAGGTCGGAGATCCCACTTACTGTCAACCCACAGTCAGCCAAGAGATGAGGTCAGCAGAGGAGGTGGAGGAAGATGCTAGTGACGACGAGGTCAGGTTGCGCCTTCCTGGACAGAGACGTAGTACTGGAAGCACGTCAACAACTGCATCCTCAAACACAACTCTGCCTCTCACCACAAGTCGTGGTGGCTCTTCAGGTCGCATGGGTGCTAAGCCTTGCATAGCCTGGGCATTTTTTCAGATCGATAAAGATGACCCAACTCGTGTTATCTGTAACATTTGTCAGCAAAAGCTAAGTAGAGGCCAAAAAATACATAGTTTGAGTACTTCATGCATGAACCGGCACATGGACATGAAGCATAAGTTGCAGTGGGAAGCTCAGTGTGCTACAATGCGGCCTAGCCGGCCGGGCCAACCACCGTCTGCCATATCTTGTGCATCCGCGGCCTCTTCATCCTCTGTGACTGGGGGGACAGCAGTAACACCTGTTTTGGGGCGCAGACCTGCCACCTCTTTACCCGCAACAGCCAGCGTGATTGGCAGGTCATCATTTTCTTTGGAGGTGGTAACACCAGCTGGTGTTGAGCGCTGTCCGGCATCGATAGCACCACCTTTGGATCAAGGCAACCTAACATGTCCGCCTGCATCTTCCTCACAGACCGGCAGTTTGCCGGGGACACCCTTATCAACCCCGTCTAAGCACAATAGCCAGCCCTCGGTCCCTCAGATGTGGACAAGTAAAAGACCATTTCCTCCTAGCCATGAGAAAGCTAAGAGGTTGAATTTCACCATCTGCAAGCTCTTGGCTACAGAAATGCTGCCTTTCCGCCTGGTGGACACAGAGGATTTTCGAGACCTTATGTCCGTCGCAGTGCCCCAGTACCAGATGCCCAGTCGGCACTACTTCTCAAAGAAAGGTGTGCCTGCGCTCCACCAGCATGTCGCACACAACATCACCGCTTCTTTGAGAAACTCTGTGTGTGACAGGGTGCATTTCACCACAGACACTTGGACGAGTAGGCATGGACAGGGGCGTTACATGTCGCTGACTGGGCACTGGGTAACTATGGTGACAGCAGGACAAGGGGCTGCTGTCCAAGTCTTGCCGTCCCCACGAGTTGTGCGTCAATCCTCTTTATGTCAAAGTTCCTCCACTGCTTCTGCCTCCTCAACCTCCTCTCGGTCTTCCACCTGCACCCAAAGCCTGTCTGGTCATGCCACAAGCTTTCTAACTGCGCAGAAGGGATCCTGCACACCTCCTTACTATGTTGGCAGTAGGGCTCAACGTCATCAGGCGGTTTTTACATTGAAATGTCTGGGAAATGTGAGTCACACAGCTGAGGAGTTGTGGTCAGCTCTGGAGAACCAATTTCATGAATGGTTGTCTCCACTGGACCTGAAACCAGGGAAGGCCGTGTGCGACAATGCTGCAAACCTGGGTGCGGCCCTTCGCCGGGGCAATGTCACACACGTGTCTTGTATGGCTCACGTGTTGAACCTGGTTGTCCAGCAATTTTTAGCCCACTATCCCAGACTAGATGGCCTTCTGCAGAGGGCATGGTCGCTGTGTGCTCACTTCCGCCGTTCGCATCCCGCAGCTCAGCGACTTACATCTCTACAGAAGTCGTTGGGCCTGCCACTTCACCGGCTAAAATGCGATGTGCCTACCCGGTGGAATTCAACTCTGCACATGTTGCAGCGACTGTGGCAGCACCGACAAGCCCTGGTGCAATACGTTCTGACGTATAGCCTGGGCCAACGAGATTCAGAGGTGGGGCAAATCACGCTGGAGGAGTGGTCTCAGATCAGGGACCTATGCACCCTTCTGCACAGTTTTGAAATGGCGACGAAGATGTTTAGTGCTGACGATGCCATTATCAGCATGACTATTCCGGTGATTTACATGCTGGAGCACATGTTAAACAGAATTCGGAGTCAGGTGGTGGCACAAGAGGAGGTGGAGGAAGTAGAGGAGGAGGAGTTGTATGCGGAAGGGCTAACATCTGCAAGGTCCAGACGGTCGGCAGCACCAAGGCGGCAGGCATGTGAGGGTGGGGGAGATGGTTTTACCAGGGCGCATGGTAGCAGCCAAACTAGTGAGGAAGGTGCAGGAGCCCAGGAAGAAGTGGAGGACGAACTGATGGAAGACTCATCAGATGAGGGAGACCTTGATCACATTTCGGTTGTGCGAGGTTGGGGGGAGAGGACAGAGGAAGGAAGCATGATTGTTACCTCGCCACCAACACAACAGGGACTTGGTGCTCCTGGATGCGCAACACACATGAGTGCCTTCTTGCTGCACTACCTGCAACATGACCCTCGAATTGTGAGAATTAGAAATAATCCTGACTACTGGGTTGCCACACTGTTAGATCCCCGGTACAAAAGTAAATTTGCAGAAATTATTCCTGCCATAGAAAGGGATGCACGCATGCAGGAGTATCAGCAGAGACTGTTGCAGAATCTTACATGTGCTTTTCCACAAAATACCAGTGGTGCACGTAGTGAATCTCACAGTTCCAACTTGCCAACCGTGGGACCGTCAAGTGTTCAGCACTCAAACCGTAACAGAACCACAGTATCTGCTGGTAACATCAATTTTGCGGAATCATTTCACCACTTTTTTAGCCCATCCTTTGCAAGGCCACAGGAGACAAGAAGTCTGACACATAGTCAATGCGTAGAGACGATGGTACAGGAGTATCTCCAAGTAAACATTGAAGCCACGACTGTGTCACTGGACCCTTGCTCTTTTTGGGCTTCCAATCTGGATAAATGGCCGGAGCTAGCCACTTACGCCTTGGAGATCTTGTCATGCCCCGCAGCCAGCGTTCTGTCTGAACGTGTGTTCAGCGCTGCTGGTGGTGTGCTGACAGATAAGCGCACGCGGCTCTCCACTGATAATGTAGACAGACTCACGTTCATAAAGATGAACAAATCATGGATCCGAAACAACTTTTCTACCCCTGTGTCATCCTGGGGAGAGTAAAAGCTTGATGATTGGTTAAAATCACCCTACCAACCGTTTTAAGCTTTCAAATTACTAATCATGTTTATCTGTATCTTGACTGGAAAATAATTTGGGCTTTGTAGCAGTGTGCAGCACTGATCCTATTAGGCCATCTATACTAAAGCTTCACCAGATTTAAAATTAAAAATAATTTTTAGCTGCATCTAGCCCGGAAAATAATTTTGGGGCTAAGAGATGCGCAAGGCACATAAGTGCCTTCTTGCTGCACTACCTGCAGCATGACCCTCATATTGTCAGAATTCGAAGTAATCATGACTACTGGGTTGCCACACTCTTAGATCCCCCAAACTTTTCGATCAACCTTTTCATTTTAATAAAGACCAAAAAAATGGTCATTTTTGAAATTATAAGCATTAGCAGGTTGTTAGAAACTGAAATCAAACAGTTTTCAACTCAAAACTTTATTCTAGGTGATGTTACATTTTCACATAGGACCCCTTGTTCGAAAGGAGCTTCTGAACTCTCTCGTCCATTGAATTTGTCGGGTTTTGGATGGTTTCTGCTTCAATTGTTTTGCATGAGGACAGAATACCCTCCCAGAGCTGTTGCTTAGATGTGAACTGCCTCCCGCCATCATAGACACTCCTTTTAATGATGCTCCAAAGGTTCTGAATGGGGTAGAGGTCAGGGGAGCATGGGGGTCACACCATAAGTTTGTCCCCTTTTATGCCCATATCAGCCAGAGATGCAGATGTTTTATGTGCAGCATGAGATGGTGCATTATCATGCAGAAAAATGATCTTGCTGTGAAATACACGGTTCTTCTTCTTGAACCATGGCAGGAAGTGCTGTTTGAGAAAATCCACATACATTATGGAGTTCATCTTTAGCGCCTTCAGGGATCCTAAAGGGGCCGACAATCTCTCTCCCCATGATTCCAGCCCAAAACATTACTCCACCTCCTCCTTGTTGGCGCTGTAGCCGTGTTTGCGTGGGGTGTCCATCAACCAGCCATCCTCCACTCCATCCATCTGGACCATCGAGCGCTGCACGGCACTCATCCGTGAACAAAACTGTTTTCAAATCAGTCTTCATGTAATGTTTGGCCCACTGGAGCCGTTTCTGCTTGTGTGAAGTGGATAGAGGAGGTCGACAGGATGGCGCATGCACAGCTGCAAACCTCTGAAGGACCCAGCATCTTGTTGTTCGGGGGACGTTGGAGGCACAAGCAGCTTCAAAAACTTGTCTGCTGCTATGACAAGGCTTTTTTGCCGCTGCTCTTTCAACCTGACGTAATTGCCTGTAGGAAAGAGTCCTCAATTTGCCCTTATCAGCACGCACACGTGTGTACTGTGAATCAGCTACATACTTCTTGATTGCCAAGACACTTCATCCTGATCATCGCACAATGTTGATTGTAGTCATGCCTTGACCTAAACACTCCACAATTTGTTGCTTCTCAGCAGCCGACACATCCTTTTTCTTTCCCATTTTGGCAGAAAATTTAGGCTGCTTAATAATGTGAGAGAGCCTTCTTAAGTAGTCTTGCCTTTCATTGGACACACCTGCCAAACTAATTAGCACAGGTGTCTGCAATTGCTTACAGTGATATAAAGAGCCCTGACACACATCACCATCAATGAGTTTAACTGACAAACAAACAAATTCTTCCCTTATCACTCCTAAACACTTTTTGTATAATAATTTGGAACGCGGTGTACATGTGCTTTTCCACAAAACACCAGTGGTTCACGTAGTGAATCTTACAGTTCTAACTTGCCAACCGTGGTCTGTATGGAGTTGTTCAATAAAGGGCCCAAAATTAAGATAACATAGATGGGAGAGGTCTCTATGAATAGGAATTCCTAAGTATTTGATACCCTGTGAGGGCCAGGCAAAGGGAAAGTTGGACTGGATGGAATCCTATATGGATTTGGGGAGGGAGACATCGAGGGCCTCAGACTTCGCTGCATTGATTTTAAAATTTTACCATGTAACTAAGTGATCTATTTCAGCCATAACAGCAGGGATGGATATATGTGATTGAGTGATATATACTAGGACATCATCAGCAAATAGAGAGCACTTGTACTCGGTGCCTCCCACCTCAATCCACCTAATATTGGGGTTATGGCGAATTGATGAGAGCAGGTGCTCCGTCACTAGGATGTATAAGAGAGGGGACAGAGGACATCACTGCCTTGTCCCATTGGTGATTGTGAAAAGTGATGAAAATGTTCTGACGCACCCCCTGGGCCTTGGGACACCCGGAGCCGGACCCTTTTTGGTGGATGCTGGTGGTTGTAGTCTTCGTGGCGGCGACCCAGTTCCGTGGCTCAGGGCGGTCAAACCAGTGGCGGAACTATTTATGTGGCTTTCATGTTTAAATGTCCGACTACGCCACCCGTGGATTGCGGTCAGAGTGAACCGCCGCTACAGGGCAGACCACTGAGGCTGGTGTTGTGGGTGCAGCAGAGCGTAGCATAACTCCCCACGGGAGGAGTATAGCCTCAGGGCAGTGTATGCGGAGGATGGGGGTGATGGTGCAGGGCAGCAGCAGTAACGACACGGAGTCAGTGATGCAGTTCAGGGCCTTTACTCACAGTTCTTATTATCCAGACCACGTCTGCAGGTAACGGCTGCCCACGTCGTACTGTGCTCACCAGGTGAGGGGCTCAGACAACTCCCAGATAACTTTGGAGCACTTCACAGGACCCCCTTTGTGTGTCCTTTGTCTGGCCTTTCTTACCAACACTTCTGTCCGGCTGCCTCGGGCCTCCTCTTGGTAAACTTGGCGCCAGTTTCCCTGACCCTATGTGGTGCCTTCCTAGCGGGTGTAGCGAGGGGCTGCGCCGCATAAAATGTCAGAGCCTCCGGTTTCTAGCTGAGGGTCGTTTCCTGCCTCCACTAGTTCGGGGACCGGTCTCCCCCTTTGGCCTGACCCCTCCACGCAGGTGGATTCGGGCGTGCGGTGGCGACTCGCCCGACCGCACCCCTGGGATCCCTTCATTCCTCGTTCCTGGAGCCTTCTCCGCTCCTCTTCCTTCCTTCTCCCTCTTCCAGGCCTGGGCCTCTGTTACTAGGCCCGCCTCCGGAGCAGAGCTCATGCAGAGCCCCTGCTCCCTGCCACTTCTGCTCAGACTTCTCTGCACTGAACTAAGATGGTGCCCACCTTTTATACTCCCTTCTCAATGCACCCAGGAACTGCTTCCTCCCTGCTCCTGCATTACAGGGTTCCCCTTCCTCAGTGTTCCCTCCCCCCACTCCAGCCAGGGACAGGGACTGTCGTGCCCATCTCAGGGGCATATTGGTCGCCCTGCCCCACGGCAATGTGGTGTAATGCATGCAGGTGTCGGGTCCTGATCCACACTCCATCCTTACCTGAGAGTGAGATATCACACCTCTGGGTGAGGTGCAATACGTCTGTAGCAACCGAGCCCTCAGGGTGCTACAGTTCCATTTATCTTCAGCCTAGGTGACGTATTGCGATACAGGGCCGTGATTTTGGCTATAAAAGGGTCCCCTAGACCCCTACCCCAAGCTTTTTAAGAGAATCATATATGGCGTGCCAGGAGACTCTATGGAATGCTTTCTCAGCATCCAACGAGAGTATCTAATTACAAATTTTTAACTGCATCTAGCCCAGGAAATACTTTGTGCCTAGTAGCAGTGTCTGCTAGTGAGCGGATTATCCCGGCTGTTAAGCAAGCTGCACCACCTGTAGTTTAGACACTTCATTTTTTCAAAGGAAATGCTTCGGGACCATGGGATACTTAGTGAAGAGCATCAGGAGGCACCCCAAGGCATAGGGGCTGGGACTGGCAGTAGGATGCCTTGCGGTGGACAGCCGAGCTCGATCCTTATAAAAGCTTTTTAACTGCAGCAGCTTTAGTGGACGCTACTGGAGCTGGAATTACCGCGGCTGCTGGCATGAGACTTGCCCTCCAATAAATCCTTGTAAATGGATTTAAAGTGTATTCATTCAAATTAGAGAGACAATTTAAATTAAAAAGCTTAGAGCTGCCTCCACCACAGGGGGGCTCGCTCGACCCACCAGCGGACAGGCACCAGTATTGGGAGAGGGGGGCTGGCCGTCAGGGTTCACCGCGGCTCTGGCACAAACCCGGCGACACGGAGGTGGCACGGGCAGGAGCGGACTGGCCGTGTCGACTTCTCACTTTTTGGATTTTAGAAGGGCATGACATGCCTATATCTGTGTCTCCCCCTCCTTTTACTCCTCCACCTCTTTTATTTTCGCATGACTATATGTACTTGTCACTTTTCCATGTGTTAGTTATGTCTTCTGAGCAGTTTGTCAGCTTTTGGACACCTTTGAAGGTGTTTTCTATGTGTTTCTATGTGTTTTTGTTTGCCTGCCATTGGTTTTAACGGTGTTCGAAGGTGTTCGACGAACAGTTCGACGAACAGTTCGGTGAACACACGGGTGTTCGACGAACCGAACCGAACTCGAACACTACGGGGGTGGCTCAACACTACTGTCCACATCTCAAAAGCAGTGTGAGGTTTCTCACCTAAGCTTATGAGTAGTGTTGAGCTACCCCCGTAGTGTTCGAGTTCGGTTCGGTTCGTCGAACACCCGTGTGTTCGCCGAACTGTTCGTCGAACTGTTCGTCAAACACCTTTGAACACCGTTAAAACCAATGGCAGGCAAACAAAAACACATAGAAACACATAGAAAACACCTTCAAAGGTGTCCAAAAGCTGACAAACTGCTCAGAAGACACAACTAACACATGGAAAAGTGACAAGTACATATAGTCATGCGAAAAGAAAAGAGGTGGAGGAGTAAAAGGAGGGGGAGACACAGATATAGGCATGTCATGCTCTTCTAAAATCCAAAAAGTGAGAAGCCGACACGTTCAGTCCGCTCCTGCCCGTGCCACCTCCGTGTCGCCGGGTTTGTGCCAGAGCCGCGGTGAAACCTGACGGCCAGCCCCCCTCTCCCAATACTGGTGCCTGTCCGCTGGTGGGTCGAGCGAGCCCCCCTGTGGTGGAGGCAGCTCTAAGCTTTTTAATTTAAATTGTCTCTCTAATTTGAATGAATACACTTTAAATCCATTTACAAGGATCTATTGGAGGGCAAGTCTCATGCCAGCAGCCGCGTAATTCCAGCTCCAGTAGCGTCCACTAAAGCTGCTGCTTTTATAAGGACCAAGCTCGGCTGTCCACCGCAAGGCATCCTACTGCCAGTCCCAGCCCCTATGCCTTGGGGTGCCTCCTGATGCTCTTCACTGAGTATCCCGTGGTCCCGAAGCATTTCCTTTGAAAAAATTAAGTGTCCAAACTACAGGTGGTGTAGCTTGCTTAACAGCCAGGATAATCCACTGACTAGCAGACACTGCTACTAGGCACAAAGTATTTCCTGGGCTAGATGCAGTTAAAAATTTGTAATTAGATACTCTCGTTGGATGCTGAGAAAGCATTCCATAGAGTCTCCTGGCACGCCATATATGATTATCTTAAAAAGCTTGGGGTAGGGGTCTAGGGGACCCTTTTATAGCCAAAATCATGGCCCTGTATCGCAATACGTCACCTAGGCTGAAGATAAATGGAACTGTAGCACCCTGAGGGCTCGGTTGCTACAGAGGTATTGCACCTCACCCAGAGGTGTGATATCTCACTCTCAGGTAAGGATGGAGTGTGGATCAGGACCCGACACCTGCATGCATTACACCACATTGCCGTGGGGCAGGGTGACCAATATGCCCCTGAGATGGGCACGACAGTCCCTGTCCCTGGCTGGAGTGGGGGGAGGGAACACTGAGGAAGGGGAACCCTGTAGTGCAGGAGCAGGGAGGAATCAGTTCCTGGGTGCATTGAGAAGGGAGTATAAAAGGTGGGCACCATCTTAGTTCAGTGTAGAGAAGTCTGAGCAGAAGTGGCAGGGAGCAGGGGCTCTGCATGAGCTCTGCTCCGGAGGCGGGCCTAGTAACAGAGGCCCAGGCTTGGAAGAGGGAGAAGGAAGGAAGAGGAGCGGAGAAGGCTCCAGGAACGAGGAACGAAGGGATCCCAGGGGTGCGGAAGGGCGAGTCGCCACCACACGCCTGAATCCACCTGCGTGGAGGGGTCAGGCCAAAGGGGGAGACCGGTCCCCGAAACTAGTGGAGGCAGGAAACGACCCTCAGCTAGAAACCGGAGGCTGTGACATTTTATGTGGCGCAGCCCCTCGCTACACCCGCTAGGAAGGCACCACATAGGGTCAGGGAAACTGGCGCCAAGTTTACCAAGAGGAGGCCCGAGGCAGCCAGACAGAAGGGTTGGTAAGAAAGGCCAAACAAAGGACACACAAAGGCTGTCCTGTGAAGCGCTCCAAAGTTATCTGGGAGTTGTCTGAGCCCCTCACCTGGTGAGCACAGTACGACGTGGGCAGCTGTTACCTGCAGACGTGGTCTGGATAATAAGAACTGTGAGTAAAGGCCCTGGACTGCATCACTGACTCCGTGTCGTTACTGCTGCTGCCCTGCACCATCACCCCCATCCTCCGAATACCCTGCCCTGAGGCTATACTCCTCCCGTGGGGAGTTATGCTACGCTCTGCTGCACCCACAACACCAGCCTCAGCGGTCTGCCCTGCAGCGGCGGTTCACTCTGACCGCAATCCACGGGTGGCGTAGTCGGACATTTAAACATCAAAACCACATATATAGTTCCGCCACTGGTTTGACCGCCCTAAGCCACGGAACCGGGTCGCCACCACGGAGACTACAACCACCAGCATCCACCAAAAATGGTCCGGCTCCGGGTGTCCCAAGGCCCAGGGGGCGCGTCAGAACATTTTCATCACCTTTCACAATCACCAATGGGACAAGGCAGGGATGTTCTCTGTCCCCTCTCTTATACATCCTAGTGACGGAGCACCTGCTCTCATCAATTCGCCATAACCCCAATATTAGGTGGATTGATGTGGGAGGCACCGCGTACAAGTGCTCTCTATTTGCTGATGATGTCCTAGTATATATCACTCAATCACATATATCCATCCCTGCTGTTATGGCTGAAATAGATCACTTAGTTACATGGTCAAATTTTAAAATCAATGCAGCGAAGTCTGAGGCCCTCGATGTCTCCCTCCCCAAATCCATATAGGATTCCATCCAGTCCAACTTTCCCTTTGCCTGGCCCTCACAGGGTATCAAATACTTAGGAATTCCTATTCATAGAGACCTCTCCCATCTATGTTATCTTAATTTTGGGCCCTTTATTGAACAACTCCATACAGACCACGGTTGGCAAGTTAGAACTGTAAGATTCACTACGTGAACCACTGGTGTTTTGTGGAAAAGCACATGTACACTGTGTTCCAAATTATTATGCAAAAAGTGTTTAGGAGTGATAAGGGAAGAATTTGTTTGTTTGTCAGTTAAACTCATTGATGGTGATGTGTGTCAGGGCTCTTTATATCACTGTAAGCAATTGCAGACACCTATGCTAATTAGTTTGGCAGGTGTGTCCAATGAAAGGCAAGACTACTTAAGAAGGCTGTCTCACATTTTTAAGCAGCCTACATTTTCTGCCAAAATGGGAAAGAATAAGGATGTGTCGGCTGCTGAGAAGCAACAAATTGTGGAGTGTTTAGGTCAAGGCATGACTACAATCAACATTGTGCGATGATCAGGATGAAGTGTCTGGGCAATCAAGAAGTATGTAGCTGATTCACAGTACACACGTGTGCGTGCTGATAAGGGCAAATTGAGGACTCTTTCCTACAGGCAATATCTTCAGGTTAAAAGAGCAGCGGCAAAAAAGCCTTGTCATAGCAGCAGACAAGTTTTTGAAGCTGCTGGTGCCTCCAACGTCCCCCGAACAACAAGATGCTGGGTCCTTCAGAGGTTTGCAGCTGTGCATACGCCATCCTGTCGACCTCCTCTATCCACTTCACACAAGCAGAAACGGCTCCAGTGGGCCAAACATTACATGAAGACTGATTTCAAAACTGTTTTGTTCACGGATGAGTGCCGTGCAGCGCTCGATGGTCCAGATGGATGGAGTGGAGGATGGCTGGTTGATGGACACCCCACGCAAACACGGCTACAGCGCCAACAAGGAGGAGGTGGAGTAATGTTTTGGGCTGGAATCATGGGGAGAGAGATTGTCGGCCCCTTTAGGATCCCTGAAAGGGTAAAGATGAACTCCATAATGTATGTGGATTTTCTCAAACAGCACTTCCTGCCATGGTTCAAGAAGAAGAACCGTGTATTCCACAGCAAGATCATTTTTATGCATGATAATGCACCATCTCATGCTGCACATAAAACATCTGCATCTCTGGCTGATATGGGCATAAAAGGGGACAAACTTATGGTGTGACCCCCATGCTCCCCTGACCTCTACCCCATTCAGAACCTCTGGAGCATCATCAAAAGGAGTGTCTATGATGGCGGGAGGCAGTTCACATCTAAGCAACAGCTCTGGGAGGGTATTCTGTCCTCATGCAAAAGATTTGAAGCAGAAACCATCCAAAACCTGACAAATTCAATGGACGAGAGAGTTCAGAAGCTCCTTTCGAACAAGGGGTCCTATGTGAAAATGTAACATCACCTAGAATAAAGTTTTGAGTTGAAAACTGTTTGATTTCAGTTTCTAATAACCTGCTAATGCTTATAATTTCAAAAATGACCATTTTTTTGGTCTTTATTGAAATGAAAAGGTTGATCGAAAAGTTTG
The DNA here is from genome assembly GCF_046119375.1 of Phyllobates terribilis. NCBI lineage: Eukaryota > Metazoa > Chordata > Amphibia > Anura > Dendrobatidae > Phyllobates > Phyllobates terribilis. Next base: position 405,093,421 of record NW_027362769.1, on the reverse strand, counting down.
GGGGATCTAAGAGTGTGGCAACCCAGTAGTCATGATTACTTCGAATTCTGACAATATGAGGGTCATGTTGCAGGTAGTGCAGCAAGAAGGCACTTATGTGTCTTACGCATCTCGGAGTCCCAAAATTATTTTCCAGGCTAGATGCAGCTAAAAATTATTATTAATTTTAAATCTGGTGGAGCTTAGTATAGATGGCCTAATAGGATCAGTGCTGCACACTGCTACAAAGCCCAAATTATTTTCCAGCCAAGATACAGATAAACATGATTAGTAATTTTATATCTGGTGGAGCTTATTATAGATGGCCTAATAGAATCAGTGCTGCACACTGCTACAAAGCCCAAATTATTTTCCAGCCAAGATACAGATAAACATGATTAGTAATTTGAAAGCTTAAAATGGTTGGTAAGGTGATTTTAACCAATCATCAAGCTTTTACTCTCCCCAGGATGACACAGGGGTAGAAAAGTCATTTCGGATCCATGATTTGTTCATCTTTATGAACGTGAGTCTGTCTACATTGTCAGTGGAGAGCGGCCTGCGCTTATCTGTCAGCACACCACCAGCAGCGCTGAACACACGTTCAGACAGAACGCTGGCTGCGGGGCATGACAAGATCTCCAAGGCGTAAGTGGCTAGCTCCGGCCATTTATCCAGATTGGAATCCCAAAAAGAGCAAGGGTCCAGTGACACAGTCATGGCTTCAATGTTTACTTGGAGATACTCCTGTACCATTTTCTCTAGGCGTTGACTATGTGTCAGACTTCTTGTCTCCTGTGGCCTTGCAAATGATGGGCTAAAAAAGTGGTGAAATGATTCCGCAAAATTGATGTTACCAGCAGATACTGTGTTTCTGTTACGGTTTGAGTGCTGAACACTCGACGGTCCCACGGTTGGCAAGTTGGAACTGTGAGATTCACTACGTGCACCACTGGTGTTTTGTGGAAAAGCACATGTAAGATTCTGCAACAGTCTCTGCTGATACTCCTGCATGCGTGCATCCCTTTCTATGGCAGGAATAATTTCTGCAAATTTACTTTTGTACCGGTGATCTAACAGTGTGGCAACCCAGTAGTCAGGATTATTTCTAATTCTCACAATTCGAGGGTCATGTTGCAGGTAGTGCAGCAAGAAGGCACTCATGTGTGTTGCGCATCCAGGAGCACCAAGTCCCTGTTGTGTTGGTGGCGAGATAACAATCATGCTTCCTTCCTCTGTCCTCTCCCCCCAACCTCGCACAACAGAAATGTGATCAAGGTCTCCCTCATCTGATGAGTCTTCCATCAGTTCGTCCTCCACTTCTTCCTGGGCTCCTGCACCTTCCTCACTAGTTTGTCTGCTATCATGCGCTCTGGTAAAACCATCTCCCCCACCCTCACATGCCTGCCGCCTTGGTGCTGCCGACCATCTGGACCTTGCAGATGTTAGCCCTTACGCATACAACTCCTCCTCCTCTACTTCCTCCACCTCCTCTTGTGCCACCACCTGACTCCGAATTCTGTTTAACATGTGCTCCAGCATGTAAATCACCGGAATAGTCATGCTGATAATGGCATCGTCAGCACTAAACATCTTCGTCGCCATTTCAAAACTGGGCAGAAGGGTGCATAGGTCCCTGATCTGAGACCACTCCTCCAGCGTAATTTGCCCCACCTCTGGATCTCGTTGGCCCAGGCTATACGTCAGAACGTATTGCACCAGGGCTTGTCGGTGCTGCCACAGTCGCTGCAACATGTGCAGAGTTGAATTCCACCGGGTAGGCACATCGCATTTTAGCCGGTGAAGTGGCAGGCCCAACGACTTCTGTAGAGATGTAAGTCGCTGAGCTGCGGGATGCGAACGGCGGAAGTGAGCACACAGCGACCGTGCCCTCTGCAGAAGGCCATCTAGTCTGGGATAGTGGGCTAAAAATTGCTGGACAACCAGGTTCAACACGTGAGCCATACAAGGCACGTGTGTGACATTGCCCCGGTGAAGGGCCGCACCCAGGTTTACAGCATTGCCGCACACGGCCTTCCCTGGTTTCAGGTCCAGACAACCATTCATGAAATTGGTTCTCCAGAGCTGACCACAACTCCTCAGCTGTGTGACTAACATTTCCCAGACATTTCAAAGTAAAAACCACCTGATGACGTTGAGCCCTACTGCCAGCATAGTAAGGAGGTGTGCAGGATCCCTTCTGCGCAGTTAGAAAGCTTGTGGCATGACCAGACAGGCTTTGGGTGCAGGTGGAGGACCGAGAGGAGGTTGAGGAGGCAGAAGCAGTGGAGGAACTTTGACATAAAGAGGATTGACGCACAACTCGTGGGGACGGCAAGACTTGGACAGCAGCCCCTTGTCCTGCTGTCACCATAGTTACCCAGTGCCCAGTCAGCGACATGTAACGCCCCTGTCCATGCCTACTCGTTCAAGTGTCTGTGGTGAAATGCACCCTGTCACACACAGAGTTTCTCAAAGAAGCGGTGATGTTGTGTGCGACATGCTGGTGGAGCGCAGGCACACCTTTCTTTGAGAAGTAGTGCCGACTGGGCATCTGGTACTGGGGCACTGCGACGGACATAAGGTCTCGAAAATCCTCTGTGTCCACCAGGCGGAAAGGCAGCATTTCTGTAGCCAAGAGCTTGCAGATGGTGAAATTCAACCTCTTAGCTTTCTCATGGCTAGGAGGAAATGGTCTTTTACTTGTCCACATTTGAGGGACCAAGGGCTGGCTATTGTGCTTAGACGGGGTTGATAAGGGTGTCCCCGGCAAACTGCCGGTCTGTGAGGAAGATGCAGGCGGACATGTTAGGTTGCCTTGATCCAAAGGTGGTGCTATCGATGTCGGACAGCGCTAAACACCAGCTGGTGTTACCACCTCCAAAGAAAATGATGACCTGCCAATCACGCTGGCTGTTGCGGGTAAAGAGGTGGCAGGTCTGCGCCCCAAAACTGGTGTGACTGCTGTCCCCCCAGTCACAGAGGATGAAGAGGCCGCGGATGCACAAGATATGGCAGAAGGCGGTTGGCCCGGCCGGCTAGGCCGCATTGTAGCACAGTGAGCTTCCCACTGCAACTTATGCTTCATGTCCATGTGCCGGTTCATGCATGAAGTACTCAAACTATGTATTTTTTGGCCTCTACTTAGCTTTTGCTGACAAATGTTACAAATAACACGAGTTGGGTCATCTTTATCGATCTGAAAAAATGCCCAGGCTATGCAAGGCTTAGCACCCATGCGACCTGAAGAGCCACCACGACTTGTGGTGAGAGGCAGAGTTGTGTTTGAGGATGCAGTTGTTGACGTGCTTCCAGTACTACGTCTCTGTCCAGGAAGGCGCAACCTGACCTCGTCGTCACTAGCATCCTCCTCCACCTCCTCTGCTGACCTCATCTCTTGGCTGACTGTGGGTTGACAGTAAGTGGGATCTCCAACCTCATCATCATCACCCTGTGCGTTATCACACCCGTCGTCCTCAGAGCCAACCTGTTCCTGCCCTGACAAAAAACTAAAGTTGTCGCTCCAATCAGGTATTTGAGTCTCATCATCATCTTCCTCATTGTCTCCACCAACAGGAGTTACAGTTTGGGAATGAGGGTCTACATTATGGTCAGAACCTTCTGCGTCTGGTCCTGGATCCGACTCATGAAGATTCTGGGCATCAGTGCAGATCATTTCCTCGTCTGGATTCACAGAAGCGCTGGAGTCGACCTCTGATTCCCAGGCTATAGTATGAGTAAACAGCTCTGCAGACTCAACCATCTGTTCTACCTCATACTCAGACGGACAGCTGGAGATTTGGGAGCTGTGAGGAAGCAAGTGCGATTGGGGTGACACCTTTGAAGACTGGAGTATTTGTGATGTTGAAGTTGATGTGGAGGAGAGCCCACTTAAAGGAGCACTTGATATCCGTTGAAGCACCTGCTGTTTTTGTGCCTCATCTGGAATTTGTAGCGATTGGCGTGGCCGTAAGAAAGGGATCTTATCACATTGTCCGCTAAAAGAAGTAGACATTTTAGTTTGGCTGGAAGATGGTCTTTCTTCTGCAGATGTTACTTGTGCTTTAACACCTACCCCACGGACACAACCTTTTTTCCCCTTCCCAACACGCCTATTCCCCTTTCCACCAGCAGCAGGCCTTTTTCCACTCATTTTGGTGGTTAACTAATTCACAACTCTGGAGTTGTTTGCACAAAAAAATAATGGATGGGAACCGAGCAGAGCTGAGTGGCCAAACTGTGGTATTAGGCCAAAACTATTGGCTGGGTTAGATGCAGAAAAAAATTATATTCAATTTGCAACCTGATGGAGGTCAGTATAGATGGACTAATAGAACAAGTCCCACACACTGCTAGAAGGCCAAATATTTTTTCAGAGCTAGATGCAGAAAAAAATGATATTCAATTTGCAACCTGATGGAGGTCAGTATAGATGGACTAATAGAATGATGCTATGCCCAAAAGATTTTACTTCACTAGGTGCAGTTACATAATTGGTATTCTATACACAGGTGGTATATCTTGCAACACAGATAGGCTACTCCACTGACTAACACACTCTGCAATAGGCCAAAAAGGATTAGCTTTGCTAGATTCAGCCAAATGCTGTGAAAAAAACTTGCACAACACTGGCACAGACCTGCCTGCCAAAAACTGATAGGAACTGATGTAACCTAGTCCTGAAAAGGACTGCAATTACAATTAGTCTTTACTCCCACAACCTATCTATTTAAGTGCACAGTTCCTGCCTGATAAAAGTCGTAGGAAATGCTATAACCTAGTCCTTAAAAGGACTGCAATCACAACTATTCCCTACTCCCAAGCTATCTGTAGATTTGTGCGAAAATTGGCTTGAAATTAACAAGGTATAGCGCACACAGCAACAGCGGTGCCGTCTAACACGCAGCTGCAGCAGTGAGAAAATGGTGGCGACGGGGAAAATGGCTTGGTCTTATAGGGCAAGGACATGTGACATACACTGCCAATGACACATGCCCTTGCTTGTGTGAAAAAAAGCACTTCGCTCCGTGTGTGCGCTGCTGATAGGCTGACAGATTGCACCTCCCCACTGTAAATGCGTGAAAGAGAAAAAAAAATGGAGATCTTCATTATTCCTGCAGAGATCCATCCCCTGCCCCTCCCCCCGCCCCGCTGTACACTCAAACTGCGTATTAACATTAATTTTCATCATTACTGAGAAAAAAATCCAGTTATGATTTTGGTGCACGAACAGTTATCGAACATAACCTCGAACAGCCGAATTTTTCTCAAATCGTTCGTGTTCGCCGAACGGCTCGAACACCGCCCAAAACAGCTCGAATTTGAGATTGGCGAACAGTTCGAGTCGAACAACGCTCATCTCTACTTATGAGTTTCAGCACAGCCTGTTTCCGCTTGGCTGAGGCGGTACTGCAGTGCTTCCAGCTTATAACTGATGTGGTGAATGATATCTGAGATGGAGGCTGAACATGAAGAGGAGGAGGAGGATGATGCGCAGGAGCTGCACACTGTGGGGGCAACTCTGACTGACATAGGGCCTGCAATCCTCGGTGTGGGGAGGATGTGTTCCTTCCCAAGGTCCTACTGGGTCCCGGCTTCCACTATGTTTACCCAGTGTGCCTTCAGGGAGATGTATTGTCCCTGGCCACAGGCACCTGTCCATGTGTCCGTTGCCAGGTGGACTCATTGCTGAGGGCACGGCAGATGTTTTGGGACACGTGCTTGTGTAGTGCGGGGATGGCACACCGTGCAAAATAGTGTCGGCTATTTCATGCTGGTGGTGCCTGATCATGCTGGTGGTGGTCAGGCTGGTAGTTTTGTCACCCCTGCTGATGCTGGCCTGGCAGGTGGTGCAAATTGCCTTTTTGGGGTTATCAGCAGAGTCTTTAAAAAAATTCAAGACTCTGGAAGACCGACCAGTTGTACTGGCAAAGTCGCTCGTGTTGGTGTTACGGGGAACGGTTGCCCGCCTTCTGTCTGCGGCCACCACACTGCTTCTTCCTGCCTGTTGGGGTACTCTGCCTCCCTCCCCCTGTGTGCTGCTGGCCTCGCTCTGCGTGTCCTGCTGCCAGGTTGGGTCAGTTACTGTATCATCCACCACCTCGTCTTCCACTTCCGCACGCTGGTCCTCCTCCTGACTTTCTGGCAATTGTGTCTCATCATCGTCCACCTCTCGTGACACTTTCCCACCGTCGCCTTCATGTGACCGTGGCTGCTCAAATATATGGGCATCGCTACATGGAATCTCCTCTTCCACCACTTCAAGCAGAGCAGGCAAGGGCCCCAAATATGGAAATGGACCAGTGAACAGCTTTTCAGAGTGTCCAAGTGTGGGATCAGTTGCTGTCTGACGACATTCGGCATGGTGGGAGGAAGGAGCATCAGGGTGAGGAGATGTATGCGGTCGAGACTCACGGCTACTTAGACTTGACCGTGTGGAAGACAGACCGGAGGTGGTGGTGCCCAGGTAACTGGAAGTATTATCTGCTATCCAATTAATAACCTGTTCACACTGATCAGTTCTCAATACTGGTGTTGTTCTGTGCTTCCCTAGTAATTTGGTCAAGAACTGGGAGTGAGAAGATGTGGCTGTTGGTTGTGGCACATTTTCACCTTGGCCACGGCCCCGTCCTCTGCACGCACCATCACCAGAACATCCAGTTCCACGTCCCTTGCCATGCACCTTGCCCATTGTAAATGAAGTAAAATAGCTTACACTCGCATTATCAATGGCAAAAGGGTAATAAAAAGATTAGGACCGTGGAAGAGAAAAACCACAGTTCAAGTTCTTTGGCCTACACCAGAATCTTTTAAACAGATATATTTCTGTCTGAACAGTCAGCGAGACACTCAAACTGTTTTTTTTTATAGAAAAAAGGCAAAAAGTTGGAGAACACCCAGATTTCAACCGTGGAAGAGGTAAACCACAGTTCTATTTCTCTGGCCTACACCAGAATATTTTAAACAGATATATTTGTGTCTGAACAGACAGGGAGATACTATTACTGTTTTTTTGTACGTAAAACAGGCCAAAAGCTGGATAATACAGAAATTTGAACCGTGGAACTGCAAAACCACAGTTATAGTTATGTGGCGTACACCAGAATCTTTTAAACAGATATATTTGTGTCTGAACAATCAGGGAGACACTATTACTGTTTTTCTTTACGGAAAAAAGACCAAAAGCTGGATAATACAGAGATTTTTTACCGTGGAACTGCAAAACCACAGTTATAATTTACTGGCGTATACCAGACTTTTTTAAATAGATATATTTGTGGCTGAACAGTGAGCGACACACTCAAACTGTTTTTTTAGGTAAAAATGGCCCAAAAGTGGATCATACAGAGGTTTGAACCGTGGAACTGCAAAACCACAGTTATAGTTATGTGGCGTACACCAGAATCTTTTAAACAGATATAGTTGTGTCTGAACTGTCACAGACACACTTTTTTTTGTTTTGTTTTTTTGGGGGGGACACCAAAAGGTTAATAAGACGTGTATTTGTACATTGTGAAGGAGGAAAAAAAAAAAAGTGGATTTAGATGAAAAAAAAAGGATTTTTCCTGGCCCCCGAGACCTGGAGCTAAGTCTAGCAATTTGAGTAGCAGCACACGGGACTGTAATGCAGCGTTTCTTGGTATAACCACTGTGTCTCCTATACAGCCTTCCTGATATCTGGGATGGATATTAGTCCTGAGAAGAACTGTTTGTTTGATTTGGCAGGCTTTAGAGACCCTACACTAACTATTTCGTAGTATAAATCTCTCCCTAAATCAGCAGCACTGACCCTGCACTGTCTGATCCGGAGCGACTGTGTCCAAGATGGCGGCGCCCGGTTTTAAATACTCGAGGTGACGCTGTGCGGCCAGCCAATCACTGTAATGCCCACAACCAACATGGCTGCAGCATTACAGTGACTGGCTGGCAGTTCCTGCATGTTCACTGGCTCTGTAAAGAGCGCCAAACATGCAGGGCGGAGACCCGAGCTCCCGCCCGAGTAACCCGGAAATGCTCAGTGCTCTCCGAACATCCCGAGTAGCGTGATGCTCGGGCGAGTACCGAGCAGTGTCGAGCATGCTCACTCAACACTATTGTATACCACTAGCTGCTCCATTCCTGCTTCCCTATGTCCTGTCTGCATGCAGCCTTGTATGGAGGTGGAAATGTTGCCCACATTTCCCCTTAAAAACATGTGTATTGCTGTAATGTAGTATGTGCGTTCAATGATTTGCATTGTTATGTAATGAGGTTGTGTTCTGCCCATCAGCAGGGAGTTAATAGGGTTGACAGTGTTAGACTAGCACAGAATGGGAGGGTCTAGGTGAGGAGACAGTGGAGAGTTTCCTGTGAGAACATCAGATAGGGCCTAGCCTGCAGCAGAAGCAGACCTACGGTCTGACTAAGAAGCAGAACTACACGAAGTAGGTGTCCCCAAAGTGTGCAGAGAACAAGGCAAAGATAGTGTGATCTAGAATAGAAACAGAGCAAAAGTGTTAGAAGGAGTGAGTGATTCTCCAGAGATAGGGCCTTAGGCAGGAAGTCTAGCAGGACGGTACGGAGTTATCTGACAGTAAAGTGATGGAGCGGCAGTGAGAAGGAAAGTGAGATGAAGAGAGTGAGTGCCCCGAGTGATAGTTCTAAGCTGGGTTGCCAACCTCATATTTGATCTTTCCTGGACAACTGGACCAAAAGTCACAGACAGTCTAAATTTTTTATGTATATTTGACACACCTTTTAAAAACACTGCCCCCCATGATAAAACCACGCCCCCTGAGATGTCCAAAATAATACAGAGTAAGAGCATATCCTGAGATTTATACCCAGCATATACATAAACACATACACACAAATATACACCTTTAGAAATGTGTACTACTGTACACAAGTATACTAATACACATAGATAATAGTACATCTACACATTTCCATCTTCAGCAGCTCCATCCTGGTGTCTTCTGTCCTCCATCAGCACTCCTGGCCAGATCTTCAGCTGTCAGCCAGTCTTGTCTCTGCCTCCTCACTACCTCTGATGGCTGCAGGGAGCAGACTGAGCAGTCAGTGAGTCTGACACTTCTCCTCCTTCCTTCTGAGAAGTTCAGACACCTGCCTGACCTATGTTAACATCATCCATCACATCAACCTCCCCTCCCACCTTGTAGCCACTTACCATCAGTGATGGGCAAGCACTAAATGCTCGGGTGCTCGATGCTCGGGTCAAGCACATTGGAATACTTGGGTGCTCGACCCGAGCAATGAGCCCCATGTAAGTCTATGGGAAACGCGAGCATTTTTCAGGTGGCTCCCCCCAGCGGTCTTCAGAGGGCCTAAAAATTGCCCAACTCGATGGGAACAGTGCTCAAATGACATGGGAACAGCATAGGGAAGACCCCTGAGACATCTCTGACTCCCAGGTCACTGCTGTCAACAACGTGGTCAGAGTATTACGCCACTTTTACAGACTCACAATAAAACATATAAAAACGAAACCAAAATGGATTTTCCTGGGAAATATGTTAAGGAACATCCTTTCCAGGGTAATGACTTGTATATAAGGCAAAATAAATAACCAAAAACAAAAATACTCCTTCACACCTTGGGCTCATAAATAAAATGTTAAAAATAAAAAAATACATTATACTTACCTTTCCGACGGCATTGATGCTGCACTTATAGCATCATAACTTGGTCACACTATATATATCCGTGCCGGTTGCATGGATTTATATTGTGTGACCAACTTATCAAGCACAAGTGATGCTCAAAATCGCTTGGAAAAGCGCTTGACAAAACGCACGCGGAAATGTATGCAAAAACACTTGAAAATTGCTTCTCCCTGGCAGAAAAAACGCATGCGTTTTTTCTGCCATGGAGATGCAGAAACGCTCAGGAAAAATCAGCATCAATTCTGCATTGTGGGCACATAGCCTAAGGGTTGCGCAATGTTCGTAGGCCAGCTAGCCTTGTCTGATCACAGATCTGCAGCGTGGGGTGGCCGGGCTGAAATGAGCCAAGTGAAGGATGCCTGGCGGGAGGAGGAACGTTGCAGGCTGTGTGCACTGCTGGACTGGAGTGAGCTAGAGATCGAGCAGCTTTTCAGGGCTCAGGGGCCCCTCATGGAGGAGTGCACACCATAAGAAGATCATGGGGGCCGCCAGCCCGGGGTGTCCTCTTCTTTCGTTGCTGTGGTGGAGCAGGCTGAGGAGGAGGATGAAGGGCGGTGAAAATGGTAAGCGTGGAAGAAACCTGCGTTTACCACTGATTGGCTCAGTGCCAGGCTGACGTGTGCCTCCTGTCCTGCCAGACAGGAAGCCAGGACTGTACGCCAGTGGTTTGCGCATGCGCAGTGGTAAGCTTAGTTGGAAAAAAAAAGATCACAGATGGTGCCCTTTTCTACTGGACACTATGGACAGCAGAAAAAGCACCTGTTTTTTATGGACTGTCCGTAAATTTACGGATGGTTGGCAACAATGCTTCCAAGGCGTTGGCAAGCAGAGAAGCTAAGTAATGGCCATAGTGGCATAAGTAGCTACTCTAAGGGGAAAAGGACATGGAAGTGTAGGTTGAATAATTTGCTTACTGGGTAGAGCTGCTGTTGTTGGGGATTAGGGAAGCTCCCGGAGTGCTGTACTGGGTGATGGTGAAGCTAGAGAGAGAGGTTAATGGACAGAGGCAAAGAGAGCTAAGGTAAGAGTGGGAATGTATATCAATATGTTCTATGTTATAAGAGAAATGTCCATGAAGTTATACACCCGCTGTCCTCTGTACATACTTCCCACTTTATTGTCCAGTAAAAAACTGTTTATTTTTGACTGGTGGTCTCCTTCATTGAATGCTACAACATCTGGTCCTTGCCAGCTGAAGTCAATGGCATAATGCGGTCTGCAAGGGCATAGCGCACCCATAGCTAAAGTTCATATACCAAGTCAAGACCTCCATTTTCATGTTGCGTACTGGGGCGTGGAAGAAAAGTACCTCACCCACAACTACCGCCCCGCACCACGTTACGCTTTCCGCATGATCGAGCCTTGCAACCGGAGGACCAAAGAAGAGCAGGGAAGACTCGAATTACATGGAAGATGGAAAAAAAAGGTGCATTTTAAGATGATGGTTAGTGGCACAGCACGAAAAGGAAAACCTGCTGATCATGGGCATAGAGGGCACGAAAGGGTGCAAAGAATCATCCAGCCCTACAGAGGTTACACCTCCAGAAGGGAGTGTCCTACAGAGAGACGCCAGCCCACAGTGACAGGTGCCTGGCAAAAGAGGGTGAAGTGGAGGGAGAAGGCCAGCCAACTGAAGTGTGAGTAGGGAAAATGGTTAGAAGTGTTAGCAAAGAGGGATGGTGCATCAAACGAAGCCCCAGCCAGTAAAAGATGGAGTAGTGACATGGAAAGCGCAGCAACAAAAAGATCAGCGCCATTAGTCTGCTGGGAGTTGAGGAGTGAGCAGTACAATGCGTTGGATTCCAGAGAAGAGGATAGCTCTGGGAGGAGGATGAAGGCAGGCCTCATGCCCGGCACGCAATCAGGCATTGGAAGAGGATGCAGTTGGCTGTGTGAGTTGATGTTGCTGGTAGACCTGGAGGAGGACAACACCATGAAAGGAGTGACCACCCGTCAAACTGACAGAATGTTGGTGCCGCTTGAGAAAACTAACAACGTGTAAATTAGGTGGAGAGTGTAAGACATTTCTTTCAATAGGTTAATCTCTTCCAATTAAAAAAAGTTTTATGATTACTTTAGTTTAAAGAAAACCAAAAAAAGTTCCCATTCACAATCAATAATATAGAACAGTTACATTCAATAAATAAGAAATACTCTATGTAGTTAAGATGCCACATAGGTACCCAGGGTTTTGAAACAGGTGGGGCGGGAGGTGGAAAGAAATCTCAATGCTTTCTTTTGTATTTTTTTCCAAATAATGTTCCTACCTTGCACGGAGCTTGGCATTCTAGAAATGCACGTAAGTTTGTGGTGCCCCCGCTGAACATAATATCATCCTGATCCGCCCTGAATGACCCTAGGAACTAGGTACCCTTCACAGGAAGGGATATTCAATGAGCAGATGAAACAATCCCTTATAGGCAAAATAGACAAAAAAATATAGCGGAGACCGAGGCAACAGATAGCGTGATCCAGAGTAGAAACAAAGGAAAACTGTTAGAAGGAGTGAGTGATTCTCCGGAGACGGGGCCTGAAGTCTAGTTGGATGATACTGAGTTATCTGACAGTAAAGTAATGGAGCAGCGCTAAGAAGGAAAGTGAGACAAAGTGAGAGAGTGCCCCATGCGATAGTTCATAGCTCCTATATACTGTACTAGGGAGCAGGTTGGAAAGTGGCGATAGCTCCTATATACAGTTAGGTCCATATATATTTGGACAGAGACAACATTTTTCTTATTTTGGTTCTAGACATTACTACAATGAATTTTAAACAAAACAATTCAGATGCAGTTGAAGTTCAGACTTTCAGCTTTCATTTGAGGGTATCCACATTAAAATTGGATGAAGGATTTAGGAGTTTCAGCTCCTTAACATGTGCCACCCTGTTTTTAAAGGAACCAAAAGTAATTGGACAATTGACCCCAAAGCTATTTCATGGACAGGTGTGGGCAATCACTTCGTTATGTCATGACCGTATACGGCCAATCCGGGTTCCACTGTTCATATGCCTCCACCCCCATCTTACCACACTTACATACTTTAACAAATAAAAACACTGCACCTGCAATTTTCTTTGGATAAATTTGGCCACAGCGGCCATTTTATTAACAAACAACATTAACATATATACATTATTATGAAATAAATAAGAAGGGAGGGTTTTTGGAGTTAAAAATTGATCTGGCAAAACTAAACCAAAGTCGAACCACCGTGTTACCCTCAGCCGTCCATCACCAGCTCGAGGGCACCAAAAGCTCCCAGGGTAAAACCCCGTCCAGAGCCCCAAAAAACAGATGCCAGATCACCCCGCTTAATCAAACCACTGCCTGTAAAATTCAAATAATTTTCCACCGACACTTCTGAGCCAACTCCAAGAACCCCACCCCCCGCCACAAACGAACAGCCCTGACCACCTCAGGCTTGTGAGCGCCCCAACACCGCCATGGCCCTCTCAATCTCCTCCTGTATAGCCAATGTCCACAAATCAATTCCAACATCGTTCAGATGTACGCCATCCTTTGCCCAAAATTCTTCAACCCCTGCCTCAAGATCAAAATGCCGAACACTTATTCCCCCGTTCCTACCGACAAACGCTGCTATGGCCCTATTTAACTTAACTCGTGCCCTGTTAATGCCCTTCACTGATCTAGCCTCCCTCCATTTTTTTCTCGGTACAATGTCAGACCAAACCGTTAACACCCCCGGAAAAGATGTCCACAACCTTAAAAAATCAATCCGAATATCCCTCATCAATTTCCTAACCGGCCGAGACCCCAAATCATTCCCCCCCAAATGCACTACCAAAATATCCGGCGCCCGGTCCAAACGAGCCGTCTTATGGAATTCAGACAGCATCCTTCTCCATACCATCCCTCAAAAACCCAGCCACCGAACCACCGCTTTCTCCCTGCTAAAACCCAATAGCCTACCGTTCGGCCTCACGTCTGCCTGCAGCGCCCCCCAATGAACGAAAGAGTGTCCGAGAATCCAGACTAATAACGGGACGCCACCTGCAAAAAGACAACCAAGAATTGTATTCACTTCTGACCAGATAAAACATAAGCCTGCACACCTAATGCCGTACATAGGACAGATAACGATCTGAACTCCACCTCACGATGCGCTTTATCACCTCCTTGCTTAAACCCAAACCATCCGCTTCTGACGCCGCACCGATTCTGAACGAATGCGACCCGTAAACCTCAGGGCTAAGGCCCAATTCTATGATCCCTTTCTTAAACACTGCAATAAATTGAAAACGAGACAAAAACTCACCATTTTTATGACAATAATGGGCCCTTACGTCCCGACCAGACTTGCCAATAAGCCATTAAACATCTCCTAGGACACATAAACGATCCATCAACTTCCCCCAATACCACTCACTTGCCTCTTCCCAATTGATCCGTCTTCCCCCTCCTGATCCAGAATTCAATGCACCTGTCCCGACCGCTCACGTCCTCGGCAAACAAACCCCCAGCCTTATTCCTACTTGGTGCCTTCCTCTGACGAAATTTCTCGTCATACCGTAACCATGCCTGACACCCATAAGTCCTATGAGCCTCCCCAATGGCGTCCAAGTAGCAAAACAGCCCCGAGCAATTATCAGGAGCCTTTTCCTCAATAACGATAGCCATTATTGCAAAAGCTTGTAACCAGTTAACAAACGTCTGTGGAATCAACCTCCACCTGCGCTTTTCTTCCTCCTCTTTCTTACTGTCGTCCTTTTTTCCCTTATCCAGGTTAAACTTTTCCAATGGAAGAAGAGAAAAAATTTCCACATACTCATCCCGCCAAATTTTTTCCTTAACCTCTTTTTTTAAATGCGCCCCTAACGGCCCCTCAAAACACACATATACTTCCCCTTTCACCCTATCATCCAGTTTTACGGTATCCCCTTTCTCCTTTTCCGTCTGCACACACACCGACACCCCAGACGGTATCCCGGCTGCCACCGCCGCTGACCGGGCCGATTCGCTCCCCTCCTGTGACAGCGCCACTTGACTATGTACCCAAGCCCCCGCTGGTGACAACCCCACTTGATTAGCCCCACCGCCTTCTAATCTGGCCAGAATGCGCGACATGTTAACCAACATATCCCTAATCCCGCATACATCCGACCCACTACCTCCTCTAACATTTTCCCCGCTGGGGCCCGCCAACTGCCTATCCCCAACCCCGTCCGCTAAAGACCCCGCGGGCGACAAACCATACATAGATGCATACTCACCGAGCTGCACGGGTGCTGTGTCCCCGCCAGCCATACGCCCCGAGTCCTGACGATTCCTTGCTTCGACTTGAACCTCCACCGAAGTCCAATCCGCCCGCCTCCATGCGCTCAGGGCCCGCGCCCCTGGCCTCCACGTCACCAGGGGGGACCCGAGCCCGAGTTGATGTCCCAGCCGCTCGTCCTCCACTCATCTCTGCTCCGGTCCTCACCGCCATCCATGTACGGCCTTGATTGACAGATCCGGACTCCCTGGCCCAATCCGTGTCAGACAGCGAAAAACTGCCAGGCAACCCCATGCTGCTGCCTGCCGCCTCATCCCTCTGCCTGGTGTGACTTGGGCCAGGCAGGAGGTCCTGGAATTGCTGCCTGCCCGTGCGCCTCTGCTGCATCCTTCCCCTGCTGGTCTGTCTGGCAGGCACCCCGACAGGTACCTCGCCAGGTGTGCCTGCCGCGCTAGTGTTCCCTCCGTTATCCGCCTCTGCAGCTGGTGCTCCGAACGTTGCTGCGGGATCTTGGAGCGGGGGGTGTGTCCACGCGCCCGCCGCTGATAGGCCTGTCGTTCCTGCCGTCTGTTTCCTGGGGCGGAAGTGACGTGGGCCGCCCTTCCGGTGAGGCCCCGCCCCCTGGATGACGCGTCTGCAGCATGGGCCTTCCTTCCGGCGCGGCCTGCTCTCTGGTACTGCGGCCCGCCGCCGGAGTAGGCCGCACCACAACGGAGCGGGGCACCATCTTCCTGGACCGCAACCCGACACTTGGGGAGCCAGCAGGCCGGCTGGGCGGATTCCTGCCGTGGCGTGCACACTGGCGGGGGGTTCCGCCGGCATGGTCACCAGACGCAGGGTCCCCTGAGGGGCTCCGCAGCCTGCGCCTGCTGCCCGTACCCACCATCTCCGGGGAGAGCCTCTCGGGTGGCTGCGTCCTCCTGGGGGTTCTTCCTGATCCCGACGTGGATTCTTCTTCGCCTGCATTCCCCAGCAGACCGGACAGCTGGGCCTCGAGCCATCCTCCTCGCCTGGATCTTGCTGCCTCCCTCAACCTAGCGACAAGGGACTCCACAGACTCCATGACAGGCAGAGAAGCGTCCCAAACGATTTGGAATTAAGGTAAGATTTTTTATTTTTTTTTTTAAATGTTCCTCTGTTACTTTTTCCTATGCTCTTCTCCTCTGGACTAACCGTTTCCCACACTTTTCCTTCTTATACCTCTCTTCCCCCATCTCCACCCCCATCCCAATGCCTGCCCTTCCTGACCTCTACCCAATCCCAATTATTGGGATTCAAATTACACCCTGCTGGCCCATCCCAGTCATGTGGGGCTTCCTTCTAGGTTGCCCTGCCTCCAGCCCCTTTCTTTCTCAGTTAAGCAGATAAAAGGCCTGGAGTTGATTTGAGCTGTGGTGTTTGCATTTGGAAGGTTTAGCTGTGAAGTAAACATATGGTCAAAGGAGCTCTCCATGCAGGTGAAACAAGCCATCCTTAAGCTGCAAAAACAGAAAAAACCCATCCGAGAAATTGCTACAATATTAGGAGTGGCAAAATCTACAGTTTGGTACATCCTGAGAAAGAAAGAAAGCACTGGAGAACTCATCAATAGTGTTGAGCATTCCGATACTGAAATATCGGGTATCGACCGATATTCGCGGTATCGGAATTCCGATACTCAGTTCCGATACTTTTAGAATATCGGATACCGGAATCGGAAGTTCCCATAATGCAATGAGCCAGTGTGATTTTATTCAGCCAATGAGGATCCTAAGAAGTGTGGGCACATCCTGTGGCATGTTAGGCATGTTAACTAATGGCATGGCTGTGATTGGCTGCTGAAATGATGTCATGATGCACTATAAAAGCCGCCGCCGCCATTTTGGGCTTACTCTGCTGTGAATTCAGTTAGGGATAGGACGCTGCTGTCCTGAGGGACAGTTTTAGCTACCTATTTGCTCTATTGTGCTTTACCCAAGCTACTTTATAAACGGCTGTGCTTTGCAGCGCTAGTGCACAGTTCTCTGTGCTGTTCACCGCTTTCTGCAAGGTCTCTGTGTGTGAGTGCAGCCCACCCTGTAGTGTGTGCTTCAGCCACGTCTGGTTGTAGTCCGCTCAGCGTGCGTCACTGCCTCATGCATTGTCCTTTTTTGCTAATTGCTCATTTTTCCTGATTTCTCCTATTAGTGTGGTGGTTCCATCCGTATCCAGCTAGATTGGTTCCAAACACACTATATAGGAGTAGATAGAGGAGCCTTTCTGCAGACTTGTGCCCTGCAGCCCCAGCCAGATTAGCTAATACTAATACCTATTTTTTGTAGCCTCATCTATTGCATTGTAGGTTACCTTCCTGCATTGTAATAGCTACAAAAAGTTTGTGATACTATCGGTATTACATCTTTGGGCACATCCAGTGTCTTTTTGTGACAAAAAAAACCTAAATAAAGTTCACCAAACACTCCACTTTACAGTTGTGTAGGCCACATTAGCTCATATTAAAGTGTAGTCCACACTTTATAAAATTAGTGTTTCTTATACCTGTTAGCAGCTGTTCAGGAATAAGCACACTAAGCCCTTAGTACTTTTCTGCATATCTTTATCAGTCTACCAAGATGAAGAAGTCAGGCAGTAAGGCATGTGGTCGTGGGCATGGAGTTTCTGCAGGGAGAGGACGTGATGATTCTCTGCCTGCAGGGAGAGGACGTGGAGATTCTGTGCCTGCTGTGGGCACCAGTGACTCAGCATCCCACAGTTTTACCAGGGAACAGACCTTTATGCGTTGCTTTGTAGGAGCTCGCCATACCCCACTTTTGCGGGAGGACCAAATTGAAGACGTTGTCGGATGGATGGCAGCTAATGCATCGACTTCAATTAGTTCCAGATCCTCTCAGGTCCTGAGCACTGAAGAGCACCCATCTGTCTCTTCACCACCTGCCAAATTGCCCAGGCAGTCAGAGAGACCTGGACAGGAGCCATCTCTACTTCTGTTCTCTGAATCTCTTGGCTTGGAAAGAGGGGGCCAGCCAAGCAGAATTCTAGAATTTGAAGAAGAGGTAGTATGCAGTGATGCGCAACCTTTTTGTCTCTCTGAATCTGAAGAGGCGGGTGGGCCAGTGCCTATGGTCACAAGCACACCTCAGTACGCATCTGATGATGAGACTCAGGTGCCACTTTCTGGTACATACTGTGCTGTCGAGACTACCCAGGAGAAACAGTTGTTTGAAGAGGGTGGTGTAGATGATGAGGTCCTTGACCCATCATGGCGTGAGGGACAGGAAGGTGGTGGAAGCAGTTCTGAGGAAGAGATTCCCCGAAGGGCCCAAATAGGAGGGAGAGGGAGGGGGCAGACTTGGTTGCCTGTAGCCTCCACTTCGGCACACATTAGGAGCATGCCTCTTCCAAAACCGAAAACGGGCGCTCCCAAAACTTGCAGTGCCTGGTCCTTTTTTGACACAGTTGCAGATGACATTTGCTTTGTCAAATGCAAGCTGTGTAATCAGAAGGTGAAAAGAGGGAAAACTGTCAGCAACCTCAATACCACAAATATGTGGAAACATGTGCGGACCAAGCACGTGGTGGAGTTACAAAGACACACTGAAGACCTAGGCCAACCTACAGCGCCACCTACCACCTCTTCAGCTCGTGTTGTAGACTCTTCCTCCAGCTCACACGTGGACCAGTAAGCATGGACAGGGACGATACCTTTCCCTCACTGCCCATTGGGTAAATTTTGTGGAGCCGGGTACAGATCTTGAGAGTGGCGCTGTACGTGTTCTGCCAGCTCCAAGGATTGCAGGAATCCAGTCTGTAGACATTAACTCCTCCTCATACTCCAGTTCCTCTGAATCAGCGCTGCAGGAGCCGTCACGGTCTACCTCCACATCGACCCGTGAACGGTTACCTGTTACGACCGATATGAGCACAGCCGTGGCCAAACGTCAACAGGCCGTATTGAAATTAATTTCTTTGGGGAATCGAAGCCACACAGCGCAGGAGCTCTGGAATGCCATCAAGCAGCAGAGCGACGTGTGGTTTCTGCCAGCGAATCTCCAGCCAGACATGGTAGTGTGTGACAATGGCCGAACTCTGGTGGCAGCTCTGGGCCTAGGCAACCTCACTCACATCCCATGTCTGGCATATGTGCTTAACTTGGTCGTGCAGAGTATTTTGAGGGACTATCCGGATCTTGATGCACTGCTGCACAATGTCCGCATAGAGTGCGCTCACTTGGGGCATTCCAGCAACGGAAGATCGCGCATTGCAGCTCTGCAGCGCCGATTACGCCTTTCGGAACATCGCATCATATGTGACCTACCCACCAGGTGGAATTCAACGTTACATATGTTGGAGAGGTTGTGTGAGCAGCAGGCAGCAGTAATGGAGTACCAGCTGCAGCAGGCGCAAACAAATCGCACTGCACACTGTTCACGCTTCACCACCACTGAGTGGGCCTCTATGAAGGACATCTGCCATGTTTTCCGTGCCTTCGATTATTCCACACGGATGGCGAGTGCAGATGATGCACTAGTCAGCATGATTATCCCCCTTATCTGCCTGCTTGATAAAACACTGCAAGCACTAAGGGAGGAGGTTTTGGAAGAGGTGGAGGATGAGGAGTCACCAACGCCATCTGCTTCTGTACAGTCTGCGCAACGTGGTTCCTCACAAAGGCCTAGGCAGGGGACACTTTGTGAGGAGGATGAGGAGGAGTCAATGGAGGAGGAAGACATCTGTCCAGAGGAGGGAGGTACACAATGCTCTAGTAGTCAGTATCTAGAGCAAGGGTAGGGTGATGCAGAGCAGGCAGAGATCACGCCTCAAGCAGGGGACAGCATTTCTTGGCCAGTTGGCAGTCTGCAGCACATGGTTGATTTCATGCTGCAGTGCCTGAGAAACGACCGCCGCACCACCCACATTCTCAACACGGCTGATTATTGGATGTCCACCCTCCTAGATCCTCTCTACCAGGACAACTTACAAAGCCTCATAACACCGTTGAACCGGGAGCGTAATATGTGGGCGTACCAAGACACACTGGTGCATTCCATCATGTTCTCCATTCCACCCGAGAGCAGTGCTGCTAGCGCTTTACAAAGCAGCTCAGTGCGTCGAGGCAGTGGAGGAAGCTCTGTACAAAGAGGGAGCAGAAGCAGCGCCTCAGCACAAGGCAAGACCAGTATGGCCGAAATGTGGCAAAGTTTTGTGTCCCCGCCACAAATGTCTACACCATCACAGACGGCTCCAGTCAGCAGGAGGCAGCGTTTCCGTCAGATGGTTACAGACTACATGTCTTGCCCTCTCAGTGTACTCCCAGACAGCTCTTCCCCC
Source organism: Phyllobates terribilis (assembly GCF_046119375.1). NCBI lineage: Eukaryota > Metazoa > Chordata > Amphibia > Anura > Dendrobatidae > Phyllobates > Phyllobates terribilis. The sequence goes on along the minus strand of NW_027362769.1, from coordinate 405,073,238 downwards.
TTCAAGTTTTGGGTCTCTAAGCTAGATACATGGCCAGAGCTTAGCCAGTATGCATTGGAGGTGCTGGCTTTCCCTGCTGCTAGTGTATTATCGGAACGCGTCTTTAGTGCCGCAGATGGAGTGCTAACAGACCGTCGCATCCGACTATCCTCCGATAAGGTTGAACGGCTTACTTTTCTGAAAATGAACAAGACCTGGATCTCGCATGAATTTGCCAGTCCTCTTCCAGAATAAATAATTGGTTGGCAACAGTATCCAAGTCTCCTGTTGTGTTCATGTTTCTACCACCTGAACTGTAATCCCTGGGCTCACACTACTGCTGATTTTAAACTTGCTCTAAATAGGACTCTGGCTCCTCTATGTTTTCAGTATTTACCCTGGACTCCAACACCGCCAGTTGCTGCTCAGAAGTGCCGTCTGCACAGTCAACACTTGCTCCAGTGTTATTGGGGTTCAGTAATGTCAGCTGATCCTCTGCTGTGTTTCTGGCAATTTCTCCTGCTCTGTCTACATTCACACTACTACTGATTTTAAACTTGCTCTAATTAGGCCTCTGGCTCCTCTCTGTTTTCAGTATTTACCCTGGGCTCCAACACCGCCAGTTGCTGCTCCGAAGTGCCATCTGCACAGTCAACACTTGCTCCAGTGTTATTGGGGTTCAGTAACGTCAGCTGTTCCCCTGCTGTGTGTCCGGCAATTTCTCCTGCTCTGTCCACATTCAGACTACTACTGATTTTAAACTTCCTCCAATTAGGCCTCTGGCTCCTCTTTGTTTTCAGTATTTACCCTGGGCTCCAACACCGCCAGTTGCTGTTTAGAAGTGCCGTCTGCACAGTCAACACTTGCTCCAGTGTTATTGGGGTTCAGTAACATCAGCTGATCCCCTGCTGTGTGTCCGGCAATTTCTTCTGCTCTGTCCACATTCACACTACTACTGATTTTAAATTTGCTCTCATTAGGCCTCTGGCTCCTCTCTGTTTTCAGTATTTACCCTGGGCTCCAACACCGCCAGCTGCTGTTCAGAAGTGCCGTCTGCACAGTCAACAATTGCTCCAGTGTTATTGGGGTTCAGTAACGTCAGCTGTTTCCCTGCTGTGTGTCCGGGAATTTCTCCTGCTCTGTCCACATTCACAATACTACTGATTTTAAACTTGCTCCAATTAGGCCTCTGGCTCCACTCTGTTTTTAGTATTTACCCTGGGTTCCAGCACCGCCAGCTGTTTCCCAGCAGTGTCTTTGGCACGGGTACTCCCTCCTGCCCAGCCTGGTTCCAGCACGCCAGCTATTTCCGGGTAGTGTCAATGTCACTTGGCCTCCAATACGTTGTCCTGTCGTGTTGCGGTCGGGTTAGCCGATTCTATGGTGCCTGCAGTTTAGGTGACTCCTATGTGGTCTGCGGGATGTGGCAATGAAGGCTGGTTCCATAGTGCCAATAGGACAAGCACCCCCTGTAGGACTGTGGGTTTTAGTAACTCCGGCCGGCTCGCGGCATTGCAACTTATTTTTTCATGTGTACCTTCTGCTGCCTATCTGAGTTCCAGTACCATTAGCTGGTTCTTTGAAAGTCAATCTTGAATATGTCACCCTGGGCTCCAGTAACATCAGCTGGTTCCAAGCAGTGCCTTTGTCTTAGGTGCCTCCTTCTCGGTATCCGAGTTCCACCAATGTCTGCTGCTCCTTGGTAGTGCTTCTGGCACAGGTATCTCCTGCTTAGTAACCGGGTTCCAGTACCATCAGCTGGTCCTCGGTAGTTCCATTGGCTCTTGTACCTTCTGCTACCCATCCGGGTTCCAGTACCATCAGCTGGTCCTCGGTAGTTCCATTGGCTCTTGTACCTTCTGCTACCCATCCTGGTTCCAGTACCATCAGCTGGTCCTCGGTAGTTCCATTTGCTTTTGTACCTTATGTTATCCATCCTGGTTCCAGTACTGTCAGCTGGTCCTCGGTAGTTCCATTTGCTCTTGTACCTTCTGCTACCCATCCGGGTTCCAGTACTATCAGCTGGTTCTCAGCAGTGTCTTTGGCACGGTACTCCCTCCTGCCCAGCCTGGTTCCAGCACGCCAGCTGTTTCCGGGTAGTGTCAATGTCACTTTGCCTCCAATACGTTGTCCTGTCATGTTGCGGTCGGGTTAGCCGACTCTATGGTGCCTGCAGTTTAGGTGACTCCTATGTGGGCTGCGGGATGTGGCAATGAAGGCTGGTTCCATAGTGCCAATAGGACAAGCACCCCCTGTAGGACTGTGGGTTTTGGTAACTCCGGCCGGCTCGCGGCCTTGCAACTTTTTTTTCATGTGTACCTTCTGCTGCCTATCTGAGTTCCAGTACCATTAGCTGGTTCTTTGGAAGTCAATCTTGAATATGTTTCCCTGGGTTCCAGTAACATCAGCTGGTTCCAGGCAGTGCCTTTGGCTTAGGTGCCTCTTTCCCGGTATCCGAGTTCCACCAATGTCTGCTGGTCCTTGGTAGTGCTTTCTGGCACAGGTACCTCCTGCTTAGTAACCGGGTTCCAGTACCATCAGCCGGTCCTCAGTAGTTCCATTGGCTCTTGTACCTTCTGCTACCCATCCGGGTTCCAGTACCGGCAGCTGATTCTCGGCAGTTCCTCAGCATTCTTGTACCTTCTGCTACATTTCCAAGTTCAAGCTTTTTGAAATGGTTTTTGGTAATCACTCTGGATCTCCCCGACGACGACCTCGAAGACGACGACCCTGAAGACCACCCCGAAGAAGACGAGGACCACGAAGGCAACGACCCTGAAAACGACGACCCTGAAGACCACCCTGAAGAAGACGAGGACCCCGAAGACGACGACCCTGAAGACCACCCCGAAGAAGACGAGGACCCCGAAGACGACAACCTTGAAGACGACGACCCTGAAGACCACCCCGAAGAAGACGAGGACCCCGAAGACGACGACCCTGAAGACGACGACCCTGAGACCACCGCGAAGAAGACGAGGACCCCGAAGACGATGTCCCTGAAGACGATGACCCTGAAGACCACACCGAAGAAGATGACGACCCCGAAGACGATGACCCTGAAGACGCCGACCCTGAAGACCACCCCGAAGAAGACGACGACCCCGAAGATGATGACCCTGAAGACCACCCCGAAGAAGACGAGGACCCCGAAAACGACGACCCTGAAGACGACGACCCTGAAAGCCACCGCAAAGAAGACCAAGAAGATGACCCTGAAGAAGATGACCAAGAGGACAAAGAACAAGAAGACAACCACCAAGATACAGAAGAACAAGAGACAGAAGACCAAGAAGCAGAAGAACAAGAAGCTGCAGAACAAAAAGCAGAAGAACATTAAGCATAAGACTAAAAATCAGAGCAAAAGATATTATCTAAATTATAAGCAGAATAAGACTAAGCAGTGTATGGGGGTGAGTCCGTTCCTCCTCGTGGTGCCCCTGGAAAATACCTGCTGCTGCAGGCCAAGCTGAACGCGGACAAATCCTATTGTAAATCTTTTGTGACAAGCAGAACGGAAGGTGTAATCTTCAAACTTTTATAGATAACAAATACAGGAATGCCTGTCACAAATAAGAATATGATGAAGAATATGAAGAAGATGAAGAAGTAGAATATGAAAAAGAAGAATAGTTGAATAAGAAGAATATGAAGAATGTAAAAAAAAAGAATAATAGGAAGAAGGTGAAGAAGAAGAAGATGAATAAGGTGAAGAAGAAGTTGATGAAAAAGATGCCGCTGCTGAGGATGATGAAGGAGAAAGTGTGGGAGAAGTAAAAAAGAAGGTGAAGAGCATGGAAGTAGTGAAACATAAATATCTGACAAAATATAAAAAAGCTTAACATAGTCAATATCTTTGTAACTCCGAACGTCTTAAAAAAATATTAATTCCTGCTATTCCATTTGATTGGGCTAAACCTCTTTGCCTTTAATGTCTCAACCACCTCCCCCAATACATTCTACATTATTCTTAGTTTTTTTCCTTAATTTAGAATTAACCTACAAGGAAAGAAAGGGTTTATTTCCATTCCGATATTTGTGTCCCAGTGACTTGCATTGGTTTCCGGTATCGGAATCGGCGATATCCGATATTTTTTGGGTATCGGTCCGATCCAATCTGATCCGATATTTCCCGATATCGGAAGGTATCGCTCAACACTAGTCACTGGTGATCACTGTATTACCTGTACACTGACACTATATACAGAGCTCCTGTGTATAATGTCGCTGGTGGTAATAACAGTGTTGTTAGTAATGTGGTTTGTATTCATGATCAGTATTGTAGTATTTGGTCACTTTGGGGTGATAATATGTGGTCTGGTCATGGTGTGGCCGTATTTGTTCCTTGTATGTGGTATTATTCGGTCACTATGTGGTGGTAATATGTGGTCTGGTCATGATGTGGCCGTATTTTTTCCTGGTATGTGTGGCACCCCAGGGGTCCAGTTGCCACAGTGGCATTGCCTCCCTCAAAAGAGGTAATGCCATGCCTGGAAGCAAGCAGGGGTCCCCTAGTCAGGTATGCTAAGCATGCAACACTTTCCTGGCTCCAGACCAGCAAGGGGAGCTCCTCCACTTGGCAACTGGGATCTGGAGGCGGGGTTAGTTAGTCTTAGTGTGAGGAGTTGAAGTGAGGACATTAAAGAGAGAGGAGCTGGGGACTGGAGCTGCACGGCAGCTCACCCCAGAAGGACCAGCACCAAGAACTGGACACCGGAGTCTGAGGCTGTGGGGCACTGAAGGCCCAGCAGCAGAAACCGAAGGGCAGGAGATTGCAAGTCTCCTTGCCCCATCAGATGCCCGGAGGCTCAGCAGCACCGCAGGGCCCAGCACCGCCACGTGGGAGCGATGCACCAGCAAGGCCCAAGCTGCCTGCCATACGGGTGAGCACAGAAACGTTACACTCAGGGACGAGGGCCACCACACAGCTACAAGCAGCAGGGCCAAAGAGTTAAGTGGAAAGGGAAGGCCTCCAACTCCACCTGGCAAGGAGGATTCTTTACTTGCTTCCAGGCTGCCCGGACATCCACTTCTAGCCAGTACACTAGTCCCGGCTTGTCTAATCACCATCAGTAAATATAAGAGGAAACCGCCATTAAGTTGTGGACTGATTATTGCTGCGCCATCAACGCCTGCACTAGAACGCCCAGCACAACATGTAACATCCACACTGCCCTGGAGCTAAGCTCTACCTGTGGAGAGCCACACCACACCTGCTGCAGTAATATCAGCTCCAGAGGACCTGTTCCGCAGCGGCGGCTCCCTTTAGCCGCATACCACAGGTGGCGTCACAAACTTTATACAATCACTATAAATCCCGTATCAATAACCCCTTTTATTGACCGCCCTGGGTCACGGACCGGGTCACCGCCACTGTGACATCCCCCAGCATCTACCGGCCCGGCACCGGGTGTTAGAACTCTCCTGTTAGGTTTTTTCTAGTTTTCTGGTCACATGACCATTTTTGCCTATTTAATCCGGCTCCGCCCTCCTGGCCTTGCTGGACTTCATTGTATTTTCTACTCTTGAGCTAGCTTGGTACTCTGTTACCTTTCTCTGTTAGTTTTGCTAGGTCTTCTGACCTCTATGTTCTATGTTGTGTGTTTGTCTTTTACTGCTACAATTTCTGCTCGTAGGTGTCCAACTTTATCCCAGTCCCTAGTTCTTGTAGGGATCCCTCCCTTGCATCTATAGGTCTTCGTACAGACTAGCCGAGGACTTTATTGGGTCTGATCGCAGGATCAGGTTCCCCGTTACATCGTAGAGATCCAGTTTAGTTCTATTGTAGGGACAGATCTCCTGTCTTTCCTTAGTGCTTGTAGCAGAGTTCTAACAGTAAGTCCAGCCCAAAAAATTTCTCTAAGGAAAGACCCCCAGTTTCCATCATGGTCTCGGTTCAAGATTTGGCTCAACGCTTGCAGGGACTCTCTCTGGAGGTGGCCGAGCTCCAACAACATGTGAGTAGCTGTTCTGGAGCACATTTTGTGGAGCCAAAGGTACGTCTGCCTGATCTATTTTTTGGTGAACAACAAGATTTTTTTTCTTTTAAAAATGCTTGCTTATTGTATTTTCGTTTAAGACCCGGATCCTCTGGTGATGAATCACAGCGCATAGGGTTCATAATGTCACTTTTGCGCAAGGATCCTCAGGGATGGGCTTTTTCTCTCCAACCTAGTGATCCGTGCTTTAGATCAGTGGATAGTTTTTTTTCTGCTTTGGGTTTGTTGTACGATGGTCCTGATCGTGTCTCATCTGCTGAGTCTGAATTGAGACGTTTGAGGCAGGGATCAGGTAATGTGGAAAAATATTGTTCTCACTTCCGTCGGTGGTCTGCCCAGGTGGGGTGGAACGATTCTGCTTTGAAAAGTTTGTTTCTTGCGGGGCTAGGTGAAAGGGTTAAAGATTTGCTGATTGCTTATCCCACACCTGGAAACTTGCAGGAGGCTATGCAATTAGCTATACGGGTGGACAGGAGACTGCGTGCAAGGGTTAATGAGAGCAAATCCTCTGCTATGTCAGCTCTGAGTCCTGAGAGGGTCTGTGCTGACAAAGGAGAGCCGATGGAGATTGGGGCAATGGCACCCCGCTCTCAGGAAAAATACCGCAGGCTTTCTGAAGGTTTGTGCTTCTATTGCGGAAATTCTGGTCATTTTATTAAGAACTGTGTGCTTCGTATGAACAAAGAAAAAAAAAATGGTCAGTTATGCACGTATAGCCTGTTTAAATAATAAGGGAATATTCCTATCTGCCACTACTGCTGCTCAGGAAGAATTAATTGAATTTCGGGTATTTGTGGATTGTGGTTCTACTCTGAATGTGATTGATGGGGGATTCTTGGAAAAACTTAAATTAAAACCTAAACCTTTGTTATCCCCTATTGCTGTGGTTTCTGTTGATGGCTCTCCCTTGAAGAATGTTACTCACAAGGTCTGTGAGTTTCCCCTCACTATTAATGGTATTCATCAAGAGAATTTGGATTTGGTAGTATTGAATAATTTGCCTTCTCCAGTAACATTGGGGTTGCCCTGGTTAAAATTGCATAATCCTATACTGGATTGGTCTACCAATGAAATTAAGTCCTGGAGCCCTAAATATTATGACAAGTGTTGTAACGGACGTATTGCTGCGGTGGAAAAAGGGGAATTACCTGTACCTATTCAGGATTTTTGGAGAGTTTTTTCTGAGGAGGAGTCACAAATTTTGCCTCCCCATAGAGACTATGATTGTACCATTGAATTTGTCCCTGGAGCGACTCTTCCTAAAAGTCGTTTATTTAATCTTACTATTCCTGAGAGAAAGGCTTTGGAGGAATACATACAGACAAGCTTGGCCGCTGGTCACATTAGGCCTTCTAAGTCTTCTGTGGCTGTTGGATTTTTTTTTGTTAAAAAAAAAGATGGCGGTTTACGTCCTTGTCTGGACTTTCGTGAGATTAATAAAATTACTGTACGCAATCCTTACTCACTGCCATTGATTCCTGATTTGTTTAACCAGTTAGTGGGGGCCAGGTGGTTCTCTAAAATTGATCTCCGGGGGGCATACAATTTGTTGTGCATGAAGGAGGGTGATGAATGGAAGACTGCTTTTAACACTCCTGTGGGTCATTTTGAGAATCTGGTTATGCCTTTTGGTCTTACTAATGCTCCTGCATTTTTTCAGAATCTTATTAATGACATCCTTAGACCTTTGATCGACAAAAATGTGGTTGTGTATTTGGATGACATTCTGATTTATTCGCCTGATCTGGAGTCTCATTGGCGGAGCGTACGTGAGGTATTACAGTTATTAATGGACAATTCGCTTTTTGCTAAGCTGGAGAAATGTGAGTTCGCTGTACAGAGAATTAGTTTTTGGGGTTACATTATCTCCAGTGAAGGCTTTGAGATGGACCCGGTTAAAGTTCAAGCTGTGCAGGAATGGCCTAGGCCTATTGGTTTGAAATCGATACAGAGGTTTTTGGGTTTCGCCAATTATTACAGAAAATTCATAAAAAAAATTTCTATTATTGTCAAACCGCTGACCGATCTCACCAGGAAAGGTGCTAATGCGGTTCAGTGGACTTCTGAGGCCATTGAAGCTTTTGTGTTTCTAAAGGAGAGGTTCACCTCTGCTCCCATCCTTATGCAGCCTGATGTGACTAAGCCGTTTTTGGTTGAGGTTGATGCTTCTTCTGTGGGGCTTGGTGTGGTGTTGTCTCAGGAAAGCAAGGATGGAGTACATCCCTGTGCCTTTTTTTCAAAAATTTTTTTCTGAGACTGAACTTAATTACGATATTGGTAATCAGGAATTGCTGGCTATTAAACTCGCATTTGAACACTGGCGTCATCTCTTGGAAGGTGCTGAATTTCCCATTCAGGTTTTCACTGATCATAAAAATCTGATCTATCTTGATGCTGCCAAGCGCTTGAATGCCCGTCAGGCTAGGTGGGCACTTTTTTTCTCGCTGTTTAATTTTTCAGTTACTTACATCCCGGGTACCAAGAGTGTTAAAGTGGATGCTTTGTCTTGCAGCTTTTCTCCCATGGTCAGTGCTGAGGAGGAGGAGGAGAGCATTTTACAAGAAGGTGTTGTGATTGCTGCTTTGGACTCCGTTTTGGAGGATGAGATTCTTAAAGCTCAGGAGAATGCCCCATCTAACACTCCCCATGGGAGGTTGTTTGTGCCTAGGACCTTTAGGAGAGATTTGTTTGTTGAGTGTCATGAGTCTCGGTTGGCAGGTCATCCAGGAATTTCTGAGACCAAGAGACTTGTGAGTCGCAGTTTTTGGTGGCCTGGATGACAGAAGGAAGTCATTAAGTGGGTGCGTCAATGTTCTGTGTGTGCTAGGTCTAAGTCTTCGCATGCTCCTGCTGCGGGGTTGCTTTGCCCTCTGGAGGTTCCTAGTGCACCTTGGACACATCTGGCTATGGACTTTATTACTGACCTTCCCCCCTCTGAAGGTTTCACGGTCATCTGGGTGGTCGTGGACCGTTTTAGCAAGATGTGTCACTTGGTTCCCTTCATCAAACTGCCTTGCACTAAGACACTCGCTAAGGCCTTTGTCAAGGAAATTGTCAGACTCCATGGCGTTCCTACTGACATTGTTTCTGATAGGGGACCTCAGTTAGTGGCTCGTTTTTGCCGTGCCTTTTGTGACCGGTTGGGAGTTTATTTGTCGTTTTCATCCGGATATCATCCTGAGTCTAATGGCCAGACAGAAAGAAAGAACCAGGATGTTGAGCAGTTTTTGCGTTGCTTTGTGGCAGACAATCAAGAGGGGTGGTCTGAGTTTCTGCCACTTGCTGAATTTGCTCTTAACAACCATACATCCTCTTCTGCTGGGTGTTCGCCTTTTTTTTGTTGTTCTGGGAGACATCCGTCTTTTGGGTCATTCTCCAAATTGGTATCGGCTGTGCCTGAGGAGGAGAGTTTTTCCGGTGATTTGGAGAGAGTTTGGACGGATGTGCGTGATAATCTTCAGGAGGCTAACAAAAAATCTAAGAGGTACTTTGATAGGAAACGGCAAGAGGTTTCGTTTGCTATTGGTGACATGGTTTGGTTGTCCTCTAAGAATCTGCGATTGAGGATTCCTTCGAAAAAATTGGGTCCCAAGTTTGTAGGGCCCTTTAAGGTGCTTCAGATAGTTAACCAATCTGCTGTTAGGCTGGAGGTTCCTACCTCCTGGAAGATTAATCCAGTGTTTCATGTTTCTCTGTTGAAAAAAGCTGATGCGTCGGTTGGTGACTCCTCTGCCACTGTTCTTCCGGTGGTGGAGGACGGGGAATATGAAATTTCCCACATCCTAAATTCTAGACGGTATAGAGGGAGTTTGCAGTATCTCATCGCTTGGAAGGGTTTCGGACCCGAGGATAACTCATGGGTGAGGGCGGATGATGTTTCTGCTTCCAGACTTGTCAGAGCATTTCACAGGAGGTTTCCTGATAAGCCCGGTCCTAGGGGATCCGGAGGATCCTCTTAGAAGAGGGGGTACTGTTAGAACTCTCCTGTTAGGTTTTTTCTAGTTTGCTGGTCACATGACCATTTTTGCCTATTTAATCCGGCTCCGCCCTCCTGGCCTTGCTGGACTTCATTGTATTTTCTACTCTTGAGCTAGCTTGGTACTCTGTTACCTTTCTCTGTTAGTTTTGCTAGGTCTTCTGACCTCTATGTTCTATGTTGTGTGTTTGTCTTTTACTGCTACAATTTCTGCTCGTAGGTGTCCAACTTTATCCCAGTCCCTAGTTCTTGTAGGGATCCCTCCCTTGCATCTATAGGTCTTCGTACAGACTAGCCGAGGACTTTAGCGGGTCTGATCGCAGGATCAGGTTCCCCGTTACATCGTAGGGATCCAGTTTAGTTCTATTGTAGGGACAGATCTCCTGTCTTTCCTTAGTGCTTGTAGCAGAGTTCTAACACCGGGTACCCCATGGCCCTGGGGGCGCGTCATATATGTGGTATTATTCAGTCACTATGTGGGGGTAATACAGTATGTGATCTAGTCATAGTGTGGCGATATTTGTCCCTTTTGTATGTGGTATTATTGGTGTTGATATAGTGTACTGTGTTGTGTATGGCAGTCATTTTGTTCTCGCTGATATTAACTAGTAAAATATTTTTTTACATTAGGCCACAGCCCCACCATCAGTATTCGGTCAGTATTTTTTCTCAGGAGTGGCTGCCAAAACCAGGAGTGGGTGATCAATGCAGAATTGGTGACTTGTTTCTACACTGTGTGCCGAATTATTAGGCAAATGAGTATTTTGATCACATGATACTTTTTATACATGTTGTCCTACTCCAAGATGCATAGACTTGAGAGCCAACTACCAATTAAGTAAATCTGGGGATGTGCATATCTGTAATGAGGAGGGGTGTTGACTAATGACATCAACACCCTATATAAGGTGTGCTTAATTATTAGGCAACTTCCTTTCCTTTGGCAAAATGGGTCAGAAGAGAGATTTGACGGGCTCTGAAAAGTCCAAAATTCTGAGATGTCTTGCAGAGGGATGCAGCAGTCTTGAAATTTCCAAACTTTTGAAGCGTGATCACCGAACAATCAAGCGTTTCATGGCAAATAGCCAACAGGGTCTCAAGAAGCGTGTTGGCCAAAAAAGGCCCAAAATAACTGCCCATGAATTGAGGAAAATCAAGCGTGAAGCTGCCAATATGCCATTCACCACCAGTTTTACCATATTTCATAGCTGCAACGTTACTGGAGTATCAAAAAGCAAAAGGTGTGCGCTACTCAGGGGCATGGCCAAGGTAAGGAAGTCTGAAAAACGACCACCTTTGAACAAGAAACATAAGATAAAACGTCAAGAATGGGCCAAGAAATATCTTAAGACTGATTTTTTAAAGGTTTTATGGACTGATGAAATGAGCGTGACTCTTGATGGGCCAGATGGATGGGCCAGAGGCTGGATCAGTAAAGGGCAGAGAGCTCCACTCCGACTCAGACGCCAGCAAGGTGGAGGTGGGGTACTGGTATGGGCTGGTATCATCAAAGATGAACTTGTGGGACCTTTTCGGGTTGAGGATGGAGTGAAGCTCAACTCCCAGACCAACTGCCAGTTTCTGGAAGACAACGTCTTCATGCAGTGGTACAGGAAGAAGTCGGTATCGTTCAAGAAAACATGATTTTCATGTAGGACAATGCTCCATCACATGCATCCAACTACTCCACAGTGTAAAAGGTCTAAAAGAAGAAAAAATAATGACATGGCCCCCTTGTTCACCTGATCTGAACCCCATAGAGAACCTGTGGTCCATCATAAAATGTGAGATCTACAGGGAGGGAAAACAGTACACCTCTCGGAACAGTGTCTGGGAGGCTGTGGTGGCTGCTGCACGCAATGTTGATCAAAAACAGATCAAGCAACTGACAGAATCTATGGATGGAAGGCTGTTGAGTGTCATCATAAAGAAAGGGGGCTATACTGATAAGTAATTTTTTTGCTTTTTGTTTTTGCATGTCAGAAATGTTTATTTCTAAATTTTGTGCACTGATATTGGTTTACCTGGTGAAAATAAACAAGTGAGATGGGATTATATTTGGTTTTTATTAAGTTGCCTAATAATTCGGCACAGTAATAGTTAGCTGCACAAACAGATATCCTCCTAAGATAGCCAAATAAAAAAAAAAAACCACTCCAACTTCCAAAAATATTAAGCTTGGATAGTTATGAGTCTTTCGGGTTGATTAAGAACATAGTTGTTCATCAATAATAAAAAAAATCCTCTAAAATACAACTTGCCTAATAATTCTGCACACAGTGTATTATACCTTTTCTCTGATTGTTCCTCACCTGGTTTTGGCTCCCACTCCTGAGAAAAAATACTGACCGAATACTGATAGTGGGGCCGTGGCCTTAGAGATTAAATACTTGGACCAGAGATGCACTTACAGGGGTTCTCCCGTGAAAACAAGTTATCACCTCTCCACAGGATCAGTAACAATATTGATTGGTGGGGGTCTGACTGCTGGCACACACCGACAGAATGTGGAGATTTTCTCCCCGTTAGTCTGGAGCGGCATGTGAGATGTGACCACTGATCCATCCATTCCCTCAGTGACTGTTCTTGTTTTTTTTTTGGAAGCTCCCAAGAGAATGAATGGAGCCGCGGTCAGAAGTCCCACCTGCTGCTGCATTTTAAAATGGGGATAAGTGTCCTGTCAGGGATAAAACTTCCCCATTCTTCCAATAGATGCATTTTCCAATGTTCGGAGGGAAACTATCAATAAGTTATCACCTATTGTGTGGATCCCATGGATCGGTGATAACTTGTTTTAACCAAAGAACCCCTTTAATGCAAACATGTAGATCCCAGTTATAGTGTGCACAGTATATGTGCAGGAGCCGCCAGTCAATGCTCCACTATAACAGGGAAAGAGGATAACAGATATTTGCATATTGCTGTAGGTGGGCACCTAGAGTCAATTCCCCCCGTGGGCCCCAGACACCCCAGTCCGACCATGCTCTGAGCACTGATCACCTTATGTTTCTGTTTAGCTCAGTGGTGGTCGGGCTCGGCCTCCTCACCTCGGCTATAATATCTGACAATCTCAGGAGCTGTGTCCTCTGCAGACCGGGAATAATCTGGGACGTCTGAGTGTGGTGCCCTGCTGCGCATTGGTGCCAAAGATAACAGAGGGGTGCATGGATGAACTTCTCCACAAGAGGCCCTCATAGCATTCACACACCTCCACCCTACCACCTCAGACCACCAGAGGGAGCCCGGATAGGGTTGGATATGCTGGAGGGTGGAGTTAGGTAGTCAGTCTGTTGGGAGGAGCCCCTGCAGAAGCTAGCCTGCAGTGGAGCTCAGTCAGTTCAGTCCAGACTCAGTGAGCTCAGATCAGTGAGCCAGGAGCGTGCTGACGCCAAAAGAGCGGTGAAGAGTAGCGAGGCCTACTTCCCGTGTGAAGCCTAGTGAGGGCCCCGAGCGTGGCCAAAGGTGAGTGGAGTAAGCAAGCAACATAGAGGGCAGAGGAGCTTAACCAGCTCACCCCAAAACCATTTACCGGACACCGGGTTCATGCCTACAGGGGGCCTATATTCCCAGCAGGAATAACCGGAACCCCTGGTCCCAGGTTCACCAGAAGCTGACTGGTATACCAGGGCCAGAAGTCACAGAGGCCGAAGAGACCAGGGAGTGTGAACTCCAACAGAATGCCCTACCACCAGGTCAGCAGGTGCAAGACAGAGACCAAGTTAGGCCTAGCTCCAGGCAGGTCAGAAACTTATCAAGGAAAGGCAAGGAACAGGAGGCCCCACACCCGCTCACTGGGGAGAGTCCTGATATGCACCCTTCACCCTGAAGTACCCAGGACCGTGCCAGAAACACCACCAGTAAAGGTACTGAAGTGCACTGTTGTGTGTGTGCCTATTCTTCCTCCAACCCGGTTGGGTCCCCTCTGTCCTGCATCCCTACACCTACGCTGCCCTGAGGCCCCACTCCACCTGTGGGGAGCCGCTCCAACTAAGCTGCCTGAACACTGGCCTCAGAGGACTGTCGCAGCGCTGGTGATCCTCACCAGACACCACAGGTGGCGTCACGAACATTCCCTATCACATATAACTTCCCCCCTTCTTTTAAGAGTGACCCAAGGGTACGGGCCCGGGAGCCGAACACCGCGACATCCCCCAAGATCAGGCAACAACAAGGCCCGAGAGCCGAGTCATCCCCATCCCCTGGGCGCGTCATCTCTTCCTGGCATCACAAACAGGATTTCGTGCCCGCTGCAACGACGGAGTGTTGTGCCCGGTGCCAACGGGTACTGTACGCCTTTAATCAGAACTGTGTATTTATGATGCGCCCACTGGGCCTGTGTTGCGCAGGGAATACCCGGAGCCGGATCGCTGGGGGTTGTAGTCTCCGTGGCGCTGACCCGGTCCGTGCCCAGTGTGGTCAATTCAGTGGCAGTCTTATTAGTGAGATAATAGTCCGACTACGCCACCCGTGGATTGCGGTCAGTGGGGACCGCCGCTGCAAGGCAGACCGCTGAGGCCGGTGTTATGTGTGCAGCTAAAAACGGGATGACTCCCCACGGGAGGAGTATAGCCTCAGGGCACTTAGTGTGGATGATGGGAGTGATGGTACACGAGCGCAGCAGGAATAACTCAGAGTCCGTGCAGTGCAGTTCAGGGTCTTTACTGATGTTATAAAGCAGACCCCTCCCGGGAGTACTAACTAGCAGTAGAGGCCTGGTCAGTCTGAGAGCTAGCAGGATCTCCCCTGGCCAGGTGGAGTTCTAGGCCTCCCCGTCTATCTGTACTCTTTCCTGGCTACCTTGCTGTGTGCGGGTAGAAGTAGCCCACGTCCCTGAGTATACCGTGTGGTGCTCACCTGTACTGCCGGTGACTTGGGGCCTTCTGTTAGCCTCCGCTTCACGATGGCGGTGCTGGTCCCTTGCTTGTGACCGTGCCTCCAGGCTTCTCTGGCCAGAGGACATGGAATCCCCTGCCGGTTGGTTTCTGCTGCTGGACCTGGATGTCCCCACAGCCTCGGACTCCGTGTCCGGTCTTAATGTCTTCAGCCAGGGCGAGCTATCTAGCTTCCAGCCCCTGGCACTCGCTCCTGCTCCTACAGAGCTCCTTGCTGACACTTTCCCTGTGTCTGTAACTGTCTCCAGGCTCTGACTCAACTGACTAATCCCGCCCCAGACCCAGTTTATAAGGGCAGATTCCTCCCCTCCCAGGTCTGGGCGGGCGGTATTGCGTGCTTAGGGTTCCTGACCAGAGAAACCTCCCACTTGCTCTCAGACGTAATATTTCTATTACTGTGGTAACCAGACCCCCCTAGTAAAATTTAGTACTCCGGGACTAAACATATTTTTAAAGAAACATAAATGCACGGTATAACAATAACAAGACAACATGAAAAAGTACATTTTGTGGTCACGGCGTTTCCGTAACCGGGTGTCCATATCACCCAAGGTGAAGTTTTAAGCGAGGTAGGGGACCTGTCCAAAGAAAACCCCTTGCGTTGGCCTTGGGCGTGGCTGCAAGGCAGAAGGGCTACAAGGAGGCCACGCCAGACAGGTTTTCTTTTCCGCGGCCTATCTACAAAATTGTTCCGGTTATCCAGCGTCCATAACCTGTTAGTCCATAGAAATCTGCAGGGTAACTGAGAAACATAATTAATAACAGGCAACAACAAAAAAACGTAAACATCTTCAAGAAACAGGTAAATTTACAGTGCATTACTTTATATTCTCCAGCGAGCGGGCATCTGACCTTTAGTGACTCTAGTGGACCTACGGAGCTCACTAACTGGTCCTGCACTACAGGGTGTAGGAGGTGTTATGGATAA
Source organism: Phyllobates terribilis (assembly GCF_046119375.1). Taxonomy (NCBI): domain Eukaryota; kingdom Metazoa; phylum Chordata; class Amphibia; order Anura; family Dendrobatidae; genus Phyllobates; species Phyllobates terribilis. The sequence goes on along the minus strand of NW_027362769.1, from coordinate 405,057,464 downwards.
GCTGGGCAGCTGTCTGCGTACTCTTTGGCTCACTAGGGGCACGGCAGGCTCACTACTAGCAGAGGGTTGATCCTCCTGCGCTGCTGGTGTGAACTCTTCTGCCTCCTGGGCCGGCTGCTCTTCCAGCTCTACCTGGTCTTCTGTAGGCACTTGAGGGGCTGGCTGGAGAAATGTGAGGACGGGCACCACGATAGCGTTGTTTACTTGTGTCCAGGACCGGGGAAAGTCTCCGAGTATGGTGCTGATCATTTCCTCCTTTTCCTCTACGGGTTGAGGGTCTTCCTGATCTTCATCCGTGCTTTGCAACTTCTCGGGGCACTTTTTCAGGTGGTCTCTGGAGACAGTGGCTGTGGTCTCTCCTCCATCCTTGCTGATGACGTACACCTTTGGATTATTGTGGCTTGAGGGCAGTACGGTGTACGGGTCCTTTTCCCACTGGTCGTCCAACTTATAGAGCCGCCTTTTTCTTTTCAAGACCTGCTCTCCAAGTACCAGGGGAACAGCGGGAGCATGTTGGTTATAAGTCCCCTCCTGCCTTTCTCTTGATTGACAGAGACTTCGCTCGACGCTCTCCTGTACTTTCCGGTACTGCTGCTGCCATTCTGTATCCCAGTCTGCCTCTGGCGAGGTGTCCTCGGGTGTCAGGACTCCCATATCCAGGTCAACAGGCAGCTTACCAGGTCTTGCTCGCATTAGGTAAGCCGGGGTACAGTTGGTGGAACCTACCGGGATGTGGTTATACAGGTCCACCAGATTGGTCAGTTTCTCAGGCCACACACTGCGTTCTTCCAGGGGCAATGTTTTTAGCAGATCTATCACCATCTGGTTCATCTTCTCGCAGAGTCCATTGGTTTGGGGGTGATAGGGCGTTGTTCTTATCTTCTTACAGCCATACAGGTTGCAGAACTCCTGGAAGACCTCCGCTTCGAAGGGTGGTCCTTGGTCCGTCAGCACTTGGTCCGGGTACCCGTGTGGGCGGCAGAAGTGCAGCTGGAAGGCTCTGGCTGCTGTCTGAGCCGTCAAGTCTTTGACAGGGACCACCACCATGAACCGGGAGTAGTGATCCACGATGGTTAGGGCGTAGACATACCCGCTTCTGCTTGGAGCCAGTTTAACATGGTCCAGAGCGACCAGTTCCAGCGGCTGCCTGGTGAGGATGGGCTGCAGGGGAGTCCTCTGGCTGGCACGGTCCTTCCTTCTTAGATTGCACGGGCCACAGTCTCTACACCATCTCTCAATGGCTCCTCTCATGCCTATCCAGTAGAACCGTTCACGCAGCAGGAACTCCAGCTTCTTCCATCCGAAGTGCCCTGCCCCATTGTGGTAGGCCTCCAGCACCATAGCTGCATCCCGTCTCGGTACCACAACCTGCCAGATCAGTTCATGTGTCCGGGAATTGACCATTCTGCGGCACAACTTCTCCTTGTAGAGAAACAGTCTGCTTTTTTCCGTCCACAGTTGCTTGGTCTCTTCCGGAGCGTCTGGGTCCAGGCGGGCGTCAGCCTGGGTCAGCATCTCCTTCACCAGACGGACTGCGGGGTCACTGTCTTGCATCTCCGCCCAGTTGTAGCGGGGTAAGGGGTTGAACGTAGCGGATCGCTGGCCCTTCACACGGTGGGAATACTGGGTAATCCCATGACGGTGGAACGCAGGGAGTTCGACCTCTTCCAGTTCTTCTGGATCTTCCCCTCCGTCCGGTAGGTTTGGCATCCTGGACAGGGCGTCCGCGTTGGTATTGGAGCGTCCTGCCCGGTGTTTGATTGCAAACTCATAATTGGACAGGCGGGCCATCCATCTCTGCTCCAGGGCACCCATTCTTGCAGTATCCAGGTGTGTCAACGGGTTGTTGTCCGTGTACACGGTGAACCTGGAAGAGGCAAGGTAATGCTTAAAACGTTAGGTTACCGCCCACACCACTGCCAGGAACTCTAGCTTGAACGAGCTGTAATTCTCAGGATTTCTTTCCGTGGGTCGCAGTTTTCGGCTGGCGTAAGCAATTACCCGTTCTCTCCCCTGCTGGATCTGCGACAGTATGGCTCCTAGCCCGATGTTGCTTGCGTCAGTGTGGAGGATAAAGGGCTGGCTGTAATCAGGGTACGCCTGGATTTCTTCCCCCGTGAGGGCCATCTTCAGCTGGCGGAATTACTCCTCTTCCAGCTTTTTGCATCTGAAGGGTGGCTTCTGGTTTTTGGCCTTCCTGGACTGGCCTATCAGGAGGTCCTGCATAGGAGCTGCCTTCTTGGTAAAACCGGGAATGAATCTTCGGTAGTAGCCTACCAACCCGAGGAACTGCCGCACTTCCTTTTTGCTGGATGGTCTTGGCCAGTCCTTAATCACGGTGATAGTTACATAGTTACATAGTTACATAGTTTATAAGGCCGAAAAAAGACAAGCGTCCATCCAGTTCAGCCTATTTCTTGTGCACTGCAGCTATTCCGCAGCGTTGATCCAGGGGAAGGCAACAAAAAACCATGAGGTATAGGCCAATTTACATCATTGAGGAAAAATTCACTTCCCGACACCAATCTGGCAGTAAGATTAAATCCCTGGATTAATTAACTAAGCATAAGTTGTAATTTTATTGTTCTCCAGAAAGGCGTCCAGGCCTCTCTTGAACTCATTAAGTGAGTTGGACATCACCACTTCCTCTCCCAGAGAGTTCCAGAGTCTCACGGCTCTGACCGTAAAGAATCCCCTTCTATGCTGGTGCAGGAACCTCCTTTCCTCCAGACGCATAGTGTGCCCCCTCGTCTTTGTCACCATCCTTGGTATAAACAGGTCATGGGAGAGATCTCTGTACTGCCCCCTGATGTATTTATACATGTTTATGAGGTCTCCCCTAAGCCTTCTCTTTTCCAATGTAAATAGGCCTAATTTTGACAACCTCTCTGGGTATTCTAGTCCCTCCATTCCCTTTATTACCTTAGTCGCCCTCCTTTGTACCCTCTCTAGCTCCAATATGTCTTTCCTGAGCACCGGAGCCCAGAACTGTGCACAATATTCTAAGTGCGGCCTTACCAGCGCTTTATACAGAGGAAGAACAATCTTCTCATCATATGCCCCTATTCCTGTTCTGATGCATGCCATGACTCTATTTGCCTTCGCAGCTGCTGCCTGACACTGGGCACTCCAATTTAATTTGCTATTAACCAAGACGCCCAGGTCCTTCTCCATGTCAGATTTCCCCAACGGTTTCCCATTTAATATGTATGGGTGACTGCTGTTTTTCTTTCCCATGTGCATGACCTTACATTTATAGGCATTGAACCCCATTTGCCATTTTTTGGCCCAACTCCCCAATTTATCTAAATCGTCCTGTAGCTGTGCCCTATCCTCATCTGTATTAACTACTTTACAAAGTTTAGTATCATCTGCAAATATTGCTATTTTACTATGCAACCCTTCCACTAGATCATTAATAAATATATTAAATAATATAGGGCCCAAGACAGACCCTTGAGGCCCCCCGCTAGTAACCCTGACACCCCCTGAGCTTACTCCATTGATAACCACCCTCTGCTTTCTATCACTCAGCCAGCTATTTACCCACTTGCACACATTATCCCCCAGACCAAGCATTCTCATTTTATATACCAACCTTTTGTGTGGCACGGTATCAAACGCTTTGGAGAAGTCAAGGTATACAACATCCACTGACTCTCCCCGGTCCAGCTGTGAGCTCACCTCCTCGTAGAAGGCAATCAGGAGCGATCCCTCATGAATCCATGTTGATATGGAGTTAGACAGTTATTATCATTAAGATATTCTACAATAGCATCTCTAAGAAATCCTTCAAACAATTTACCCACAACAGACGTTAAGCTGACTGCTCTATAGTTCCCAGGGTCACTTTTAGACCCCTTTTTGAATATTGGTACCACATTTGCTTGGCGCCAGTCTAGTGGGACAGTCCCTGTCCATAAAGAGTGCTTGAATATAAGATACAGCGGTCTGTCTATCACATTACTTAATTCTTTTAGTACCCGGGGGTGTATGCCATCTGGGCCTGGTGACTTGTCTATTTTGATATTATTTAGGCGTTTCTGAGCTTCCTCCTGGGTTAGGTGGGTGATATTTAGCGGAGGGTTTACTTTATCACTCTGCATTTCCTCCGATAAATTGTTTTCTTTTGTGAAAACAGTGGAGAAGAAGCTATTGAGTAGGTTTGCTTTACCCTCATCGCCCTCTAGGATTTTACCCAGGTTATTTTTCAATGGGCCAACGCCATCAGTTTTAATCCTTTTACTGTTTATAGAGTTACAGAACAGTTTGGGATTCGTTTTACTTTCCTTGGCAATTAGTCTCTCTGTCTCCTCTTTTGCTATTCTTATTTGTTTCTTACAGATTTTGTTTTTTTCCCTATAAGATATTAGCGCTTCCTCGCTGCCTTCTTGTTTAAGTTTACCGAAAGCCCTTTTTTTGTTTTTCATTGCCCTCTTGACTTCCTTATTTAGCCACATTGGCTTCCTCCTATTCCTAGCCCTTTTATTCCCATAAGGTATGTACCTTCTACAGTGACTATGTAGGACTGTTTTGAAAATGTCCCATTTTCTATCCGTGCTCCTATTACTAAAGATACTATCCCAGTCTATAAGGTGAAGGGCATCTCTTAGCTGATCAAACTTTGCCCTCCTGAAGTTCAGTGTTTTTGTGACTCCCTTGCTGGGCACCCTACTGAAGCACATGTGGAATTGAATAATGTTGTGGTCACTATTTCCCAGGTGCCCCCCGACCTGCACCTCAGTTATTCTGTCTGGCCTGTTAGTTAATATTAAGTCTAAAAGGGCCGTCCCTCTAGTTGGTTCCTGCACAAGTTGTGACAAATAATTGTCTTTGATAATTGACAGAAACCTGTTTCCTTTCTGAGATCTACAGCTTTCGGTTTACCAGTCTATATCGGGGTAGTTGAAGTCCCCCATAATAATCACCTCGTTATTTTTTGCTACTTCGTCTATTTGTCTCATTAATAGACTTTCCGTGGCTTCTGCTATATTTGGTGGTTTATAACAGACTCCTATGATAATTTTATTATTGTTTTTTGCCCCATGTATCTCCACCCATAAGGACTCGACCTCCTCATTTCCCTCCCATACATCCTCCCGTATTGTAGGCTTTAGACACGTCTTTACCTATAGACAGACTCCACCCCCTTTCCGACTTCTTCGATCCCTTCTAAACAGACTGTAACCCTGTAAGTTAACTGCCCAGTCATAGCTTTCATCTAACCATGTCTCGGTTATTCCTACTATGTCATAGTTACCTGTAGATATTTCTGCTTCCAGTTCATCCATCTTGTTTGTCAGGCTCCTGGCATTTGCTAGCACGCAGTTTACACAATTTTGTTTTGTTCCAATCTTCTCCCTGTGGATTGTATTAGAAATTTTCTTACCTCCCTTCCAAGTATCTTGTCTTGGACCTTCTTTGTCGCACTTCATATCTTTCATTAGTATGTTCTCTGGTTGCATGTTCGTGTCCGGCGTTTTTCTTCCCATCCCCTCTTCTTCTAGTTTAACTTGTCAGGGTCGCGGGCTACTCCGTCAGCACTCACCACGTGTCACAGGTACTGTACCTTTGGCTTCAGTAGATGACACTTTGAGGGTTTTACCTTTAGGCCATAGTTTGCCAGGGCTTCAAACACTTCTGCCAGGTGTTCTAGATGGTCCTCATAGGTCTTGGAATAGACGATGAGATTGTCCAGGTATAATAGGACCGTTTCGAAGTTCCGGTGTCCCAGACAGCATTCCATCAACCGTTGGAAGGTTCCTGGTGCGTTGCAGAGCCCGAACGGCATACAGTTAAATTCGCTGAGTCCCATCGGGGTGGTGAATGCGGTCTTCTCCCGGTCCGCCTCTGCTGCAGGAACCTGTCAGTACCCGCTAGTGAGATCCAAAGTAGAGAAGAAGTTAGCAGATTTTAATGCAGCTATTGACTCTTCTATCCTTCGTAACGGGTACGCATCTTTGTGTGTGATACGGTTGACCTTCCTGTAGTCTACACACATTCTCATGGTGTTGTCTTTCTTTTTCACTAGGACTAGTGGAGCTGCCCAGGGGCTACAGCTGTCCCTAATTACGCCAGCCTCCTTCATGTCCTTTAGCATCCCCTTGGCGTGTTGATAGTGTGCAGGGGGTACGGGTCTGTATCTCTCCTTTATGGGAGGATGGTCTCCTTTGGGGATATGATGTTCTACCCCCTTTACTTGCCCAAAGTCTAGCGAGTGTTTACTAAACACTCTCTCGTACTCTTGAACCACCCGATAGACTCCCTGTTTTTGGTGTGAGGGAATGGAGTCAGTACCCAAATGCAGTTGCTGACACCAGTCCTTCATTGGTTTCTTAGAGCCGTTACCTTCCTCTGGTTGAGATGGAGGCAAGGGTTCCACGGCCTGTACAGAGTTCTGGTTGATGGTGAACAATTTTGCTAGCGTGGCATACCGGGGCAGGTATACTTTTCTCTCCCCGATATTTATGATGCGGACGGGCACCTTCCCATGGCGTACATCGACTACCCCCCGTGCTGTCAAAATGGTGGGCCTACTGTCTGAGTAGACGGGTTCTACCATTGCTTGGTAGTCTCTACCTCTTAGACCAATAGCTGCCCGGCACCAAATCATCATCTCACTTTTCGGGGGCATGGCAATAGGGAACGGGTCACACATTCTCACGCTACCAATCTCACCACCAGATAGTTCCACCTGTTGCCGTTTCATCAGTGCCCGGATCTCTTTTTGGAGGACACGCTGCTGGCTGGAACTGGCGTTCTTGGCAACCTGTTGCAAAATAAGAATCACCTCTGCAAGACAGTTTTCGATTACATTAGTACCTAGGGTTATTTTTGGGTGACTCTCGCGACGGTCAATGTCCACAATGATCAGTCCTTGTGCCGGCAGTTCAACCTTACCGACCTTGATGGTCACCTATTTAAATCCTATCTGTGGCACGGGCTGACCATTGCTGGCGATAATGCTCAGGTCGTCATCTGGGTAGCGGGTTATGTCCGAGTTATTCCAGTACCGCTTGAAGAGCACGTACGGTATGGTAGTCACCTGCGACCCAGTGTCTAGTAGGGCACTCATAGGAATGCCATCCAGTACCACAGGCAAGACCGGACGTTCCCCTACGTATTTATCATGCCAGTTCGATGGGCCTGATGATCTTATGCCTGGGGGTTGGCCCTCTACCCCAGTTTGTGCCCGTTTAAATGACAGTACCTTGCCATATGTCCGGGTTGATTGCAGCGGCGGCAGATGGGTTGTCCGTCCTCTTTGTATCGGTCGCTGGGTCTTCCTCTGGCCGGTGGGGTCCTCCTCAGTCGGCGCCACGGGACGTCCTCTGGTCCGGATGCCAGCTGGACCTTTCCTGGAGAAGAGACCTGTAAAGACTGCACAGTTCTGGTTAGCGCGGCAGCGCTCTTAGTCAGCTCTTGGACCTGATGGTGCAGGTCTGTAGCCGGGTTATTGTTCAAAGCCTGCGCATCAGCTCCCACAGGCCCTGCAGACAAGGGCGCCGCGTCCTGGTGATAAGTGATAGCAGGGCACCTGTGGGTCACAGCGCCACCTGGTGCCGGTTCTCGGCACACCCGGATGGCTCTGTCCTTGAACTGTGCAAAGTCCAGGTCAAGGTCCTGTAAGGCCATTGCCCGCAACTGGGTTCGGTGGGCATTGCACAGTAGACCCTCAATAAATTGTTCAGTCAACAGCTTGTCTTCATTCCCCACGCTGTCAGGGTCTGCCTGCTTAATTGCTCTCAGGGCCTCTTGTAGGTTTAGAGCATAGTCTCTTATACTTTCGTGTGCCCGTTGTTTGCACCAGTAAAATCTGAGCTTTATTTCGGCCGAGGTTCGGGTATCAAATGTGTCTTTCAGCCGGGCTAGTATTTCTCTGACAGTCCTCTTCTTTCTAGGTGGCCAGGACTTTACCTCCCTTTGGGCTGCCCCGATTAACTGGGCCACCAGGATGCTCACTTTTTGCTCTTCCGTGAGGGGGTATACCTGGAAGAGGCTATCCAGTCTTTCCCTAAAGTCACTTAGGGTATGTGACTCCCATGAGTACTGGGTTAGCCAGGTTGCCCCCGGGATATAGGGCATGGTGAACGGCATGACCGCAGCAGCGGTTGCGCTGGCGGTGGCTGTGGCGGTGGAGCTTCCCTCTGTATCTGACATCCTCCTTCCCCTCTAGTGGACCGTGGCCTACCTTGCAATGATCTTCCTCCGTAGGCCGCGGCTCCGCAGTCGATCGTGGGGGTTGAGGACATTGCGTCGTGCTCCTGTGACATCAGCGTCGCTCCCTCTCCCTTCCAGGACCTTACGCAGCGTCAGTGTGTGGGGCGGAGCTTCGGATCTCGTGCGCTTTCGGCTTCCACGGCCCTCTTCTTCCCGCGCGGCGTCCTGAAGATGGCGAGAAGACGGCTGCAGATGGCGGGAAATGGCTGCGGATGGCGGGAAGCTTCTCTCAGGTAAGTGCAAAAAGTCTTTTTTCAGGCACGCAATACCCGTTGGGGCGAGTTGGTTTGAATACTGCCGACTACGCCAAAGTTGACGCGTCCCCTGGGCCTGTGTTGCGCAGGGAATACCCGGAGCCAGATCTCTGGGGGTTGTAGTCTCCGTGGCGCTGACCCGGTCCGTGCCCAGGGTGGTCAATTCAGTGGCAGTCTTATTAGTGAGATAATAGTCCGACAACGCCACCCGTGGATTGCAGTCAGTGGGGACCGCCGCTGCAAGGCTGACCGCTGAGGCCGGTGTTGTGTTTGCAGCTAAGAACGGGATGACTCCCCACGGGGGTAGTATAGCCTCAGGGCACTTAGTGTGGATGATGGGAGTGATGGTGCACGAGCGCAGCAGGAATAACTCAGAGTCCGTGCAGTGCAGTTCAGGGTCTTTACTGATGTTATAAAGCAGACCCCTCCCGGGAGTACTGGCTAGCAGTAGAGGCCTGGTCAGTCTGAGAGCTAGCAGGATCTCCCCTGGCCAGGTGGAGTTGTAGGCCTCCCCGTCTATCTGTACTCTTTCCTGGCTACCTTGCTGTGTGCGGGTAGAAGTAGCCCACGTCCCTGAGTATACCGTGTGGTGCTCACCCGTACGGCCGGTGATTTGGGGCCTTCTGTTAGCCTCCGCTTCACGATGGCGGTGCTGGTCCCTTGCTTGTGACCGTGCCTCCGGGCTTCTCTGGCCAGAGGACATGAAATCCCCTGCCGGTTGGATTCTGCTGCTGGACCTGGATGTCCCCACAGCCTCGGATTCCGTGTCCAGTCTTAATGTCTTCAGCCAGGGCGAGCTATCTAGCTTCCAGCCCCTGGCACTCGCTCCTGCTCCTACAGAGCTCCTTGCTGACACTTTCCCTGTGTCTGTAACTGTCTCCAGGCTCTGACTCAACTGACTAATCCCGCCCCAGACCCAGTTTATAAGGGTAGATTCCTCCCCTCCCAGGTCTGAGCGGGCGGTGTTGCATGCTTAGGGTTCCTGACCAGAGAAACCTCCCACTTGCTCTCAGACGTAATATTTCTATTACTGTGGTAACCAGACCCCTGGGGTGCTACATTTACCTGTGGAGAAGATCGCCGCCATTGTTGTGCCGCCGAGCGGGAAGAAGGGGGTAACCGCGGGAAACTGAGAGGCTTACCTGCTGAAGCGCGATAAGCACCGGACACGCCCCACGCCTCGTCGTCAAACCAGGAAGCGCCAGGTCCTGGAAGGTGCCTTGGTGAGCGCTCTGACGTAGGACGCAAGTGACGCAAGGTCCTGAAGGAAGACCGTCACCTGAGGAGCTGCGGCCTACCGGAAGAAAAGAAAAGAAGGTAGGCCACGGTTCGCTAGGGGGGCGCCAGAATGTCCAAAGAACAACACAACTCCGGAGTACCGTTTAACGGCCCTGATGATCAACCCGCGCCAGGTGCCGAGCAGGCCGGTGCAGCCGCTCCACCAGCAGGGCTTGTAACCCCTGTCATACCTATGGCCCTACCGAACATCCCTGGAGCGAAGTGGCTCCCCCAGTACAGCGGCAAACCAGATACCCTCTCTGGATTCAAAAGGAAAATATGCGGTATACTAGACATGTACTCTATGACAGGCAAGCAAAGAGCCGCTGTTGTATTGGGACTATTGACTGGTGCTGCAGAGCGAGAAGTAGAAGCCTGGTCAGCCGCAGACCAGGAGTCAGTGTCCGCAATCTTTAAAAAGTTACAGACTGTCTTTGAGAATCATACTGAGACAGACCTCCGGATGAGGTTCTACAACTGCTCTCAGCAACCAGAGGACAGTGTTCGGGACTATGCCTGGCGTTTACAAGGGGCCGTGTGTGCTCTGAAACAGGTTAGTCCAACCAGCATCAATAATGAAAATAAAATGCTGAAGGAACAGTTTATCCGGGGACTGAGGTCTCAAGAGGAGAGCAGGACTGTGCATTGGTGGTCCCTGGATCATCCAGATGCCACCTTTGACACCCTTAAGGACATGGCTATAAAAGGACTGCAGCCCCTGGAAACAACTGCTATCCAATGTTACCAGGGTGGGGCCACCCCAGTGCCTGCAGCGTCCACCTTTTCCCCGGTGGCTGCTGAAGCCAAGGTGCAAGCAGCGTCCCCAAGTGAGCTGGACAGCCTGCACTTTGAAGTGCGTCAGTTGAGCAAAACCCTGACCATTGTACTGAGTGCCATGCAGCTGCGGACGGAGCCCGAGGAAGAACGAAGGATCCTGCTAGCCGACAGCCCTGAGGATGTCCCCTGTATGAGAAGGAGGAGGAGGACAACGCCACCCCCTGGGAGGACCAGCGAACAATGCCTCCTGCCGAAGGACCCTGTCTGCCGCCGCTGCCACAAGACAGGTCACGCCGTCCGGAGCTGTCCTTTAAATGAGCAAACCCTGGGGCAGAGGGCCAACACCCAGGAGTAGACCCCTCAGACCCATCAAACTGGTACCGCAGGTTCGTGGGAGGAAGACCTTTCCTGTCCATCGTGCTGGACGGCATCGCGACACCTGCTCTGCTGGACACAGGATCTCAGGTAACCATCATGCCTGATGTCCTCTACAAAAGGTTCTGGTCCATAGACAAACTTCACCCACCAGATCCAAATCTTTCCGTGTATGCCTCAAACAGCCTCCCCCTTTACCTAGTCGGGGTTAAGGATGTGGCAGTAAAGGTGGGAAGAGTGGAGCTGAAGGACCAGGGACTAATTGTAGTAGAGACTAATCCTGATGATACAGACTTGTATATGGTACTTGGCACAAATATTGTTAGTAACTGTTTGGGAGAAGTGTTGTTCTTGCTCCAACAGATGGCTGACACTGCCAGACCAGGGCAGAGAAGGACGCTGCAGAAAGAGATCCGAGCCCTTATGTACCAGCAACAAGTAAAGCTAACAGGCGGTGAAATTGGTAATGTATGGGTGACAGACCCCATACCCATTGTGATTCCCCCGATGAGTGAAATGCTGATTTGGTGTAGAGCAGCAATAGGTCTCAAAGGACAGAGCTACCAGGCGGTAGTAGAGCCCCTTAGCTCAGAGCATAGACCTACACTCTTAACTGCCAGAGGGGTTGTGGATGTACGCAATGGGAGGGGGTCCGTCCGTCTTCTGAACTATGGGGAGGACGAGGTTAGATTACCACGCTATGCCACTGTTGCCAAATTGTACACAGTAAATAACAACTCCATACACATGACGGAGTCCTTAACCTCACCAGACGAAGTGGAGGATAATGACCCGGGAACCCAGGTGGAGGATTGGTGTCAACAGCTCCATGTTGGGACAGACACCACTCTTGCCCATTAGAAGCAGGGTGTACACCGGGTGGTTCAGGAACACGCGCCGGTATTCAGTAAGCACCCACTTGACTTTGGGAGGATTAAGGGGGTTCAACACCATATCCCCACAGGTGACCATCCACCCATCAAAGAACGTTACAGGCCTATACCACCAGCACATTACCAGAAGGCGAAGGAGATGTTGCACGGCATGAAGAAGGCAGGGGTAGTAAGGGATAGTTGTAGTCCCTGGGAAGTTCCCCTAGTTCTAGTCAGGAAAAAGGACGGAAGCATGAGAATGTGTGTAGATTACAGACAAGTAAATCGCATTACACATAAAGATGCATACCCTTTACCACGTATAGTGGAATCCCTGGCTGCCTTAAAGTCTGCAAATTACTTCTCCACCCTTGACCTCACTAGTGGGTACTAGCAAGTAGCTGTTGCTGAGGAGGATCGGGAGAAGACGGCCTTCACCACCCCGATGGGACTCTGCGAGTTCAACAGTATGCTGTTTGGACTCTGCAATGCCCCCGAAATGTTCCAGAGATTGATGGAGTGCTGTTTGGGACACCGCAATTTTGAGACTCTACTACTATACCTGGATGACGTGATAGTGTACTCCAAAATGTATGACGACCACTTGAAGCACCAGGCGGTATGGGATGAAGCTGTAGCCCTCAAAGTGCCACCTGCTCAAGCGAAAGGTACAGTACCTGGGGCACATCGTTAGTCCAGAGGGAGTAGCACCAGACCTGGAGAAGGTCACTGCCATCCAGAAATGGCAGGAGCCGAAGAGCCTTAAGGAGGTACGTCAGTTCCTGGGACTAGTCGGGTATTAGCAGAGGTTTGTGAAGGACTATACCAAGAAAGCGGCGCCTTTGCAAGATCTCCTGGTAGGACACTCCGTGAGAGGCAGAAACCCCCCGTTCCAGTGGGGTAAGGAGCAAGCTGAATCCTTTGAGGTGATGAAGGGGATCCTGACAGGCGAAGAGATCCTAGCCTACCCTGACTACAGCCAACCGTTCCTGCTGTACACTGATGCTAGCAACGAGGGATTAGGAGCTGTGTTAAGTCAGAAGCAGAATGGCCGAGAGAAGGTGATCGCCTATGCAAGCAGGAAGCTCCGCCCGACCGAGAGGAACCCAGAGAACTATAGCAGCTTCAAGTTGGAGTTCCTGGCCCTGGTCTGGGCCATCACTGAATGGTTCAAGCACTACCTGGCCTCCAGTAAGTTCACTGCCTACACTGATAACAACCCCTTGACTCATCTAGAAACAGCCAAGTTAGGAGCCATGGAGCAACGATGGGTGGCTCGGCTGTCAAACTACCAATTTACAATTAAATACCGGTCGGGCCGCAAGAATGCCAACGCCGATGCCCTGTCCAGGATGCCTCACCAGTCGGACACTGAAGAAGAAGTGGATGACCTGGAGGAGATTGAACTACCTGCCTTTCATCGGAATGGAATTGTCCACGAGCAACGAGCCTCCAGGAAGCATCGCGGTAAGACGTTAAACCCCCTGCCTCACCAAAGCTGGAAGGAGACCCAGGACAGCGACCCGGTTGTCAGCCGTATCAAAGAGCTGATAACCCAGGATGGTTCCTCCCTGGAGAAGGACGCGTCTCTACAAGCCAAGCAGCTGTGGAATGAGAAGAGCCGGCTGTTCATCTATAGAGAGAAACTGTGCCGGAGGTGCGTCAACCCCAAAACCCATGAGATGGTATGGCAAATAGTGGTGCCCAAGACAGACATCCAGATGGTGTTGGAAGCCTACCACGATCAGGCGGGGCACTTTGGCTGGAAGAAGCTAGAAACACTGCTGAAGTGTCGGATTTATTGGGTAGGAATGCGCAGTTCCATTGAGAGGTGGTGCCGGAATTGCGGACCCTGTAGCCTCAGAAGAAAAGACTACAGCAGCCAGAAGGCACCCCTGCAACCCATCAAGACGACTCGTCCCTTGGAGATCGTGGCTCTGGATCATGTCAAGCTGTCACACAGCAGGCCAGGATATTCCTTTGCCCTGACCATGGTGGATCACTACTCCCGGTTCCTGGTGGTCGCCCCCGTCAAGGATCTGACGGCAGAAACTGCGGCAAAGACATTTCAGGCGTACTTCTGCAGGCCCCATGGACACCCAGAGCAGGTGCTGATGGATCAAGGCCCAGCCTTTGAAGCCGAACTGTTCAAGGAGTTCTGCCATCTGTACGGGTGTAAAAAGATCCGGACTACACCGTACCACCCCCAAACCAACGGTCTCTGTGAAAAGATGAATAACATCGTCATCGACCTGCTGAAGACCTTACCACTAGAGGAGAGAAATCAGTGGCCAGACCTACTACCTGACCTGGTAGATTTGTACAACCACATACCTGTGAGTTTCACCAATTGTACTCCAGCATATCTCATGCGAGCAAGACCCGGGAAGTTGCCCATGGACCTGGAGCTTGGTGTAGTAGAACCAGAAGCAGATATGTCCACTGAGGACTGGGACACAACCAGACAGGAGCAGTACAGAAGAGTACAGGCCTGTGTCGAAGACAATCTCACTCGGGTAAGGGACAAGCAGGAAGCCCACTACAATAAAAGTGCACCCGCCGAACCCTTCACAACAGGAGAAGTGGTGTTAAAGAGGAAAAGGAGAAACCACAAACTCGATGACCAGTGGGAGAGAGAACCCTACACTGTGTTAAATTCAAGATTTGATAACAAGAAGACCTGTTTGATTAGCAAAGACGGAGGAATAACGACTGCAACGGTATCTAGAGACCATCTGAAGTTGTGTCCAGACCTGCTAAAGCCCCAAGTAGAAGTGCCTCTCACCGTACCGGAGGAGCCTAAAGAAGCAGTACTCCATACTGACTTAGGAGATTTCCCGGCAGATTGGCCTCAACTAGGAGGAGCAGTAATAATATCTGTGATCCACTTCTTTCAACAGCCAGAAGACCCTCCACAGCAAGTAGAACCTGTAAGTGCTTCAGAAGAGCCTGCTCAAGAAGAATCCCCGGAAGAAGGATCCCCGGTTGGAGCAGAGCAAGAAGACCCAGCCAATGGTATACTTGCCAGTCCCGTAGAGAAGTTAAGGCAACCTTGCAGTCCCCCAACACTTAGAGCTGACAGAATGGGAGGTAGTGCAAATACTAGCGCCTCATGCATCCCAGTACCACGTAGGTCGACACGTTGAACACGAGGTCAGAACCCTGTCAGATACAGAGAATAAAGAAGAAAACTCTGATATTGTAGATAGTTGCCCCTGGGGTATTGTCTTGCGTATTTTCATGTATGTGTATCTTGATATGTGCTTTGCCTTACTAATGGACAATTTAAGCGATATGGACACTTCCCTTGTTATCTCTAGTTACCCGTAAGGGTACATAAAGAACTTTGTGGCTGAGGACTGTGTGCAGCCCAAAAACTGTTTGCTGTAAATAATTGCACTCCCTGGAGTTCCCCCATTAGGTAACCTCAGAACAAAAACCTGTCTGACGTGGCAGAAGTGGAGGTCCAACTCAGGATCGCCATGCCCTGCAGCCACCCCAGGGCCTACGTTGAGGGTTTGCTTTGGACAGGTCCCTCAAGCTACCTTGTACTTTACCCGTGAGATGGACACCCCGTCATGGGACTTCACCAGAACAGACTTAAATTCTGAGGTTGCTTATTGTATGTATGTATATATTTATTATTTATAATGTTTTATTATGCAATGTTTAAGCAAAGTGCCTCCCATAAAGGGAAGAGTTATTGTTGTTACCTGTTATAAAAATTACTTCAGTCCGGGAGTACTGACCTTTGCTAGGGGGGAATGTGGCGCCCTGCTGCGCATTGGTACCACAGATCAAAGAGGGGTGCATGGATAAACTTCTCCACAAGAGGCCATCATAGCATTCACACACCTCCACGCTACCACCTCAGACCACCAGTTGGAGCCCAGATAGGGATATATATACTGGAGGGTGGAGTTAAGCAGTCAGTCTGTTGAGAGGTGCCCCTGCAGTAGCTAGCCTGCAGTGGAGCTCAGTCAGTTCAGTCCAGACTCAGTGAGCTCAGATTAGTGAGCCAGGAGCGTGCCGATGCCAAAAGAGCGGTGAAGAGTAGCGAGGCCTACTTCCCATGTGAAGCCTAGTGAGGGCCCCGAGCGTGGCCGAAGGCGAGTGGAGTAAGCAAGCAACATAGGGGGCAGAGGAGCTTAACCAGCTCACCCCAAAACCATTTACTGGACACCGGGTCCGCGCCTACAGGGCGCCTATAACCCCAGCAGGAATAACCGGAACCCCTGGAGAACTATACGTCCCAGGTTCACCAGAAGCTGACTGATATACCAGGGCCAGGAGTCACGGAGGCCCAAGAGACCAGGGAGTGTGAACTCCAACAGAAGGCCCTACCACCAGGTCAGCAGGTGCAAGACAGAGACCAAGTTAGGCCTAGCTCCAGGCAGGTCAGAAACTTATCAAGGAAAGGCAAGGAGCAGGAGTCCCCACACCCGCTCACTGGGGAGAGTCCTGATATGCACCCTTCACCCTGAAGTACCCTGGACCGTGACAGAAACGCCACTAGTAAAGGTACTGAATTTGACTGTTGTGTGTGTGCCTATTCTTCCTCCGACCCGGCTGGGTCCCCTCTGTCCTGCATCCCCTCTCCTACACTGCCCTGAGGCCCCGCTCCACCTGTGGGGAGCCACACCAACTAAGCTGCCTGAACACTGGCCTCAGAGAACTGTCACAGCGCTGGTGATCTTCACCAGACACCACAGGTGGCGTCACGAACATTCCCTATCCCATATAACTTCCCCCCTTCTTTTAAGAATAACCCCAGGGTACGGGCCAGGGAGCCGACCACCGCGACATCCCCCAAGATCAGGCAACAACAAGGCCCGGGCGCCGAGTAGTCCCCATCCCCTGGGCGCGTCATCAGAGTCGGGGAATCTCTGTTTTGGCCATTTTTGCCAGATGAGAACGAGCTCCTATTAATTTTGTACACCCTGATAAAGGGTGTGGCATCCAGAGGCCACACCCCTCATTACACAAATATGCGTAGTCTCATCTGCTTTATCAGCAATCAGGTTTATACATTAAGCTCAGAGGTGAGAAATCTGCAGAAATTGGCGATTTGTCACAATACACACTGGTCTGAGAATTCTGCACACAGTGTTCACTGCAGCAAAGGAGGCAAAGACTGATGAGAAGTATATCTGTATATTTAGCATCGGTAAATATTATTAGCATTCAGCAATTACATACAATTTCCCCCGTTTGGTTATTACATAAACACTTTTATCAGGAATTAGATTGATCGCTGCTTTTACGAGCCGGTAATGAGTAATGACAGCGAGATTTACATGATAAGACAACGGCTGTCTTCTTCTTCTCTTCTCCTTGCTTCTGCTCTTCTCATCTCCATTTCTTCCTTGTGCAAGTGATGCAGCAGCAACATGGACAGTGGCACCCTGACTCCCCCAGGATTTCTTTCTTTCTCTCTATTTTTTTCTTCCTCTCTTCTCTTTTCTTTCTCTCTTCTTATCTCATTCTCTTTTTTCTTCATTTCCGCCTCATGTATATACTCCAGAAGGAACTTCTTCCGTTCCCTCCAGTCTCTCCGGGGATTTCTTTCTTGGCTCAGCCGATATTTGACGTCTTCCAGAGCATTATGAAGAATGGTCAGGATATCTCTGGTTCTCCCCCTAGTTTTGATATGATCTTTCTCCGTGTAGTTCTCTACAGATATTACAACCTCGGCTCCCATCAGCTTGATTGCCTTCTCAGCCTCCATGAAGTTTCCACTATTTTTTTTGGTGATGACAACGATCGGTTTTACTCCTGCAAGAGACACAGATGTGAGATAATGTTCTGGGTGATTCCACCATTACTGTATTCATGGTTTAGTAGATGATCGGCAGCGATCGCATCATCTAATGATGAGACCTGGGGAAGGATCCATGTGAGGCCAGAGGTCACACATGGAGAAGGTGAGGAGATAACATCAATAATTCTATGTACGGCTGCAGAATATTCATCTCCTGGAAACACATCTAGGACTTGGGGTGAAGAAGTCCCCAAATTTATAATCAACAAACGGGAAATTGTGGAACACTCTTGGCCAAATGTAAGACCATGAAAAACAATATAAGACGGTTGATGGATTCTGCGTCCATCATCTTATGTATTAATAATGGCAAAAAAACTCCAAGTTCATGAATAGCGGAGTGAGTCCATAACTGGCTCTTATCAAATCCTGAGAGGGAGCTGCTGCAGCCGCTTTACCCGCTGTCAAAATACCTTATTAGTGACAAATCAAGAGTTTACACATCAGAAAAGAGCCCATTTACAGGGGAAAGTCACAAATAATCCAATTGTATCTATTATCACTGCAAAGTATAAAAGAAATATTCTAAATAGAAAAATATAAGACGTACATAAAACACAAGTGTTGTGAATTGATTAAAAAGCAATATCATAAGTAGTCAGTACTGGTAATGTATGAGGAGTGCACTGTGACTGGTAATGTATGAGGGGTGCACTGTGACTAGTAATGTATGAGGAGTGCACTGTGACTGGTAATGTATGAGGAGTGCACTGTGACTGGTAATGTATGGGGGGAGCACTGTGACTGGTAATGTATGAGGAGTGCACTGTGACTGGTAATGTATGAGGAGTGCACTGTGACTGGTAATGTATGGGGGGAGCACTGTGACTGGTAATGTATGAGGAGTGCACTGTGACTGGTAATGTATGAGGAGTGCACTGTGACTGGTAATGTATGAGGGGAGCACTGTGACTGGTAATGTATGAGGAGTGCACTGTAACTGGTAATGTATGAGGAGTGCACTGTGACTGGTAATGTATGAGGGGTGCACTGTGACTGGTAATGTATGAGGGGAGCACTGTGACTGGTAATGTATGAGGGGAGCACTGTGACTGGTAATGAATGAGGAGTGCACTGTGACTGGTAATGTATGAGGGGTGCACTGTGACTGGTAATGTATGAGGGGAGCACTGTGACTGGTAATGTATGAGGGGAGCACTGTGACTGGTAATGAATGAGGAGTGCACTGTGACTGGTAATGTATGAGGGGTGCACTGTGACTGGTAATGTATGAGGGGAGCACTGTGACTGGTAATGAATGAGGAGTGCACTGTGACTGGTAATGTATGAGGGGTGCACTGTGACTGGTAATGTATGAGGAGTGCACTGTGACTGGTAATGTATGAGGAGTGCACTGTGACTGGTAATGTATGAGGAGAGCACTGTGACTGGTAATGTATGAGGAGAGCACTGTGACTGGTAATGTATGAGGAGTGCACTGTGACTGGTAATGTATGAGGGGAGCACTGTGACTGGTAATGTATGAGGGGTGCACTGTGACTGGTAATTTACGTGGAGTGCACTGTGACTGGTAATGTATGAGGGGTGCACTGTGACTGGTAATGTATGAGGAGAGCACTGTGACTGGTAATGTATGAGGAGTGCACTGTGACTGGTAATGTATGAGGGGAGCACTGTGACTCGTAATGCATGAGGGGTGCACTGTGACTGGTAATGTATGAGGAGAGCACTGTGACTGGTAATGTATGAGGAGTGCACTGTGACTGGTAATGTATGAGGGGAGCACTGTGACTGATAATGTATGAGGAGAGCACTGTGACTGGTAATGTATGAGGAATGCACTGTGACTGGTAATGGGTAATGTATGAGGGGAGCACTGTGACTGGTAATGTATGAGGAGTGCACTGTGACTGGTAATGTATGAGGGGAGCACTGTGACTGGTAATGTATGAGGAGCGCACTGTGACTGGTAATGTAAGAGGAGTGCACTGTGATTGGTAATGTTTGAGGAGAGCACTGTGACTGGTAATGTATGAGGGGAGCACTGTGACTGATAATGTATGAGGAGAGCACTGTGACTGGTAATGTATGAGGAGAGCACTGTGACTGGTAATGTATGAGGAGTGCACTGTGACTGGTAATGTATGAGGGGTGCACTGTGACTGGTAATGTATGAGGAGTGCACTGTGACTGGTAATGTATGAGGAGTGCACTGTGACTAGTAATGTATGAGGGGTGCACTGTGACTGATAATGTATGAGGGGAGCACTGTGACTGGTAATGCATGAGGGGTGCACTGTGACTGGTAATGTATGAGGAGTGCAATGTACCTGGTAATGTATGAGGGGAGAACTGTGACTGGTAATGTATGAGGAGTGCACTGTGAATGGTAATGTATGAGGAGTGCACTGTGACTGGTAATGTATGAGAAGTGAACTGTGAATGGTAATGTATGAGGAGTGCACTGTGACTGGTAATGTATGAGGAGTTGTCACGAAAAACACTTGGTCTGGCCTTGCAGCCCTCTGGCGCCCCCTTATTCTGCTGGTCAAGCACAGTATTAACCGAGGATAAGCACGGGCGCAGCTGCTCTAATTTATGTCGACTATTGTGGCACGTGATGTGACAGGACGTATATATATCACCAGTTCCTTCCAGGAACGTATATATACCTCCGTCCTGCCACCCTCAAACCACAGTATCACATAAATACTGGTATACTGCCACCACCGATCGTTTAACAGGTGGATCGGGTACCCGTTAGGTAACGTGAATTAGCGAGTGAGGAACGTGTTTGCTCGACATAGGACAAGAAGAACGAAGCTGGTAAATAATAATGATTTACTCCCGAAAGTGGGCAATGTTTACAAAAGATATACAAGATATTATAAAAGAGACAATTTACATATATGCATAAAACAGTTATTAAAATAAAAGGGGTAAATAATAGCAAAACCTGCGCCATGAGGTGATGGTCTCAGATTCTGTGGGGGGGGAGACTCCCCGGAAATTAGATGTGATTCCTCCACGCAGCGAGGAGTGCTTGCATCTGACGTCCCGGGGTAAGAATGAAGTAAAATGTCCGTTATGGTTTTTAGCAAGGGGCCAAAATATTAGGAGACACCCATGTTGTTTACCTCACATGGGGGCTCGATTTTGTTAACCCACCCAGCTGTACAAGACATAAAAATCCTTCAGATTTCATATCTTGGAATGGGGGGGTCCCACATCCAAGATGGAGACATCATGTTTGCCGTCACCAATATTCATGAAGATGGATATCAAATATGATATCTCTATGACGCTCAGAAGCTCAGAACCCATTTTCCGGGTTTCCGGTGGTTTCTCAGTTATGCAAGATATACTATTATAATTGGGAAAAGGTGAGCATTCCAAAAATGTGGTCCCTGTGTTTGTGACAGTCATGTGCATTATTAAACTCGACATTAAAAGTTTGTACAGTGAAACAATAGGATTGTAGGGAATTTCCAGTTTATACCAGAATGCTTGCTCTTGGCTGAGGTTTTATGGCGGTTATAAAAATTCCTTGTTTGGGGTGAGAAAGAGTGAGTTCTATGTCGGTCTCTTCCAAATGAGCAGGGGGTGGAGATTTAAGACATCTCTCATTTTTTAAACTAGGACAAAAATACATTTTGCCTGACACCTCCCTCTTTTTAGACTGCGCTATGGAGGTAGGACCTTCTGGTACTCCTCCAGGCGTATCTCTGGAGGCTCCCCTCGCCGGTACAACCCATCGGCATTGCCATGCTGGCGGCCTTTGCGGTGTTGAACGGTAAATCGTACTGCTGGAGGGTGAGGCTCCAGCGTAACAACCTTCCGTTGGCACCGGACATGGTGTGCAGCCAACTCAGGGGGTTGTGGTCAGTCACGACAGTGAAGGGGCGCCCGTACAAGTAAGGCTGTAAGCGGTGCAGGGCCCATACAATGGCCAGGCACTCCTTCTCTATGGTGGAATAGGCCACTTCCCTCGGCAGCAGTTTCCGGCTTAGGTACAACACGGGGTGTTCTTGGTTCCCCGAGTCGACCTGGCTGAGTACAGCACTCACTGGCGTCGGTCTGTACAAAGAGTGGCCGTGGGCTGTCGACCGCCTTTAGCACAGGAGAGCTGCTCAGGGCAGTTTTCAAAGCCCGAAAGGCCACCTCGCATTCATCTGTCCATTTGACTGAATGGGGTAGGCTCCTCCTGGTGAGGTCTGTCAAGGGCTTCGCAAGGCTACTATAGTCTTGTACAAAGCATCTATAGTACCCTGTGGTGCCCAAGAAGGACTGCACCTGCTACTTGGTCCTGGGGGTGGGCCAGGACACGATAGCATCCACCTTCCCAGGCTCTGGCTTCAGAGTACCCCCACCTACCCGGTGCCCCAGGTTGTGGACCTCGTTCATGCCCATCTGGCACTTTCCTGGTTTGATGGTGAAGCCCGCCTGGTGAATGCACCCGAGCACCTGCTGCAGATGCTCGAGGTGATCCTCCCAGGTGGGACTGAAGACGGCAATGCCATCCAGGTACGCCACTGCGTACCTCTCCAGTCCCTGGAGCAGGTGGTTGACCATTCGCTGGAAAGTGGCAGGGGCATTTTTCATGCCAAAAGGCATGACCGTAGATTCATACAATCCAAAGGGGGTGATAAAGGCAGACTTCTCCTGGGCCCCGGGGCTCAAGGGAATCTGCCAATATCCCCGACTCAGATCCATAGTGGAGAGATAGCTTGCGCTGGCTAACCGCTCCAGCAGCTCCTCAATGCGTGGCATTGGTTGTGCGTCAGAGGCTGTGATAGCGTTGAGCCCCCTGTAGTCCACACAGAACCGGGTGGTCTGGTACTTCTTTGGCACCAGGACTACAGGTGAGGCCCACGCGCTCTTGGTCCGCTTAATCACCCCCAACTGCAGCATCTCCTCGACCTCCTGGTGCATGACATGCTGCACCTCGTCGGAGAATCGAAGGCTGTCCGTCGGAGTGGGGCATGATTCCCGGTGTCCATTTCATGGACTGCCGCCTCAGTCCTGCCAGGCAGGTTGGTGAACACTGCTTGGAAGGGTTTCAGCACTGCTCGCATCTGAGACCTCTGGTCTGCGGAAAGCAAGGCGCTTATCTCTACATCCTCTAGGGACCCGCTGGCCTTCGCTTGGGCCAGCATGTCCAAAAGGGGGTCGTCCTCCCCATCCTCGGGCAGGCTGCAGACCGGTAGGACACAGGCTCCATGTTCTTGATAAGTCTTCATCATATTAACGTGAAAAGCCTTCCACCTACCCTGCGCGTGGTCAAGAGTGATCACGTAGGTGACCGGGTTGAGATGTTGGTGAATGACGTACGGGCCTTCCCAGGCCGCCTGAAGCTTGTCCTTTGGTACGGGGACCAGCACCCACACCTTCTGACCCACCTGTTAGGGCCGCTCTCGGGCGTTCTGGTCGTACCAATGCTTCTGGTCAGCCTGGGCTTGCACCATGTTGTCATGCACCAACTGCGTCAAGGTCTGCATCTTGTCACGGAAGCGCATCACATACTCCACGATGGACACTCCTGGGGAGCTTGGCTCTTCTTCCCAGAATTCCCTTATCAACCCAAGGGGTCCTCGGACACGCCTGCCATACAGGAGCTCAAAGGGGGAGAACCCCGTCGAGGCCTGTGGAACCTCTCTGCAAGCAAATAACAGGTGTGGGAGGTAATGCTCCCAGTCGCGTCCCTGGGTCTAAACCAGCATTTTTAACTTCTGTTTGAGGGTACTGTTGAATTGCTCACACAAACCATTGGTTTGGTGATGATACACGCTCGATACCAGATGCTGCACCTGCATTTTCTTACATAGGGCCTCCATTAAGTGAGACATGAACTGGGTCCTCTGGTCGGTAAGCATCTCCCTGGAAAAGCCTACTCGCGAAAAGATGGCCAAGAGGGCATTCGCCACATTATCCGCCCTAACTGAGGACAGGGCTACTGCCTCAGGATACCGGGTAGCATAGTCTACCATGGTAAGGATGAAACATTTTCCAGAGCTGCTGGGTATGGCCAGTGGTCCCACAATGTCCTCAGCAATCCTCTGGAAAGGCTCCTCTATCACTGGCAAAGAGATCAGGGGGGCTTTGGGAGCTGGCCCTGACTTTCCCACTCTTTGACACGTGGTACAGGAGCGACAGTAGTTCACCACATCCGTCCCCATTTTGGGCCAATAAAAGTGGTGAGACAGCCGGGCCTTGGTTTTGCTGACCCCCAAGTGTCCAGCGAGTGGAATTTCATGGGCGATCCGCAATAACTCATCCCTGAATTGGTAGGGGACGACCAGCTGTCTTTTCCTCAGCCACTCCTGTTGGGGTGTACAGGGAACTGTCTCCCGGTACAACCTCCTTGGTCCCAGAATACCCTCTCCTTATCCGACTCGGAGGTGGGTTTCTCAGCGAGGATCCTTAACATCTCCAGGCTAGCATCTGAGTGCAGAGTAGAGATGAGCGTTGTTCTACTCGAACTGTTCGCCAATCTCAAATTCGAGCTGTTTTGGGCGGTGTTCGAGCCGTTCGGCGAACACGAACAATTTGAGAAAAATTCGGCTGTTCGAGGTTATGTTCGATAACTGTTCGTGCACCAAAATCATAACTGGATTTTTTCTCAGTAATGATGAAAATTAATGTTAATACGCAGTTTGAGTGTACAGCGGGGTGGGGGGAGGGGCAGGGGATGGATCTCTGCAGGAACAATGAAGATCTCCATTTTTTTTTTCTCTTTCCCGCATTTACAGTGGGGAGGTGCAATCTGTCAGCCTATCAGCAGCGCACACACGGAGCGAAGTGCTTTTTTTCACACAAGCAAGGGCATGTGTCATTGGCAGTGTATGTCACATGTCCTTGCCCTATAAGACCAAGCCATTTTCCCCGTCGCCACCATTTTCTCACTGCTGCAGCTGCGTGTTAGACGGCACCGCTGTTGCTGTGTGCGCTATACCTTGTTAATTTCAAGCCAATTTTCGCACAAATCTACAGATAGCTTGGGAGTAGGGAATAGTTGTGATTGCAGTCCTTTTAAGGACTAGGTTACAGCATTTCCTACGACTTTTATCAGGCAGGTCTGTGCTCTTAAATAGATAGATTGTGGGAGTAAAGACTAATTGTAATTGGAGTCCTTTTCAGGACTAGGTTACATCAGTTCCTATCAGTTTTTGCCAGGCAGGTCTGTGCCAGTGCTGTGCAAGTTTTTTTCACAGCATTTGGCTGAATCTAGCAAAGCTAATCCTTTTTGGCCTACTGCAGAGTGTGTTAGTCAGTGGAGTAGCCTATCTGTGTTGCAAGATATACCACCTGTGTATAGAATACCAATTTTTTTACTGCACCTAGTGAAGTAAAATCTTTTGGGCATAGCATCATTCTATTAGTCCATCTATACTGACCTACGTCAGGTTGCAAATTGAATATAATTTTTTTCTGCATCTACCTCTGAAAAAATATTGGGCTTCTAGCTGTGTGTGGGACTTGTTCTATTAGTCCATCTATACTGACCTCCATCAGGTTGCAAACTGAATATATTTTTTTTTGCATCTACCTCTGAAAAAATATTGGGCTTCTAGCTGTGTGTGGGACTTGTTCTATTAATCCATCTATACAGACCTCCATCAGGTTGCAAACTGAATATATTTTTTTCTGCATCTACCTCTGAAAAAATATTGGGCTTCTAGCTGTGTGTGGGACTTGTTGTATTAGTCCATCTATACTGACCTCCATCAGGTTGCAAACTGAATATATTTTTTTCTGCATCTACCTCTGAAAAAATATTGGGCTTCTAGCTGTGTGTGGGCCTTGTTCTATTAATCCATCTATACAGACCTCCATCAGGTTGCAAACTGAATATATTTTTTTCTGCATCTACCTCTGAAAAAATATGTGGCCTTCTAGCAGTGTGTGGGACTTTCTCTATTAGTCCATCTATACTGACCTCCATCAGGTTGCAAATTAAAAATAATTTTTATCTGCATCTATAGTACCTCTGAAAAAATATTTGGGCTTCTAGCTGTGTGTGGGACTTGTTCTATTAGTCCATCTATACTGACCTCCATCAGGTTGCAAATTGAATATAATTTTTATCTGCATCTAGCTCTGAAAAAATATTTGGCCTTCTAGCAGTGTGTGGGACTTTCTCTATTAGTCCATCTATACTGACCTCCATGAGGTTGCAAATTGAATATAATTTTTATCTGCATCTACCTCTGAAAAAATATTTGGGCTTCTAGCTGTGTGTGGGACTTGTTCTATTACTCCATCTATACTGACCTCCATCAGGTTGCAAATTAAAAATATTTTTTTCTGCATCTACCTCTGAAAAAATATTGGGTTTCTAGCTGTGTGTGGGACTTGTTGTATTAGTCCATCTATACTGACCTCCATCAGGTTGTAAATTAAAAATAATTTTTATCTGCATCTACAGTACCTCTGAAAAAATATTTGGGCTTCTAGCTATGTGTGGGACTTGTTCTATTAGTCCATCTATACTGACCTCCATCAGGCTGCAAATTGAATATAATTTTTATCTACATCTAGCTCTGAAAAAATATTTGGCCTTCTAGCAGTGTGTGGGACTTTCTCTATTAGTCCATCTATACTGACCTCCATCAGGTTGCAAATTGAATATAATTTTTATCTGCATCTAGCTCTGAAAAAATATTTGGCCTTCTAGCAGTGTGTGGGACTTTCTCTATTAGTCCATCTATACTGACCTCCATCAGGTTGCAAATTAAAAATAATTTTTATCTGCATCTACCTCTGAAAAAATATTTTTGCTTCTAGCTGTGTGTGGGACTTGTTCTATTAATCCATCTATACAGACCTCCATCAGGTTGCAAACTGAATATAATTTTTTTCTGCATCTAGGTCTGAAAAAATATTTGGCCTTCTAGCAGTGTGTGGGACTTGTTCTATTACTCCATCTATACTGACCTCCATCAGGTTGCAAACTGAATATATTTTTTTCTGCATCTACCTCTGAAAAAATATTGGGCTTGTAGCTGTGTGTGGGACTTGTTCTATTAATCCATCTATACAGACCTCCATCAGGTTGCAAACTGAATAAAAAATTTTTCTGCATCTACCTCTGAAAAAATATTTGGGCTTCTAGCTGTGTGTGGGACTTGTTCTATTAATCCATCTATACTGACCTCCATCAGGTTGCAAATTGAATATAATTTTTTTCTGCATCTAACCCAGCCAATAGTTTTGGCCTGATACCACAGTTTGGCCACTCAGCTCTGCTCGGTTCCCATCCATTGTTTTTTTGTGCAAACAACTCCAGAGTTGTGAATTAGTTAACCACCAAAATGAGTGGAAAAAGGCCTGCTGCTGGTGGAAAGGGGAATAGGCGTGTTGGGAAGGGGAAAAAAGGTTGTGTCCGTGGGGTAGGTGTTAAAGCAACAGTAACATCTGCAGAAGAAAGACCATCTTCCAGCCAAACTAAAATGTCTACTTCTTTTAGCGGACAATGTGATAAGATCCCTTTCTTACGGCCACGCCAATCGCTACAAATTCCAGATGAGGCACAAAAACAGCAGGTGCTTCAACGGATATCATGTGCTCCTTTAAGTGGGCTCTCCTCCACATCAACTTCAACATCACAAATACTCCAGTCCTCAAAGGTGTCACCCCAATCGCACTTGCTTCCTCACAGCTCCCAAATCTCCAGCTGCCCGTCTGAGTATGAGGTAGAACAGATGGTTGAGTCTGCAGAGCTGTTTACTCATACTATAGCCTGGGAATCAGAGGTCGACTCCAGCGCTTCTGTGAATCCAGACGAGGAAATGATCTGCACTGATGCCCAGAATCTTTATGAGTCGGATCCAGGACCAGACGCAGAAGGTTCTGACCATAATGTAGACCCTCATTCCCAAACTGTAACTCCTGTTGGTGGAGACAATGAGGAAGACGATGATAAGACTCAAATACCTGATTGGAGCGACAACTTTAGTTTTTTGTCAGGGCAGGAACAGGTTGGCTCTGAGGACGACGGGTGTGATAACGCACAGAGTGATGATGATGAGGTTGGAGATCCCACTTACTGTCAACCCACAGTCAGCCAAGAGATGAGGTCAGCAGAGGAGGTGGAGGAAGATGCTAGTGACGACGAGGTCAGGTTGCGCCTTCCTGGACAGAGACGTAGTACTGGAAGCACGTCAACAACTGCATCCTCAAACACAACTCTGCCTCTCACCACAAGTCGTGGTGGCTCTTCAGGTCGCATGGGTGCTAAG
This sequence comes from Phyllobates terribilis, assembly GCF_046119375.1. Taxonomy (NCBI): domain Eukaryota; kingdom Metazoa; phylum Chordata; class Amphibia; order Anura; family Dendrobatidae; genus Phyllobates; species Phyllobates terribilis. The sequence continues at coordinate 405,029,668 of NW_027362769.1, read as the reverse complement.
CCTTGCATAGCCTGGGCATTTTTTCAGATCGATAAAGATGACCCAACTCGTGTTATCTGTAACATTTGTCAGCAAAAGCTAAGTAGAGGCCAAAAAATACATAGTTTGAGTACTTCATGCATGAACCGGCACATGGACATGAAGCATAAGTTGCAGTAGGAAGCTCAGTGTGCTACAATGCGGCCTAGCCGGCCGGGCCAACCGCCGTCTGCCATATCTTGTGCATCCGCGGCCTCTTCATCCTCTGTGACTGGGGGGACAGCAGTCACACCTGTTTTGGGGCGCAGACCTGCCACCTCTTTACCCGCAACAGCCAGCGTGATTGGCAGGTCATCATTTTCTTTGGAGGTGGTAACACCAGCTGGTGTTGAGCGCTGTCCGACATCGATAGCACCACCTTTGGATCAAGGCAACCTAACATGTCCGCCTGCATCTTCCTCACAGACCGGCAGTTTGCCGGGGACACCCTTATCAACCCCGTCTAAGCACAATAGCCAGCCCTCGGTCCCTCAGATGTGGACAAGTAAAAGACCATTTCCTCCTAGCCATGAGAAAGCTAAGAGGTTGAATTTCACCATCTGCAAGCTCTTGGCTACAGAAATGCTGCCTTTCCGCCTGGTGGACACAGAGGATTTTCGATACCTTATGTCCGTCGCAGTGCCCCAGTACCAGATGCCCAGTCGGCACTACTTCTCAAAGAAAGGTGTGCCTGCGCTCCACCAGCATGTCGCACACAACATCACCGCTTCTTTGAGAAACTCTGTGTGTGACAGGGTGCATTTCACCACAGACACTTGGACGAGTAGGCATGGACAGGGGCATTACATGTCGCTGACTGGGCACTGGGTAACTATTGTGACAGCAGGACAAGGGGCTGCTGTCCAAGTCTTGCCGTCCCCACGAGTTGTGCGTCAATCCTCTTTATGTCAAAGTTCCTCCACTGCTTCTGCCTCCTCAACCTCCTCTCGGTCTTCCACCTGCACCCAAAGCCTGTCTGGTCATGCCACAAGCTTTCTAACTGCGCAGAAGGGATCCTGCACACCTCCTTACTATGCTGGCAGTAGGGCTCAACGTCATCAGGCGGTTTTTACATTGAAATGTCTGGGAAATGTGAGTCACACAGCTGAGGAGTTGTGGTCAGCTCTGGAGAACCAATTTCATGAATGGTTGTCTCCACTGGACCTGAAACCAGGGAAGGCCGTGTGCGACAATGCTGCAAACCTGGGTGCGGCCCTTCGCCGGGGCAATGTCACACACGTGCCTTGTATCGCTCACGTGTTGAACCTGGTTGTCCAGCAATTTTTAGCCCACTATCCCAGACTAGATGGCCTTCTGCAGAGGGCACGGTCGCTGTGTGCTCACTTCCGCCGTTCGCATCCCGCAGCTCAGCGACTTACATCTCTACAGAAGTCGTTGGGCCTGCCACTTCACCGGCTAAAATGCGATGTGCCTACCCGGTGGAATTCAACTCTGCACATGTTGCAGCGACTGTGGCAGCACCGACAAGCCCTGGTGCAATACGTTCTGACGTATAGCCTGGGCCAACGAGATCCAGAGGTGGGGCAAATCACGCTGGAGGAGTGGTCTCAGATCAGGGACCTATGCACCCTTCTGCACAGTTTTGAAATGGCGACGAAGATGTTTAGTGCTGACGATGCCATTATCAGCATGACTATTCCGGTGATTTACATGCTGGAGCACATGTTAAACAGAATTCGGAGTCAGGTGGTGGCACAAGAGGAGGTGGAGGAAGTAGAGGAGGAGGAGTTGTATGCGGAAGGGCTAACATCTGCAAGGTCCAGGCAGTCGGCAGCACCAAGGCGGCAGGCATGTGAGGGTGGGGGAGATGGTTTTACCAGGGCGCATGGTAGCAGCCAAACTAGTGAGGAAGGTGCAGGAGCCCAGGAAGAAGTGGAGGACGAACTGATGGAAGACTCATCAGATGAGGGAGACCTTGATCACATTTCTGTTGTGCGAGGTTGGGGGGAGAGGACAGAGGAAGGAAGCATGATTGTTACCTCGCCACCAACACAACAGGGACTTGGTGCTCCTGGATGCGCAACACACATGAGTGCCTTCTTGCTGCACTACCTGCAACATGACCCTCGAATTGTGAGAATTAGAAATAATCCTGACTACTGGGTTGCCACACTGTTAGATCCCCGGTACAAAAGTAAATTTGCAGAAATTATTCCTGCCATAGAAAGGGATGCACGCATGCAGGAGTATCAGCAGAGACTGTTGCAGAATCTTACATGTGCTTTTCCACAAAATACCAGTGGTGCACGTAGTGAATCTCACAGTTCCAACTTGCCAAACGTGGGACCGTCAAGTGTTCAGCACTCAAACCGTAACAGAACCACAGTATCTGCTGGTAACATCAATTTTGCGGAATCATTTCACCACTTTTTTAGCCCATCCTTTGCAAGGCCACAGGAGACAAGAAGTCTGACACATAGTCAACGCCTAGAGACGATGGTACAGGAGTATCTCCAAGTAAACATTGAAGCCATGACTGTGTCACTGGACCATTGCTCTTTTTGGGCTTCCAATCTGGATAAATGGCCGGAGCTAGCCACTTACGCCTTGGAGATCTTGTCATGCCCCGCAGCCAGCGTTCTGTCTGAACGTGTGTTCAGCGCTGCTGGTGGTGTGCTGACAGATAAGCGCACGCGGCTCTCCACTGATAATGTAGACAGACTCACGTTCATAAAGATGAACAAATCATGGATCCGAAACGACTTTTCTACCCCTGTGTCATCCTGGGGAGAGTAAAAGCTTGATGATTGGTTAAAATCACCCTACCAACCGTTTTAAGCTTTCAAATTACTAATCATGTTTATCTGTATCTTGGCTGGAAAATAATTTGGGCTTTGTAGCAGTGTGCAGCACTGATTCTATTAGGCCATCTATAATAAGCTCCACCAGATTTAAAATTACTAATCATGTTTATCTGTATCTTGGCTGGAAAATAATTTGGGCTTTGTAGCAGTGTGCAGCACTGATCCTATTAGGCCATCTATACTAAAGCTTCACCAGATTTAAAATTAATAATAATTTTTAGCTGCATCTAGCCCGGAAAATAATTTTGGGGCTCCGAGATGTGCAAGACACATAAGTGCCTTCTTGCTGCACTACCTGCAGCATGACCCTCATATTGTCAGAATTCGAAGTAATCATGACTACTGGGTTGCCACACTCTTAGATCCCCCAAACTTTTCGATCAACCTTTTCATTTTAATAAAGACCAAAAAAATGGTCATTTTTGAAATTATAAGCATTAGCAGGTTGTTAGAAACTGAAATCAAACAGTTTTCAACTCAAAACTTTATTCTAGGTGATGTTACATTTTCACATAGGACCCCTTGTTCGAAAGGAGCTTCTGAACTCTCTCGTCCATTGAATTTGTCAGGTTTTGGATGGTTTCTGCTTCAATTGTTTTGCATGAGGACAGAATACCCTCCCAGAGCTGTTGCTTAGATGTGAACTGCCTCCCGCCATCATAGACACTCCTTTTAATGATGCTCCAAAGGTTCTGAATGGGGTAGAGGTCAGGGGAGCATGGGGGTCACACCATAAGTTTGTCCCCTTTTATGCCCATATCAGCCAGAGATGCAGATGTTTTATGTGCAGCATGAGATGGTGCATTATCATGCAAAAAAATGATCTTGCTGTGAAATACACGGTTCTTCTTCTTGAACCATGGCAGGAAGTGCTGTTTGAGAAAATCCATATACATTATGGAGTTCATCTTTAGCGCCTTCAGGGATCCTAAAGGGGCCGACAATCTCTCTCCCCATGATTCCAGCGCAAAACATTACTCCACCTCCTCCTTGTTGGCGCTGTAGCCGTGTTTGCGTGGGGTGTCCATCAACCAGCCATCCTCCACTCCATCCATCTGGACCATCGAGCGCTGCACGCTACTCATCCGTGAACAAAACAGCTTTGAAATCAGTCTTCATGTAATGTTTGGCCCACTGGAGCCATTTCTGCTTGTGTGAAGTGGATAGAGGAGGTCGACAGGATGGCGTATGCACAGCTGCAAACCTCTGAAGGACCCTGCATCTTGTTGTTCGGGGACGTTGGAGGCACCAGCAGCTTCAAAAACTTGTCTGCTGCTATGACAAGGCTTTTTTGCCGCTGCTCTTTCAACCTGACGTAATTGCCTGTAGGAAAGAGTCCTCAATTTGCCCTTATCAGCACGCACACGTGTGTACTGTGAATCAGATACATACTTCTTGATTGCCAAGACACTTCATCCTGATCATCGCACAATGTTGATTGTAGTCATGCCTTGACCTAAACACTCCACAATTTGTTGCTTCTCAGCAGCCGACACATCCTTTTTCTTTCCCATTTTGGCAGAAAATGTAGGCTGCTTAATAATGTGAGACAGCCTTCTTAAGTAGTCTTGCCTTTCATTGGACACACCTGCCAAACTAATTAGCACAGGTGTCTGCAATTGCTTACAGTGATATAAAGAGCCCTGACACACATCACCATCAATGAGTTTAACTGACAAACAAACAAATTCTTCCCTTATCACTCCTAAACACTTTTTGCATAATAATTTGGAACGCAGTGTACATGTGCTTTTCCACAAAACACCAGTGGTTGACGAAGTGAATCTTACAGTTCTAACTTGCCAACCGTGGTCTGTATGGAGTTGTTCAATAAAGGGCCCAAAATTAAGATAACATAGATGGGAGAGGTCTCTATGAATAGAAATTCCTAAGTATTTGATACCCTGTGAGGGCCAGGCAAAGGGAAAGCTGGACTGGATGGAATCCTATATGGATTTGGGGAGGGAGACATCGAGGGCCTCAGACTTCGCTGCATTGATTTTAAAATTTGACCATGTAACAAAGTGATCTATTTCAGCCATAACAGCATGGATGGATATATGTGATTGAGTGATATATACTAGGACATCATCAGCAAATAGAGAGCACTTGTACTCGGTGCCTCCCACCTCAATCCACCTAATATTGGGGTTATGGCGAATTGATGAGAGCAGGTGCTCCGTCACTAGGATGTATAAGAGAGGGGACAGAGAACATCCCTGCCTTGTCCCATTGGTGATTGTGAAAGGTGATGAAAATGTTCTGACGCGCCCCCTGGGCCTTGGGACACCTGGAGCCGGACCCTTTTTGGTGGATGCTGGTGGTTGTAGTCTCCGTGGCGGCGACCCGGTTCCGTGGCTCAGGGCGGTCAAACCAGTGGCGGAACTATTTATGTGGTTTTGATGTTTAAATGTCCGACTACGCCACCCGTGGATTGCGGTCAGAGTGAACCGCCGCTCCAGGGCAGACCGCTGAGGCTGGTGTTGTGGGTGCAGCAGAGCGTAGCATAACTCCCCACGGGAGGAGTATAGCCTCAGGGCAGTGTATGTGGAGGATGGGGGTGATGGTGCAGGGCAGCAGCAGTAACGACACGGAGTCAGTGATGCAGTCCAGGGCCTTTACTCACAGTTCTTATTATCCAGACCACGTCTGCAGGTAACGGCTGCCCACGTCGTACTGTGCTCACCAGGTGAGGGACTCAGACAACTCCCAGATAACTTTGGAGCGCTTCACAGGACCCCCTTTGTGTGTCCTTTGTCTGGCCTTTCTTACCAAACCTTCTGTCCGGCTGCCTCGGGCCTCCTCTTGGTAAACTTGGCGCCAGTTTCCCTGACCCTATGTGGTGCCTTCCTAGCGGGTGTAGCGAGGGGCTGCGCCACATAAAATGTCACAGCCTCCTGTTTCTAGCTGAGGGTCGTTTCCTGCCTCCACTAGTTTCGGGGACCGGTCCCCCCCTTTGGCCTGACCCCTCCACGCAGGTGGATTCGGGCGTGTGGTGGCGACTCGCCCGTCCGCACCCCTGGGATCCCTTCGTTCCTCGTTCCTGGAGCCTTCTCCGCTCCTCTTCCTTCCTTCTCCCTCTTCCAGGCCTGGGCCTCTGTTACTAGGCCCGCCCCCGGAGCAGAGCTCATGCAGAGCCCCTGCTCCCTGCCACTTCTGCTCAGACTTCTCTGCACTGAACTAAGATGGTGCCCACCTTTTATACTCCCTTCTCAATGCACCCAGGAACTGCTTCCTCCCTGCTCCTGCACTACAGGGTTCCCCTTCCTCAGTGTTCCCTCCCGCCACTCCAGCCAGGGACAGGGACTGTCGTGCCCATCTCAGGGGCATATTGGTCGCCCTGCCCCACGGCAATGTGGTGTAATGCATGCAGGTGTCGGGTCCTGATCCACACTACATCCTTACCTGAGAGTGAGATATCACACCTCTGGGTGAGGTGCAATACCTCTGTAGCAACCGAGCCCTCAGGGTGCTACAGTTCCATTTATCTTCAGCCTAGGTGACGTATTGCGATACAGGGCCGTGATTTTGGCTATAAAAGGGTCCCCTAGACCCCTACCCCAAGCTTTTTAAGAGAATCATATATGGCGTGCCAGGAGACTCTATGGAATGCTTTCTCAGCATCCAAAGAGAGTATCTAATTACAAATTTTTAACTGCATCTAGCCCAGGAAATACTTTGTGCCTAGTAGCAGTGTCTGCTAGTCAGCGGACTATCCCGGCTGTTAAGCAAGCTACACCACCTGTAGTTTGGACACTTAATTTTTTCAAAGGAAATGCTTTGGGACCACGGGATACTCAGTGAAGAGCATCAGGAGGCACCCCAAGGCATAGGGGCTGGGACTGGCAGTAGGATGCCTTGCGGTGGACAGCCGAGCTCGATCCTTATAAAAGCTTTTTAACTGCAGCAGCTTTAGTGGACGCTACTGGAGCTGGAATTACGCGGCTGCTGGCATGAGACTTGCCCTCCAATAGATCCTTGTAAATGGATTTAAAGTGTATTCATTCAAATTAGAGAGACAATTTAAATTAAAAAGCTTAGAGCTGCCTCCACCACAGGGGGGCTCGCTCGACCCACCAGCGGACAGGCACCAGTATTGGGAGAGGGGGGCTGGCCGTCAGGGTTCACCGCGGCTCTGGCACAAACCCGGCGACGCGGAGGTGGCACGGGCAGGAGCGGACTGAACGTGTCGGCTTCTCACTTTTTGGATTTTAGAAGGGCATGACATGCCTATATCTGTGTCTCCCCCTCCTTTTACTCCTCCACCTCTTTTCTTTTCACATGACTATATGTACTTGTCACTTTTCCATGTGTTAGTTGTGTCTTCTGAGCAGTTTGTCAGCTTTTGGACACCTTTGAAGGTGTTTTCTATGTGTTTCTATGTGTTTTTGTTTGCCTGCCATTGGTTTTAACGGTGTTCGAAGGTGTTCGACGAACAGTTCGACGAACAGTTTGGCGAACACACGGGTGTTCGACGAACCGAACCAAACTCGAACACTACGGGGGTGGCTCAACACTAGTGCAGAGCTGCCTGAAACTCCTGGCTGGAGGAAGCCAGAAGTGAGGTTAAGGCCACGTCACCACTGGGACCCTCTGGGACCGGCTCTGGGTCCATACCTGATTCTGTTATTCCTCTGTCCGAGGAGGGTCCAGAAGGCAGGGCGTTACTTGCGTTCTGGGAACTCTGACCGTGGGTAACAGCGGCTATATAGGCCGTCTCCCCGGGGAATAACACCGTCCCATCATCCTGTGCGGCTATGAGTACTACTTCCCCTTCCTCCCCCATTACCTCAGGCACAGTGCTACGTATGGGGCAGCTACCATCAGCCAGGTAACCATCTGTTGTGACACTGGTCGCTGGCACAGCACCACCTGCTTCTTGGTCCCCGTGCCTCTCCCCATTACCCTTAGCAATGACATTTGCTCCTGCTAGGGGATCCTCAGCAATATTGCCCCGCAGCGTGACATGGCTGAGTTCTCCTGTACCTTCCAAATCATCATCATCGTCATCGGCATCGTCATCATCATCATCGTAAAGCATTGACATTCACATTATCAGCATTAACCTTACCAACCGTATCAGATCGGGGAGGGGTGTCAGGGACATGATAAGCAAACATCCTCCCCAAATCAGTTCCCAACAAAACATTTGCAGGTAGGTTTTCAGATACTCCCAGTTCCTTCACCCCACTGCTCGCACCCCAATCAATAAAAACCCGGGCCATGGGCAAGGGGCATCGGACGCCCCCAATCCCGGCGACAGTCATGGTCTTTCCCAGAATAAGCTCTTCAGCGGACACCAGTTCAGGTCGAATGAGGGTTCGTTCAGCCCCAGTGTCCTTGAGGCCTACAGTGACAGTGTCCCCCACCATGACAGACTGCAAGTTTTCACAGGCCCTCCCAACCGGCCCACCCACCAAAAGAACTGATGCATTAGGCCCTGGGGCCTTGGATGGGGGGTTCTTCCTCTGCTTCTCTGGGCAAGTGGCACTGAGATGACCAGTCTGGTTGCAGAAATAAAACCTGCGGGCATCAGATGCAGGCCGGGCATTGGTAACGGGGAAAAGGCCTCCGGACGGTCGGCTGGCAGGGGCAGGGATGGTGGTTGATGGCTTACCCCCTTTCCAGCTGGCGACGACCGGCTTCTGCACATCCGGTCTTCGGTTGGCCTCGTAGGTGTCTGCGATCTGCGCTGCTTTATTGGCATCTGGTGGCTCCCGATGCATCACAAACTGCCGTACCTCAGTCGGACACAGATGCTGGAACTGGTCTTTCACCATCAGATCCTTTAGCTCCTCAAAGGTGGTCGCTGACAGTCCTTGGATCCACTGCTCAAAGTTGGTTCGGCGCCCATGCACCACATCGCTGTAACTGTCGTGCGGTCCACGTTGGAGGTTCCGGAACTTTTTATGGTACACCTCAGGAGACAGTTGGAACCTCTGGATTAGGGCCTGCTTAATGGCATCATAGTTCCCATTGAAGCTCGGAGGAAGAGCCACAAACACATCAAGAGCTTTGCCTCGCAACCCTGCTGTTAAGTATTGGGCCCACTGGCCCTCAGGTAGCTGGTATTGTCTGCAACGCTTTTCAAAATCCCTCAGAAAGGTGTCGAGGTCGCCGTCCTTTTCCATCGCAGGAAAATGCTCTGGATGGGGTTTAAACAAGGTCGAATTGTTGGTCTCACCGTTCCGTGAGGTGGATGCTGGGATCCCGAGTTGGGCCATCTGCAGTTCATGGACCCTCTGGTCTTGGGTCTCTTGCTCGGCTCGCTCAGCCTCTCGCTCGGCTCTCTCGGCCCTCTCGGCCTCCTGGTGCTGCTGAATTACTTTCAGCCGTCCTTCATGATCCTCTGCAGGAAGTTGCTGTAGAGCCATCTGCAGATAGGGGTCCACGCTGCCCTGGTCGCTGATGCGGCATGCGTCTACAGGTGGGACCCCTGCAGCAGTACTGTCCATATCTCGGCTGACCCCTGGCCCTGCTGAGGTCAGAAGAAGGGCTTGCTCTGCCTCCAGTTGCGCCAGTGCAGCAACAATTTGTTCTTTGTTTTTGCCGAGGGGGTCAATGCCTCTGGTTATACATATTCCAATAAGAGTGTCTTTTTTCTGCTGGCTGTACCAGAGCTCCCCAACGATGACCATGATCACCAAAATACGGATAGAAAAGAAAAAACGAAGAAAGGTAGGGGTAACTGCTACACATACAGTATTGTCTCAGATCTAATAAACACTGAGTTCGATCTTCAAAACTTTTGTGCAGGGTCCAGGTAAGAACCGTGCAAGTTTTTAGTGAGAGGAATGATTGCTCAAACCAGATCACTAATGTCCTATGATCCCACCGCTTGCCACCAATTGTCACGAAAACACTTGGTCAGACCTTGAAGCCCTCTGGCGCCCCCTTATCCTGCTGGTCAAACACGGTATTGACCGAGGATAAGCACGGGCGCAGCTGCTCTAATTTATGTCGACTATTGTGGCACGTGATGTGACAGGACGTATATATACCACCAGTTCCTTCCAGGAATGTATATATACCTCCGTCCAGCCACCCTCAAACCACAATATCACATAAATACTGGTATACTGCCACCACCGATCGCTTAACAGGTTAGGTAACGTGAATTAGCGGGTGAGGAACGTGTTTGCTCGACGTAGGACAAGAAGAACAAAGCTGGTAAATAATAATGATTTACTCCCGAAAGTGGGCAGTGTTTTCAAAAGATATACAAGATATTATAAAAGAGACAATTTACATGTATGCATAAAACAGTTATTAAAATAAAAGGGGTAAATAATAGCAAAACCTGCGCCACGAGGTGATGGTCTCAGATTCTGTGGGGGGGAAGGCTCCCCGGAAATTAGGTGTGATTCCTCCACGCAGCGAGGAGTGCTTGCGTCTGACGTCCCGGGGTAAGAATGAAGTAAAATGTCCGTTATGGTTTTTAGTAAGGGGCCAAAACATTAGGAGACACCCATGTTGTTTACCTCACATGGGGGCTCGGTTTTGTGAACCCACCCAACTGCACAAGACATAAAAATCCTTCAGATTTCATATCCTGGTATGGGGGGGTCCCACATCCAAGATGGAGACATCATGTTTTCCGTCACCAATATTCATGAAGATGGATATCAAATATGATATCTCTATGACGCTCAGAAGCTCAGAACCCATTTTCCGGGTTTCCGGTGGTTTCTCATTATGCAAGATATACTATTATAATTGGGAAAAGGTGAGCGTTCCAAAAATGTGGTCCCTGTGTTTGTGACAGTCATGTGCATTATTAAACTCGACATTAAAAGTTTGTACAGTGAAACAATAGGATTGTAGGGAATCTCCGGTTTATACCAGAATGCTTGCTCTTGGCTGAGGTTTTATGGCGGTTATAAAAATTCCTTGTTTGGGGGGAGAAAGAGTGAGTTCTATGTCGGTCTCTTCCAAATGAGCAGGAGGTGGAGATTTAAGACATCTCTCATTTTTTAAACTAGGACAAAAATACATTTTGCCTGACAGGGGAGCACTGTGAATGGTAATGTATGAGGGGAGCACTGTGAAAGGTAATGTATGAGGAGTGCACTGTGACTTCTAATGTATGAGGGGTAATGTATGAGGAGTGCACTGTTACTGGTAATGTATGAGGAGTGCACTGTGAATGGTAATGTATGAGGGGAACACTGACTGGTAATGTATGAGGTGTGCACTGTGACTGATAATATTTGAGGGGAGCACTGTGACTGGTAATGTATGAGGGGAGTACTGTGACTTGTAATGTATGAGGAGTGCACTGTGACTGGTAATGTATGAGGGGTGCACTGTGACTGGTAATGTATGAGAAGTGTACTCTGACTGGTAATGTATGAGCAGTGTACTGCGAATGGTAATGTATGAGGAGTGCACTTTGACTGGTAATGTATGAGGAGAGCACTGTGACTGGTAAAGTATGAGGGGAGCACTCTGACTTGTAATGTATGAGGGGAGCACTATGACTGGTAATGTATGAGGAGTGCACTGTGACTGTTAATGTATGAGGGGAGCACTGTGACTTGTAATGTATGAGGAGTGCACTGTAACTGGTAATGTATGAGGAGTGTACTGTGACTGGTAATGTATGAGGAGTGCACTGTGACTGGTAATGTGTGAGGAGAGCACTGTGACTGGTAATGTATGAGGAGAGCACTGTAACTTGTAATGTATGAGGGGAGCACTGTGACTGGTAATGTATGAGGAGTGCTCTTTGACTGGTAATGTATGAGGAGTGCCCTGTGACTGGTAATGTATGAGGAGTGCACTGTGACTGGTAATGTATGAGGGGTGCTCTGCGACTGGTAATGTATGAGGGGAGCACTGTGACTGGTAATGTATGAGGAGTGCACTGTGACTGGTAATGTATGAGGGGAGCACTGTCACTGGTAATGTATGAGGAGTGCACTGTGACTGGTAATGTATGAGGGGAGCACTGTGACTTGTAATGTATGAGGAGTGCACTGTGACTGGTAATGTATGAGGAGTGTACTATGACTGGTAATGTATGAGGAGTGCATTGTGACTGGTAATGTATGAGGGGAGCACTGTTACTGGTAATGTATGAGGAGAGCACTGTGACTGGTAATGTATGAGGGGTGCACTGTAACTGGTAATGTATGAGGGGTGCACTGTGACTGGTAATGTATGAGGAGTGCACTGTGACTGGTAATGTATGAGAGGTGCACTGTGACTGGTAATGTATGAGGAGTGCACTGTGACTGGTAATGTATGAGTGGAGCACTGACTGGTAATGTATGAGGGGTGCACTGTGACTGGTAATGTATGAGGGGTGCACTGTGACTGGTAATGTATGAGGAGTGCACTGTGACTGGTAATGTATGAGGGGAGCACTGACTGGTAATGTATGAGGGGTGCACTGTAACTGGTAATGTATGAGGGGTGCACTGTGACTGGTAATGTATGAGGGGTGCACTGTGACTGGTAATGTATGAGGAGTGCACTGTGACTGGTAATGTATGAGAGGTGCACTGTGACTGGTAATGTATGAGTGGAGCACTGTGACTGGTAATGTATGAGGAGTGTACTGTGACTGGTAATGCATGAGGAGTGCATTGTGACTGGTAATGTATGAGGGGAGCACTGTTACTGGTAATGTATGAGGAGTGCACTGTGACTGGTAATGTATGAGGGGTGCACTGTGACTGGTAATGTATGAGGAGTGCACTGTGACTGGTAATGCATGAGGAGTGCACTGTGACTGGTAATGTATGAGGGGAGCACTGTTACTGGTAATATATGAGGAGTGCACTGTGACTGGTAATGTATGAGGAGTGCACTGTGACTGGTAATGTATGAGGGGTGCACTGTGACTGGTAATGTATGAGGAGTGTACTGTGACTGGTAATGTATGAGGAATGCATTGTGACTGGTAATGTATGAGGGGAGCACTGTTACTGGTAATGTATGAGGAGTGCACTGTGACTGGTAATGTATGAGGGGTGCACTGTAACTGGTAATGTATGAGGGGTGCACTGTGACTGGTAATGTATGAGGAGTGTACTGTGACTGGTAATGTATGAGGGGTGCACTGTGACTGGTAATATATGAGGGGTGCACTGTGACTGGTAATGTATGAGGAGAGCACTGTGACTGGTAAAGTATGAGGGGAGCACTGTGACTTTGAATGTATGAGGAGTGCACTGTGACTGGTAATGTATGAGGAGAGCACTATGATTGGAAATGTTTGAGGGGTGCACTGCGACTGGTAATGTATGAGGGATGCACTGTGACTGGTCATGTATTAGGGGAGCACTGTGACTGTGAAAGGTGCCCAAATGAGGTAGTCGTGGGCGAGCAGTAGCTTTGGCACCCTACAGACAAACTGTGCCCTCACTCTAGTGTGCTGTGGTGTATTTGGTGTTTTCCTCTTACTTCTGGCCAGCCGGCTTCTTCTTACTCCAGGGATTCGTCTTCTGGAACCAGGGCAGCAATCATTTCAGAGGACACAGAGTTCATAACAACAACTTGAACTTTACTTGGTAACTGGCAGTATTTACTGGCAGGTATAAAGGATAAGGCCCAACAGGTTCTCATCTTTCCTACAGGTATTGGATACAACTTCAGCTCTGGTTCTCGATCTAGGTGAAGCATTTTTGTTGCTTCCTTTTGTAGCCCTAGAGAATCTTCCTCACCAAAGACAGTATATCAGGATCTTCTCTCCATGTTCTAGGCCTGAGTCCTAACTTTTTCTGCAGGCTTGCAGACAAAATGTGCCCCTAGGTCCCCAACGACTCTCTTGAGGTTCCCAGGCCGGCTAAGGGGACTCTTGTGGAGGGATTCTTTTATCTGGTGATCCATTGTCCGGGATACCAGTCCCACGTCTACCCTAGCTGCCAATATAGAGCCTAGCAGCTCTCTGAAGTACTGCACTACTGACTGTGTGTCATGAGTGTGTCAGAAGTGACAGACAGTCGCCCTGCAGTTGGTTGCAGAAGATCTCTATGTTTGCCATTACAGACAGCTTCTTAGATGAGAGACTGTCTCTAGGACTTAGTGGCTACCTCTCTCTGGCTAATTAGCTCTCTTGCCTGGGTGTATAAATACCTGGTGTGTTTGAGAGGGAGGTGCCGGCTATATTCATTACTTCCTGTGAGGCTTTAGCAAGAGTAGTACTTCATCCTCTCTGGAGCTTGAGGTTGTGTGCACATTTGGAGTCGTCTAAAACTAAGCAATTGGCCCTGGTTGTCTATCCTTGTTGTCTATAGTGGAGATCGACTATTGCTCATCTCCTTTCATCCCTAGCCTTAGCCATAAGCAAGGGAAAGTTAGGGCAAGCCACGCGTGCGGCGATTGGTGAAGAGCCAAAATAGGGATGGTTGAGACCGGGTGACACTAGACCAGACTAGGAGGTCTCCACTCTCCTCTTTCCCTAGTGTCTGGGCTCCCTTTCCCTCTTCCCTCTGTGTAGCACTAAGTCTTTCCCACACCTTGCATGACAGTGTGCCCACTTCCTGCACTAGACACTAGCACTGAGTTCCCCATCCCTCTACTGAGCTGGCTGTCACACTTAACTCCACCTGGACCAGAAGGTTCTAACTTTGGGAACATGCTTTTAACCCTTTTCAGTATCAAAGGGAGGCTCCCTCCTTCACCATCACTACAACTGTCACCAGCTGAGAATTGCACTGTATCAGTAAAGATCAGGGGTGCACTGTGGCTGGCACTGTATGAGGGGTGCACTCAACCTGGCATCCTTTGATAGATGCACTGTGACTGGCACTGTATAAGGGGTGTGCTTTGACTGGTATTGTATAAGGAGTGAGCTGTGGCTGGCACTGTATAAGGCAAACACTATAGCTAGCATTCTGTGGTAAATGCATGGTGTCTGGCACTGTAAAAGGGGTGCACTGTGGCTGGCACCTTATGAGGAGTGCACTGGCTGGCACTGTATAAGGGGTGTACTGTAAATGGGTGCACTGTGGCTGGCACTGTATAAGAGTTGCGCTGTGGCTGGCAATGTATGTTGAATGCACTGAACCTGCCATTCAATGATAGAAGCACTATGACTGGCACTGTATAAGAGGTGCACTGTGGCTGGCACTGTATAAGGGATGAGCTGTGGCTGGCACTGTATAAGGGTTGAGCTGTGGCTGGCACTGCATAAGGGTTGAGCTGTGGCTAGCACTGTATAAGGGATGAGCTGTGGCTGGCACTGTATAAGGGTTGAGCTGTTGCTGGCACGGTATAAGGGTTGAGCTGTGGCTAGCACTGTATAAGGGATGAGCTGTGGCTGGCACGGTATAAGGGTTGAGCTGTGGCTGGCACGGTATAAGGGTTGAGCTGTGGCTGGTACAGTATAAGGGTTGAGGTGTGGCTGGCACTGTATAAGGGTTGAGGTGTGGCTGGCACTGTATAAGGGTTGAGCTGTGGCTGGCACAGTATAAGGGTTGAGCTGTGGCTGGCATGGTATAAGGGTTGAGCTGTGGCTGGCACTTTATAAGGGTTGAGCTGTGGCTGGCACTGTATAAGGGTTGAGCTGTGGCTGGCACTGTATAAGGGATGAGCTGTGGCTGGCACTGTATAAGGGTTGAGCTGTGGCTGGCACTGTATAAGGGTTGAGCTGTGGCTGGCACTGTATAAGGGATGAGCTGTGGCTGGCACTGTATAAGGGTTGAGCTGTGGCTGGCACTGTATAAGGGTTGAGCTGTGGCTGGCACTGTATAAGGGTTGAGCTGTGGCTGGCACTGTATAAGGGATGAGCTGTGGCTGGCACTGTATAAGGGTTGAGCTGTGGCTGTCACTGTATAAGTTGTGCACTGTATGGGTTATATGAATTTCTCAGCCGGGTCATCCATCTCTCTGATTTACAGTACAGACGCCATTATTCCTGATCTACTTGTTGATGGATTATATTAACCGTCTATTATTATTCTGTTGGTTTCTGAGTCGCTCAGTTCTGAAATTTACATGAATCTTATAAACGTTATAGTTTCTTGATATAAGTCTCATTCTTATAATCTGTGGAGGTTTCTTCTCTCCACACCGAGCGATCATTTATCACCTACCTGTTATCTTCACACAATTCTTTATAAATTCCTTCAGTGCTTCATGATCGTCATCGGTCAGTTTAGATGTGGCACTGGAAAAAGAAATATAGTAATAAATTACTATAAAAGTGAAAATAAAATTAATGATTCACCTGATTGATGGAGAAGTATAACCCTCATTGGGAATTTCTATTTCAGCCATAGTAGAGTAATATTGTAGTGTCCAGGACCTCAGTTATTCAGTAGTGATGAGCAAGCACTAAAATTCTCGGGTGCTCGTTGCTCGGGTCGAGCAAATTGGAATACTCGGGTGCTCAACCCGAGCAACGAGCCCAATGTAAGTCTATGGGAATCTCGAGCACTTTTCCGGCGGCCCCCCGGAGATCTGGAGGGGGCCTAAAAATTGGTCAAATCAATATAAAAAGTGCTCAAATGATATGGAGACAGCATGGGGAAGACCCCTGGAAGCATCTCTGACTCCCAGGTCACTGCTGTGAACAATGTTGTCAGAGTATTACGCCACTTGATTATTAAGCCAAAATGGATTTTCCTGGAAAAAATGTTATGGAACATCCTTTCCAGGGTAATGACTTGTATATAAGGTAAAATAAATAGCCAAAAACAAAACTGCTCCTCCACACCTTGGGCTATGTTCACACGTAGAGTTTTTGCACTTTCGCATTGCTTTCAACAGTGAAGAATATGTTCACCAGTAAATGCAATTTTAACATTTTACTACCTTATTTGGCCATGTGGTGTGTGAGACATGATCAGACACATCTAGAATGAACACTCATTTCCAGCTGATAATACCATCTAGCACCTGTCCCTATTTTAAAAGCAGCTAACAGCGTTATCAATAGGGAATAGTTTTTTTTTTCAGCATGGAGTATATTACTGTAATCTCTGACTAGATGCATGTAAGATGCTATCCCAACCGCAATACTTCACCTGTACACGAATCTCAGATAAGAGAGGTAATACAGTACAATAGAAAATAGAATATTTAAAAATAGTATATGTTATAATACCAGTGGTGGCGCTAAAAACCATCTCTAACAAAATGCTAGCAGCCAAGACCTCCAAGGCATAGTGACAGTTTCTGCCACATGTCCAGTTTGGATACCCAGTAGTTGTAAGGCACAGAGGACGCTGGTACGGTCGCCAAGGTAGTCCTTCGGCATCTTAAAAAACTTTTCCCTCCTTGTCAGAGCACCCCACCACACATCAGGGCCTGGGCACTGTGAGGGTCTGAGAAAACTGTCCCAGACCTTTTGACTTTCCCTGCCACTGCTGCATCTGCTTTGTTTCTCCCTCGCCTGTAGTCCTTGGTTGTCCAAGAAACTGTGACCTCTGCCGCCAGCATTTTTTTTAATAATTCTTCAACAAGGGCCATCTGATACTGCAACATACAACATAGGAGTTGGTCTCTTATACTGTTATGGCATATGCAGCATGTTCAAGGGCTTGGAAAAATTAGGATTCACTCCAATACCAATTTGAAGAGACGTAGTGGAGGGCCTAAGTTAATACTTTAGTTTCCATTATTAATGAGTGGGACTACTATACTGTTATTGTACAAAAAGCAAGGATCCAGCGACAAACATCCAAATGGGAATATGAATGTGTGTTAAAACTTCATGTTTATTAGTATTCCTTTAAAATCATGCTGTTAAAATTGTAAATCCAGGGGATTACGCGTTTCGAACAAAAATGTTCTTAGTCATAACCATGTCTTGTGATCAGTACAAAAGCAGAGTTAAATAAAAAGGGGAGGAAAATGAATAAGGTGAGCAAACCTACACTTTTTTCTCATACAGTATATTGACATATACTGTTATTGTGTATGTAGCAAGTTCAAGGGCTGCCAAAAATTGGGACGCGCTCCAATTCCCCTTTGAAGAAACATAGAGGAGGGCCTCATTTAAAAAGAATGTTAATATTATAAAGGAATGGGTCTCCTATACTGTTAATGCATCAGAGGACATGTTCCGTCCCAGGTCCGACTGTGTCCCGGTTTCCACAATAACAACCCAGTGTGCCGTCAGTGAGATGTGCTATCCCTTCCCTCAAGCACTTGTCAACGCGTCCGTGGTTAGGTGGACCTTCCCAGTAACTGCTTTGCTGAGGGTATGTCTAATGCTCTGGGATACGTGCATGTGTAATGCGGGGACGGCACACTGGGAGAAATAGTGGCGGCTGGGGACTGAGTACCGAGGGACAGCCACCACAATGAGGTTGCGGAAAGCTTCCATCTCCACGAGCCTAAAAGGCAACATTTCCAGTGCAAGAAGTCGAGAAATGTGGCAGTTTAGTATTGTGGACTGTGGGTGGTTGGCTGCGTATTTGTGCTTGCGTTCAAAGGACTTGGGTAGAGACAACTGAGCGCTGCGCTGGTACTAGGACGTGGACATGGTTGCTGATGGTGGTGGTTGCAAGTGTGCTACGACAGGTGCAGGATGGGAGGCATCTTTGCCTGCTCCATGGACAAGGGATTGGCATATACGACCAACAGCAGAACAGGCAGTGGTGTCACCCGCAGACACTGTTTCTGGACCCTGGCATTTGGTCCAAATAGTCAGCTGCTTTGGTGTCATATGCCTGAGCATGGTGGTGGTCGTCAGGCTGGTAGTTATGCTGCCTCTGCTGATGCTGGCATGGCAGATGTTGTAAGTGGCCTTTTTGGGGTTAACTGGACAGTCTTTAAAAAAGAGCCAAACTCTGGAAGACCTAACAGTAGGAGCTTTTCTCATGTTGGTGTTCTGGGGAACGATTGCATGCCTTGTGTCTGTGGCCACCCCACTGCTTGCTCCTGCCTGTTATGGTGCTACGGCTCCCTCCCCTATGCGCTGCTGTCCTTGCTATGCATGTCTCCTTGACAGGTTGGGAGAGTGACTTCATCGTCCACCACTTCATCTTCCACGTACATACCTTGGGCCTTCTTGCTGGCAATTGTATCTCATCATCATCATTCATCTCTTGCAACACTAATTGCACTTTCCCATGGTCGCCTTCATGTGACCATGGTTGTTCAAATATTTGGCCATTTCTACATGCGATCTCCTCATGCCCCACTTCAAGCGAGCTGGATGTGAGGCCCGAATCTATAAATAGAAAAGTGAACAGCTCTTCGGAGTGTCCAAGTGTGAGATCACTTGTCTCCGGGCAATTGGCAAGGTGGGAGGAAGGAGGATCAGGGTGAGCAATATGTGGTCCAGACTCACGGCTACTGAGACTGGACCATGTGGAAGACAGGGTGGTGGTGGTGCCAAAAGACAGGGTGGTGGTGGTGTCAAAGTGACTGAAAGCATTATCTGCTATACAATTAACAACCTTTTCACACTGCTCTGGCTTCAAGAGTGGTGTTCCATGGCCCCCTAGAAATCAGGACAGAAAGGTAGGTTAATTCGCTGTCTGAACAGCGCCAAACATGAGGGGCGGGGACTCGAGCTCCCACCTGAGCATTTTAAAATTAATCGCCCAGCATCTCAAGCATTGTGATGCTCGGGCGAGTACCAAATAGTGGCGAGCATGCTCGTTCATCACTATTCTTCAGCGTCTTATAATCAAACACTCACATACACAGGACGGTAGCAAAGATATATTTTACAGAATAATTGCCGTTTGTGGGTGATGAGTTGTAACCCTATTGCTTTGATCTGGGTGTCTGTGAGTCTGTGACCCTATTACTCTGATCTGGATGTCTGTGGCCATATTGCTCTGATCTGGGTGTCTGTGGCCCTATTACTCTGATCTTGGTTTCTGTGGCCCTATTACTCTGATCTGGGTGTCTGTGGTCTTATTACTCTGATCTCTGTGTCTGTGGCCCTATTACTCTGATCTCTGTGTCTGTGGCCCTATTACTCTGATCTCTGTGTCTGTGGCCCTATTACTCTGATCAGTGTGTCTGTGGCCCTATTACTCTGATCTCTGTGTCTGTGGCCCTATTACTCTGATCTCTGTGTCTGTGGCCCTATTACTCTGATCAGTGTGTCTGTGGCCCTATTACTCTGATCTGGTTGTCTGTTGCCCTATTTCTCTGATCTTGGTTCCTGTGGCCCTGTTACTCTGATCTGGTTGTCTGTGGCCCTATTACTCTGATCTCTGTGTCTTTGGCCCTATTACTCTGATCTGGGTGTCTGTGGCCCTATTACTCTGATCTGGGTGTCTGTGGCCCCATTACTCTGATCTTGCTGTCTGTGGCCACTGACCTGTGTATTAGGATGGGGACAATGAAGTCGGAGTAGTTTGGGTTCAGTTCGGCGTCTTCCAGTCTGGCCATCAGATCTTTGTAGTTTTCCATCCACTTCACCTTCTCACCAATGGGAAGGAAGTTTCCTACAAGAAAACATAATAATAACACTCCAGATTATCTCATTACTGCTCACATCTATTAGGGTCAGCGTTGGTCGAGCTGCTGGAGGGGAAAGAGGAATAATCAATAAACCAAATAAAGAAAGTGGAATAATCAAAATATGTACATTAAAGAGGTTGTCCACTACTTTTACATTGATGCCCTATCCACAGGAAATCAGTGAGGGACATGGCGACCCACGCCCTCACACATCCCACAACACCAGAACTAGAAACTACCCCATATTGGGACAGATTCCCTGTGACTCACCCCCTGGGCCAGTGCTGTAGTGCGGCGCGCGTGCGCGCGGGCGATACCCGGAGCCGGATCCGATGGGGGTAGTAGTCTTCGTGTGGCGGTGACCCGGTCCGCGCCCAGGGTGGTCAAACTAAGTGGCTGTTATTGGTATGATGGTATTAGTGTCCGACTACGCCACCCGTTGAATGCGGTTATGAAACCGCCGCTGCAGGGCAGACCGCTGAGGCCGGTGGTATAGGTGTGCAGCAATGTTGATATAACCCCCAACGGGAGAGGTATGGCCTCAGGGCAGCGGATGTGGGTGATGTTGGGAGTGATGGTGTGGATGTCCCAGCACTAACGGTGCGACAAGGAAGCACGGAGACGCGAGGGAACAGTTCAGGGCCTTTACTGATGGTACAAGGCAAATTCCCCCGGGAGTACTGGCTAGTAGTTGGGGCCTGGTTAGTCTGCGAGTAAGCCGGAGTTCCCCTGGCCAGGTGGAGTTGTAGGCCTTCCCGTTAGTCTGTACCCTTCCTGGCTACCCTGCTTTCGGCGGTTACAAGTAGCCCACGTCCCTGGGTATACCGTGTGGTGCTCACCCGTATGGCTGGTGACCTGGGGCCTCCTGTTAGCCTCCGCTCCGGGATGGCGGTGCTGGTCCCTTCGTTGTGACTGAGCCTCCGGGCTTTTATGGCCAGAGGACCTGGAATCCCCTGCCGGATGGATTCTGCTGCTGGGTATATCTTAGTCCCCACAGCCTCGGACTCCTGTGTCCGGTTTTAGTACCTTCTCCCAGGGCGAGCTCTGCACAGCTCCAGCCCCTGGCGCTTCTCCTTGGCTCCTACAGAGCTCCTGATGTCTATCTGTCCCTGTTTCTGCGTGTCCAGACCAGACTCCGTCTCTGTCTGGAACTCCTCTCTCTAACCCTGCCTCAGCCCCAGTTTATGTAGGGGAAGTTCTTCCCCTCCCAGGACTGGGCAGGAGGTGTGGCATGCTTAGGATTCCTGCCCAGGAGACCTCCCACCTGCTCACAGACGTAATACTGCTATTACTGTGGAAACCAGACCCCTGGGGTGCCACACCTGCACAAGCGGTAACTCCGCCTCCCGGACGAGGACAATGGCGGCGCTTGTGACCAGAGATGTGCCGTACCGGGCCAGCTCCATTACCAGGTGAGAGCACGGAACCATGATTCGTAACAATTATATAAAAAAAAATCTGTTTTCCTTTTCCGAAAGCTGCTATAATTAAAGCCGTAGATCTCACTTCCTCTTGATGTTTGATTCATCTGAAGGAGGGGATAGTGAAGCCAGCGCTGATTGGCTGCAGGGTCCCGGGAGAGCCAGTGCTGGCACCTCTGGAACGGCGTTGACACCAGAGGTTAGTATAAGCATTGGTATTCTACTGGGGTCAAACATCAGGATTGAGAAGGGGTTGTCCGAGTAGTGGATAACCCCTTTTAACACTTCTGGACCACATCTCACATGCAAAGCAATCCAGCTAATCTGTGTAACTCAGCCCTCAACACTGATTGGCAGCTTACTCACAATACTCAGTGTTCACAGGAAGCTGCCAATCAGGGGTGTGGGTGGGGTTATTCACAGGAATCTGCCAGCCGAGGTGTGGGCAGGGTTATACACAGGAATCTACCAGTCGAGGTGTGGGTGGGGTTATATACAGGAAGCTGCTAGTTGGGAGTGGGCGGGGTCAGGTTTGCACTCTTACCTCTGCTACATCTACAGCAGAGAAAACAGGTATTCTATGAAAACTACACCAGGCAGCCCAGTAAGTGACACATCCCCGGAATCCGTTTCTTGCCATATATTATGTTGCTCTCAGATTATATAACAAAAACCTGCTGACAGATTCCCTTTAAAATCAATTTTAACAAATGTTATATTTGTAAGAAGATGGAAGTTTTGCCCACATTCCCCTTGAAGATATGTGTATTAATTAAATGTGATGTAATGTAATGTGCAGTAAGTTTAGTAATGTGTTTTGCTAGTGATGGAGTTGTGTTCTGCCCAGCACTAAGTGGTTGCTAGGAACAGTTAGGGTGAAACGGGTGGGACTAGTCCAGAGTAGGAGGGGCAAAAGTGAAGGGACAGAGGGAGTTTCTTGTCACGAGGCAGATAGGCCCCAGCATACAGCAGAGGCAGACCTATGACTTGACTAGCGTGCAGAGCTGCATGAAGTGGGTGTCCTTGAAGTGAAAGGAGACCGAGGCAATGGATAGCAAGATCCAGAATAGAGACGAGGAAAAGTGGTAGACTGTCTAAGTGAAATACCAGAGGTGGGATCTGGGGCAGGAGGCCTAGCGGAAAGTCCTAGCTTCACAAGCCAGAGAAGTAACAGGACGCATCAGAGCAGTACAGGCGAGACATAGAGAGTGGCCCGGGCTCTAATTTTAAGGCGTCGGCAAGCAGAGAAGGTAAGTAATGGCCATAATGGCATAAGTAGTTCCCCTAATGGGGAAAAGGATGCAAAACCGCGAGATGAAGTACAGGACTTTCACATACTGAACTGTAGTGTCATTATTGGGGACAAGGAGCACTGTGCTGGATTGTGGTGAAGACAGAGAGACTAACTGAGGAAGAATCATGTGCATTTAGGAAGTAAAGAAAGAAAGAATGTGTATAAAGATGTTCTGTGTGTTAAGAGAAACGTCCATGAAGATTTGCACCCGCTATCCACTGTACATACTCCTACTCCCATTATGGCTCAGAAAAAGACAGTTTACTTTTTAAGTGGTGGTCTCCTTCATCGAACTCCATAACATCTGGTCCTCGCCAGCCTAAATCACAGGCACCATGCGGCGTGCAAAGGTGCCCCCTGTTAAAGTCCACACACCCAGCCAAGACCTCAATTTTCATGTAGCATGTTGGGGCTTGAAGCACGAGTACCTCATCCATGGCTCCTGGCCCGTGTCACGTTACAAGGACTCGCTGTAACCTTGTCATGGCCAATCCTCCATATACCATCATTAGATCCGGCTATGGATGTCACCTCTGTTATACGATCTATAGGGGGATGTAAAAAGGCCAGTTCTATCATTCTCTTCCCATATTCAGGTTTTTAGCATTTACTCACCCAGTTGGGCGTAGATTTCCGCTCTCTGGAAGCTGCTCATGGTTGAACACCCTCTGTTGTCCACCATGGTGATGTTCTTGGTGAGGTCGTAAGCTTTTCTCTCCATTGTCATGGGTTCATCGTTACCTGCTGCTTGAGCTTGTGCTGTGAAGTCTTCTCCATCATCCACCACGTACTTACAGGAGTTGATGAAGGAGGATTTCCCATGACCGCAGTAACCGAAGATCTGCAGTAGAACCTGGGAGTATCCCTGATTTCCCCGAGGCCCGTCATCAAGGGTGAAGTTCCTGATACTTTTTTGAAGCTGGTCGACATCCATTTCTCATAAGAAATTTTCTCTTCTGCCTCTTTATTCTCAGTTTGTTTTTACCATGTAATCGTTCACGCCTTTGTCCCTTAAATAGTTTCACTTTTACATTTGGGAATGTAGAAACTTGTTGAAGTAAACAAGTCTTTTTTTTCTCGTGTAATTCGATGACATTTATTGCGCCAAATTCTTGCACAAAATAAAAAAAAATACTCAAGTTTTTACTTTACCTTTTTTGTGTCTTTTTCAACGCGAAACGTTGCATGTCTCTCAAAAGTGACAAAATGGCAGCAACATGTGGAAAACAGAAACTATATCGACATTGGTGGACAAAAAAAAGCAAAAACATATTTAAGAGACATAAAAAGGTACAAATAAAAAGAAGAATTTTGTGTTAAATAAAAAAGGACAAAACCACCAAAAACTATGAATTGGTTTCTGTTTTCCAGATGTTGTAGCTGATTTATCAATTGCAAAATGTTCAAAGTTTCTAAGTTTAATAGTAGTAGAAAGGTTAAATGGGTTATCCGGGACTGTGCTAATTTTTACTTATGGGGCTACAAAATTCGGCACCGATCTCTGCCGGCTCAGAGCGGTCATTTACTCCTCCTGTTGTCTACTCTGTGGCTTCCGGTGATGTCACGTCGACAGAACAGCTTCTTCTCTTGTACTCTTCTCTGTGGAATGGCCGTCACTGCTGATTGATGAGGAACCGGCTGTTAATAGGCCTGCCATCAGCAGAAAGGAAGAGAATAAGCTGCTCTGTCAACATAACGCCACCAAAAGCCGCAGGAGCCATCCGTGACCGCTCTTAGCTCTTAGCTGACAAAGATCGATATCAGTAACAAACAAGAAAAACCGTGACAATAAAGCCCTCTAAATGAATTCTAAAAGTAAAAAAACTTTTATTGACATTTATATATTATAAAACAGTTATCACACAATAGGAGCGAATGACACAAGACATGTGCAAAAAGCAGACAGGAAGTGCACGTCACCCAGAATAGCTGGCATATATGATAATTATATGAAGAGTCAATCTCTCTATGTTAGTACCTCCATAGTCCTAACTCTAATATCATTTTTCCAAATAACAGAGTAAGTACACTTAATATATACATACCATAATTACCTGGAATAGAAAGGACTGGAGTACCGCCGCTTGCTGGTTGCTCGTCCGCCCCAACGCGCGTTTTGTTGTACCTTTGTCAGGGGGCAGTGCACTACTATCCCAGTGAGATTTTTAACTATGTGTCCACCAATCGTACCGCCCAAGGACCTTACTGATGCATGTCGCACCAAAGCAATGCGGGCGGTCCGCAGCGTCGGAATCACGTGAGGTTCACATGACAGTCATATGACTGTGACTCACGCAGATCCTCACCGGGCGCGGTACATAGACTACATATTGCTGATCTGGCAGCGGTCTGTTGAGTCATTACATCAGTTCATGGAACTTCTCAATAAGAATAACATGAACATCCATATTACTTATCATTATGATGCAAAAGAAATAAACTTTTTTGATGTTGCTATTATGAGAGATGATAATAACTTTTGACAAACTAGCATTTTCAGTAAAAGTACTGCTAGTAAAACATTGCTGCATGCCTTTTCGTCCCACCCTAAATATATCAAACGTGCGTTGGGGCCGACGCGCTCCCACCTAGCATGTGGCTGTACTCCAGTCCTTTCTATTCCAGGTAATTATGGTATGTATATATTAAGTGTACTTACTCTGTTATTAGGAAGAATGATATTAGAGCTAGGACTATGGAGGTACTAACATATAGAGAATGACTCTCCATATAATTATCATATATGTCAGCTATTCTTGTTAGAACCTTGCTCTTAGGTTTTTTCTATTGCTGGTCACATGACCTTGTTGGCCTATTTAGTCCTGCTCCGCCCTTCTGGCTTTGCTGGACTTCATTGTATTACTACTCTTTAGCTAGCCGGTGCTCAGTATCTAACTCTGTTAGTTTGCTTGGTCTTCGGACCTCTGTGTTCTATATATATTATTTGTTCGTCTGTCTGCTACTATTTCTGTTAGGAGTTGTCCATTTTGCTCCCAGTCCCTAGTACTTGTAGAGATTCCTTCCCCACTTCTATAGGTCTCCGTACAGACTAGCCGAGGACTTTAGCAGGTCTGATCGCAGGATCAGGTCCCCTGTTACATCGTAGGGATCAAGCTGAGTTATATCGTAGGGACAGATCTCCTCTCTTTCCTTAGCTCTGGTAGCAGAACATAACAGTAAGTCCAGCCCGCAAATTCTCTAAGGAAAGATTTTTCTGTTCCATCATGGTGTCGGTTCAGGATTTGGCTAAACGCCTGCAGGGACTCTCTCTGGAGGTGGCCGAGCTCCATCAGCACGTGAGTAACTGTTCTGGAGCACATTTCTTGGAGCCTAAGGTACGTTTGCCTGATTTATTTTTTGGTGAACACAAAGAATTTTTTTCATTTAAAAATGCTTGCTTATTGTATTTTCGTTTGAGACCCAGGTCCTCTGGGGATGAATCCCAGCGCGTAGGGTTCATAATGTCACTTTTGCGCAAAGAACCTCAGGAGTGGGCCTTTTCTTTGCTACCTAGTGATACATGCCTTAGATCAGTGGATAGTTTTTTTTCTGCTTTGGGGCTATTATATGATGATCCTGACCGTGTCTCATCTGCTGAGACTGAGTTGAGACGTTTGAGACAGGGATCAGGTAATGTGGAAAAATATTGTACTCATTTCCGTCGGTGGTCTACTCAAATAGGGTGGAACGATTCTGCTCTGAAGAGTCTGTTTCTGGCAGGGCTTAGTGAAAGGGTTAAAGACCTGCTAATTGCTTATCCCACACCTGAAGATTTGCAACAGGCTATGCAATTAGCTATACGGGTGGATAGGAGACTGCGTGCAAGGGTTAATGAGAGAAAATCCTCTGCTATGTCAGTTTCTGGTCATATGAATGTGAGTACTAACAGTGGAGAGCCGATGGAGATTGGAGCGATGGCACCTCGCTCTCAAGAAAAAGACCGCAGATTTTCTGAAGGTTTGTGTTTCTATTGCGGAAATTCTGGTCATTTCATTAAAAGCTGTGTGCTTCGTATGAAGAAAGAAAAAAAAATGGTCAGTCATGCCCGTATTGCCTGTTTAAATTCCAAGGGTGTATTTTTAGCTGCTTCCACGATTGCTCAGGAAAAATTTATGTAATTTCGGGTGTTTGTCCATTGTGGGTCTACTCTGAATGTAATTGATGGGGGATTCTTGGAAAAACTAAATTTAAAACCCGAACCTTTGTCATCCCCCATTGCTGTGGTTTCTGTGGATGGCTCCCCTTTGAAGAATGTTACTCTCAAGGTCTGTGAATTTCCCCTCACTATTAATGGTGTTCACCATGAGAAATTGGATTTGGTAGTTTTGAATAACTTGCCTTCTCCGGTGGTGTTGGGATTGCCCTGGTTAAAATTGCACAATCCTGTACTGGATTGGTCTACCAATGAAATTAAATCCTGGAGCCATAAAGTGTTGTAACGGGCGTTTTGCAGCTGTGGATAGGGGGGAATTGCCTGTTCCTATTCAGGATTTTTGGAGAGTTTTTTCTGAGAAGGAATCACAGGTTTTGCCTCCCCATAGAGACTATGATTGTACTATCGAATTTGTCCCTGGAGCGACTCTTCCTAAAAGTCGTTTATTTAACCTTACTATTCCTGAGAGAAAGGCTTTGGAGGAATATATACAGACAAGTTTGGCCGCCGGTCACATTAGGCCCTCTAAGTCTCCTGTGGCGGTTGGATTTTTTTTTGTAAAAAAAAAGGACGGCGGTTTACGTCCTTGTCTGGATTTTCGTGAGATTAACAAAATTACTGTACGCAATCCTTACCCACTGCCATTGATTCCTGATCTGTTTAACCAGTTAGTGGGGGCCAAGTGGTTCTCTAAAATTGACCTTCGGGGGGCATACAATCTGTTGCGCATGAAGGAGGGTGACGAATGGAAGACTGCTTTTAACACTCCTGTGGGTCATTTTGAGAATTTGGTTATGCCTTTTGGTCTTACTAATGCTCCTGCATTTTTTCAGAATCTTATTAATGACATCCTTAGACCTTTGATCGGCAAAAATGTGGTTGTGTATTTGGATGACATTTTGATTTATTCGCCGGATCTGGAATCTCATTGGCGGAGCGTACGTGAAGTATTACAGTTATTAATTGACAATTCGCTTTTTGCTAAGCTGGAGAAATGTGAGTTCGCTGTACAGAGAATTAGTTTTTTGGGCTACATTATCTCCAGCGAAGGTTTTGAGATGGACCCGGTGAAAGTTCAAGCTGTGCAGGAATGGCCTAGGCCTATTGGTTTGAAATCGATACAGAGGTTTTTGGGTTTCGCCAATTATTATAGAAAATTCATTAAAAAATTTTCTATTATTGTCAAACCTCTGACCGATCTCACCAGGAAAGGTGCTGATGCGGTTCAGTGGACTTCTGAGGCCATTGAAGCTTTTGTGTATCTCAAGGAGAGGTTCACCTCTGCTCCCATCCTTATGCAGCCTGATGTGACTAAGCCGTTTTTGGTCGAGGTTGATGCTTCTTCTGTGGGGGTTGGCGCAGTATTGTCTCAGGATAACGGGGATGGAGTACATCCTGTAGTGCCGGCGTCCCTGCCCTCTGCTAGGCAGGGACGCTGTTCCCCTCACCGCTCTGCTCCGTGCCCGGCGTCCCTCTCCCGCTCTGCTGGCAGCGCGCGCTCCTTCCCGGCCACTGTGCTTAGGGCGCGCGCGCGCGCCCTCCCTCCCTCTTAAAGGGGCCGCGCGCGCCGTCCTAAGGAGTCCCCGGCCAATGGCCGGAGGACTTTACCATATATAAGGCACCTCCTCCAAAATGGAGGTGCCCGAGCAATGTTGTTGCACCGTTCTACTCTGCTTCAGCCCTCAGGTCCCGTTGCCAGTTACCTGCCAGATTCCTGCCAGCTTGCTGTCCTAATCCTGCCTGATTTCCTGTTACCTGCCTGCCTGCCTGAGGTCCGACGGTCTGCCTTACAACTCCGGTCAGTCTGTCTAAGGACCAACTTGCCCGCTCACCTGGGAGCGCACATTAGCTACCTGCCTGCTTGCCTGAGGTCCTACGGTCTGCCTTACAACTCCGGTCAGTCTGTCTATGGACCAGCTTGCCCGCTCACCTGGGAGCGCTTCTCCGCTACCTGCCTGCTTGCCTGCCCGGAGGCTCCGCTGTCACGTGCTGTGACCACCAGCTATTCCAGACTCTTGCCCGCTCACCTGGGAGCGCTTCTCCGCTACCTGCCTGCTTGCCTGCCCGGAGGCTCCGCTGTCACGTGCTGTGACCACCAGCTATTCCAGACTCTTGCCCGCTCACCTGGGAGCGCTTCTCCGCTACCTGCCTGCTTGCCTGCCCGGAGGCTCCGCTGTCACGTGCTGTGACCACCAGCTATTCCAGACTCTTGCCCGCTCACCTGGGAGCGCTTCTCCGCTACCTGCCTGCTTGCCTGCCCGGGGGCTCCGCTGTCACGTGCTGGGACCACCAGCTATTCCAGAGACTCTTGCCCGCTCACCTGGGAGCGCTTCTCCGCTACCTGCCTGCTTGCCTACCTGGAGGCTCCTCCGTCACGTGCTGTGACCACCTGCTATTCCAGGGACTCTCGCTTGCTCACCTGGGAGCACACATCCTCCATCTGCCTTGCTAGCCTACCTGGAGGTTCAGCCATCACAGGTCGTACCTACCCTTTACCTAGAGACTGCCCCGGTCACTTGCCGTGACCTCCAGCCCATTCTTCCAGAGACTGCCCTGATCACTTGCCGTGACCTCCTGCCCGTACACCCAGAGACTGTCCCGGTCACCTGCTGTGACTGCCTGCCTGGTCGCCACCCGCTCCCTTACAAGGACCGCTCCCTTGTATAGTAGCCCAGAGGTTCCGCCTCCCAGACCCGTTACAGTTTGCTCGGGCCATGGAACCCGGTGGCACCCAAGCTCCCTCGCTCTCGGACCTGTGTCATGAACTGTCCCGTCAAAGGTCCCAACAGGAGTCCATCCTGGGTCACCTGCGGAATGTCAATACTCGCCTGGACACTCTGACTGCTCCACCAACAACCTCCGCCAGTGCCATGTCTCGCAATCCGGCAGCTCCGCTGTCCACTAACACCATGATATCCTACCCCGGACCTCGGCTTTCTGCACCTCCTCGCTTCGGAGGCGACTCAGCCCAGGCTCGGGGCTTCATAAATCAGTGCACCCTGCACTTTGAACTATTGTCCCACCAGTTTAACTCCGACCGAGCCAAAATTGCATTCATCATGTCCCATCTCACCGGGGAGGCCCTGGCCTGGCTAAATCCTCTATGGGAGAGAGGAGACCCCCTGGTGTCCAACTTGCCTGCTTTTCTCACGGCTTTCCGGAAAGTCTTCGACGAACCCGGACGGAAGACCTCATCCGCATCATCGTTGCTACGCCTCCGTCAGGAAAGTCTCACCGTGGGCCAATATGCCATACGGTTCCGTACCCTTGCCTCGGAGCTGGCCTGGGATAACGACGCTCTGGTTTCCGTCTTCTGAGAGGGTCTGTCCGGCCGTATTAAAGATGAACTTGCCGGTCGGGACATTCCTACCACTCTCGATGACTTAATAACTCTTGCCACCCGGATTGACCTACGGTTCCAGGAGCGTGCCAGAGAGGTCACCCGTGAGAGGAGGTTACCACGTCTAGCTCCTACTTTTCAGAAACCCGTCACTCCTTCTGTCTCTAACCAGGTACACCCTCCTGAGCCTATGCAGGTCGACCAGACCAAGATGGTCAAGACCCGTCAGGACTTACGCCGTGCCGAGGGGACCTGCTTCTACTGTGGCAGTAAGGAGCACCGGATCCGTGCCTGCCCAGAGAGGTCGGGAAACGCCTGTGTCTAGGTTCGCTCAGAGAGGTCCACCTAGACAAGAATAAATCCTCTCCATCCCTGCTGTTGTCAGTTTCAATCGTCTACGGGGAGAATCGTTATTTCGAACTAGCCCAACTGGACTCTGGAGCAGCCGGGAATCTTATTTCACAGTCCCTGGTAGAGAAATACCGCATCCCCACCAAACCTCTGGCTGTACCCTTGTCTGTTGCTGCTGTGGATGGGGGGCTCTTACCACGCCCCATCCAACTCATCACCGAATCCATTACTCTGCAGGTGGTAATGCTGCATTCTGAAAGTATCTCCTTCCATGTTCTGCCTGGACTCTCTCACGCCCTCTTGCTAGGCCTACCTTGGCTCCAGAAACATGCACCCGTTCTTGACTGGCAGACCGGAGAAGTCCTTCGCTGGGGACAGGGCTGCCATAAGACCTGTCTGGTTCCCGTTCATCCCGTCCGTCCTTCTCCTACCCCAGCTAATCTACCTGGACTTCCGATTCCTTATTGGTCTTATGCTGATGTCTTTAATAAAAAGGAGGCAGAGACACTACACCCTCAAAGACCATACGACTGCCCTATCGACCTGTTACCTGGTACTTCTCCTCCCCGTGGGCGTATTTATCCATTATCCGCTGCTGAGACCCGGTCGATGTCCGAATATATTGAGGAGAATCTGGCCAGGGGATTCATCCGGAAATCTACCTCCCCGGCGGGAGCAGGCTTCTTTTTCGTCAAAAAGAAGGACGGCTCTCTCCGTCCCTGTATAGACTATAGAGGCCTTAACCAGATCACGGTGAAGAATAAGTACCCCCTTCCGCTCATTCCGGAGTTATTTGATTGTCTGAGGGGGGCTAGAATCTTCACCAAACTGGACCTCCGTGGGGCGTACAACCTGGTTCGTATCCGTCAGGGGGATGAATGGAAGACGGCATTCAACACCCGGGACGGCCACTATGAATATCTGGTAATGCCCTTTGGCCTCTGTAATGCTCCTGCCGTCTTTCAAGAGTTGGTCAATGACATCTTCCGGGACCTTCTCTACTCCTGCGTAGTGGTGTACCTGGACGACATCTTGGTCTTCTCTCCGGATCTCCAGACTCACCGGAGGGATGTTCGTCAGGTCCTGCTCAGGCTCAGGCAGAACCATCTCTACGCTAAATATGAGAAGTGCCTCTTTGAGCAGACCTCGCTTCCGTTTCTGGGCTACATTATCTCTCAGACCGGCCTACAAATGGATCCTGAGAAACTGTCTGCCATCGAGAAATGGCCCCGACCAGAGGGGTTGAAGGCTATTCAACGGTTCCTGGGCTTCGCCAACTATTACCGCCTCTTCATCCCGCACTTCTCTTCCCGGACTGCCCCAATTTCCGCGCTCACCCGTAAGGGTACTAATCCCAAAGAGTGGCCGCCCGAAGCAGAGGAGGCCTTTCTTTCCCTAAAACAGGCCTTCTCTTCCGCCCCGGTGCTGCATCGCCCGGACGGCAATAAGCAGTTCTTCTTGGAAGTTGACGCCTCCTCTTCTGGAGCCGGAGAGGTACTTACTCAAAAATCATCTTCCGGGAGAATGGTAACTTGTGGCTTCTTCTCCAAACTCTTCTCCTCTTCTGAGCGCAACTATTCCATAGGAGACCGAGAGTTATTGGCCATCAAGCTGGCGTTGGAGGAGTGGCGTTACCTACTCGAGGGGGCTCTTCATCCGGTAATAATTTACACTGACCACAAGAACTTGGCTTACCTCCAGCATGCCCAGAGACTTAACCCGCGCCAAGCCCGGTGGTCCTTGTTTTTTGCTCGCTTTGATTTTGTTCTTCATTTTCGCCCGGCTGACAAAAACGTCAAAGCAGACGCCTTGTCCCGATCCTTTCTGGTGTCTGATCTCGAGGAAGAACCTAAACATATCATCGATCCCGCCAGAGTAATGCAGGTGGCTCCCGTGAGTCTAAATCGTCTCCCTCCTGGTAAGACGTTTGTTTCAGTACCTGATCGGGAGAAGATCCTACACTGGGGCCATTCGTCTAAACTAGCTGGCCACGCCGGTCAGAAAAAGACCCTCCAGCTTATTGCCCGGCACTATTGGTGGCCTACCCTGCACAAGGACATAATAGACTTTGTTTCTGCCTGTGTGTCCTGCGCCCGCAACAAAGTCCCGAGACATCTGCCAGCCGGACGCCTCCTTCCGCTTCCTGTACCTGCTGCCCCCTGGCAGCATATAGCAATGGACTTTATAACAGATCTCCCCGTCTCTGCCGGTTGTACGGTCATTTGGGTGGTCGCTGACCGCTTTTCCAAGATGGCTCACTTTAGTCCCCTGCCAGGCCTTCCGTCTGCACCCGAGCTGGCTAAAGACTTTATCCGCCACATCTTCCGTCTTCATGGCCTGCCCCTCCACATCGTGTCGGATCGTGGGATACAGTTCACCTCACGTTTCTGGAGAGCCACTTGTAAACTACTAGACGTCACCCTGGACTTCTCTTCCGCTTACCACCCACAGTCCAATGGTCAAGTGGAGCGGATCAATCAGAACCTGACCAGTTACCTCCGGCACTTCGTTAATGCCCACCATTCTGACTGGGTGGATCTCCTACCATGGGCCGAGTTCTCTTATAATAATCACGAGAGCGAATCCTCCTCCAAATCCCCGTTTTTTGTAGTCTTTGGTCAGCATCCTCGGATTCCTTTTCCTGTCTCCACCTCTGTGGACAACCCGGCTGCGGAATCTCTCGTTAGCAAATTTTCCTCCATATGGGAGAGTACCCGGTCCGCACTCCTTCTGTCATCCGAGCGTATGAAAAGACACGCTGACAAAAAACGCCTGGATCCTCCACAATTTCGTCCAGGAGATAAAGTCTGGCTCTCATCTAAATATGTTCGACTCAAGATACCTTCTTACAAGTTAGGGCCTCGGTTCATCGGTCCTCTGGAGGTCATCAGTCAGATCAACCCGCTGGCCTATAAATTGAAACTCCCGGCCAACTTACGGATCCCTAACTCCTTCCATGTATCTCTCCTCAAACCCGTGGTGCTTAACTCTTTTTCCAAGTCTACAGGTACGCCTCCTGCTCCGGTTTCTGCTGAGGACGAGTTTGAGGTAGAGAACATTCTTGCCACCAAAAGGGTAAGAGGAAAGACCTTTTTTCTAGTAGATTGGAAGGGGTTTGGTCCTGAGGAGAGAACGTGGGAGCCCCGGGAGAACATCCATGCCCCTCTCATCCTAGCTAAATTTCTATCTGGCCTAAAAAAGGGGGGGCCTAAAGGGGGGGGTATTGTAGTGCCGGCGTCCCTGCCCTCTGCTAGGCAGGGACGCTGTTCCCCTCACCGCTCTGCTCCGTGCCCGGCGTCCCTCTCCCGCTCTGCTGGCAGCGCGCGCTCCTTCCCGGCCACTGTGCTTAGGGCGCGCGCGCGCGCCCTCCCTCCCTCTTAAAGGGGCCGCGCGCGCCGTCCTAAGGAGTCCCCGGCCAATGGCCGGAGGACTTTACCATATATAAGGCACCTCCTCCAAAATGGAGGTGCCCGAGCAATGTTGTTGCACCGTTCTACTCTGATTCAGCCCTCAGGTCCCGTTGCCAGTTACCTGCCAGTTACCTGCCAGATTCCTGCCAGCTTGCTGTCCTAATCCTGCCTGATTTCCTGTTACCTGCCTGCCTGCCTGAGGTCCGACGGTCTGCCTTACAACTCCGGTCAGTCTGTCTAAGGACCAACTTGCCCGCTCACCTGGGAGCGCACATCAGCTACCTGCCTGCTTGCCTGAGGTCCGACGGTCTGCCTTACAACTCCGGTCAGTCTGTCTATGGACCAGCTTGCCCGCTCACCTGGGAGCGCTTCTCCGCTACCTGCCTGCTTGCCTGCCCGGAGGCTCCGCTGTCACGTGCTGTGACCACCAGCTATTCCAGACTCTTGCCCGCTCACCTGGGAGCGCTTCTCCGCTACCTGCCTGCTTGCCTGCCCGGAGGCTCCGCTGTCACGTGCTGGGACCACCAGCTATTCCAGACTCTTGCCCGCTCACCTGGGAGCGCTTCTCAGCTACCTGCCTGCTTGCCTGCCCGGGGGCTCCGCTGTCACGTGCTGGGACCACCAGCTATTCCAGAGACTCTTGCCCGCTCACCTGGGAGCGCTTCTCCGCTACCTGCCTGCTTGCCTACCTGGAGGCTCCTCCGTCACGTGCTGTGACCACCTGCTATTCCAGAGACTCTCGCTTGCTCACCTGGGAGCACACATCCTCCATCTGCCTTGCTAGCCTACCTGGAGGTTCAGCCATCACAGGTCGTACCTACCCTTTACCTAGAGACTGCCCCGGTCACTTGCCGTGACCTCCAGCCCATTCTTCCAGAGACTGCCCTGATCACTTGCCGTGACCTCCTGCCCGTACACCCAGAGACTGTCCCGGTCACCTGCTGTGACTGCCTGCCTGGTCGCCACCCGCTCCCTTACAAGGACCGCTCCCTTGTATAGTAGCCCAGAGGTTCCGCCTCCCAGACCCGTTACACATCCCTGTGCCTTTTTTTCAAAAAAATTTTCGGAGACTGAACTGAATTACGATATTGGTAATCGGGAATTATTGGCTATTAAACTCGCATTTGAACACTGGCGCCACCTCTTGGAAGGTGCTGAATTTCCCGTTCAGGTTTTTACGGATCATAAAAATCTGATATATCTTGATGCTGCCAAGCGCCTGAATGCCCGTCAGGCTAGGTGGGCATTGTTTTTCTCGCGGTTTAATTTCTCCGTTACTTACATCCCAGGTACTAAGAATGTTAAGGCGGATGCCTTGTCTCGCAGTTTTTCTCCCATAGTCGGTGCTGAGAAAGAGGAGAACATTTTACAAGAAGGTGTTGTGATAGCTGCTTTGGACTCCGTTTTGGAAGATGAGATTCTTAAAGCACAGGAGAATGCCCCATCTAACACACCCATGGGAGGTTGTTTGTGCCTGGGACCTTTAGGAGAGATTTGTTTGTTGAGTGTCACGAATCTCGGTTGGCAGGTCATCCCGGAATCTCTGAGACCAAGAGACTTGTGGGTCGCAGTTTTTGGTGGCCTGGATGGCAGAAGGAAGTCATTAAGTGGGTGCGTCAATGTACTATATGTGCTAGATCTAAGTCCTCACATACTCCTGCTGCGGGGTTGCTTTGCCCTCTGGAGGTTCCCAGTGCTCCTTGGACACATTTGGCTATGGACTTTATAACTGACCTTCCCCCTCTGAGGGTTTTACTGTCATCTGGGTGGTCGTGGACCGTTTTAGCAAGATGTGTCACTTGGTTCCCTTCGTCAAACTGCCCTGCTCTAAGACTCTCGCTAAGGCCTTTGTCAAGGAAATTGTCAGACTTCATGGCGTTCCTACTGACATTGTTTCTGATAGGGGTCCTCAGTTCGTGGCTCGTTTTTGGCGTGCCTTTTGTGACAGGTTGGGAGTTCATCTGTCGTTCTCGTCCGGATATCATCCTGAATCTAATGGCCAGACAGAAAGGAAAAACCAGGATGTTGAGCAGTTCTTGCGTTGTTTTGTGGCAGACAATCAAGAGGGGTGGTCTGAGTTTCTGCCACTTGCTGAATTTGCTCTGAACAATCATACATCTTCTTCTGCTGGTTGTTCGCCTTTTTTTTGTTGTTCTGGGAGACATCCGTCGTTTGGGTCGTTCTCCAAGTTGGGATCTGCCGTGCCTGAGGAGGAGAATTTTTCCGGTGATTTGGAGAGAGTTTGGACGGATGTGCGTGGTAATCTTCAGGAGGCCAACAGAATATCTAAAGACTACTTTGATAGGAAACGACAGGAGGTTTTGTTCGCTGTTGGTGACATGGTTTGGTTGTCCTCTAGGAATCTGCGGTTGAGGATTCCTTCTAAGAAATTGGGTCCCAAGTTTGTAGGGCCCTTTAAGGTGCTTCAGGTTGTCAACCAATCTGCTGTTAGGTTGGAGGTTCCTACCTCCTGGAGAATTAATCCGGTATTTCATGTCTCTCTGTTAAAAAAAGCTGTTGTATCGGATGGTGACGCCTCTGCCTCTGTTCCTCCGGTGGTGGAGGACGGGGAATATGAAATATCTCGCATCATTAATTCTAGACGGTATAGAGGTAGTTTGCAGTATCTCGTGGCCTGGAAAGGTTTCGGACCCGAGGATAACTCATGGGTGAGGTCGGATGATGTTTCCACGTCCAGACTTATCAGAGCGTTTCACAGGAGATTTCCTGATAAGCCTGGTCCTAGGGGATCCGGAGGATCCTCTTAGAAGGGGGGGTACTGTTAGAACCTTGCTCTTAGGTTTTTTCTATTGCTGGTCACATGACCTTGTTGGCCTATTTAGTCCTGCTCCGCCCTTCTGGCTTTGCTGGACTTCATTGTATTACTACTCTTTAGCTAGCCGGTGCTCAGTATCTAACTCTGTTAGTTTTCTTGGTCTTCGGACCTCTGTGTTCTATATATATTATTTGTTCGTCTGTCTGCTACTATTTCTGTTAGGAGGTGTCCCATTTTGCTCCCAGTCCCTAGTACTTGTAGAGATTCCTTCCCCACATCTATAGGTCTCCGTACAGACTAGCTTAGGACTTTAGCAGGTCTGATCGCAGGATCAGGTCCCCTGTTACATCGTAGGGATCAAGCTGAGTTCTATCGTAGGGACAGATCTCCTCTCTTTCCTTAGCTCTGGTAGCAGAACATAACAATACTGGGTGACGTGCTTGCCCTGTCTGCTTTTTGCACATGTCTTGTTTCATTCGCTCCTATTGTGTGATAACTGTTTTATAATATATAAATGTTCCATAAAAGTTTTTTTACTTTTATAATTCATTTTGAGGGCTTTATTGTCGTGGTTTTTCTTGTTTGTTAATGTCCTTTATCAGCGATGCCCTCAAGTTATGGTCCTTGGCATATTCCATTTGGGTGTCACATATCTTTTTATATTAGGCTATATTATCTGTGGTATACCCTTATTAAAGATCGGTGCCAGGCAGAGCAGGCAGACAGTTAATGAACACCCGCCTATAAGTTCTTATTCCCATAGGTAAAAATTAGAAAAGTTCTGGATAACCATTAATGTTCAGCAGCTGAGTGAAGCCTTTATCTACATAAACTGGCATCATATCTTCTTTATTAAACAGACAAAATTGGGATATTTTTTTCAAAACATTTTAAATAAGTTCTAGGAAGATCTGTCTCCTGCATAAGAATAAATGAGCTGGAAAGAGGAGAAACACAACATGGAGAAATACAGCACAGTAAGAAATTCTGGGACAGGATGGATGAAAGAAGAAGCATTTACACAATCCATCCGCTCAGATACAGAAAATCACATGACTGACGACTATTGTTGAATCATGAAAAGAAAATACCTCCAGAATATTAGGAGTCCGACCGGTCAGACGAGTGGCTTCACGAGCCTTTATGTGAAAACAATAGTTGTGCTGCGGTGCAGACATGTCGCCATGCTGGGCAACTAATCAAGGAGGAGCCGTGATGTTAGCTGGAGGAGGAGGTTAGCAGGACTCTGCTCGGTGGACATGGGCTACTGATGTGGCCGCTGGACCAGGGTTCGGGTAATCTTTTGGCGCAATGCAATGCAGTATAGTGGCTCAGAGTGGCGCTGGGGTCCGGACTTCAAATTTTGCCAAGAACAACATTGGCAAGGCGTTTGCATGTCCTACCCCATGTTTGTGTGGGTTTCCTCTAAGTTCAGGCTGCGGTGTACGGACAGGGAATGTAGATTGGGAGCTCTGATGATGACAGCGATGATGTCTATAAGACACTGTGGAGTTAATGGCACTATGAGCGAGTTAAATAAATAAAACTCTAGTCTTGATCACATGACTGCTGCAGCCAATCACTGAGCTTAGTAGCTTGTGCCCTCTGTATCGCTGCTGAGGTTTTATTGCTGTGATTAGTTTTTTAAGACTATCTTGGAAAGTTACAATGTAATTGGAAGAACTTTTGAAGTCTCTTTTCCTTTTGGTTGCATTACTGTTTTTTTGCATGAATTTTGGTGTTTGATACATTTGGAGCATCTATGAAAACTTCTAATGCTGTCTCCACATTTCGCCATTTCTACCTTCCAGAACCACTAACTGGAGCAAACTTACACATTTTTTGTTGCAATTAATGAATCTGGCTTGCAGTTCACTCACGCAGTGATCCACACCACATAAAGGCTTTGTGTCCACACTCAGGAATAGCAACATATTGGCAGCAGTGGATTTTTGCTGCGTCCAAAACGCTGCGTTTTAATCACGCAGCATTTTGGATCCTCATGTGTTTAGTGAACCATGTTATTTACCGCTTCTAATGAATGGCTATGGGTGACACTATGCAGCGGAGACTAGTGTCTCTGCTGCAAATAATTGACATGCTGCGGCTCGTAATGCCGCGCCGCGGGTGAGTTTATGCAGCGTCAAATGGATGCACAGTGGGCAGGAGATCTCTATAAATCCATCCACTGTGCTTGTATCGTAGAACGCAGCGTTTTAGACCCAACGCAAGTGAGCTGCTAATCCTGTCCGTGGGCACGTACCCTAACACTGACTTTTGGAAAAATGGTGAAAGTGCCATAAAATAGCAACATTTTTGTGAAAAAACATAAAAGTCACACATTTTGGATGGCAAAAAAAACAGTGTGACCTCCAAACAGCATTTCTTCTTTGATTTTCCTTTCCTTCATGGTGTCACCATTAGGCCTCGCTCACACTGGCGTATAACATTGGGCCGAGTGCTATGCAGTGTATTTTCGGATCACACTCGATCCAGTGTTATACTATGGGGCAGTGCTTATCTGATTTTTTCTCATGCCAATTCGGCAGCATGCTGCGTGTGGCTCTGATATTTGGATCACGCCCAAGTATACAAGTCTATGAGTGCGTGTGAAACATCGGACTGCATTCTAATGTCATCAGTCCCATGTCTGCTCACAGAGACAATGGAGAAGATGGAGAAATTAAGTTCTCCATCTTCTGCTCACCTGTCCTGCGGTTCTTTCATGCGAGAGAATTGAAAATCTCGCATGGTAGAATATAAACCAGTGTGTGCCAACCCTTTCATCAGAAATTATTTTTTAAAATATAAATTCTGAATGAAAACATAAAAGGACCTTGTCATAGCCTAGGATTCAGATTCAGAGATAGGTTGCACAGCGAGCCAGGACTGTGGTGAGTTTGTCATGTATTTGGGTCCCTGATCATGTCTCCAAGAACAGAGACTTGTCGGTCAAGCAGTCATTGCACATTGCCTGACTCCTGACTCATCTCTACGTCCTGCTGTGGATGCCACCTCTGTCGTATGATGCGTTGGATGATGTAATAAGGGCAGTTCTATAATACTTACCGTATTTTTCGGACCATAAGACACACTTTTTCCCCTCAAATTTGGGAGGAAAATGGGGGGTTCGACTTATGGTCCGAACGTTACAGGCGGCGGTGGTGAAGCGGGATCGCAGGGCCCTCCCTCCTTCAGGAACGCGGTGGTGGTAGCGGTGGTGTCTGTTCCACTATTACTCTGATCTGGGGATCTGTGGCCCTATTACCCTGATCTGGTTGTCTGTGGCCCTATTACCCTGATCTGGTTGTCTGTGGCCCTATTACTCTGATCTGGGTGTATGTGGCCCTATTACTCTGATCTGGGTGTATGTGGCCCTATTACTCTGATCTGGGTGTATGAGGCACTATTACTCTGATCTGGGTGTCTGTGGCCCTATTACCGTGATCTGGTTGTCTGTGGCCCTATTACCCTGATCTGGTTGTCTGTGGCCCTATTACTCTGATTTGGTTGTCTGTGGCCCTATTACTCTGATTAGGGTGTATGTGGCACTATTACTCTGATCTGGGTGTCTGTGGCCCTATTACTGTGATCTGGTTGTCTGTTGCTCTATCACCCTTGTCTGGTTGTCTGTGGCCCTATTACCCTGATCTGGTTGTCTGTGGCCCTATTTCTCTGATCTGGGTGTATGTGGCACTATTACTCTGATCTGGGGATCTGTGGCCCTATTACCCTGATCTGGTTATCTGTGGCCCTATTACCCTGATCTGGTTGTCTGTGGCCCTATTAATCTGATCTGGGTGTCTGTGGCCCTATAACTCTGATCAGGGTGTCTGTTCCACTATTAATCTGATCTGGGGATCTGTGGCCCTATTACCCTGATCTGGTTGTCTGTGGCCCTATTACCCTGATCTGGTTGTCTGTGGCCTTATTACTCTGATCTGGGTGTCTGTGGCCCTATTACTCTGATCTGGGTGTCTGTTCCACTATTACTCTGATCTGGGTGTCTGTGGCCCTATTACTCTGATCTGGGTGTCTGTTCCACTATTACTCTGATCTGGGTGTTTGTGGCTCTATTACTCTGATCTGGGTGTCTGTGGCCCTATTACTCTGATCTGGGTGTCTGTTCCACTATTACTCTGATCTGGGTGTCTGTGGCCCTATAACTCTGATCAGGGTGTCTGTTCCACTATTAATCTGATCTGGGGATCTGTGGCCCTATTACCCTGATCTGGTTGTCTGTGGCCCTATTACCCTGATCTGGTTGTCTGTGGCCTTATTACTCTGATCTGGGTGTCTGTGGCCCTATTACTCTGATCTGGTTGTCTGTGGCCCTATTACTCTGATCTGGGTGTCTGTGGCCCTATTACTCTGATCTGGGTGTCTGTGGCCCTATTACTCTGATCTGAGTGTTTGTGGCCCTATTACTCTGATCTGAGTGTTTGTGGCCCTATTACTCTGATCTGAGTGTCTGTGGCCCTATTACTCTCATCTAGGTGTCTGTGGCCCTATTAATCTGATCTGGGTGTCTGTTCCACTATTAATCTGATCTGGGGATCTGTGGCCCTATTACCCTGATCTGGTTGTCTGTGGCCCTATTACCCTGATCTGGTAGTCTGTGGCCTTATTACTCTGATCTGGGTGTCTGTTGCCCTATTACTCTTATCTGGGTGTCTGTTCCACTATTACTCTGATCTGTGTGTCTGTGGCCCTATTACTCTGATCTGGGGATCTGTGGCCCTATTACTCTGATCTGGGTGTCTGTTCCACTATTACTCTGATCTGGGTATCTGTGGCCCTATTACTCTGATCTGAGTGTTTGTGGCTCTATTACTCTGATCTGGCTGGCTGTGGCCCTATTACCCTGATCTGGGTGTCTGTGGCTCTATTACTCTGATCTGTGTGTCTGTGGCCCTATTACTCTGATCTGGGTGTCTGTTCCACTATTACTCTGATCTGGGTATCTGTGGCCCTATTACTCTGATCTGAGTGTTTGTGGCTCTATTACTCTGATCTGGCTGGCTGTGGCCCTATTACCCTGATCTGGGTGTCTGTGGCTCTATTACTCTGATCTGGGTGTCTGTGGCCCTATTACTCTGATCTGAGTGTTTGTGGCCCTATTACTCTGATCTGAGTGTTTGTGGCCCTATTACTCTGATCTGGTGCAGGGCTACAGTTTTGTTTCTGGTGTCCTTCGACAGCTCTTTGGTCTTCACCATAGTGGAGTTTGGAGTGTGACTGTTTGAGGTTGCGGACAGGTGTCTTTTATACTGATAACAAGTTCAAACAGGAGCCAGTACTACAGGTCATGAGTGGAGGACAGAGGAGCCAGTACTACAGGTAATGAGGGGAGGACAGAGGAGCCAGTACTACAGGTAATGAGTGGAGGACAGAGGAGCCAGTACTACAGGTAATGAGTGGAGGACAGAGGAGCCAGTACTACAGGTAATGAGTGGAGGACAGAGGAGCCAGTACTACAGGTAATGAGTGGAGGACAGAGGAGCCAGCACTACAGGTAATGAGTGGAGGACAGAGGAGCCAGTACTACAGGTAATGAGGGGAGGACAGAGGAGCCAGTACTACAGGTAATGAGTGGAGGACAGAGGAGCCAGTACTACAGGTAATGAGTGGAGGACAGAGGAGCCAGGACTACAGGTAATGAGTGGAGGACAGAGGAGCCAGTACTACAGGTAATGAGTGGAGGACAGAGGAGCCAGTACTACAGGTAATGAGTGGAGGACAGAGGAGCCAGTACTACAGGTAATGAGTGGAGGACAGAGGAGCCAGTACTACAGGTAATGAGTGGAGGACAGAGGAGCCAGCACTACAGGTAATGAGTGGAGGACAGAGGAGCCAGTACTACAGGTAATGAGTGGAGGACAGAGGAGCCAGTACTACAGGTAATGAGTGGAGGACAGAGGAGCCAGTACTACAGGTAATGAGTGGAGGACAGAGGAGCCAGTACTACAGGTAATGAGTGGAGGACAGAGGAGCCAGTACTACAGGTAATGAGTGGAGGACAGAGGATCCAGTACTACAGGTAATGAGCGGAGGACAGAGGAGCCAGTACTACAGGTAATGAGTGGAGGACAGAGGAGCCAGTACTACAGGTAATGAGTGGAGGACAGAGGAGCCAGTACTACAGGTAATGAGTGGAGGACAGAGGAGCCAGTACTACAGGTAATGAGTGGAGGACAGAGGAGCCAGTACTACAGGTAATGAGTGGAGGACAGAGGAGCCAGTACTACAGGTAATGAGTGGAGGACAGAGGAGCCAGTACTACAGGTAATGAGTGGAGGACAGAGGAGCCAGTACTACAGGTAATGAGTGGAGGACAGAGGAGCCAGTACTACAGGTAATGAGTGGAGGACAGAGGAGCCAGTACTACAGGTAATGAGTGGAGGACAGAGGAGCCAGTACTACAGGTAATGAGTGGAGGACAGAGGAGCCAGTACTACAGGTAATGAGTGGAGGACCGAGGAGCCAGTACTACAGGTAATGAGTGGAGGACAGAGGAGCCAGTACTACAGGTAATGAGTGGAGGACAGAGGAGCCAGTACTACAGGTAATGAGTGGAGGACAGAGGAGCCAGTACTACAGGTAATGAGTGGAGGACAGAGGAGCCAGTACTACAGGTAATGAGTGGAGGACAGAGGAGCCAGTACTACAGGTAATGAGTGGAGGACAGAGGAGCCAGTACTACAGGTAATGAGTGGAGGACAGAGGAGCCAGTACTACAGGTAATGAGTGGAGGACAGAGGAGCCAGTACTACAGGTAATGAGCGGAGGACAGAGGAGCCAGTACTACAGGTAATGAGTGGAGGACAGAGGAGCCAGTACTACAGGTAATGAGTGGAGGACAGAGGAGCCTCTTAAAGAAGAAGTTACAGCTCTGTGAGAACCAGAAATCTTGCTTGTTTGTAATTGACCAAATACTTATTTTCCACCAAAAT
The DNA here is from genome assembly GCF_046119375.1 of Phyllobates terribilis. Lineage (NCBI taxonomy): Eukaryota > Metazoa > Chordata > Amphibia > Anura > Dendrobatidae > Phyllobates > Phyllobates terribilis. Next base: position 404,985,748 of record NW_027362769.1, on the reverse strand, counting down.
TTGAAAACATTTCTTTCCAAATCAGATAATGTGATTTTCAGGATTTGTTTTCTCATTTTGTCTCTCATAGTTGAGGTCGACCTATGATGTCAATTACAGGCCGACCTCATCTTTGTAAGTGGGAGAACTTGCACAATTGGTGGCTGACTAAATACTTTTTTTCCCCACTGTATAGAGATGAACAAATCTTACATGTCATATCAACAGCCCATGACACATATCAGAGCCCGGGCATATTTTCATATTACATAAAATATACTACATTTTCCTCATTTAGCACAGGGTTTGGACCTGTGGCTGTCCATCAGCCTCATTACATACAGAAACATCTCACTTAGGAAAGCTGCTGTTCAATGGGAGGAGGATGAGGATGGTTTGCTTATATGTTCTTCCACCAGGAGCTGAGCAGTCTGAAGAAGGCTGCCCTCCCAAGTGCAGGAGGGAAACCTGTAACACTAGGTACATGCCACAAAACTGTGCTCCCAACATGTCTATTAAAATAAAGATAAAATGGCCAATCCTTTTAATACTGTTATGGCCCCTGCCTGCTGCTATCACTTAGTCCAGTCACCTTATTTTAGGCAATTTTGTAATATGTCGCTATTTTTGAAAATGTTTTAAATAAATTAATGTTTATTAAATATTGACTAATATACAATATACTAAGTGACTGTACTGTTACAGAACTTCCCTATGTATTACACACTGAGTGATTCTACATCTTCAGAACCTCCTTATATATCACACTGAGTGACTATGCAGCTACAGAACCTCCTTATATATCACACTGAGTGACTATGCTGCTACAGAACCTCCTTATATATCACACTGAGTGATTCTACAGCTCCAGAACCTCCTTATGTATCACACTGAGTGACTTTGCAGCTACAGAACCTCCTTATATATCACACTGAGTGACTATGCTGCTCCAGAACCTCCTTATATAGCACACTGAGTGACTAATCAGCCTACAGCATTAATCTAAAGTCATGGCTGAAAATGATGGCACCCTTGAAATTGTTTGAGTAAATGAAGTATTTCTCCCAGAAAATTATTGCAATTACACATGTCTTATAATGCACATGTTTATTTCCTTTCTGTGTATTGGAACAACACAAAAATAAATAAAGATAAAAAGGCAAATTGAACATAATTTTACACAAAACCTAAAAAATAAGCAAAATCTTATTTTTTTAGTGTGAAGTCACTTTATTTCTTTTTTATTTAACAATTCATGTATAAATTTACTGCACTCTAAAATATAGACTGGTCATGTAAAATATTTGAACTCACAACCTTTAGCACTGTAGTTAGCAGTCTCTGTAGACTGTTCTGCTAAGGATAAAATAATTTTCTGTAATTACATCTCTACATGCTGTTCTTCTTCGTAGTCACATTGTACTGGTTCATAGAGATACAGCCCTATATACCAATACACCTTTATTTAGTTAGTTAGTACATAGAGGTGTACTGGTATACAGAGCTGTATCTCTATGAACCAGTACAATGTGCATATAAAGAAGAACAGCATTTAAAGAAGTAGCCACAGAAAATTCTCCTATTCATGGCAATGCAGCCTATGAATCACAGGTAAGGCAGATGCTAACCATGCCAAACTGTAGAACATAGACATATGTGGAACTCACCAATCGCAGGAAACAGAGCCGTGCTGAACAGTCTGTCCTGGCTTTAATGGAGAACAGAGTTAAAGTTGAAATATAGACCTGTCCTCTTGAAACAGTGGGACTAATCACTCAATGCAGGACTGTCCCGCTAGATCCAGGATGGTTAGGAAGTATACTGTATATTATGATGTCTTCAGCCTGCTCTCTGAGACTTCGGCAGTGTGTAAACTATGTCAGGAACATTTTTTTCCCTCATTCTCACAAATCAAATAGCAGGGTATGTAAATTCATGGGGACCTTTGAGTTTCTAGAAATTCAGCTCAAATATGATCAAAACAACAGATTGATCTGCTCATCTCTAGTTAATAGTCGTATTAAACCCTTGGAGGTGAGCAGTTGTGAGAAAGAGGCAGCCATGATTATATAAGATGCTGATATGACAGGGTGCAGAGATAGAGACTAGCGTTGAGCCACCCCCGTAGTGTTCGAGTTCGGTTCGGTTCGTCGAACACCCGTGTGTTCGCCGAACTGTTCGTCGAACACCTTCGAACACCATTAAAACCAATGGCAGGCAAACAAAAACACATAGAAACACATAGAAAACACCTTCAAAGGTGTCCAAAAGCTGACAAACTGCTCAGAAGACACAACTAACACATGGAAAAGTGACAAGTACATATAGTCATGCGAAAAGAAAAGAGGTGGAGGAGTAAAAGGAGGGGGAGACACAGATATAGGCATGTCATGCCCTTCTAAAATCCAAAAAGTGAGAAGCCGACATGTTCAGTCCGCTCCTGCCCGTGCCACCTCCGCGTCGCCGGGTTTGTGCCAGAGCCGCGGTGAACCCTGACGGCCAGCCCCCCTCTCCCAATACTGGTGCCTGTCCGCTGGTGGGTCGAGCGAGCCCCCCTGTGGTGGAGGCAGCTCTAAGCTTTTTAATTTAAATTGTCTCTCTAATTTGAATGAATACACTTTAAATCCATTTACAAGGATCTATTGGAGGGCAAGTCTCATGCCAGCAGCCGCGTAATTCCAGCTCCAGTAGCGTCCACTAAAGCTGCTGCAGTTAAAAAGCTTTTATAAGGATCGAGCTCGGCGGTCCACCGCAAGGCATCCTACTGCCAGTCCCAGCCCCTATGCCTTGGGGTGCCTCCTGATGCTCTTCACTGAGTATCCCGTGGTCCCGAAGCATTTCCTTTGAAAAAATTAAGTGTCCAAACTACAGGTGGTGTAGCTTGCTTAACAGCCGGGATAATCCGCTGACTAGCAGACACTGCTACTAGGCACAAAGTATTTCCTGGGCTAGATGCAGTTAAAAATTTGTAATTAGATACTCTCGTTGGATGCTGAGAAAGCATTCCATAGAGTCTCCTGGCACGCCATATATGATTCTCTTAAAAAGCTTGGGGTAGGGGTCTAGGGGACCCTTTTATAGCCAAAATCACGGCCCTGTATCGCAATACGTCACCTAGGCTGAAGATAAATGGAACTGTAGCACCCTGAGGGCTCGGTTGCTACAGAGGTATTGCACCTCACCCAGAGGTGTGATATCTCACTCTCAGGTAAGGATGTAGTGTGGATCAGGACCCGACACCTGCATGCATTACACCACATTGCCGTGGGGCAGGGCGACCAATATGCCCCTGAGATGGGCACGACAGTCCCTGTCCCTGGCTGGAGTGGGGGGAGGGAACACTGAGGAAGGGGAACCCTGTAGTGCAGGAGCAGGGAGGAAGCAGTTCCTGGGTGCATTGAGAAGGGAGTATAAAAGGTGGGCACCATCTTAGTTCAGTGCAGAGAAGTCTGAGCAGAAGTGGCAGGGAGCAGGGGCTCTGCATGAGCTCTGCTCCGGAGGCGGACCTAGTAACAGAGGCCCAGGCCTGGAAGAGGGAGAAGGAAGGAAGAGGAGCGGAGAAGGCTCCAGGAACGAGGAACGATGGGATCCCAGGGGTGCGGACGGGCGAGTCGCCACCGCACGCCCGAATCCACCTGCGTGGAGGGGTCAGGCCAAAGGGGGAGACCGGTCCCCGAAACTAGTGGAGGCAGGAAACGACCCTCAGCTAGAAACAGGAGGCTGTGACATTTTATGTGGCGCAGCCCCTCGCTACACCCGCTAGGAAGGCACCACATAGGGTCAGGGAAACTGGCGCCAAGTTTACCAAGAGGAGGCCCGAGGCAGCCGGACAGAAGGGTTGGTAAGAAAGGCCAGACAAAGGACACACAAAGGGGGTCCTGTGAAGCGCTCCAAAGTTATCTGGGAGTTGTCTGAGCCCCTCACCTGGTGAGCACAGTACGACGTGGGCAGCCGTTACCTGCAGACGTGGTCTGGATAATAAGAACTGTGAGTAAAGGCCCTGGACTGCATCACTGACTCCGTGTCGTTACTGCTGCTGCCCTGCACCATCACCCCCATCCTCCGCATACACTGCCCTGAGGCTATACTCCTCCCGTGGGGAGTTATGCTACGCTCTGCTGCACCCACAACACCAGCCTCAGCGGTCTGCCCTGGAGCGGCGGTTCACTCTGACCGCAATCCACGGGTGGCGTAGTCGGACATTTAAACATCAAAACCACATAAATAGTTCCGCCACTGGTTTGACCGCCCTGAGCCATGGAACCGGGTCGCCGCCACGGAGACTACAACCACCAGCATCCACCAAAAAGGGTCCGGCTCCGGGTGTCCCAAGGCCCAGGGGGCGCGTCAGAACATTTTCATCACCTTTCACAATCACCAATGGGACAAGGCAGGGATGTTCTCTGTCCCCTCTCTTATACATCCTAGTGACGGAGCACCTGCTCTCATCAATTCGCCATAACCCCAATATTAGGTGGATTGATGTGGGAGGCACCGCGTACAAGTGCTCTCTATTTGCTGATGATGTCCTAGTATATATCACTCAATCACATATATCCATCCATGCTGTTATGGCTGAAATAGATCACTTAGTTACATGGTCAAATTTTAAAATCAATGCAGCGAAGTCTGAGGCCCTCGATGTCTCCCTCCCCAAATCCATATAGGATTCCATCCAGTCCAACTTTCCCTTTGCCTGGCCCTCACAGGGTATCAAATACTTAGGAATTCCTATTCATAGAGACCTCTCCCATCTATGTTATCTTAATTTTGGGCCCTTTTTTGAACAACTCCATACAGACCACGGTTGGCAAGTTAGAACTGTAAGATTCACTACGTGAACCACTGGTGTTTTGTGGAAAAGCACATGTACACTGCGTTCCAAATTATTATACAAAAAGTGTTTAGGAGTGATAAGGGAAGAATTTGTTTGTTTGTCAGTTAAACTCATTGATGGTGATGTGTGTCAGGGCTCTTTATATCACTGTAAGCCATTGCAGACACCTGTGCTAATTAGTTTGGCAGGTGTGTCCAATGAAAGGCAAGACTACTTAAGAAGGCTGTCCCACATTATTAAGCAGCCTACATTTTCTGCCAAAATGGGAAAGAAAAAGGATGTGTCGGCTGCTGAGAAGCAACAAATTGTGGAGTGTTTAGGTCAAGGCATGACTACAATCAACATTGTGCGATGATCAGGATGAAGTGTCTTGGCAATCAAGAAGTATGTAGCTGATACACACATGTGCGTGCTGATAAGGGCAAATTGAGGACTCTTTCCTACAGGCAATTACGTCAGGTTGAAAGAGCAGCGGCAAAAAAGCCTTGTCATAGCAGCAGACAAGTTTTTGAAGCTGCTGGTGCCTCCAACGTCCCCCGAACAACAAGATGCAGGGTCCTTCAGAGGTTTGCAGCTGTGCATATGCCATCCTGTCGACCTCCTCTATCCACTTCACACAAGCAGAAACGGCTCCAGTGGGCCAAACATTACATGAAGACTGATTTCAAAACTGTTTTGTTCACGGATGAGTGCCGTGCAGCGCTCGATGGTCCAGATGGATGGAGTGGAGGATGGCTGGTTGATGGACACCCCACGCAAACATGGCTACAGCGCCAACAAGGAGGAGGTGGAGTAATGTTTTGGGCTGGAATCATGGGGAGAGAGATTGTCGGCCCCTTTAGGATCCCTGAAGGCGCTAAAGATGAACTCCATAATGTATGTGGATTTTCTCAAACAGCACTTCCTGCCATGGTTCAAGAAGAAGAACCGTGTATTTCACAGCAAGATCATTTTTTTGCATGATAATGCACCATCTCATGCTGCACATAAAACATATGCATCTCTGGCTGATATGGGCATAAAAGGGGACAAACTTATGGTGTGACCCCCATGCTCCCCTGACCTCTACCCCATTCAGAACCATTGGAGCATCATTAAAAGGAGTGTCTATGATGGCGGGATGCAGTTCACATCTAAGCAACAGCTCTGGGAGGGTATTCTGTCCTCATGCAAAACAATTGAAGCAGAAACCATCCAAAACCTGACAAATTCAATGGACGAGATAGAGTTCAGAAGCTCCTTTCGAACAAGGGGTCCTATGTGAAAATGTAACATCACCTAGAATAAAGTTTTGAGTTGAAAACTGTTTGATTTCAGTTTCTAACAACCTGCTAATGCTTATAATTTCAAAAATGACCATTTTTTTGGTCTTTATTAAAATGAAAAGGTTGATCGAAAAGTTTGGGCGATCTAAGAGTGTGGCAACCCAGTAGTCATGATTACTTCGAATTCTGACAATATGAGGGTCATGCTGCAGGTAGTGCAGCAAGAAGGCACTTATGTGTCTTGCGCATCTCGGAGCCCCAAAATTATTTTCCGGGCTAGATGCAGCTAAAAATTATTATTAATTTTAAATCTGGTGAAGCTTTAGTATAGATGGCCTAATAGGATCAGTGCTGCACACTGCTACAAAGCCCAAATTATTTTCCAGTCAAGATACAGATAAACATGATTAGTAATTTTAAATCTGGTGGAGCTTATTATAGATGGCCTAATAGAATCAGTGCTGCACACTGCTACAAAGCCCAAATTATTTTCCAGCCAAGATACAGATAAACATGATTAGTAATTTGAAAGCTTAAAACGGTTGGTAGGGTGATTTTAACCAATCATCAAGCTTTTACTCTCCCCAGGATGACACAGGGGTAGAAAACTCGTTTCGGATCCATGATTTGTTCATCTTTATGAACGTGAGTCTGTCTACATTATCAGTGGAGAGCCGCGTGCGCTTATCTGTCAGCACACCACCAGCAGCGCTGAACACACGTTCAGACAGAACGCTGGCTGCGGGGCATGACAAGATCTCCAAGGCGTAAGTGGCTAGCTCCGGCCATTTATCCAGATTGGAAGCCCAAAAAGAGCAAGGGTCCAGTGACACAGTCGTGGCTTCAATGTTTACTTGGAGATACTCCTGTACCATCGTCTCTAGGCGTTGACTATGTGTCAGACTTCTTGTCTCCTGTGGCCTTGCAAAGGATGGGCTAAAAAAGTGGTGAAATGATTCCGTAAAATTGATGTTACCAGCAGATACTGTGGTTCTATTACGGTTTGAGTGCTGAACACTTGACGGTCCCACGGTTGGCAAGTTGGAACTGTGAGATTCACTACGTGCACCACTGGTATTTTGTGGAAAAGCACATGTAAGATTCTGCAACAGTATCTGCTGATACTCCTGCATGCGTGCATCCCTTTCTATGGCAGGAATAATTTCTGCAAATTTACTTTTGTACCGGGGATCTAACAGTGTGGCAACCCAGTAGTCAGGATTATTTCTAATTCTCACAATTCGAGGGTCATGTTGCAGGTAGTGCAGCAAGAAGGCACTCATGTGTGTTGCGCATCCAGGAGCACCAAGTCCCTGTTGTGTTGGTGGCGAGGTAACAATCATGCTTCCTTCCTCTGTCCTCTCCCCCCAACCTCGCACAACAGAAATGTGATCAAGGTCTCCCTCATCTGATGAGTCTTCCATCAGTTCGTCCTCCACTTCTTCCTGGGCTCCTGCACCTTCCTCACTAGTTTGGCTGCTACCATGCGCCCTGGTAAAACCATCTCCCCCACCCTCACATGCCTGCCGCCTTGGTGCTGCCGACCTTCTGGACCTTGCAGATGTTAGCCCTTCCGCATACAACTCCTCCTCCTCTACTTCCTCCACCTCCTCTTGTGCCACCACCTGACTCCGAATTCTGTTTAACATGTGCTCCAGCATGTAAATCACCGGAATAGTCATGCTGATAATGGCATCGTCAGCACTAAACATCTTCGTCGCCATTTCAAAACTGTGCAGAAGGGTGCATAGGTCCCTGATCTGAGACCACTCCTCCAGCGTGAGTTGCCCCACCTCTGGATCTCGTTGGCCCAGGCTATACGTCAGAACGTATTGCACCAGGGCTTGTCGGTGCTGCCACAGTCGCTGCAACATGTGCAGAGTTGAATTCCACCGGGTAGGCACATCGCATTTTAGCCGGTGAAGTGGCAGGCCCAACGACTTCTGTAGAGATGTAAGTCGCTGAGCTGCGGGATGCGAACGGCGGAAGTGAGCACACAGCGACCGTGCCCTCTGCAGAAGGCCATCTAGTCTGGGATAGTGGGCTAAAAATTGCTGGACAACCAGGTTCAACACGTGAACCATACAAGGCACGTGTGTGACATTGCCCCGGCGAAGGGCCGCACCCAGGTTTGCAGCATTGTCGCACACGGCCTTCCCTGGTTTCAGGTACAGTGGAGACAACCATTCATGAAATTGGTTCTCCAGAGCTGACCACAACTCCTCAGCTGTGTGACTCACATTTCCCAGACATTTCAATGTAAAAACTGCCTGATGACGTTGAGCCCTACTGCCAGCATAGTAAGGAGGTGTGCAGGATCCCTTCTGCGCAGTTAGAAAACTTGTGGCATGACCAGACAGGCTTTGGGTGCAGGTGGAAGACCGAGAGGAGGTTGAGGAGGCAGAAGCAGTGGAGGAACTTTGACATAAAGAGGATTGACGCACAACTCGTGGGGACGGCAAGACTTGGACAGCAGCCCCTTGTCCTGCTGTCAACATAGTTACCCAGTGCCCAGTCAGCGACATGTAACGCCCCTGTCCATGCCTACTCGTCCAAGTGTCTGTGGTGAAATGCACCCTGTCACACACAGAGTTTCTCAAAGAAGCGGTGATGTTGTGTGCGACATGCTGGTAGAGAGCAGGCACACTTTTCTTTGAGAAGTAGTGCCGACTGGGCATCTGGTACTGGGGCACTGCGACGGACATAAGGTCTCGAAAATCCTCTGTCTCCACCAGGCGGAAAGGCAGCATTTCTGTAGCCAAGAGCTTGCAGATGGTGAAATTCAACCTCTTAGCTTTCTCATGGCTAAGAGGAAATGGTCTTTTACTTGTCCACACCTGAGGGACCGAGGGCTGGCTATTGTGCTTAGACGGGGTTGATAAGGGTGTCCCCGGCAAACTGCCGGTCTGTGAGGAAGATGCAGGCGGACATGTTAGGTTGCCTTGATCCAAAGGTGGTGCTATCGATGTCGGACAGCGCTCAACACCAGCTGGTGTTACCACCTCCAAAGAAAATGATGACCTGCCAATCACGCTGGCTGTTGCGGGTAAAGAGGTGGCAGGTCTGCGCCCCAAAACAGGTGTGACTGCTGTCCACCCAGTCACAGAGGATGAAGAGGCCGCGGATGCACAAGATATGGCAGACGGTGGTTGGCCCGGCCGGCTAGGCCGCATTGTAGCACACTGAGCTTCCCACTGCAACTTATGCTTCATGTCCATGTGCCGGTTCATGCATGAAGTACTCAAACTATGTATTTTTTGGCCTCTACTTAGCTTTTGCTGACAAATATTACAGATAACACGAGTTGGGTCATCTTTATCGATCTGAAAAAATGCCCAGGCTATGCAAGGCTTAGCACCCATGCGATCTGAAGAGCCACCATGACTTGTGGTGAGAGGCAGAGTTGTGTTTGAGGATGCAGTTGTTGACGTGCTTCCAGTACTACGTCTCTGTCCAGGAAGGCGCAACCTGACCTCGTCGTCACTAGCATCTTCCTCCACCTCCTCTGCTGACCTCATCTCTTGGCTGACTGTGGGTTGACAGTAAGTGGGATCTTCGACCTCATCATCATCACCCTATGCGTTATCACACCCGTCGTCCTCAGAGCCAACCTGTTCCTGCCCTGACAAAAAACTAAAGTTGTCGCTCCAATCAGGTATTTGAGTCTTATCATCGTCTTCCTCATTGTCTCCACCAACAGGAGTTACAGTTTGGGAATGAGGGTCTACATTATGGTCAGAACCTTCTGCGTCTGGTCCTGGATCCGACTCATAAAGATTCTGGGCATCAGTGCAGATCATTTCCTCGTCTGGATTCACAGAAGCGCTGGAGTCGACCTCTGATTCCCAGGCTATAGTATGAGTAAACAGCTCTGCAGACTCAACCATCTGTTCTACCTCATACTCAGACGGGCAGCTGGAGATTTGGGAGCTGTGAGGAAGCAAGTGCGATTGGGGTTACACCTTTGAGGACTGAAGTATTTGTGATATTGAAGTTGATGTGGAGGAGAGCCCACTTAAAGGAGCACTTGATATCCGTTGAAGCACCTGCTGTTTTTGTGCCTCATCTGGAATTTGTAGCGATTGGCGTGGCCGTAAGAAAGGGATCTTATCACATTGTCCGCTAAAAGAAGAAGACATTTTAGTTTGGCTGGAAGATGGTCTTTCTTCTGCAGATGTTACTGTTGCTTTAACACCTACCCCACGGACACAACCTTTTTTCCCCTTCCCAACACGCCTATTCCCCTTTCCACCAGCAGCAGGCCTTTTTCCACTCATTTTGGTGGTTAACTAATTCACAACTCTGGAGTTGTTTGCACAAAAAAAACAATGGATGGGAACCGAGCAGAGCTGAGTGTCCAAACTGTGGTATTAGGCCAAAACTATTGGCTGGGTTAGATGCAGAAAAAAATTATATTCAATTTGCAACCTGATGGAGGTCAGTATAGATGGACTAATAGAACAAGTCCCACACACAGCTAGAAGCCCAAATATTTTTTCAGAGGTAGATGCAGAAAAAAATTATATTCAATTTGCAACCTGATGGAGGTCAGTATAGATGGACTAATAGAAAAAGTCCCACACACAGCTACAAGCCCAATATTTTTTCAGAGGTAGATGCAGAAAAAAAATATATTCAGTTTGCAACCTTATGGAGGTCAGTATAGATGGATTAATAGAACAAGTCCCACACACAGCTAGAAGCCCAAATATTTTTTCAGAGGTAGATGCAGATAAAAATTATTTTTAATTTGCAACCTGATGGAGGTCAGTATAGATGGACTAATAGAGAAAGTCCCACACACAGCTAGAATCCCAATATTTTTTCAGAGGTAGATGCAGAAAAAAAATATATTCAGTTTGCAACCTGATGGAGGTCAGTATAGATGGACTAATAGAGAAAGTCCCACACACAGCTAGAAGCCCAAATATTTTTTCAGAGGTAGATGCAGATAAAAATTATTTTTAATTTGCAACCTGATGGAGGTCAGTATAGATGGACTAATAGAGAAAGTCCCACACACAGCTAGAATCCCAATATTTTTTCAGAGGTAGATGCAGAAAAAAAATATATTCAGTTTGCAACCTGATGGAGGTCAGTATAGATGGACTAATAGAGAAAGTCCCACACACAGCTAGAAGCCCAAATATTTTTTCAGAGCTAGATGCAGAAAAAAATTATATTCAATTTGCAACCTGATGGAGGTCAGTATAGATGGACTAATAGAACAAGTCCCACACACAGCTAGAAGCCCAAATATTTTTTCAGAGGTAGATGCAGATAAAAATTATTTTTAATTTGCAACCTGATGGAGGTCAGTATAGATGGACTAATAGAAAAAGTCCCACACACTGCTAGAAGGCCAAATATTTTTTCAGAGCTAGATGCAGAAAAAAATTATATTCAATTTGCAAGCTGATGGAGGTCAGTATAGATGGACTAATAGAACAAGTCCCACACACAGCTAGAAGCCCAAATATTTTTTCAGAGGTACTGTAGATGCAGATAAAAATTATTTTTAATTTGCAACCTGATGGAGGTCAGTATAGATGGATTAATACAACAAGTCCCACACACAGCTAGAAGCCCAATATTTTTTCAGAGATAGATGCAGAAAAAAATATATTCAGTTTGCAACCTGATGGAGGTCAGTATAGATGGAGTAATAGAACAAGTCCCACACACAGCTAGAAGCCCAAATATTTTTTCAGAGGTAGATGCAGATAAAAATTATTTTTAATTTGCAACCTGATGGAGGTCAGTATAGATGGACTAATAGAGAAAGTCCCACACACTGCTAGAAGGCCAAATATTTTTTCAGAGCTAGATGCAGACAAAAAATTATTTTGAATTTGCAACCTGATGGAGGTCAGTATAGGTGGACTAATAGAACAAGTCCCACACACTGCTAGAAGGCCAAATATTTTTTCAGAGCTAGATGCAGAAAAAAATTATATTCAGTTTGCAACCTGATGGAGGTCAGTATAGATGGCCTAATAGAACAAGTCCCACACACTGATAGATGGCCAAATATTTTTTCAGAGCTAGATGCAGATAAAAATTATTTTTAATTTGCAACCTGATGGAGGTCAGTATAGATGGACTAAAAGAGAAAGTCCCACACACTGCTAGAAGGCCAAATATTTTTTCAGAGCTAGATGCATATAAAAATTATATTCAATTTGCAACCTGATGGAGGTCAGTATAGATGGACTAATAGAACAAGTCCCACACACTGCTAGAAGGCCAAATATTTTTCAGAGCTAGATGCAGATAAAAATTATTTTTAATTTGCAACCTGATGGAGGTCAGTATAGATGGACTAATAGAGAAAGTCCCACACACTGCTAGAAGGCCAAATATTTTTTCAGAGCTAGATGCAGATAAAAATTATATTCAATTTGCAACCTGATGGAGGTCAGTATAGATGGACTAATAGAACAAGTCCCACACACAGCTAGAAGGCCAAATATTTTTTCAGAGCTAGATGGAGAAAAAAATTATATTCAGTTTGCAACCTGATGGAGGTCTGTATAGATGGATTAATAGAACAAGTCCCACACACAGCTAGAAGCCCAAATATTTTTTCAGAGGTAGATGCAGATAAAAATTATTTTTAATTTGCAATCTGATGGAGGTCAGTATAGATGGACTGATAGAGAAAGTCCCACACACTGCTAGAAGGCCAAATATTTTTTCAGAGCTAGATGCAGAAAAAATTATATTCAGTTTGCAACCTGATGGAGGTCTGTATAGATGGATTAATAGAACAAGTCCCACACACAGCTAGAAGCCCAAATATTTTTTCAGAGGTAGATGCAGATAAAAATTATTTTTAATTTGCAACCTGATGGAGGTCAGTATAGATGGACTAATAGAGAAAGTCCCACACACAGCTAGAAGCTCAATATTTTTTCAGAGGTAGATGCAGAAAAAAAATATATTCAGTTTGCAACCTGATGGAGGTCAGTATAGATGGACTAATAGAGAAAGTCCCACACACTGCTAGAAGGCCAAATATTTTTTCAGAGCTAGATGCAGAAAAAAATTATATTCAATTTGCAACCTGATGGAGGTCAGTATAGATGGAGTAATAGAACAAGTCCCACACACAGCTAGAAGCCCAAATATTTTTTCAGAGGTAGATGCAGATAAAAATTATTTTTAATTTGCAACCTGATGGAGGTCAGTATAGATGGACTAATAGAACAAGTCCCACACACAGCTAGAAGCCCAAATATTTTTTCAGAGGTACTGTAGATGCAGATAAAAATTATTTTTAATTTGCAACCTGATGGAGGTCAGTATAGATGGATTAATACAACAAGTCCTACACACAGCTAGAAGCCCAATATTTTTTCAGAGATAGATGCAGAAAAAAATATATTCAGTTTGCAACCTGATGGAGGTCAGTATAGATGGAGTAATAGAACAAGTCCCACACACAGCTAGAAGCCCAAATATTTTTTCAGAGGTAGATGCAGATAAAAATTATTTTTAATTTGCAACCTGATGGAGGTCAGTATAGATGGACTAATAGAGAAAGTCCCACACACTGCTAGAAGGCCAAATATTTTTTCAGAGCTAGATGCAGACAAAAAATTATTTTGAATTTGCAACCTGATGGAGGTCAGTATAGGTGGACTAATAGAACAAGTCCCACACACTGCTAGAAGGCCAAATATTTTTTCAGAGCTAGATGCAGAAAAAAATTATATTCAGTTTGCAACCTGATGGAGGTCAGTATAGATGGCCTAATAGAACAAGTCCCACACACTGCTAGAAGGCCAAATATTTTTTCAGAGCTAGATGCAGATAAAAATTATTTTTAATTTGCAACCTGATGGAGGTCAGTATAGATGGACTAATAGAGAAAGTCCCACACACTGCTAGAAGGCCAAATATTTTTTCAGAGCTAGATGCAGATAAAAATTATATTCAATTTGCAACCTGATGGAGGTCAGTATAGATGGACTAATAGAACAAGTCCCACACACAGCTAGAAGCCCAAATATTTTTTCAGAGCTAGATGCAGAAAAAAATTATATTCAATTTGCAACCTGATGGAGGTCAGTATAGATGGACTAATAGAACAAGTCCCACACACAGCTAGAAGCCCAAATATTTTTTCAGAGGTAGATGCAGAAAAAAATTATATTCAATTTGCAACCTGATGGAGGTCAGTATAGATGGACTAATAGAACAAGTCCCACACACAGCTACAAGCCCAATATTTTTTCAGCGGTAGATGCAGAAAAAAAATATATTCAGTTTGCAACCTGATGGAGGTCATTATAGATGGACTAATAGAGAAAGTCCCACACACTGCTAGAAGGCCAAATATTTTTTCAGAGCTAGATGCAGACAAAAAATTATTTTGAATTTGCAACCTGATGGAGGTCAGTATAGGTGGACTAATAAAACAAGTCCCACACACTGCTAGAAGGCCAAATATTTTTTCAGAGCTAGATGCAGAAAAAAATTATATTCAGTTTGCAACCTGATGGAGGTCTGTATAGATGGATTAATAGAACAAGTCCCACACACAGCTAGAAGCCCAAATATTTTTTCAGAGGTAGATGCAGATAAAAATTATTTTTAATTTGCAACCTGATGGAGGTCAGTATAGATGGACTAATAGAGAAAGTCCCACACACAGCTAGAAGCCCAATATTTTTTCAGAGGTAGATGCAGAAAAAAATATATTCAGTTTGCAACCTGATGGAGGTCAGTATAGATGGACTATTAGAGAAAGTCCCACACACTGCTAGAAGGCCAAATATTTTTTCAGAGCTAGATGCAGAAAAAAATTATATTCAATTTGCAACCTAATGGAGGTCAGTATAGATGGACTAATAGAACAAGTCCCACACACAGCTAGAAGCCCAAATATTTTTTCAGAGGTAGATGCAGATAAAAATTATTTTTAATTTGCAACCTGATGGAGGTCAGTATAGATGGACTAATAGAGAAAGTCCCACACACTGCTAGAAGGCCAAGTATTTTTTCAGAGCTAGATGCAGACAAAAAATTATTTTGAATTTGCAACCTGATGGAGGTCAGTATAGGTGGACTAATAGAACAAGTCCCACACACTGCTAGAAGGCCAAATATTTTTATAGAGGTAGATGCAGAAAAAAATTATATTCAGTTTGCAACCTGATGGAGGTCTGTATAGATGGATTAATAGAACAAGTCCCACACACAGCTAGAAGCCCAAATATTTTTTCAGAGGTAGATGCAGATAAAAATTATTTTTAATTTGCAACCTGATGGAGGTCAGTATAGATGGACTAATAGAGAAAGTCCCACACACTGCTAGAAGGCCAAATGTATTTTCAGAGCTAGATGCAGATAAAAATTATTTTTAATTTGCAACCTGATGGAGGTCAGTATAGATGGACTAATAGAGAAAGTCCCACACACTGCTAGAAGGCCAAATATTTTTTCAGAGCTAGATGCAGATAAAAATTATATTCAATTTGCAACCTGATGGAGGTCAGTATAGATGGACTAATAGAACAAGTCCCACACACAGCTAGAAGCCCAAATATTTTTTAAGAGGTAGATGCAGAAAAAAATTATATTCAATTTGCAACCTGATGGAGGTCAGTATAGATGGACTAATAGAACAAGTCCCACACACAGCTACAAGCCCAATATTTTTTCAGAGGTAGATGCAGAAAAAAAATATATTCAGTTTGCAACCTGATGGAGGTCAGTATAGATGGACTAATAGAGAAAGTCCCACACACTGCTAGAAGGCCAAATATTTTTTCAGAGCTAGATGCAGGAAAAAATTATATTCAATTTGCAACCTGATGGAGGTCAGTATATATGGACTAATAGAACAAGTCCCACACACAGCTAGAAGCCCAAATATTTTTTCAGAGGTACTGTAGATGCAGATGAAAATTATTTTTAATTTGCAACCTGATGGAGGTCAGTATAGATGGACTAATACAACAAGTCCCACACACAGCTAGAAGCCCAATATTTTTTCAGAGGTAGATGCAGAAAAAAATATATTCAGTTTGCAACCTGATGGAGGTCAGTATAGATGGAGTAATAGAACAAGTCCCACACACAGCTAGAAGCCAAAAAATTTTTTTCAGTGGTAGATGCAGATAAAAATTATTTTTAATTTGCAAACTGATGTAGGTCAGTATAGATGGACTAATAGAGAAAGTCCCACACACTGCTAGAAGGCCAAATATATTTTCAGAGCTAGATGCAGATAAAAATTATTTTTAATTTGCAACCTGATGGAGGTCAGTATAGATGGACTAATAGAGAAAGTCCCACACACTGCTAGAAGGCCAAATATTTTTTCAGAGCTAGATGCAGATAAAAATTATATTCAATTTGCAACCTGATGGAGGTCAGTATAGATGGACTAATAGAACAAGTCCCACACACAGCTAGAAGCCCAAATATTTTTTCAGAGCTAGATGCAGAATAAAATTATATTCAATTTGCAACCTGATGGAGGTCAGTATAGATGGACTAATAGAACACGTCCCACACACAGCTAGAAGCCCAAATATTTTTTCAGAGGTAGATGCAGAAAAAAATTATATTCAATTTGCAACCTGATGGAGGTCAGTATAGATGGACTAATAGAACAAGTCCCACACACAGCTAGAAGCCCAAATATTTTTTCAGAGGTACTGTAGATGCAGATAAGAATTATTTTTAATTTGCAACCTGATGGAGGTCAGTATAGATGGACTAATACAACAAGTCCCACACACAGCTAGAAGCCCAATATTTTTTCAGAGGTAGATGCAGAAAAAAATATATTCAGTTTGCAACCTGATGGAGGTCAGTATAGATGGAGTAATAGAACAAGTCCCACACACAGCTAGAAGCCCAAATATTTTTTTCAGAGGTAGATGCAGATAAAAATTATTTTTAATTTGCAACCTGATGGAGGTCAGTATAGATGGACTGATAGAGAAAGTCCCACACACTGCTAGAAGGCCAAATATTTTTTCAGAGCTAGATGCAGACAAAAAATTATTTTGAATTTGCAACCTGATGGAGGTCAGTATAGGTGGACTAATAGAACAAGTCCCACACACTGCTAGAAGGCCAAATATTTTTTCAGAGCTAGATGCAGAAAAAAATTATATTCAGTTTGCAACCTGATGGAGGTCTGTATAGATGGATTAATAGAACAAGTCCCACACACAGCTAGAAGCCCAAATATTTTTTCAGAGGTAGATGCAGATAAAAATTATTTTTAATTTGCAACCTGATGTAGGTCAGTATAGATGGACTAATAGAGAAAGTCCCACACACTGCTAGAACGCCAAATATATTTTCAGAGCTAGATGCAGATAAAAATTATTTTTAATTTGCAACCTGATGGAGGTCAGTATAGATGGACTAATAGAGAAAGTACCACACACTGCTAGAAGGCCAAATATTTTTTCAGAGCTAGATGCAGATAAAAATTATATTCAATTTGCAACCTGATGGAGGTCAGTATAGATTGACTAATAGAACAAGTCCCACACACAGCTAGAAGCCCAAATATTTTTTCAGAGCTAGATGCAGAATAAAATTATATTCAATTTGCAACCTGATGGAGGTCAGTATAGATGGACTAATAGAACAAGTCCCACACACAGCTAGAAGCCCAAATATTTTTTCAGAGGTAGATGCAGAAAAAATTATTTTCAATTTGCAACCTGATGGAGGTCAGTATAGATGGACTAATAGAACAAGTCCCACACACAGCTACAAGCCCAATATTTTTTCAGAGGTAGATGCAGAAAAAAAATATATTCAATTTGCAACCTGATGGAGGTCAGTATAGATGGACTAATAGTGAAAGTCCCACACAATGCTAGAAGGCCAAATATTTTTTCAGAGCTAGATGCAGACAAAAAATTATTTTGAATTTGCAACCTGATGGAGGTCAGTATAGATGGACTAATAGAACAAGTCCCACACACTGCTAGAAGGCCAAATATTTTTTCAGAGCTAGATGCAGAAAAAAATTATATTCAGTTTGCAACCTGATGGAGGTCAGTATAGATGGACTAATAGAGAAAGTCCCACACACAGCTAGAAGCCCAATATTTTTTCAGAGGTAGATGCAGAAAAAAGATATATTCAGTTTGCAACCTGATGGATGTCAGTATATATGGACTAATAGAGAAAGTCCCACACACTGCTAGAAGGCCAAATATTTTTTCAGAGCTAGATGCAGAAAAAAATTATATTCAATTTGCAACCTGATGGAGGTCAGTATACATGGACTAACAGAACAAGTCCCACACACAGCTAGAAGCCCAAATATTTTTTCAGACGTAGATGCAGATAAAAATTATTTTTAATTTGCAACCTGATGGAGGTCAGTATAGATGGACTAATAGAGAAAGTCCCACACACTGCTAGAAGGCCAAATATTTTTTCAGAGCTAGATGCAGGAAAAAATTATATTCAATTTGCAACCTGATGGAGGTCAGTATAGATGGACTAATAGAACAAGTCCCACACACAGCTAAAAGCCCAAATATTATTTCAGAGGTACTGTAGATGCAGATAAAAATTATTTTTAATTTGCAACCTGATGGAGGTCAGTATAGATGGACTAATACAACAAGTCCCACACACAGCTAGAAGCCCAATATTTTTTCAGAGGTAGATGCAGAAAAAAATCTATTCAGTTTACAACCTGATGGAGGTCAGTATAGATGGAGTAATAGAACAAGTCCCACACACAGCTAGAAGCCCAAATATTTTTTCAGAGGTAGATGCAGATAAAAATTATTTTTAATTTGCAACCTGATGGAGGTCAGTATAGATGGACTAATAGAGAAAGTCCCACACACTGCTAGAAGGCCAAATATTTTTTCAGAGCTAGATGCAGACAAAAAATTATTTTGAATTTGCAACCTGATGGAGGTCAGTATAGATGGACTAATAGAACAAGTCGCACACACAGCTAGAAGCCCAAATATTTTTTCAGAGCTAGATGCAGAAAAAAATTATATTCAATTTGCAACCTGATGGAGGTCAGTATAGATGGACTAATAGAACAAGTCCCACACACAGCTAGAAGCCCAAATATTTTTTCAGAGGTAGATGCAGAAAAAAATTATATTCAATTTGCAACCTGATGGAGGTCAGTATAGATGGACTAATAGAACAAGTCCCACACACAGCTACAAGCCCAATATTTTTTCAGCGGTAGATGCAGAAAAAAATATATTCAGTTTGCAACCTGATGGAGGTCATTATAGATGGACTAATAGAGAAAGTCCCACACACTGCTAGAAGCCCAATATTTTTTCAGAGGTAGATGCAGAAAAAAATATATTCAGTTTGCAACCTGATGGAGGTCAGTATAGATGGACTATTAGAGAAAGTCCCACACACTGCTAGAAGGCCAAATATTTTTTCAGAGCTAGATGCAGAAAAAAATTATATTCAATTTGCAACCTAATGGAGGTCAGTATAGATGGACTAATAGAACAAGTCCCACACACAGCTAGAAGCCCAAATATTTTTTCAGAGGTAGATGCAGATAAAAATTATTTTTAATTTGCAACCTGATGGAGGTCAGTATAGATGGACTAATAGAGAAAGTCCCACACACTGCTAGAAGGCCAAATATTTTTTCAGAGCTAGATGCAGGAAAAAATTATATTCAATTTGCAACCTGATGGAGGTCAGTATATATGGACTAATAGACCAAGTCCCACACACAGCTAGAAGCCCAAATATTTTTTCAGAGGTACTGTAGATGCAGATTAAAATTATTTTTAATTTGCAACCTGATGGAGGTCAGTATAGATGGACTAATAGAGAAAGTCCCACACACAGCTAGAAGCCCAATATTTTTTCAGAGGTAGATGCAGAAAAAAGATATATTCAGTTTGCAACCTGATGGATGTCAGTATATATGGACTAATAGAGAAAGTCCCACACACTGCTAGAAGGCCAAATATTTTTTCAGAGCTAGATGCAGAAAAAAATTATATTCAATTTGCAACCTGATGGAGGTCAGTATACATGGACTAACAGAACAAGTCCCACACACAGCTAGAAGCCCAAATATTTTTTCAGACGTAGATGCAGATAAAAATTATTTTTAATTTGCAACCTGATGGAGGTCAGTATAGATGGACTAATAGAGAAAGTCCCACACACTGCTAGAAGGCCAAATATTTTTTCAGAGCTAGATGCAGGAAAAAATTATATTCAATTTGCAACCTGATGGAGGTCAGTATAGATGGACTAATAGAACAAGTCCCACACACAGCTAAAAGCCCAAATATTATTTCAGAGGTACTGTAGATGCAGATAAAAATTATTTTTAATTTGCAACCTGATGGAGGTCAGTATAGATGGACTAATACAACAAGTCCCACACACAGCTAGAAGCCCAATATTTTTTCAGAGGTAGATGCAGAAAAAAATCTATTCAGTTTACAACCTGATGGAGGTCAGTATAGATGGAGTAATAGAACAAGTCCCACACACAGCTAGAAGCCCAAATATTTTTTCAGAGGTAGATGCAGATAAAAATTATTTTTAATTTGCAACCTGATGGAGGTCAGTATAGATGGACTAATAGAGAAAGTCCCACACACTGCTAGAAGGCCAAATATTTTTTCAGAGCTAGATGCAGACAAAAAATTATTTTGAATTTGCAACCTGATGGAGGTCAGTATAGATGGACTAATAGAACAAGTCGCACACACAGCTAGAAGCCCAAATATTTTTTCAGAGCTAGATGCAGAAAAAAATTATATTCAATTTGCAACCTGATGGAGGTCAGTATAGATGGACTAATAGAACAAGTCCCACACACAGCTAGAAGCCCAAATATTTTTTCAGAGGTAGATGCAGAAAAAAATTATATTCAATTTGCAACCTGATGGAGGTCAGTATAGATGGACTAATAGAACAAGTCCCACACACAGCTACAAGCCCAATATTTTTTCAGCGGTAGATGCAGAAAAAAATATATTCAGTTTGCAACCTGATGGAGGTCATTATAGATGGACTAATAGAGAAAGTCCCACACACTGCTAGAAGCCCAATATTTTTTCAGAGGTAGATGCAGAAAAAAATATATTCAGTTTGCAACCTGATGGAGGTCAGTATAGATGGACTATTAGAGAAAGTCCCACACACTGCTAGAAGGCCAAATATTTTTTCAGAGCTAGATGCAGAAAAAAATTATATTCAATTTGCAACCTAATGGAGGTCAGTATAGATGGACTAATAGAACAAGTCCCACACACAGCTAGAAGCCCAAATATTTTTTCAGAGGTAGATGCAGATAAAAATTATTTTTAATTTGCAACCTGATGGAGGTCAGTATAGATGGACTAATAGAGAAAGTCCCACACACTGCTAGAAGGCCAAATATTTTTTCAGAGCTAGATGCAGGAAAAAATTATATTCAATTTGCAACCTGATGGAGGTCAGTATATATGGACTAATAGACCAAGTCCCACACACAGCTAGAAGCCCAAATATTTTTTCAGAGGTACTGTAGATGCAGATTAAAATTATTTTTAATTTGCAACCTGATGGAGGTCAGTATAGATGGACTAATAGAGAAAGTCCCACACACAGCTAGAAGCCCAATATTTTTTCAGAGGTAGATGCAGAAAAAAGATATATTCAGTTTGCAACCTGATGGATGTCAGTATATATGGACTAATAGAGAAAGTCCCACACACTGCTAGAAGGCCAAATATTTTTTCAGAGCTAGATGCAGAAAAAAATTATATTCAATTTGCAACCTGATGGAGGTCAGTATACATGGACTAACAGAACAAGTCCCACACACAGCTAGAAGCCCAAATATTTTTTCAGACGTAGATGCAGATAAAAATTATTTTTAATTTGCAACCTGATGGAGGTCAGTATAGATGGACTAATAGAGAAAGTCCCACACACTGCTAGAAGGCCAAATATTTTTTCAGAGCTAGATGCAGGAAAAAATTATATTCAATTTGCAACCTGATGGAGGTCAGTATAGATGGACTAATAGAACAAGTCCCACACACAGCTAAAAGCCCAAATATTATTTCAGAGGTACTGTAGATGCAGATAAAAATTATTTTTAATTTGCAACCTGATGGAGGTCAGTATAGATGGACTAATACAACAAGTCCCACACACAGCTAGAAGCCCAATATTTTTTCAGAGGTAGATGCAGAAAAAAATCTATTCAGTTTACAACCTGATGGAGGTCAGTATAGATGGAGTAATAGAACAAGTCCCACACACAGCTAGAAGCCCAAATATTTTTTCAGAGGTAGATGCAGATAAAAATTATTTTTAAATTGCAACCTGATGGAGGTCAGTATAGATGGACTAATAGAGAAAGTCCCACACACTGCTAGAAGGCCAAATATTTTTTCAGAGCTAGATGCAGACAAAAAATTATTTTGAATTTGCAACCTGATGGAGGTCAGTATAGATGGACTAATAGAACAAGTCGCACACACAGCTAGAAGCCCAAATATTTTTTCAGAGCTAGATGCAGAAAAAAATTATATTCAATTTGCAACCTGATGGAGGTCAGTATAGATGGACTAATAGAACAAGTCCCACACACAGCTAGAAGCCCAAATATTTTTTCAGAGGTAGATGCAGAAAAAAATTATATTCAATTTGCAACCTGATGGAGGTCAGTATAGATGGACTAATAGAACAAGTCCCACACACAGCTACAAGCCCAATATTTTTTCAGCGGTAGATGCAGAAAAAAATATATTCAGTTTGCAACCTGATGGAGGTCATTATAGATGGACTAATAGAGAAAGTCCCACACACTGCTAGAAGCCCAATATTTTTTCAGAGGTAGATGCAGAAAAAAATATATTCAGTTTGCAACCTGATGGAGGTCAGTATAGATGGACTATTAGAGAAAGTCCCACACACTGCTAGAAGGCCAAATATTTTTTCAGAGCTAGATGCAGAAAAAAATTATATTCAATTTGCAACCTAATGGAGGTCAGTATAGATGGACTAATAGAACAAGTCCCACACACAGCTAGAAGCCCAAATATTTTTTCAGAGGTAGATGCAGATAAAAATTATTTTTAATTTGCAACCTGATGGAGGTCAGTATAGATGGACTAATAGAGAAAGTCCCACACACTGCTAGAAGGCCAAATATTTTTTCAGAGCTAGATGCAGGAAAAAATTATATTCAATTTGCAACCTGATGGAGGTCAGTATATATGGACTAATAGACCAAGTCCCACACACAGCTAGAAGCCCAAATATTTTTTCAGAGGTACTGTAGATGCAGATTAAAATTATTTTTAATTTGCAACCTGATGGAGGTCAGAATAGATGGACTAATACAACAAGTCCCACACACAGCTAGAAGCCCAATATTTTTTCAGAGGTAGATGCAGAAAAATATATATTCAGTTTGCAACCTGATGGAGGTCAGTATAGATGGAGTAATAGAACAAGTCCCACACACAGCTAGAAGCCGAAATATTTTTTTCAGTGGTAGATGCAGATAAAAATTATTTTTAATTTGCAACCTGATGTAGGTCAGTATAGATGGACTAATAGAGAAAGTCCCACACACTGCTAGAAGGCCAAATATATTTTCAGAGCTAGATGCAGATAAAAATTATTTTTAATTTGCAACCTGATGGAGGTCAGTATAGATGGACTAATAGAGAAAGTCCCACACATTGCTAGAAGGCCAAATATTTTTTCAGAGCTAGATGCAGATAAAAATTATATTCAATTTGCAACCTGATGGAGGTCAGTATAGATGGACTAATAGAACAAGTCCCACACAGCTAGAAGCCCAATATTTTTTCAGAGGTAGATGCAGAAAAAAATATATTCAGTTTGCAACCTGATGGAGGTCAGTATAGATGGAGTAATAGAACAAGTCCCACACACAGCTAGAAGCCCAATATTTTTTCAGAGGTAGATGCAGAAAAAAGATATATTCAGTTTGCAACCTGATGGAGGTCAGTATATATGGACTAATAGAGAAAGTCCCACACACTGCTAGAAGGCCAAATATTTTTTCAGAGCTAGATGCAGAAAAAAATTATATTCAATTTGCAACCTGATGGAGGTCAGTATAGATGGACTAACAGAACAAGTCCCACACACAGCTAGAAGCCCAAATATTTTTTCAGAGGTAGATGCAGATAAAAATTATTTTTAATTTGCAACCTGATGGAGGTCAGTATAGATGGACTAATAGAGAAAGTCCCACACACTGCTAGAAGGCCAAATATTTTTTCAGAGCTAGATGCAGGAAAAAATTATATTCAATTTGCAACCTGATGGAGGTCAGTATAGATGGACTAATATAACAAGTCCCACACACAGCTAAAAGCCCAAATAATTTTTCAGAGGTACTGTAGATGCAGATAAAAATTATTTTTAATTTGCAACCTGATGGACGTCAGTATAGATGGACTAATACAAGTCCCACACACAGCTAGAAGCCCAATATTTTTTCAGAGGTAGATGCAGAAAAAAATATATTCAGTTTACAACCTGATGGAGGTCAGTATAGATGGAGTAATAGAACAAGTCCCACACACAGCTAGAAGCCCAAATATTTTTTCAGAGGTAGATGCAGATAAAAATTATTTTTAATTTGCAACCTGATGGAGGTCAGTATAGATGGACTGATAGAGAAAGTCCCACACACTGCTAGAAGGCCAAATATTTTTTCAGAGGTAGATGCAGATAAAAATTATATTCAATTTGCAACCTGATGGAGGTCAGTATAGATGGACTAATAGAGAAAGTCCCACACACTGCTAGAAGGCCAAATATTTTTTCAGAGCTAGATGTAGATAAAAATTATATTCAATTTGCAGCCTGATGGAGGTCAGTATAGATGGACTAATAGAACAAGTCCCACACATAGCTAGAAGCCCAAATATTTTTTCAGAGGTACTGTAGATGCAGATAAAAATTATTTTTAATTTGCAACCTGATGGAGGTCAGTATAGATGTACTAATAGAGAAAGTCCCACACACTGCTAGAAGGCCAAATATTTTTTCAGAGCTAGATGCAGATAAAAATTATATTCAATTTGCAACCTGATGGAGGTCAGTATAGATGGACTAATAGAACAAGTCCCACACACAGCTAGAAGCCCAAATATTTTTTCAGAGGTACTGTAGATGCAGATAAAAATTATTTTTAATTTGCAACCTGATGGAGGTCAGTATAGATGGACTAATAGAGAAAGTCCCACACACTGCTAGAAGGCCACATATTTTTTCAGAGGTAGATGCAGAAAAAAATATATTCAGTTTGCAACCTGATGGAGGTCTGTATAGATGGATTAATAGAACAAGTCCCACACACAGCTAGAAGCCCAATATTTTTTCAGAGGTAGATGCAGAAAAAAATATATTCAGTTTGCAACCTGATGGAGGTCAGTATAGATGGACTAATACAACAAATCCCACACACAGCTAGAAGCCCAATATTTTTTCAGAGGTAGATGCAGAAAAAAATATATTCAGTTTGCAACCTGATGGAGGTCTGTATAGATGGATTAATAGAACAAGTCCCACACACAGCTAGCAGCCCAATATTTTTTCAGAGGTAGATGCAGAAAAAAATATATTCAGTTTGCAACCTGATGGAGGTCAGTATAGATGGACTAATAGAACAAGTCCCACACACAGCTAGAAGCCCAATATTTTTTCAGCGGTAGATGCAGAAAAAAATTATATTCAATTTGCAACCTGATGGAGGTCAGTATAGATGGACTAATAGAATGATGCTATGCCCAAAAGATTTTACTTCACTAGGTGCAGTAAAAAAATTGGTATTCTATACACAGGTGGTATATCTTGCAACACAGATAGGCTACTCCACTGACTAACACACTCTGCAGTAGGCCAAAAAGGATTAGCTTTGCTAGATTCAGCCAAATGCTGTGAAAAAAACTTGCACAGCACTGGCACAGACCTGCCTGGCAAAAACTGATAGGAACTGATGTAACCTAGTCCTGAAAAGGACTCCAATTACAATTAGTCTTTACTCCCACAATCTATCTATTTAAGAGCACAGACCTGCCTGATAAAAGTCGTAGGAAATGCTGTAACCTAGTCCTTAAAAGGACTGCAATCACAACTATTCCCTACTCCCAAGCTATCTGTAGATTTGTGCGAAAATTGGCTTGAAATTAACAAGGTATAGCGCACACAGCAACAGCGGTGCCGTCTAACACGCAGCTGCAGCAGTGAGAAAATGGTGGCGACGGGGAAAATGGCTTGGTCTTATAGGGCAAGGACATGTGACATACACTGCCAATGACACATGCCCTTGCTTGTGTGAAAAAAAGCACTTCGCTCCGTGTGTGCGCTGCTGATAGGCTGACAGATTGCACCTCCCCACTGTAAATGCGGGAAAGAGAAAAAAAAAATGGAGATCTTCATTGTTCCTGCAGAGATCCATCCCCTGCCCCTCCCCCCACCCCGCTGTACACTCAAACTGCGTATTAACATTAATTTTCATCATTACTGAGAAAAAATCCAGTTATGATTTTGGTGCACGAACAGTTATCGAACATAACCTCGAACAGCCGAATTTTTCTCAAATTGTTCGTGTTCGCCGAACGGCTCGAACACCGCCCAAAACAGCTCGAATTTGAGATTGGCGAACAGTTCGAGTAGAACAACGCTCATCTCTACTCTGCACTCAGATGCTAGCCTGGAGATGTTAAGGATCCTCGCTGAGAAACCCACCTCCGAGTCGGATAAGGAGAGAGTATTCTGGGACCAAGGAGGTTGTACCGGGAGACAGTTCCCTGTACACCCCAACAGGAGTGGCTGAGGAAAAGACAGCTGGTCGTCCCCTACCAATTCAGGGATGAGTTATTGCGGATCGCCCATGAAATTCCACTCGCTGGACACTTGGGGGTCAGCAAAACCAAGGCCCGGCTGTCTCACCACTTTTATTGGCCCAAAATGGGGACGGATGTGGTGAACTACTGTCGCTCCTGTACCACATGTCAAAGAGTGGGAAAGTCAGGGCCAGCTCCCAAAGCCCCCCTGATCTCTTTGCCAGTGATAGAGGAGCCTTTCCAGAGGATTGCTGAGGACATTGTGGGACCACTGGCCATACCCAGCAGCTCTGGAAAATGTTTCATCCTTACCATGGTAGACTATGCTACCCGGTATCCTGAGGCAGTAGCCCTGTCCTCAGTTAGGGCGGATAATGTGGCGAATGCCCTCTTGGCCATCTTTTCGCGAGTAGGCTTTTCCAGGGAGATGCTTACCGACCAGAGGACCCAGTTCATGTCTCACTTAATGGAGGCCCTATGTAAGAAAATGCAGGTGCAGCATCTGGTATCGAGCGTGTATCATCCCCAAACCAATGGTTTGTGTGAGCAATTCAACAGTACCCTCAAACAGAAGTTAAAAATGCTGGTTTAGACCCAGGGACGCGACTGGGAGCATTACCTCCCACACCTGTTATTTGCTTACAGAGAGGTTCCACAGGCCCCGACGGGGTTCTCCCCCTTTGAGCTCCTGTATGGCAGGCGTGTCCGAGGACCCCTTGGGTTGATAAGGGAATTCTGGGAAGAAGAGCCAAGCTCCCCAGGAGTGTCCATCGTGGAGTATGTGATGCGCTTCCGTGACAAGATGCAGACCTTGACGCAGTTGGTGCATGACAACATGGTGCAAGCCCAGGCTGACCAGAAGCATTGGTACGACCAGAACGCCCGAGAGCGGCCCTAACAGGTGGGTCAGAAGGTGTGGGTGCTGGTCCCCGTACCAAAGGACAAGCTTCAGGCGGCCTGGGAAGGCCCGTACGTCATTCACCAACATCTCAACCCGGTCACCTACGTGATCACTCTTGACCACGCGCAGGGTAGGTGGAAGGCTTTTCACGTTAATATGATGAAGACTTATCAAGAACATGGAGCCTGTGTCCTACCGGTCTGCAGCCTGCCCGAGGATGGGGAGGACGACCCCCTTTTGGACATGCTGGCCCAAGCGAAGGCCAGCGGGTCCCTAGAGGATGTAGAGATAAGCGCCTTGCTTTCCGCAGACCAGAGGTCTCAGATGCGAGCAGTGCTGAAACCCTTCCAAGCAGTGTTCACCAATCTGCCTGGCAGGACTGAGGCGGCAGTCCATGAAATGGACACCGGGAATCATGCCCCACTCCGACGGACAGCCTATCGATTCTCCGACGAGGTGCAGCATGTCATGCGCCAGGAGGTCGAGGAGATGCTGAAGTTGGGGGTGATTAAGCGGTCCAAGAGCGCTTGGGCCTCACCTGTAGTCCTGGTGCCAAAGAAGTACCAGACCACCCGGTTCTGTGTGGACTACAGGGGGCTCAACGCTATCACAGCCTCTGACGCACAACCAATGCCACGCATTGAGGAGCTGCTGGAGCGGTTAGCCAGCGCAAGCTATCTCTCCACTATGGATCTGAGTCGGGGATATTGGCAGATTCCCTTGAGCCCCGGGGCCCAGGAGAAGTCTGCCTTTATCACCCCCTTTGGATTGTATGAATCCACGGTCATGCCTTTTGGCATGAAAAATGCCCCTGCCACTTTCCAGCGAATGGTCAACCACCTGCTCCAGGGACTGGAGAGGTACGCAGTGGCGTACCTGGATGGCATTGCCGTCTTCAGTCCCACCTGGGAGGATCACCTCGAGCATCTGCAGCAGGTGCTCGGGTGCATTCACCAGGCGGGCTTCACCATCAAACCAGGAAAGTGCCAGATGGGCATGAACGAGGTCCACAACCTGGGGCACCGGGTAGGTGGGGGTACTCTGAAGCCAGAGCCTGGGAAGGTGGACGCTATCGTGTCCTGGCCCACCCCCAGGACCAAGTAGCAGGTGCAGTCCTTCTTGGGCACCACAGGGTACTATAGATGCTTTGTACAAGACTATAGTAGCCTTGTGAAGCCCTTGACAGACCTCACCAGGAGGAGCCTACCCCATTCAGTCAAATGGACAGATGAATGCGAGGTGGCCTTTCGGGCTTTGAAAACTGCCCTGAGCAGCTCTCCTGTGCTAAAGGCGGTCGACAGCCCACGGCCACTCTTTGTACAGACCGACGCCAGTGAGTGCTGTACTCAGCCAGGTCGACTCGGGGAACCAAGAACACCCCGTGTTGTACCTAAGCCGGAAACTGCTGCCGAGGGAAGTGGCCTATTCCACCATAGAGAAGGAGTGCCTGGCCATTGTATGGGCCCTGCACCGCTTACAGCCTTACTTGTACGGGCGCCCCTTCACTGTCGTGACTGACCACAACCCCCTGAGTTGGCTGCACACCATGTCCGGTGCCAACGGAAGGTTGTTACGCTGGAGCCTCACCCTCCAGCAGTACGATTTACCGTTCAACACCGCAAAGGCCGCCAGCATGGCAATGCCGATGGGTTGTACCGGCGAGGGGAGCCTCCAGAGATACGCCTGGAGGAGTACCAGAAGGTCCTACCTCCATAGCGCAGTCTAAAAAGAGGGAGGTGTCAGGCAAAATGTATTTTTGTCCTAGTTTAAAAAATGAGAGATGTCTTAAATCTCCACCCCCTGCTCATTTGGAAGAGACCGACATAGAACTCACTCTTTCTCACCCCAAACAAGGAATTTTTATAACCGCCATAAAACCTCAGCCAAGAGCAAGCATTCTGGTATAAACTGGAAATTCCCTACAATCCTATTGTTTCACTGTACAAACTTTTAATTTCGAGTTTAATAATGCACATGACTGTCACAAACACAGGGACCACATTTTTGGAATGCTCACCTTTTTCCAATTATAATAGTATATCTTGCATAACTGAGAAACCACCGGAAACCCGGAAAATGGGTTCTGAGCTTCTGAGCGTCATAGAGATATCATATTTGATATCCATCTTCATGAATATTGGTGACGGCAAACATGATGTCTCCATCTTGGATGTGGGACCCCCCCATTCCAAGATATGAAATCTGAAGGATTTTTATGTCTTGTACTGCTGGGTGGGTTAACAAAATCGAGCCCCCATGTGAGGTAAACAACATGGGTGTCTCCTAATATTTTGGCCCCTTGCTAAAAACCATAACGGACATTTTACTTCATTCTTACCCCGGGACGTCAGATGCAAGCACTCCTCGCTGCGTGGAGGAATCACATCTAATTTCCGGGGAGTCTCCCCCCCCACAGAATCTGAGACCATCACCTCATGGCGCAGGTTTTGCTATTATTTACCCCTTTTATTTTAATAACTGTTTTATGCATATATGTAAATTGTCTCTTTTATAATATCTTGTATATCTTTTGTAAACACTGCCCACTTTCGGGAGTAAATCATTATTATTTACCAGCTTCGTTCTTCTTGTCCTATGTCGAGCAAACACGTTCCTCACTCGCTAATTCACGTTACCTAACGGGTACCCAATCCACCTGTTAAGCGATCGGTGGTGGCAGTATACCAGTATTTATGTGATATTGTGGTTTGAGGGTGGCAGGACGGAGGTATATATACGTTCCTGGAAGGAACTGGTGATATATATACGTCCTGTCACATCACGTGCCACAATAGTCGACATAAATTAGAGCAGCTGCGCCCGTGCTTATCCTCGGTTAATACTGTGCTTGACCAGCAGAATAAGGGGGCGCCAGAGGGCTGCAAGGCCAGACCAAGTGTTTTTCGTGACAACTCCTCATACATTACCAGTCACAGTGCACTCCTCATACATTACCATTCACAGTTCACTTCTTATACATTACCAGTCACAGTGCACTCCTCATACATTACCATTCACAGTGCACTCCTCATACATTACCAGTCACAGTTCTCCCCTCATACATTACCAGGTACATTGCACTCCTCATACATTACCAGTCACAGTGCACCCCTCATGCATTACCAGTCACAGTGCTCCCCTCATACATTACCAGTCACAGTGCACCCCTCATACATTACTAGTCACAGTGCACTCCTCATACATTACCAGTCACAGTGCACTCCTCATACATTACCAGTCACAGCGCACCCCTCATACATTACCAGTCACAGTGCACTCCTCATACATTACCAGTCACAGTGCTCTCCTCATACATTACCAGTCACAGTGCTCTCCTCATACATTATCAGTCACAGTGCTCTCCTCAAACATTACCAATCACAGTGCACTCCTCTTACATTACCAGTCACAGTGCGCTCCTCATACATTACCAGTCACAGTGCTCCCCTCATACATTACCAGTCACAGTGCACTCCTCATACATTACCAGTCACAGTGCTCCCCTCATACATTACCCATTACCAGTCACAGTGCATTCCTCATACATTACCAGTCACAGTGCTCTCCTCATACATTATCAGTCACAGTGCTCCCCTCATACATTACCAGTCACAGTGCACTCCTCATACATTACCAGTCACAGTGCTCTCCTCATACATTACCAGTCACAGTGCACCCCTCATGCATTACGAGTCACAGTGCTCCCCTCATACATTACCAGTCACAGTGCACTCCTCATACATTACCAGTCACAGTGCTCTCCTCATACATTATCAGTCACAGTGCACCCCTCATACATTACCAGTCACAGTGCACTCCACGTAAATTACCAGTCACAGTGCACCCCTCATACATTACCAGTCACAGTGCATTCATCATACATTACTAGTCACAGTGCACTCCTCATACATTGCCAGTCACAGTGCATTCATCATACATTACTAGTCACAGTGCACTCCTCATACATTACCAGCCACAGTGCACTCCTCATACATTACAATCCACAGTGCTCTCCTCATACATTACCAGTCACAGTGCACCCCTCATTCATTACCAGTCACAGTGCATTCCTCATACATTACCAGTCACAGTGCTCTCCTCATACATTACCAGTCACAGTGCATTCCTCATACATTACCAGTGACAGTGCACCCCTCATTCATTACCAGTCACAGTGCATTCCTCATACATTACCAGTCACAGTGCTCCTCTCATACATTACCAGTCACAGTGCACTCCTCATACATTACCAGTCACAGTGCACTCCTCATTCATTACCAGTCACAGTGAATCCCTCATACATTACCAGTCACAGTGCACTCCTCATACATTACCAGTCACAGTGCATTCCTCATACATTACCAGTCACAGTGCACTCCTCATACATTACTAGTCACAGTGCTCTCCTCATACATTACCAGTCACAGTGCACTCCTCATACATTACCAGTCACAGTGCTCCCCTCATACATTACCAGTCACAGTACACTCCTCATACATTACCAGTCACAGTGCACCCCTCATACATTACCAGTCACAGTGCTCTCCTCATACATTACCAGTCACAGTACACTCCTCATACATTACCAGTCACAGTGCACCCCTCATACATTACCAGTCACAGTGCTCCCCTCATACATTACCAGTCACAGTGCACTCCTCATACATTACCAGTCACAGTGCTCTCCTCGTACATTACCAGTCACAGTGCTCTCCTCATACATTACCAGTCACAGTGCACTCCTCATACATTACCAGTCACAGTGCACTCCTCATACATTACCAGTCACAGTGCACCCCTCATACATTACCAGTCACAGTGCACTCCTCATTCATTACCAGTCACAGTGCTCCCCTCATACATTACCAGTCACAGTGCACCCCTCATACATTACCAGTCACAGTGCACTCCTCATTCATTACCAGTCACAGTGCTCCCCTCATACATTACCAGTCACAGTGCTCCCCTCATACATTACCAGTCACAGTGCACCCCTCATACATTACCAGTCACAGTGCACTCCTCATTCATTACCAGTCACAGTGCTCCCCTCATACATTACCAGTCACAGTGCTCCCCTCATACATTACCAGTCACAGTGCACCCCTCATACATTACCAGTCACAGTGCACTCCTCATACATTACCAGTTACAGTGCACTCCTCATACATTACCAGTCACAGTGCTCCCCTCATACATTACCAGTCACAGTGCACTCCTCATACATTACCAGTCACAGTGCTCCCCCCATACATTACCAGTCACAGTGCACTCCTCATACATTACCAGTCACAGTGCACTCCTCATACATTACTAGTCACAGTGCTCCCCTCATACATTACCAGTCACAGTGCACCCCTCATACATTACCAGTCACAGTGCTCTCCTCATACATTACCAGTCACAGTGCACTCCTCATACATTACCAGCCACAGTGCACTCCTCATACATTACAATCCACAGTGCTCTCCTCATACATTACCAGTCACAGTGCACCCCTCATTCATTACCAGTCACAGTGCATTCCTCATACATTACCAGTCACAGTGCTCTCCTCATACATTACCAGTCACAGTGCATTCCTCATACATTACCAGTGACAGTGCACCCCTCATTCATTACCAGTTACAGTGCATTCCTCATACATTACCAGTCACAGTGCTCCTCTCATACATTACCAGGCACAGTGCACTCCTCATACATTACCAGTCACAGTGCACTCCTCATTCATTACCAGTCACAGTGAATCCCTCATACATTACCAGTCACAGTGCACTCCTCATACATTACCAGTCACAGTGCATTCCTCATACATTACCAGTCACAGTGCACTCCTCATACATTACTAGTCACAGTGCTCTCCTCATACATTACCAGTCACAGTGCACTCCTCATACATTACCAGTCACAGTGCTCCCCCCATACATTACCAGTCACAGTGCACTCCTCATACATTACCAGTCACAGTGCTCTCCTCATACATTACCAGTCACAGTGCACTCCTCATACATTACCAGCCACAGTGCACTCCTCATACATTACAATCCACAGTGCTCTCCTCATACATTACCAGTCACAGTGCACCCCTCATTCATTACCAGTCACAGTGCATTCCTCATACATTACCAGTCACAGTGCTCTCCTCATACATTACCAGTCACAGTGCATTCCTCATACATTACCAGTGACAGTGCACCCCTCATTCATTACCAGTTACAGTGCATTCCTCATACATTACCAGTCACAGTGCTCCTCTCATACATTACCAGGCACAGTGCACTCCTCATACATTACCAGTCACAGTGCACTCCTCATTCATTACCAGTCACAGTGAATCCCTCATACATTACCAGTCACAGTGCACTCCTCATACATTACCAGTCACAGTGCATTCCTCATACATTACCAGTCACAGTGCACTCCTCATACATTACTAGTCACAGTGCTCTCCTCATACATTACCAGTCACAGTGCACTCCTCATACATTACCAGTCACAGTGCTCCCCTCATACATTACCAGTCACATTGCTCCCCTCATACATTACCAGTCACAGTGCTCTCCTCATACATTACCAGTCACAGTACACTCCTCATACATTACCAGTCACAGTGCACCCCTCATACATTACCAGTCACAGTGCTCCCCTCATACATTACCAGTCACAGTGCACTCCTCATACATTACCAGTCACAGTGCTCTCCTCATACATTACCAGTCACAGTGCTCTCCTCATACATTACCAGTCACAGTGCACTCCTCATACATTACCAGTCACAGTGCACTCCTCATACATTACCAGTCACAGTGCACCCCTCATACATTACCAGTCACAGTGCACTCCTCATTCATTACCAGTCACAGTGCTCCCCTCATACATTACCAGTCACAGTGCACCCCTCATACATTACCAGTCACAGTGCACTCCTCATTCATTACCAGTCACAGTGCTCCCTTCATACATTACCAGTCACAGTGCTCCCCTCATACATTACCAGTCACAGTGCACCCCTCATACATTACCAGTCACAGTGCACTCCTCATTCATTACCAGTCACAGTGCTCCCCTCATACATTACCAGTCACAGTGCTCCCCTCATACATTACCAGTCACAGTGCACCCCTCATACATTACCAGTCACAGTGCACTCCTCATACATTACCAGTCACAGTGCACCCCTCATACATTACCAGTCACAGTGCTCCCCTCATACATTACCAGTCACAGTGCACTCCTCATACATTACCAGTCACAGTGCTCTCCTCATACATTACCAGTCACAGTGCTCTCCTCATACATTACCAGTCACAGTGCACTCCTCATACATTACCAGTCACAGTGCACTCCTCATACATTACCAGTCACAGTGCACCCCTCATACATTACCAGTCACAGTGCACTCCTCATTCATTACCAGTCACAGTGCTCTCCTCATACATTACCAGTCACAGTGCACTCCTCAT
This sequence comes from Phyllobates terribilis, assembly GCF_046119375.1. NCBI lineage: Eukaryota > Metazoa > Chordata > Amphibia > Anura > Dendrobatidae > Phyllobates > Phyllobates terribilis. Next base: position 404,950,466 of record NW_027362769.1, on the reverse strand, counting down.
ACATTACCAGCCACAGTGCACTCCTCATACATTACAATCCACAGTGCTCTCCTCATACATTACCAGTCACAGTGCACCCCTCATTCATTACCAGTCACAGTGCATTCCTCATACATTACCAGTCACAGTGCTCTCCTCATACATTACCAGTCACAGTGCATTCCTCATACATTACCAGTGACAGTGCACCCCTCATTCATTACCAGTTACAGTGCATTCCTCATACATTACCAGTCACAGTGCTCCTCTCATACATTACCAGGCACAGTGCACTCCTCATACATTACCAGTCACAGTGCACTCCTCATTCATTACCAGTCACAGTGAATCCCTCATACATTACCAGTCACAGTGCACTCCTCATACATTACCAGTCACAGTGCATTCCTCATACATTACCAGTCACAGTGCACTCCTCATACATTACTAGTCACAGTGCTCTCCTCATACATTACCAGTCACAGTGCACTCCTCATACATTACCAGTCACAGTGCTCCCCTCATACATTACCAGTCACATTGCTCCCCTGATACATTACCAGTCACAGTGCTCTCCTCATACATTACCAGTCACAGTACACTCCTCATACATTACCAGTCACAGTGCACCCCTCATACATTACCAGTCACAGTGCTCCCCTCATACATTACCAGTCACAGTGCACTCCTCATACATTACCAGTAACAGTGCTCTCCTCATACATTACCAGTCACAGTGCTCTCCTCATACATTACCAGTCACAGTGCACTCCTCATACATTACCAGTCACAGTGCACTCCTCATACATTACCAGTCACAGTGCACCCCTCATACATTACCAGTCACAGTGCACTCCTCATTCATTACCAGTCACAGTGCTCCCCTCATACATTACCAGTCACAGTGCACCCCTCATACATTACCAGTCACAGTGCACTCCTCATTCATTACCAGTCACAGTGCTCCCTTCATACATTACCAGTCACAGTGCTCCCCTCATACATTACCAGTCACAGTGCACCCCTCATACATTACCAGTCACAGTGCACTCCTCATTCATTACCAGTCACAGTGCTCCCCTCATACATTACCAGTCACAGTGCTCCCCTCATACATTACCAGTCACAGTGCACCCCTCATACATTACCAGTCACAGTGCACTCCTCATACATTACCAGTCACAGTGCACCCCTCATACATTACCAGTCACAGTGCTCCCCTCATACATTACCAGTCACAGTGCACTCCTCATACATTACCAGTCACAGTGCTCTCCTCATACATTACCAGTCACAGTGCTCTCCTCATACATTACCAGTCACAGTGCACTCCTCATACATTACCAGTCACAGTGCACTCCTCATACATTACCAGTCACAGTGCACCCCTCATACATTACCAGTCACAGTGCACTCCTCATTCATTACCAGTCACAGTGCTCCCCTCATACATTACCAGTCACAGTGCACCCCTCATACATTACCAGTCACAGTGCACTCCTCATTCATTACCAGTCACAGTGCTCCCCTCATACATTACCAGTCACAGTGCTCCCCTCATACATTACCAGTCACAGTGCACCCCTCATACATTACCAGTCACAGTGCACTCCTCATTCATTACCAGTCACAGTGCTCCCCTCATACATTACCAGTCACAGTGCTCCCCTCATACATTACCAGTCACAGTGCACCCCTCATACATTACCAGTCACAGTGCACTCCTCATACATTACCAGTTACAGTGCACTCCTCATACATTACCAGTCACAGTGCTCCCCTCATACATTACCAGTCACAGTGCACTCCTCATACATTACCAGTTACAGTGCACTCCTCATACATTACCAGTCACAGTGCTCCCCTCATACATTACCAGTCACAGTGCACTCCTCATACATTACCAGTCACAGTGCTCCCCCCATACATTACCAGTCACAGTGCACTCCTCATACATTACCAGTCACAGTGCACTCCTCATACATTACTAGTCACAGTGCACCCCTCATACATTACCAGTCACAGTGCACTCCTCATACATTACCAGTACTGACTACTTATGATATTGCTTTTTAATCAATTCACAACACTTGTGTTTTATGTACGTCTTATATTTTTCTATTTAGAATATTTCTTTTATACTTTGCAGTGATAATAGATACAATTGGATTATTTGTGACTTTCCCCTGTAAATGGGCTCTTTTCTGATGTGTAAACTCTTGATTTGTCACTAATAAGGTATTTTGACAGCGGGTAAAGCGGCTGCAGCAGCTCCCTCTCAGGATTTGATAAGAGCCAGTTATGGACTCACTCCGCTATTCATGAACTTGGAGTTTTTTTGCCATTATTAATACATAAGATGATGGACGCAGAATCCATCAACCGTCTTATATTGTTTTTCATGGTCTTACATTTGGCCAAGAGTGTTCCACAATTTCCCGTTTGTTGATTATAAATTTGGGGACTTCTTCACCCCAAGTCCTAGATGTGTTTCCAGGAGATGAATATTCTGCAGCCGTATATAGAATTATTGATGTTATCTCCTCACCTTCTCCATGTGTGACCTCTGGCCTCACATGGATCCTTCCCCAGGTCTCATCATTAGATGATGCGATCGCTGCCGATCATCTACTAAACCATGAATACAGTAATGGTGGAATCACCCAGAACATTATCTCACATCTGTGTCTCTTGCAGGAGTAAAACCGATCGTTGTCATCACCAAAAAAAATAGTGGAAACTTCATGGAGGCTGAGAAGGCAATCAAGCTGATGGGAGCCGAGGTTGTAATATCTGTAGAGAACTACACGGAGAAAGATCATATCAAAACTAGGGGGAGAACCAGAGATATCCTGACCATTCTTCATATTGCTCTGGAAGACGTCAAATATCGGCTGAGCCAAGAAAGAAATCCCCGGAGAGACTGGAGGGAACGGAAGAAGTTCCTTCTGGAGTATATACATGAGGCGGAAATGAAGAAAAAAGAGAATGAGATAAGAAGAGAGAAAGAAAAGAGAAGAGAGGAAGAAAAAAATAGAGAGAAAGAAAGAAATCCTGGGGGAGTCAGGGTGCCACTGTCCATGTTGCTGCTGCATCACTTGCACAAGGAAGAAATGGAGATGAGAAGAGCAGAAGCAAGGAGAAGAGAAGAAGAAGACAGCCGTTGTCTTATCATGTAAATCTCGCTGTCATTACTCATTACCGGCTCGTAAAAGCAGCGATCAATCTAATTCCTGATAAAAGTGTTTATGTAATAACCAAACGGGGGAAATTGTATGTAATTGCTGAATGCTAATAATATTTACCGATGCTAAATATACAGATATACTTCTCATCAGTCTTTGCCTCCTTTGCTGCAGTGAACACTGTGTGCAGAATTCTCAGACAAGTGTGTATTGTGACAAATCACCAATTTCTGCAGATTTCTCACCTCTGAGCTTTATGTATAAACCTGATTGCTGATTGGATAAAGCAGATGAGACTACGCATATTTGTGTAATGAGGGGTGTGGCCTATGGATGCCCCGCCCTTTATCAGGGTGTACAAAATTAATAGGAGCTCGTTCTCATCTGGCAAAAATGGCCAAAAGAGAGATTCCCCGACTCTGATGACGCGCCCAGGGGATGGGGCCTACTCGGCGCCCGGGCCTTGTTGTTGCCTGATCTTGAGGGATGTCGCGGTGTTTGGCTCCCGGGCCCATACCATGGGGTCACTCTTAAAAGAAGGGGGGAAGTTATATGGGATAGGGAATGTTCGTGACGCCACCTGTGGTGTCTGGTGAGGATCACCAGCGCTGCGACAGTCCTCTGAGGCCGGTGTTCAGGCAGCTTAGTTGGTGTGGCTCCCCACAGGTGGAGCGGGGCCTCAGGGCAGTGTAGGAGAGGGGATGCAGGACAGAGGGGACCCAGCCGGGTCGGAGGAAGAATAGGCACACACACAACAGTTCACTTCAGAACCTTTACTGGTGGCGTTTCTGGCACGGTCCAGGGTACTTCAGGGTGAAGGGTGCATATCAGGACTCTCCCCAGTGAGTGGGTGTGGGGCCTCCTGCTCCTTGCCTTTCCTTGATAAGTTTCTGACCTGCCTGGAGCTAGGCCTAACTTGGTCTCTGTCTTGCACCTGCTGACCTGGTGGTAGGGCCTTCTGTTGGAGTTCACACTCCCTGGTCTCTTGGGCCTCCGTGACTCCTGGCCCTGGTATATCAGTCAGCTTCTGGTGAACCTGGGACGTATAGTTCTCCAGGGGTTCCGGTTATTCCAGCTGGGGATATAGGCCCCCTGTAGGCGCGGACCCGGTGTCCGGTAAATGGTTTTGGGGTGAGCTGGTTAAGCTCCTCTGCCCCCTATGTTGCTTGCTTACTCCACTCGCCTTCGGCCACGCTCGGGGCCCTCACTAGGCTTCACACGGGAAGTAGGCCTCGCTACTCTTCACCGCTCTTTTGGCGTCGGCACGCTCCTGGCTCACTAATCTGAGCTCACTGAGTCTGAACTGAACTGACTGAGCTCCACTGCAGGCTAGCTTCTGCAGGGGCACCTCTCAACAGACTGACTGCCTAACTCCACCCTCCAGTATATATATATCCCTATCTGGGCTCCCTCTGGTGGTCTGAGGTGGTAGGGTGGAGGTGTGTGAATGCTATGATGGCCTCTTGTGGAGAAGTTTATCCATGCACCCCTCTGGGATCTGTGGCACCAATGCGCAGCAGGGTGCCACATTCCCCCCTAGCAAAGGTCAGTACTCCCGGACTGAAGTAATTTTCATAACAGGTAACAACAATAACTCTTCCCTTTATGGGAGGCACTTTGCTTGAACATTGCATAATAAAACATTATAAATAATAAATATATACATACATACAATAAGCAACCTCAGAATTTAAGTCAATTCCGGTGAGCTCCGATGACGGGGTGTCCATCTCACGGGTAAAGTACAAGGTAGCTTGAGGGACCTGTCCAAAGCAAACCCTCAACATAGGCCCTGGGTTGGCTGCAGGGCATGGCGATCCTGAGTTGGACCTCCACTTCTGCCACATCAGACAGGTTTTTGTTCTGAGGTTACCTAAAGGGACACTCCAGGGAGTGCAATTATTTACAGCAAACAGTTTTTGGGCTGCACACAGTCCTCAGCCACAAAGTTCTTTATGTACCCTTGCGGGTAACTAGAGATAACAAGGGAAGTGTCCATATCACTTAAATTGTCCATTAGTAAGGCAAAGCACATATCAAGATACACATACATGAAAATACACAAGACAATACCCCAGGGGCAACTATCTACAATATCAGAGTTTTCTTCTTTATTCTCTGTATCTGACAGGGGTCTAACCTCGTGTGCTACGTGTCGACCTATGTGGTACTGGGATGCGTGAGGCGCTAGTATTTGCACTACCTCCCATTCAGTCAGCTCTAAGTGTTGGGGGACTGCAGGGTTGCCTTAACCTCTCTACGGGACTGGCAAGTATACCATTGGCTGGGCCTTCTTGCTCTGCTCCAATCAGGGATCCTTCTTCCGGGGATTCTTCTTGTGCAGGCTCTTCTGAAGCACTTACAGGTTCTACTTGCTGTGGAGGGTCTTCTGGCTGTTGAAAGAAGTGGATCACAGATATTATTACTGCTCCTCCTAGCTGAGGCCAATCTGCCAGGAAATCTCCTAAGTCAGTATGGAGTACTGCTTCTTTAGGCTCCTCCGGTACGGTGAGAGGCACTTCTTCTTGGGGCTTTAGCAGGTCTGGACACAACTTCAGATGGTCTCTAGATACCGTTGCAGTCGTTATTCCTCCGTCTTTGCTAATCAAGCAGGTCTTCTTGTTATCAAATCTTGAATTTAACACAGTGTAGGGTTCTCTCTCCACTGGTCATCGAGTTTGTGGTTTCTCCTTTTCCTCTTTAACACCACTTCTCCTAGTGTGAAGGGTTCGGCGGGCGCACTTTTATTGTAGTGGGCTTCCTGCTTGTCCCTTACCCGAGTGAGACTGTCTTCGACACAGGCCTGTACTCTTCTGTACTGCTCCTGTCTGGTCGTGTCCCAGTCCTCAGTGGACATATCTGCTTCTGGTCCTACTACACCAAGCTCCTGGTCCATGGGCAACTTCCCGGGTCCTGCTCGCATGAGATATGCTGGAGTACAATTGGTGGAACTCACAGGTATGTGGTTGTACAGATCTACCAGGTCAGGTAGTAGGTCTGGCCACTGATTTCTCTCCTCTAGTAGTAAGGTCTTCAGCAGGTTGATGACGATGTTATTCATCTTTTCACAGAGACCGTTGGTTTGGGGGTGGTACGGTGTAGTCCGGATCTTTTTACACCCGTACAGATGGCAGAACTCCTTGAACAGTTCGGCTTCAAAGGCTGGGCCTTGATCCATCAGCGCCTGCTCCAGGTATCCATGGGGCCTGAAATGTCTTCGCCGCAGTTTCTGCCATCAGATCCTTGACGGGGGCGACCACCAGGAACCGGGAGTAGTGATCCACCATGGTTAGGGCATAGGAATATCCTGGCCTGCTGGATGACAGCTTGACATGATCCAGGGCCACGATCTCCAAGGGACGAGTCGTCTTGATGGTTTGCAGGGGTGCCTTCTGGCTGCTGTAGTCTTTTCTTCTGAGGCTACAGGGTCCACAATTCCGGCACCACCTCTCAATGGAACTGCGCATTCCTACTCAATAAATCCGACACTTCAGCAGTGTTTCTAGCTTCTTCCAGCCAAAGTGCCCCGCCTGATCGTGGTAGGCTTCCAACATCATCTGGATGTCTGTCTTGGGCACCACTATTTGCCATACCATCTCATGGGTTTTGGGGTTGACGTACCTCCGGCACAGTTTCTCTCTATAGATGAACAGCCGGCTCTTCTCATTCTACAGCTGATTGGCTTGTAGAGATGCGTCCTTCTCCAGGGAGGAACCATCCTGGGTTATCAGCTCTTTGATATGGCTGACAACCGGGTCGCTGTCCTGGGTCTCCTTCCAGCTGTGGTGAGGCAGGGGGTTTAACGTCTTACCGCGATGCTTCCTGGAGGCTCGTTGCTCGTGGACCATTCCATTCCGATGAAAGGCAGGCAGTTCCATCTCCTCCAGGTCATCCACTTCTTCTTCAGTGTCCGACTGGTGAGGCATCCTGGACAGGGCATCGGCGTTGGCGTTCTTGCGGCCCGCCCGGTATTTAATTGTAAATTGGTAGTTTGACAGTCGAGCCATCCATCGTTGCTCCATGGCTCCTAACTTGGCTGTTTCTAGATGAGTCAAGGGGTTGTTATCAGTGTAGGTAGTGAACTTACTGGAGGCCAGGTAGTGCTTGCACCATTCAGTGATGGCCCAGACCAGGGCCAGGAACTCCAACTTGAAGCTGCTATAGTTCTCTGGGTTCCTCTTGGTCGGGCGGAGCTTCCTGCTTGCATAGGCGATCACCTTCTCTCAGCCATTCTGCTTCTGACTTAACACAGCTCCTAATCCCTCATTGCTAGCATCAGTGTACAGCAGGAACGGTTGGCTGTAGTCAGGGTAGGCTAAGATCTCTTCGCCTGTCAGGATCCCCTTCATCACCTCAAAGGATTCAGCTTGCTCCTTACCCCACTGGAACGGGGGGTTTCTGCCTCTCACGGAATGTCCTACCAGGAGATCTTGCAAAGGCGCCGCTTTCTTGGTATAGTCCTTCACAAACCTTCGGTAATACCCGACTAGTCCCAGGAACTGACGTACCTCCTTGAGGCTCTTCGGCTCCTGCCATTTCTGGATGGCAGTGACCTTCTCCGGGTCTGGTGCTACTCCCTCTGGACTAACGATGTGCCCCAGGTACTGTACCTTTCGCTTGAGCAGGTGGCACTTTGAGGGCTACAGCTTCATCCCATACCGGGACAGCGACTCAAATACCTCCGCCTGGTGCTTCAAGTGGTCCTCATATGTTTTGGAGTACAATATCACATCATCCAGGTATAGTAGTACAGTCTCGAAGTTGCGGTGTCCCAAACAGCACTCCATCAATCTCTGGAACATTCCGGGGGCGTTGCAGAGTCCAAACAGCATACTATTGAACTCTCAGAGTCCCATCGTGGTGGTGAAGGCCGTTTCTCCCGATCCTCCGCAGCAACAGCTACTTGCCAGTACCCACTAGTGAGGTCAAGGGTGGAGAAGTAATTTGCAGACTTTAAGGCAGCCAGGGATTCCACTATACTTGGTAAAGGGTATGCATCTTTATGTGTAATGCGATTTACTTGTCTGTAATCTACACACATTCTCATGCTTAAGTCCTTTATCCTGACTAGAACTAGGGGAACTGCCCAGGGACTACAACTATCCCTTACTACCCCTGCCTTCTTCATGTCGTACAACATCTCCTTCGCCTTCTGGTAGTGTGCTGCTGGTATAGGCCTGTAACGTTCTTTGATGGGTGGATGGTCACCTGTGGGGATATGGTGTTGAGCCCCCTTAATCCTCCCAAAGTCAAGTGGGTGCTTACTGAATGCCGGCGCGTATTCCTGAACCACCCGGTGTACACCCTGCTTCTGATGGGCAAGAGTGGTGTCTGTCCCAACATGGAGCTGTTGACACCAATCCTCCACCCGGGTCATTATCCTCCACTTCGTCTGGTGAGGTTAAGGACTCCGCCGTATGTATGGAGTTGTTATTTACTGTGTACAATTTGGCAACAGTGGCATAGCGTGGTAATCTAACCTCATCCTCCCCATAGTTCAGAAGACGGACGGGCACCCTCCCATTGCGTACATCCACTACCCCTCTGGCAGTTAAGAGTGTAGGTCTATGCTCTGAGCTAAGGGGCTCTACTACCGCCTGGTAGCTCCGTCCTTTGAGACCTATTGCTGCTCTACACCAAATCAGCTTTTCACTCATCGGGGGAATCACAATTGGTACCGGGTCTGTCACCCATACATTACCAATTTCACCGCCTGTTAGCTTTACTTGTTGCTGGTACATAAGGGCTCGGATCTCTTTCTGCAGCGCCCTTCTCTGCCCTGGTCTGGCGGTGTCAGCCATCTGTTGGAGCAAGAACAACACTTCTCCCAAACAGTTAATAACAATATTTGTGCCAAGTACCATATACAAGTCAGTATCATCAGGATTAGTCTCTACTACAATTAGTCCCTGGTCCTTCAGTTCCACTCTTCCCACCTTTACTGCCACATCCTTAACCCCGACTAGGTAAAGGGGGAGGCCGTTTGAGGCATACAGGGAAAGATTTGGATCTGGTGGGTGAAGTTTGTCTATGGACCAGAACCTTTTGTAGAGGACATCAGGCATGATGGTTACCTGAGATCCTGTGTCCAGCAGAGCAAGTGTCGCGATGCCGTCCAGCACGATGGACAGGAAAGGTCTTCCTCCCACGAACCTGCGGTACCAGTTTGATGGGCCTGAGGGGTCTACTCCTGGGTGTCGGCCCTCGGCCCCAGGGTTTGTTCATTTAAAGGACAGCTCCGGACGGCGTGACCTGTCTTGTGGCAGCGGTGGCAGACAGGGTCCTTCGGGGGGCGGCGTTGGTCGCTGGTCCTCCCAGGGGGTGGCATTGTCCTCCTCCTCCTTCTCATCCAGGGGACATCCTCAGGGCTGTCGGCTAGCAGGATCCTTCCTTCTTCCTCGGGCTCCATCCGCAGCTGCAGGGCACTCAGTACAGTGGTCAGGGTTTTGCTCAACTGACGCACTTCAAAGCGCAGGCTGTCCAGCTCACTAGGGGACGCTGCTTGCACCTTGGCTTCAGCAGCCACCGGGGAAAAGGTGGACGCTGCAGGCACTGGGGTGGCCCCACCCTGGTAACATTGGATAGCAGTTGTTTCCAGGGGCTGCAGTCCTTTTATAGCCATGTCCTTAAGGGTGTCAAAGGTGGCATCTGGATGATCCAGGGACCACCAATGCACAGTCCTGCTCTCCTCTTGAGACCTCAGTCCCCGGATAAACTGTTGCTTCAGCATTTTATTTTCATTATTGATGCTGGTTGAACTAACCTGTTTCAGGGCTCACAGGGCCCCTTGTAAACGCCAGGCATAGTCCCGAACACTGTCCTCCGGTTGCTGAGAGCAGTTGTAGAACCTCATCCGGAGGTCTGTCTCAGTATGATTCTCAAAGACAGTCTGTAACTTTTTAAAGATTGCGGACACTGACTCCTGGTCTGCGGCCGACCAGGTTTCTAATTCTCACTCTGCAGCACCAGTCAATTGTCCCAATACAACAGCGGCTCTTTGCTTGCCTGTCATAGAGTACATGTCCAGTATACCGCATATTTTCTTTTTGAATCCAGACAGGGTATCTGGTTTGCTGCTGTACTGGGGGAGCCACTTCACTCCAGGGATGTACGGTAGGGCCATATGTATGACAGGGGTTACAAGCCCTGCTGGTGGAGCGGCTGCACCGGCCTGCTCAGCACCTGGCGCTGGTTGATCATCAGGGCCGTTAACCGGTACTCCGGCGTTGTGTTGTTCTTTCGACATTCTGGCGCCCCCCCTAGCGAACTGTGGCCTACCTTCTTTTCTTTTCTTCTGGTAGGCCGCAGCTCCGCAGGTGACGGTCTTCCTTCAGGACCTTGCGTCGCTTGCGTCCTACATCAGAGCGCTCACCGGGGCACCTTCCAGGACCTGGCGCTTCCTGGTTTGACGTCGAGGCGTGGGGCGTGTCCGGTGCTTCTCGCGCTTCAGCAGGTACGCCTCTCAGTTTCCCGCGGTTACGCCCTTCGTCCCGCTCGGCGGCACAACAATGGCGGCGATCTTCGCCACAGATAAATACACAGTTCTGATTAAAGGCATACAGTACCCGGTGGCAACGGGCACAACACTCCGTCGTTGCAGCGGGCACGAAATCCTGTTTGTGATGACAGGAAGAGATGACGCGCCCAGGGAATGGGGATGACTCGGCTCCCGGGCCTTGTTGTTGCCTGATCTTGAGGGATGTCGCGGTGTTTGGCTCCCGGGCCCGTACCCTTGGGTCACTCTTAAAAGAAGGTGGGAAGTTATATGGGATAGGGAATGTTCGTGACGCCACCTGTGATGTCAGGTGAGGATCACCAGCGCTGCGACAGTCCTCTGAGGCCGGTGTTCAGGCAGCTTAGTTGGAGCGGCTCCCCACAGGTGGAGTGGGGCCTCAGGGCAGCGTAGGTGTAGGGATGCAGGACAGAGGGGACCCAGCCGGGTTGGAGGAAGAATAGGCACACACACAACAGTTCACTTCAGTACCTTTACTGGTGGTGTTTCTGGCACGGTCCAGGGTACTTCAGGGTGAAGGGTGCATATCAGGACTCTCCCCAGTGAGCGTGTGTGGGGCCTCCTGTTCCTTGCCTTTCCTTGATAAGTTTCTGACCTGCCTGTAGCTAGGCCTAACTTGGTCTCTGTCTTGCACCTGCTGACCTGGTGGTAGGGCCTTCTGTTGGAGTTCACACTCCCTGGTCTCTTCGGCCTCTGTGACTCCTGGCCCTGGTATATCAGTCAGCTTCTGGTGAACCTGGGACGTATAGTTCTCCAGGGGTTCCGGTTATTCCTGCTGGGGATATAGGCCCCCTGTAGGCGTGAACCCGGTGTCCGGTAAATGGTTTTGGGGTGAGCTGGTTAAGCTCCTCTGCCCCCTATGTTGCTTGCTTACTCCACTCGCCTTTGGCAACGCTCGGGGCCCTCACTAGGCTTCACACGGGAAGTAGGCCTTGCTACTCTTCACCGCTTTTTTGGCGTCGGCACGCTCCTGGCTCACTAATCTGAGCTCACTGAGTCTGAACTGAACTGACTGAGCTCCACTGCAGGCTAGCTTCTGCAGGGGCTCCTCTCAACAGACTGACTGCCTAACTCCACCCTCCAGCATATATATCCCTATCCGGGCTCCCTCTGGTGGTCTGAGGTGGTAGGGTGGAGGTGTGTGAATGCTATGAGGGCCTCTCGTGGAGAAGTTCATCCATGCACCCCTCTGGGATCTGTGGCACCAATGTGCAGCAGGGCGCCACACTGAGACGTCCCAGATTATTCCCGGTCTGCAGAGGACACAGCTCCTGAGATTGTCAGATATTATAGCCGAGGTGAGGAGGCCGAGCCCGACCACCACTGAGCTAAACAGAAGCATAAGGTGATCAGTGCTCAGAGCAGGGTCGGACTGGGGCGTCTTGGGCCCACATACAGCAATATGCAAATATCTGTTATCCTCTATCCCTGTTATAGTGGAGCATTGACTGGCGGCTCCTGCACATCTACTGTGCGACACTATAACTGGGATGTACATGTTTGCATTAAAGGGGTTCTTTGGTTAAAACAAGTTATCACCGATCCATGGGATCCACAAAATAGGTGATAACTTATTGATCGTTAGGCTCCGAACATTGGAAAATGCATCTATCGGAAGAATGGGGAAGTTTTATCCCTGACAGGACACTTATCCCCATTTTAAAATGCAGCGGCAGGTGGGACGTCTGACCGCGGCTCCATTCATTCTCTTGGGAGCTTCCAAAAAAAACCAAGAACAGTCACTGAGGGAATGGATGGATCAGTGGTCACATCTCACATGCCGCTCCAGACTAACGGGGAGAAAAGCTCCACATTCTGCCGGTGTGTGCCAGCAGTCAGACCCCCACCAATCAATATTATCACTGATCCTGTGGAGAGGTGATTACTTTTTTTCACGGGAGAACCCCTGTAAGTGCATCTCTGCCGCTCTGGTCCAAGTATTTAATCTCTAAGGCTACGGCCCCACTATCAGTATTCGGTCAGTATTTTTTCTCAGGAGTGGGAGCCAAAACCAGGTGAGGAACAATCAGAGAAAAGGTATAATACTCTGTGTGCAGAATTATTAGGCAAGTTGTATTTTAGAGGATTATTTTTATTATTGATGAACAACTATGTTCTCAATCAACCCAAAAGACTCATAACTATCCAAGCTTAATATTTTTGGAAGTTGGAGTGAGTTTTTTTTTTGATTTGGCTATCTTAGGAGGATATCTGTTTGTGCAGGTAACTATTACGGTGCCGAATTATTAGGCAACTTAATAAAAACCAAATATAATCCCATCTCACTTGTTTATTTTCACCAGGTAAACCAATATCAGCGCACAAAATTTAGAAATAAACATTTCTGACATGCAAAAACCAAAACCAAAAAAATTACTGATCAATATAGCCACCTTTCTTTATGATGATGCTCAGCAGCCTTCCATCCATAGATTCTGTCAGTTGCTTGATCTGTTTTCGATCAACATTGCGTGCAGCAGCCACCACAGCCTCCCAGACACTGTTCCCAGAGGTGTACTGTTTTCCCTCCCTGTAGATCTCACATTTTATGATGGACCACAGGTTCTCTATGGGTTTCAGATCAGGTGAACAAGGGGGCCATGTCATTATTTTTTCTTCTTTTAGACCTTTTACGCTGTGGAGTAGTTGGATGCATGTGATGGAGCATTGTCCTGCATGAAAATCATGTTTTTCTTGAACGATACCGACTTCTTCCTGTACCACTGCTTGAAGAAGTTGTCTTCCGAAACTGGCAGTAGGTCTGGGAGTTGAGCTTCACTCCATCCTCAACCCAAAAAGGTCCCACAAGTTCCTCTTTGATGATACCAGCTCATACCAGTACCCCTCCTCCACCTTGCTGGCGTCTGAGTCGGAGTGGAGCTCTCTGCCCTTTACTGATCCAGCCTCTGGCCCATCCATCTGGCCCATCAAGAGTCACGCTCATTTCATCAGTCCATAAAACCTTTGAAAAATCAGTCTTAAGATATTTCTTGGCCCATTCTTGACGTTTTATCTTATGTTTCTTGTTCAAAGGTGGTCGTTTTTCAGCCTTCCTTACCTAGGCCATGCCCCTGAGTAGCGCACACCTTGTGCTTTTTGATACTCCAGTAACGTTGCAGCTATGAAATATGGTAAAACTGGTGGCGAATGGCATCTTGGCAGCTTCACGCTTGATTTTCCTCAATTCATGGGCAGTTATTTTGGGCCTTTTTTCGCCAACACGCTTCTTGCGACCCTGTTGGCTATTTGCCATGAAATGCTTGATTGTTCGGTGATCACGCTTCAAAATTATGGAAATTTCAAGACTGCTGCATTCCTCTGCAAGACATCTCAGAATTTTGGACTTTTCAGAGCCCGTCAAATCTCTCTTCTGACCCATTTTGCCAAAGGAAAGGAAGTTGCCTAATAATTAAGCACACCTTATAAAGGGTGTTGATGTCATTAGTCAACACCCCTCCTCATTACAGATATGCACATCACCAGATTTACTTAATTGGGAGTTGGCTCTCAAGCCTATGCAGCTTGGAGTAGGACGACATGTATAAAAAGTATCGAAGTGATCAAAATACGCATTTGCCTAATAATTCGGCACACAGTGTAGAAACAAGTCACCAATTCTGCATTTATCACCCACTCCTGGTTTTGGCAGCCACTCCTGAGAAAAAATACTGACCGAATACTGATGGTGGGGCTGTGGCCTAATGTAAAAAAATATTTTCCTAGTTAATATCAGCGAGAACAAAATGACCGCCATACACAATACAGTCCACTTTATCAACACCAGTAATACCACATACAAAAGGGACAAATATCGCCACACCATGACTAGATCACATATTACCACCACATAGTGACTGAATAATACCACATATATGACGCGCCCCCTGGGCCGTGGGGTACCCAGGGCCGGGCCGGTAGATGCTGGGGGATGTCACAGTGGCGGTGACCCGGTTCGTGACCCAGGGCGGTCAATAAAAGGGGTTATTAATACGGGATTTATAGTGATTGTATAAAGTCCGTGACGCCACCTGTGGTATGCGGCTAAAGGGAGCCGCCGCTACGGAACAGGTCCTCTGGAGCTGATATTACTGCAGCAGGGATGGTGTGGCTCTCCACAGGTAGAGCTTAGCTCCAGGGCAGTGTGGATGTTACAGGTTGTGCTGGGCGTTGTAGTGCAGGCGTTGATGGCGCAGCAATAATCAATCCACAACTTAATGGCGGTTTCCTCTTATATTTACTGATGGTGATTAGACAAGCCGGGACTAGTGTACTGGCTAGAAGTGGATGTTCGGGCAGCCTGGAAGCAAGTAAAGAATCCTCCTTGCCTGGTGAAGTTGGAGGCCTTCCCTTTCCACTAAACTCTTTGGCCCTGCTGCTTGTAGCTGTGCGGTGGCCCTCGTCCCTGAGTGTAACGTTTCTGTGCTCACCCGTATGGCAGGCAGCTCGGGCCTTGCTGGTGCATCGCTCCCACGTGGCGGTGCTGTGCCCTGCGGTGCTGCTGAGCCTCCGGGCGTCTGATGGGGCCAGGAGACTTGCAATCTCCTGCCCTTCGGTTTTTGCTGCTGGGCCTTCAGTGCCCCACAGCCTCGGAATCCGGTGTCCAGTTCTCGGTGCTGGTCCTTCTGGGGTGAGCTGCCGCGCAGCTCCAGTCCCCAGCTCCTCTCTCTTCAATGTCCTCACTTCAACCCCTCACACTAAGACTAATTAACCCCGCCTCCAGATCCCAGTTGCCAAGTGGAGGAGCTCCCCTTGCTGGTCTGGAGCCAGGAAAGTGTTGCATGCTTAGTATACCTGACTAGGGGACCCCTGCTTGCTTCCAGGCATGGCATTACCTCTTTTGAGGGAGGCAATGCCACTGTGGCAACCGGACCCCTGGGGTGCCACACATACCAGGAACAAATACGGCCACATCATGACCAGACCACATATTACCACCACATAGTGACCAAATAATACCACATACAAGGAACAAATACGGCCACACCATGACCAGACCACATATTATAACCCCAAAGTGACCAAATACTACAATACTGATCATGAATACAAACCACAATACTAACAACACTGTTATTACCACCAGCGACATTATACACAGGAGCTCTGTATATAGTGTCAGTGTACAGGTAATACAGTGATCACCAGTGACTAGTGTTGAGCGATACCTTCCGATATCGGGAAATATCGGATCGGATTGGACCGATACCCAAAAAATATCGGATATCGCCGATTCCGATACCGGAAACCAATGCAAGTCACTGGGGCACAAATATCGGAATGGAAATAAACCCTTTCTTTCCTTGTAGGTTAATTCTAAATTAAGGAAAACAACTAAGAATAATGTAAAATGTATTGGGGGAGGTGGAGGAGACATTAAAGGCATAGAGGTTTAGCCCAATCAAATGGAATAGCAGGAATTAATATTTTTTTAACACGTTCGGAGTTACAAAGATATTGACTATGTTAAGCTTTTTTATATTTTGTCAGATATTTATGTTTCACTACTTCCATGCTCTTCACCTTTTTTACTTCTCCCACACTTTCTCCTTCATCATCCTCAGCAGCAGCATCTTTTTCATCAACTTCTTCACCTTATTCATCTTCTTCTTCTTCACCTTCTTCCTATTATTCTTTTTTTTTACATTCTTCATATTCTTCTTATTCAACTATTATTCTTCTTCATATTCTACTTCTTCATCTTCTTCATATTCTTCTTCATCATATTCTTATTTGTGACAGGCATTCCTGTATTTGTTATCTATAAAAGTTTGAAGATTACACCTTCCGTTCTGCCTGTCACAAAAGATTTACAATAGGATTTGTCCGCGTTCAGTTTGACCTGCAGCAGCAGGTATTTTCCAGGGGCACCACGAGGAGGAACGGACTCACTCCCATACACTGCTTAGTCTTCTTCTGCTTATAATTTAGATAATATCTTTTGCTCTGATTTTTAGTCTTATGCTTAATGTTCTTCTGCATTTTGTTCTGCAGCTTCTTGTTCTTCTGCTTCTTGGTCTTCTGTCTCTTGTTCTTCTGTATCTTGGTGGTTGTCTTCTTGTTCTTTGTCCTCTTGGTCATCTTCTTCAGGGTCATCTTCTTGGTCTTCCTTGGGGTGGCTTTCAGGGTCGTCGTCTTCAGGGTCTTCGTCTTCGGGGTCCTCGTCTTCTTCGGGGTGGTCTTCAGGGTCATCGTCTTCGGGGTCGTCGTCTTCTTCGGGGTGGTCTTCAGGGTCGGCGTCTTCAGGGTCATCGTCTTCGGGGTCGTCGTCTTCTTCGGGGTGGTCTTCAGGGTCGTCGTCTTCAGGGTCGTCGTCTTCGGGGTCCTCGTCTTCTTCGGGGTGGTCTTCAGGGTCGTCGTCTTCGGGGTCCTCGTCTTCTTTGGGGTGGTCTTCAGGGTCGTCGTCTTTGGAGTCCTCGTCTTCTTTGGGGTGGTCTTCAGGGTCGTCGCCTTCAGGGTCATTGTCTTCGGGGTCCTCGTCTTCTTCGGGGTGGTCTTCAGGGTCCTCGTCTTCGAGGTCGTCGTCGGGAAGATCCAGAGTGATTACCAAAAACCATTTCAAAAAGCTTGAACTTGGAAATGTAGCAGAAGGTACAAGAATGCTGAGGAACTGCCGAGAACCAGCTGCCGGTACTGGAACCTGGATGGGTAGCAGAAGGTACAAGAGCCAATGGAACTACCGAGGACCAGCTGATGGTACTGGAACCCGGATACTAAGCAGGAGGTACCTGTGCCAGAAAGCACTACCAAGGACCAGCAGACATTGGTGGAACTCGGATACCAGGAAGGAGGCACCTAAGCCAAAGGCACTGCCTGGAACCAGCTGATGTTACTGGAACCCAGGGGGACATATTCAAGATTGACTTCCAAAGAACCAGCTAATGGTACTGGAACTCAGATAGGCAGCAGAAAGTACACATGAAAAAAAAGGTTGCAAGGCCGCGAGCCGGCCGGAGTTACCAAAACCCACAGTCCTACAGGGGGTGCTTGTCCTATTGGCACTATGGAACCAGCCTTCATTGCCACATTCCGCAGCCCACATAGGAGTCACCTAAACTGCAGGCACCATAGAGTCGGCTAACCCGACCGCAACACGACAGGACAACGTATTGGAGGCAAAGTGACGTTGACACTACCCGGAAACGGCTGGCGTGCTGGTACCAGGCTGGGCAGGAGGGAGTACCGTGCCAAAGACACTGCTGAGAACCAGCTGACAGTACTGGAACCCAGATGGGTAGCAGAAGGTACAAGAGCAAATGGAACTACCGAGTACCAGCTGACAGTACTGGAACCCGGATGGGTAGCATAAGGTACAAGAGCAAATGGAACTACCGAGGACCAGCTGACGGTACTGGAACCCGGATGGGTAGCAGAAGGTACAAGAGCCAATGGAACTACCGAGGACCAGCTGATGGTACTGGAACTCGGTTACTAAGCAGGAGATACCTGTGCCAGAAAGCACTACCAAGGACCAGCAGACATTGGTGGAACTCGGAAACCAGGAAGGAGGCACCTAAGCCAAAGGCACTGCCTGGAACCAGCTGATGTTACTGAACCCCAATAACACTGGAGCAAGTGTTCACTGTGCAGACAGCACTTCTGAGCAGCAACTGGTGGTGTTGGAGCCCAGGGTAAATACTAAAAACAGAGAGGAGCCAGAGGCCTAATTAGAGCAAGTTTAAAATAAGTAGTAGAGTGAATGTGGACAGAGCAGGAGAAATTGCCGGACACACAGCAGGGGAACAGCTGACGTTACTGAACCCCAATAACACTGGAGCAAGTGTTGACTGTGCAGACGGCACTTCTGAGCAGCAACTGGCGGTGTTGGAGCCCAGGGTAAATACTGAAAACAGAGAGGAGCCAGGGGCCTAATTAGAGCAAGTTTAAAATCAGTAGTAGTGTGAATGTGGACAAAGCAGGAGAAATTGCCGTACACAGCAGGGGATCAGCTGACGTTACTGAACCCCAATAACACTGGAGCAAGTGTTGACTGTGCAGACGGCACTTCTGAGCAGCAACTCGCAGTGTTGGAGCCCAGGGTAAATACTGAAAACAGAGAGGAGCCAGAGGCCTAATTGGAGCAAGCTTAAAATCAGTAATAGTGTGATTGTGGACAGAGCAGGAGAAATTGCCGGACACACAGCAGGGGAACAGCTGACATTACTGAACCCCAATAACACTGGAGCAAGTGTTGCCTGTGCAGACGGCACTTATAAACAGCAACTGGCGGTGTTGGAGCCCAGGGTAAATACTGAAAACAGAGAGGAGCCAGAGGCCTAATTAGAGCAAGTTTAAAATCAGTAGTAGTGTGAATGTGGACAGAGCAGGAGAAATTGCCAGAAACAGAGCAGAGGATCAGCTGACGTTTCTTAACCCCAATAACACTGGGGCAAGTGTTGACTGTGAAGACAGCACTTCTGAGCAGCAACTGGTGGTGTTGGAGCCCAGGGTAAATACTGAAAACAGAGAGGAGCCAGAGGCCTAATTAGAGCAAGTTTAAAATCAGTAGTAGTCTGAATGAGGACAGAGCAGGAGAAATTGCCGGACACACAGCAGGGGAACAGCTGACATTACTTAACCCCAATAACACTGGAGCAAGTGTTGACTGTGCAGACGGCACTTCTGAGCAGCAACTGGCGGTGTTGGAGCCCAGGGTAAAAACTGAAAACAGAGAGGAGCCAGAGGCCTAATTAGAGCAAGTTTAAAATCAGTATTAGTGTGAATGTGGACAGAGCAGGAGAAATTGCCAGAAACACAGCAGAGGATGAGCTGACGTTACTGAACCCCAATAACACTGGGGCAAGTGTTGACTGTGCAGACAGCACTTCTGAGCAGCAACTGGTGGTGTTGGAGCCCAGGGTAAATACTGAAAACAGAGAGGAGCCAGAGGCCTAATTAGAGCAAGTTTAAAATCAGTAGTAGTGTGAATGTGGACACAGCAGGAGAAATTGCCGAACACACAGCAGGTGACCAGCTGATGTTACTGAACCCCAATAACACTGGAGCAAGTGTTGACTGTGCAGACGGCACTTCTGAGCAGCAACTGGCGGTGTTGGAGTCCAGGGTAAATACTGAAAACAGAGAGGAGCTAGAGGCCTAATTAGAGCAAGTTTAAAATCAGTAGTAGTGTGAGCCCAGGGATTACAGTTCAGGTGGTAGAAACATGAACACAGCAGGAGACCTGGATACTGTTGACAACCAATAATTTAATCTGGAAGAGGACTGGCAAATTCATGTGAGATCCAGGTCTTGTTCATTTTCAGAAAAGTAAGCCGGTCAACCTTATCGGAGGATAGTCGGATGCGACGGTCTGTTAGCACTCCAACTGCGGCACTAAAGACGCGTTCCGATAATACACTATCAGCAGGGAAAGCCCGCACCTCCAATGCATACTGGCTAAGCTCTGGCCATGTATCCAGCTTAGAGACCCAAAACTTGAAGGGGGAAGAGCTGTCTGGGAGTACACTGAGAGGGCAAGACATGTAGTCTGTAGCCATCTGACGGAAACGTTGCCTCCTGCTGACTGGAGCCGTCTGTGATGGTGTAGACATTTGTGGCGGGGACACAAAACTTTGCCACATTTGGGCCATACTGGTCTTGCCTTGTGCTGAGGCGCTGCTTCTGCTCCCTCTTTGTGCAGAGCTTTCTCCACTGCCTCGACGCACTGAGCTGCTTTGTAAAGCGCTAGCAGCACTGCTCTCGGGTGGAATGGAGAACATGATGGAATGCACCAGTGTGTCTTGGTATGCCCACATTTTACGCTCCCGGTTCAACGGTGTTATGAGGCTTTGTAAGTTGTCCTGGTAGCGAGGATCTAGGAGGGTGGACACCCAATAATCAGCCGTGTTGAGAATGTGGGTGGTGCGGCGGTCGTTTCTCAGGCACTGCAGCATGAAATCAACCATGTGCTGCAGACTGCCAACTGGCCAAGAAACGCTGTCCCCTGCTTGAGGCGTGATCTCTGCCTGCTCTGCATCACCCCACCCTTGCTCTAGATACTGACTACTAGAGCATTGTGTACCTCCCTCCTCTGGACAGATGTCTTCCTCCTCCATTGACTCCTCCTCATCCTCCTCACAAAGTGTCCCCTGCCTAGGCCTTTGTGAGGAACTACGTTGCGCAGACTGTACAGAAGCAGATGGCATTTGTGACTCCTCATCCTCCACCTCTTCCAAAACCTCCTCCCTTAGTGCTTGCAGTGTTTCTTCAAGTAGGCAGATAAGGGGGATAATCATGCTGACTAGTGCATCATCTGCACTCGCCATCCGTGTGGAATAATCGAAGGCAAGCAAAACGTGGCAGATGTCCTTCATAGAGGCCCACTCAGTGGTGGTGAAGTGTGAACGGCATGCAGTGCGATTTGTTTGCGCCTGCTGCAGCTGGTACTCCATTACTGCTGCCTGCTGCTCACACAACCTCTCCAACATATGTAACGTTGAATTCCACCTGGTGGGTAGGTCACATATGATGCGATGTTCCGAAAGGCGTAATCGGCGCTGCAGAGCTGCAATGCGCGATCTAGCGTTGCTGGAACGCTGCAAGTGAGCGCACTCTATGCGGACATTGTGCAGCAGTGCATCAAGATCCAGATAGTCCCTCAAAAAACTCTGCACGACCAAGTTGAGCACAAGTGCCAGACATGGGATGTGAGTGAGGTTGCCTAGGCCCAGAGCTGCCACCAGATTTCGGCCTTTGTCACACACTACCATGCCTGGCTGGAGATTCGCTGGCAGAAACCACACATCGCTCTGCTGCTTGATGGCATTCCAGAGCTCCTGCGCTGTGTGGCTTCGATTCCCCAAAGAAATTAATTTCAATAAGGCCTGTTGACGTTGGGCCACGGCTGTGCTCATATCGGTCATAACAGGTAACCGTTCACGGGTCGATGTGGAGGTAGACCGTGACGGCTCCTGCAGCGCTGATTCAGAGGAACTGGAGTATGAGAAGGAGTCAATGTCTACAGACTGGATTCCTGCAATCCTTGGAGTCGGCAGAACACGCACAGCGCCACTCTCAAGATCTGTACCCGGCTCCACAAAATTTACCCAATGGGCAGTGAGGGAAAGGTATCGTCCCTGTCCATGCTTACTGGTCCACGTGTGAGCAGGAGGAAGAGGCTACAACACGAGCTGAAGAGGTGGTAGGTGGCGCTGTAGGTTGGCCTAGGTCTTCAGTGTGTCTTTGTAACTCCACCACGTGCTTGGTCTGCACATGTTTCCACATATTTGTGGTTTTGAGGTTGCTGACAGTATTCCTTCTTTTCACCTTCTGATTACACAGCTTGAATTTGACAAAGCAAATGTCATCTGCAACTGTGTCAAAAAAGGACCAGGCACTGCAAGTCTTGGGAGCGCCCTTTTTGGGTTTTGGAAGAGGCATGCTCCTAATGGGTGCCGAAGTGGAAGCTACAGGCAACCAAGTCTGCCCCCTCCCTCTCCCTCCTATTTGGGCCGTTCGGGGAATCTCTTTCACAGAACTGCTTCCACCACCTTCCTGTCCCTCACGCCATGATGGGTCAAGGACCTCATCATCTACACCATCCTCTTCAAACAACTGTTTCTCCTGGGTAGTCTCGACAGCACAGTATGTACCAGAAAGTGGCACCTGAGTCTCATCATCAGATGCGTACTGAGGTGTGCTGCTGACCATAGGCACTGGCCCACCCGCCTCTTCAGATTCAGAGAGACAAAAAGGTTGCGCATCACTGCATACTGCCTCTTCTTCAAATTCTAGAATTCTGCTTGGCTGGCCCCCTCTTTCCAAGCCAAGAGATTCAGAGAGCAGAAGTAGAGAAGGCTCCTGTCCAGGGCTCTCTGACTGCCTGGGCAATTTGGCAGGTGGTGAAGAGACAGATGGGTGCTCTTCAGTGCTCAGGACCTGAGAGGATCTGGAACTAATTGAAGTCGATGCGTTAGCTGCCATCCATCCGACAACGGCTTCAATTTGGTCCTCCCGCAACAGTGGGGTATGGTGAGCTCCTACAAAGCTGCGCATAAAGGTCTGTTCCCTGGTAAAACTGGGGGATGCTGAGTCACTGGTGCCCGCAGCAGGCAAAGAATCTCCACGTCCTCTCCCTGCAGGCAGAGAATCCTCATGTCCTCTCCCTGCAGAAACTCCACGCCCACGACCACGACCACATGCCTTACTCCCTGACTTCTTCATCTTGGTAGACTGATAAAGATAGGCAGAAAAGTACTAAGGGCTTAGTGTGCTTATTCCTGAACAGCTGCTAACAGGCATAAGAAACACTAATTTTATAGAGTGTGGACTAGACTTTAATATGAGCTAATGTGGCCTACACAACTGTAAAGAGGAGTGTTTGGTGAACTTTATTTAGGTTTTTTTTGTCACAAAAAGACACTGGATGTGCCCAAAGATGTAATACTGATAGTATCACAAACTTTTTGTAGCTATTACAATGCAGGAAGGTAACCTACAATGCAATAGATGAGGCTACAAAAAATAGGTATTAGTATTTGCTAATCTGGCTGGGGCTGCAGGGCCCAATGCTGCAGAAAGGCTCCTCTAACTACTCCTATATAGTGTGTTTGGAACCAATGTAGCTGAATACGGATGGAACCACCACACTAATAGGAGAAATCAGGAAAAATGGTCAATTAGCAAAAAAGGACAATGTATGAGGCAGTGACACACACTGAGTGCACTACAACCGGATGTGGCTGAAGCACTCACTACAGCGTGAGCTGCACTCACACACAGAGACCTCACAGACAGCCGTGAACAGTACAGAGAACTGTGCACTAGCGCTGCAAGGCACAGCGGTTTATAAAGTAGCTTGGGTAAAGCACAATAGAGCAAATAGGTCGCTAAAACTGTTCCTCAGAACAACAGCATCCTATCCCTAACTGAATTCACAGCAGAGTAAGCCCAAAATGGCGGCGGCGGCTTTTATAGTGCATCATGACATCATTTCAGCAGCCAATCACAGCCATGCCATTAGTTAACATGCCTAACATGCCACAGGATGTGCCCACACTTCTTAGGATCCTCATTGGCTGAATAAAATCACACTGGCTCATTGCATTATGGGAACTTCCGATTCCGGTATCCGATATTCTAAAAGTATCGGAACTAAGTATCGGAATTCCGATACCGCGAATATCGGTCGATACCCGATATTTCAGTATCGGAATGCTCAACACTATTGATGAGTTCTCCAGTGCTTTCTTTCTTTCTCAGGATGTACCAAACTGTAGATTTTGCCACTCCTAATATTGTAGCAATTTCTTGGATGGGTTTTTTCTGTTTTTGCAGCTTAAGGATGGCTTGTTTCACCTGCATGGAGAGCTCCTTTGACCGCTTGCTTACTTCACAGCAAAACCTTCCAAATGCAAGCACCACACCTCAAATCAACTCCAGGCCTTTTATCTGCTTAATTGAGAATGACATAACGAAGGGATTGCCCACACCTGTCCATGAAATAGCTTTGGAGTCAATTGTCCAATTACTTTTGGTCCCTTTAAAAACAGGGTGGCACATGTTAAGGAGCTGAAACTCCTAAACCCTTCATCCAATTTTAATGTGGATACCCTCAAATGAAAACTGAAAGTCTGAACTTCAACTGCATCTGAATTGTTTTGTTTAAAATTCATTGTGGTAATGTCTAGAACTAAAATAAGAAAAATGTTGTCTCTGTCAAAATGTATATGGACCTAACTGTATATAGGAGCTATGGCCACTTTCCTACATGCTCCCTAGTACAGTATATAGGAGCTATGAACTATCGCATGGGGCACTCTCTCACTTTGTCTCACTTTCCTTCTCAGCGCTGCTCCATTACTTTACTGTCAGATAACACCGTACCATCCAACTAGACTTCAGGCCCCGTCTCCGGAGAATCACTCACTCCTTCTAACAGTTTTCCTTTGTTTCTACTCTGGATCACGCTATCTGTTGCCTCGGTCTCCGCTATATTTTTTTGTCTATTTTGCCTATAAGGGATTGTTTCACCTGCTCATTGAATATCCCTTCCTGTGAAGGGTACCTAGTTCCTAGGGTCATTCAGGGCGGATCAGGATGATATTACGTTCAGCGGGGGCACCACAAACTTACGTGCATTTCTAGAATGCCAAGCTCCGTGCAAGGTAGGAACATTATTTGGAAACAAATACAAAAGAAAGCATTGAGATTTCTTTCCACCTCCCGCCCCACCTGTTTCAAAACCCTGGGTACCTATGTGGCATCTTAACTACATAGAGTATTTCTTATTTATTGAATGTAACTGTTCTATATTATTGATTGTGAATGGGAACTTTTTTGGTTTTCTTTAAACTAAAGTAATCATAAAACTTTTTTTAATTGGAAGAGATTAACCTATTGAAAGAAATGTCTTACACTCTCCACCTAATTTACATGTTGTTAGTTTTCTCAAGCGGCACCAACATTCTGTCAGTTTGACGGGTGGTCACTCCTTTCATGGTGTTGTCCTCCTCCAGGTCCACCAGCAACATCAACTCACACAGCCAACTGCATCCTCTTCCAACGCCTGATTGCGTGCCGGGCATGAGGCCTGCCTTCATCCTCCTCCCAGAGCTATCCTCTTCTCTGGAATCCAACGCATTGTACTGCTCACTCCTCAACTCCCAGCAGACTAATGGCGCTGATCTTTTCGTTGCTGCGCTTTCCACGTCACTACTCCATCTTTTACTGGCTGGTGCTTCTTTTGATGCACCATCCCTCTTTGCTAACACTTCTAACCATTTTCCCTACTCACACTTCAGTTGGCTGGCCTTCTCCCTCCACTTCTCCCTCTTTGGCAAGGCACCTGTCACTGTGGGCTGGCGTCTCTCTGTAGGACACTCCCTTCTGGAGGTGTAACCTCTGTAGGGCTGGATGATTCTTTGCACCCTTTCGTGCCCTCTATGCCCATGATGAGCGGGTTTTCCTTTTCATGCTGTGCCACTAACCATCATCTTAAAATGCACCTTTTTTTCCATCTTCCATGTAATTCGAGTCTTCCCTGCTCTTCTTCGGTCCTCCGGTTGCAAGGCTCGATCCTGCCGTCTACGGAAAGTGTAACGTGGCGCGGGGCGGTAGTTGTGGGTGAGGTACTTTTCTTCCACGCCCCAGTACGCAACATGAAAATGGGGCTTGTGGCTTGGTATATGAACTTTAGCTATGGGTGCGCTATGCCCTTGCAGACCGCATTATGCCATTGACTTCAGCTGGCAAGGACCAGATGTTGTAGCATTCAATGAAGGAGACCACTAGTCAAAAATAAACAGTTTTTTACTGGACAATAAAGTGGGAAGTATGTACAGAGGACAGCGGGTGTATAACTTCATGGACATTTCTCTTATAACATAGAACATATTGATATACATTCCCACTCTTACCTTAGCTCTCTTTGCCTCTGTCCATTAACCTCTCTCTCTAGCTTCACCATCACCCAGTACAGCACTCCGGGAGCTTCCCTAGTCCCCAACAACAGCAGCTCTACTCGGTAAGCAAATTATTCAACCTACACTTCCATGTCCTTTTCCCCTTAGAGGAGCTACTTATGCCACTATGGCCATTACTTAGCTTCTCTGCTTGCCAACGCCTTGGAAGCATTGTTGCCAACCATCCGTAAATTTACGGACAGTCCATAAAAAACAGGTGCTTTTTCTGCTGTCCATAGTGTCCAGTAGAAAAGAGCACCATCTGTGATCTTTTCTTTCCCAACTAAGCTTACCACTGCGCATGCGCAAACCACTGGTGTACATTCCTGGCTTCCTGTCTGACAGGACAGGAGGCACACGTCAGCCTGGCACTGAGCCAATCAGTGGTAAACGCAGGTTTCTTCCACGCTTACCATTTTCACCGCCCTTCATCCTCCTCCTCAGCCTGCTTCACCACAGCAGCGAAAGATGAGGACACCCCGGGCTGGCGGCCCCCACCATCTTCTTCTGGTGTGCACTCCTCCATGAGGGGCCCCTGAGCCCTGAA
Organism: Phyllobates terribilis; assembly: GCF_046119375.1. Classification (NCBI taxonomy): domain Eukaryota; kingdom Metazoa; phylum Chordata; class Amphibia; order Anura; family Dendrobatidae; genus Phyllobates; species Phyllobates terribilis. The sequence goes on along the minus strand of NW_027362769.1, from coordinate 404,923,844 downwards.
AAGCTGCTCGATCTCTAGCTCGCTCCAGTCCAGCAGTGCACACAGCCTGCAACGTTCCTCCTCCCGCCAGGCATCCTTCACTTGGCTCATGTCAGCCCGGCCAGCCCCACACTGCAGATCTGTGATCAGACAAGGCTAGCTGGCCTAGGAACATTGCACAACCCTTAGGCTATGTGCCCACAATGCAGAATTGATGCTGATTTTTCCTGAGCATTTCTGCATCTCCCTGGCAGAAAAAACGCATGCGGATTTTACATGCTTATTTTCTGCCAGGGAGAAGCAATTTTCAAGTGTTTTTGCAAACATTTCCGAATGCGTTTTGTCAAGTGCTTTTCCAAGCGATTTTGAGCATCACTTGTGCTTGACAAGTTGGTCACACAATATAAATCCATGCAACTGGCATGGATTTATATAGTGTGACCAAGTTATGATGCTGTAAGTGCAGCATTAATGCCGCCGGAAAGGTAAGTATAATGTATTTTTTTATTTCTAACATTTTAATTACGAGCCCAAGGTGTGGAGGAGTATTTTTGTTTTTGGTTATTTATTTTGCCTTATATACAAGTCATTACCCTGGAAAGGATGTTCCTTAACATATTTCCCAGGAAAATCCATTTTGGTTTAGTTTTTGTATGTTTTATTGTGAGTCTGTAAAAGTGGCGTAATACTCTGACCACGTTGTTGACAGCAGTGACCTGGGAGTCAGAAATGCTTCCAGGGATCTTCCCCATGCTGTCCCCATGTCATTTGAGCAATGCTCCCATCGAGTTGGGCAATTTTTAGGCCCTCTGAAGACCGTTGGGGGGAGCCGCCTGAAAAATGCTCGAGTTTCCCATAGACTTACATTGGGCTTGTTGCTCGGACAGAGCACCCGAGTATTCCAATTTGCTCAACCCGAGCATCGAGCACCCGAGCATTTTAGTGCTTGCCCATCACTGATGGTAAGTGGCTACAAGGTGGGAGGGGAGGTTGATGTGATGGATGATGTTAACATAGGTCAGGCAGGTGTCTGAACTTCTCAGAAGGAAGGAGGAGAAGTGTCAGACTCACTGACTGCTCAGTCTGCTCCCTGCAGCCATCAGAGGTAGTGAGGAGGCAGAGACAAGACTGGCTGACAGCTGAAGATCTGGCCAGGAGTGCTGATGGAGGACAGAAGACACCAGGATGGAGCTGCTGAAGATGGAAATGTGTAGATGTACTATTATCTATGTGTATTAGTATACTTGTGTACAGTAGTACACATTTCTAAAGGTGTATATTTGTGTGTATGTGTTTATGTATATGCTGGGTATAAATCTCAGGATATGCTCTTACTCTGTATTATTTTGGACATCTCAGGGGGCGTGGTTTTATCATGGGGGGCAGTGTTTTTAAGAGGTGTGGCAAATATACATAAAAAATTTAGACTGTCCGTGAATTTTGGTCCAGTTGTCCAGGAAAGATCAAATATGAGGTTGGCAACCCAGCTTAGAACTATCACTCGGGGCACTCACTCTCTTCATCTCACTTTCCTTCTCACTGCCGCTCCATCACTTTACTGTCAGATAACTCCGTACCGTCCTGCTAGACTTCCTGCCTAAGGCCCTATCTCTGGAGAATCACTCACTCCTTCTAACACTTTTGCTCTGTTTCTATTCTAGATCACACTATCTTTGCCTTGTTCTCTGCACACTTTGGGGACACCTACTTCGTGTAGTTCTGCTTCTTAGTCAGACCGTAGGTCTGCTTCTGCTGCAGGCTAGGCCCTATCTGATGTTCTCACAGGAACTCTCCACTGTCTCCTCACCTAGACCCTCCCATTCTGTGCTAGTCTAACACTGTCAACCCTATTAACTCCCTGTTGATGGGCAGAACACAACCTCATTACATAACAATGCAAATCATTAAACGCACATACTACATTACAGCAATACACATGTTTTTAAGGGGAAATGTGGGCAACATTTCCACCTCCATACAAGGCTGCATGCAGACAGGACATAGGGAAGCAGGAATGGAGCAGCAAGTGGTATACACTAGTGTTGAGCGAGCATGCTCGACACTGCTCGGTACTCGCCCGAGCATCACGCTACTCGAGATGTTCGGCGAGCACCGAGCATTTCCAGGTTACTCGGGTGGGAGCTCAGGTCTCCGCCCTGCATGTTTGGCGCTCTTTACAGAGCCAATGAACATGCAGAGATTGCCAGCCAGTCACTGTAATGCCGCAGCCATGTTGGTTGTGGGCATTACAGTGATTGGCTGGCCGCACAGAGTCACCTCGAGTATTTAAAACCGGGCGCCGCCATCTTGGACACAGACTGCCGGGATCAGACAGTGTAGGGTCAGTGATGCAGAGCTAGGGAGAGATATAAACTGCGAAATAGTTAGTGTAGGGTCTGTAAAGGCTGCCAGATCAAACAAACAGTCCTTCTCAGGACTAATATCCATCCCAGATATCAGGCAGGCAGGCAAGCTGTATAGGAGACGCAGTGGATATACCAGCAAACGCTGCATTACAGTACTGTGTGCTGCTGCTCAAATTGCTAGACTTAGCTCCAGCTCTCGGGGGCCAGGAAAAATCCTTTTTTTTTCATCTAAATCCTCTTTTTTTTTTTTTCCTCCTTCACACTGTACAAATGCCCGTCTTATTAACGTTTTGGTGTCCCCCCCCGCCAAAAAAAAAGTGTGTCTGTGACAGTTCAGACACAAATATATCTGTTTAACAGATTCTGGTGTAGGCCACATAACTATAACTGTGGTTTTGCAGTTCCATGGTTCAAACCTTTGTATTATCCATTTTTTTATATACTTTTGGGCCATTTTTACCTAAAAAAAACTGTTTGAGTGTGTCGCTCACTGTTCAGCCGCAAATATATCTATTTAAAAAAGTCTGGTAGACGCCGGTAAATTACAACTGTGGTTTTGCAGTTCCACGGTAAAAAATCTCTGTATTATCCAGCTTTTGGTCTTTTTTCCGTAAAGAAAAACAGTAATAGTGTCTCCCTGATTGTTCAGACACAAATATATCTGTTTAAAAGATTCTGGTGTACGCCACATAACTATAACTGTGGTTTTGCAGTTCCATGGTTCAAACCTCTGTATTATCCAGCTTTTGGCCTGTTTTACATAAAAAAAAATCAGCAATAGTGTCTCCCTGTCTGTTCAGACAGAAATACAGTGCCTACAAGTAGTATTCAACCCCCTGCAGATTTAGCTGGTTGACACATGCGGAATTAACTTGGCATTGTGACATTTGTACTGTAGATCAGCCTGGAAGTGGGAAATGCACTGCACAAATTTTGTTTTTGTTTTTTTTTTTAAAACGTAAAAAGTTAATTCAGAGTGTCATTTATTATTCAACCCCTCGAACCACAAGAATTCTGTTTGGTCCCCCTAAAGTATTAAGAAGTAGTTCAGGCACCAAGAATAATGAGCTTCACATGTGTGGATTAAAGATCTCTTTTGCCAGCCTTTTCTGACTATTTAAGACCCTCCCCAAACTTGTAAACAGCACTCAGACATGGTCAACATGGGAAAGACAAAGGAGCATTCCAAGGCCATCAGAGACAAGATCGTGGAGGGTCACAAGGCTGGCAAGGGGTACAAAACCCTTTCCAAGGAGTTGGGCCTACCTGTCTCCACTGTTGGGAGCATCATCCGTAAGTGGAAGGCTTATGGAACTACTGTTAGCCTTCCACGGCCAGCACAGCCTTTGAAAGTGTCCTCCCGTGCCGAGGCCAGGCTTGTCCGAAGAGTCAAGGCTAACCCAAGGACAACAAGGAAGGAGCTCCGGGAAGATCTCATGGCAGTGGGGACATTGGTTTCAGTCAATACCATAAGTAACGTACTCCACCGCAATGGTCTCCGTTCCAGACGAGCCCGTAAGGTACCTTTACTTTCAAAGCGTCATGTCAAGGCTCGTCTACAGTTTGCTCATGATCACTTGGAGGACTCTGAGACAGACTGGTTCAAGGTTCTATGGTCTGATGAGACCAAGATCGAGATCTTTGGTGCCAACCACACACGTGACGTTTGGAGACTGGATGGCACTGCATACGACCCCAAGAATACCATCCCTACAGTCAAGCATGGTGGTGGCAGCATCATGCTGTGGGGCTGTTTCTCTGCCAAGGGGCCTAGCCATCTGGTCCGCATCCATGGGAAGATGGATAGCACGGCCTACCTGGAGATTTTGGCCAAGAACCTCCGCTCCTCCATCAAGGATCTTAAGATGGGTCGTAATTTCATCTTCCAACAAGACAACGACTCAAAGCACACAGCCAAGAAAACCAAGGCCTGGTTCAATAGGGAAAAAGTCAAGGTGTTGGAGTGGCCTAGTCAGTCTCCTGACCTTAACCCAATTGAAAACTTGTGGAAGGAGCTCAAGAATAAAGTCCACATGAGACACCCAAAGAACCTAGATAACTTGGAGAAGATCTGCATGGAGGAGTGGGCCAAGATAACTCCACAGACCTGTGCCGGCCTGATCAGGTCTTATAAAAGACGATTATTAGCTGTAATTGCAAACAAGGGTTATTCCACAAAATATTAAACATAGGGGTTGAATAATAATTGACCCACACTTTTATGTTTAAAATTTAATAAAATTCAACTGAGCAACATAACTTTTTGGTTTGTAAGATTTATGCTTCTGTTCATAAAACCTACTCTCATTTGCAGTTTGAAGGCTCTAACTTATTTGCATCTTATCAAACCAGCTAAATCTGCAGGGGGTTGAATACTACTTGTAGGCACTGTATATCTGTTTAAAAGAGTCTGGTGTAGGCCAGAGAAATAGAACTGTGGTTTTCCTCTTCCACGGTTGAAATCTGGGTGTTCTCCAACTTTTTGCCTTTTTTCTATAAAAAAAAACAGTTTGAGTGTCTCGCTGACTGTTCAGACAGAAATATATCAGTTTAAAAGATTCTGGTGTAGGCCAGAGAACTAGAACTGTGGTTTTCCTCTTCCACGGTTCTAATCTTTTTATTACTCTTTTGCCATTGATAGTGCGAGTGTAAGCTATTTTACTTCATTTACAATGGGCAAGGTGTGGCGCCCATGAGGGTTCGGTCGCCACAGGGGTACTGCATCTCTTTAATGAGGTGTGGTATCTCTCCTTCGAGGTAAGGATGGTGCAGCTGTCAGGACCCCACCCCTGCATTCATCATTACATCTCTCCCACCTGTAGGGGGTGCTTATATGCACCAGAGTGCTGCCCCAGCCGGGATAAGAGGAGATGGGGGGACCAAAGTAAGGGGGAACCAAGTAGTGGGTGAGGTTGGAGGACACACTTAGAGGTTACACCTACTAAATTCATATTTAATAGCCAGCCATCTTAAGTTCAAGGTCTTTTTGATTGTGATCTTCATCGCTGAACGTGGCTTTCTGTGTGAACCTGCAGTTGATGGGGACACGGTCCTCGTACTCTGGCCTTTAGTCGAGGAGCGGGCAAGAGTTAACGGCTGTCTCTACCCGGTCAAGGTCCTTACTTAAGAAGGCCTGGAGGGGAGCGGAGGAGTAAAGCTCCGCAGGCAAAAGGATCCCAGGGGGATGCAGATGGAGCGGCATACGCCACCTGTCCTCACTATTCTGGCCTAGTCAGAGGGATTCCTGCTGCAAGATGTGTACCGGCCCCCGATATCTGACTCTGTCACTTCATGTCTTAGTCGGAGAAGCCTGGAGGCTCAGTGGATCCCATCGGGTAACGGAGCGGAGTCGCCACCCATACCCTTGCTCTGAGCATAGTCCAGAGGGAGACCCGGCCTTAGTACATGAACCACATACGGACAGGAGAGGACCTAGTGGGAACGTCTAGGAACACTCTGGTGCGGGGTCCTGACCAAAGCACCTGAACTACCCGGAGGTTGTCGGACCCCCGGTCCTGGTGGCCCCAGCGCGCCGTGAGGAGCAGGGAGAAGCCTTGCAGCTGCACATTCTACCGTGAGTAAAACTTGGAAGACTACCCCTATGGCCTCCGGTTTCTTATTGCTACACGGCACCGCACGATACCGCACCACATCTCCCACTACAATTCCCATCCTCCTGTTCTCTCTGCTCTGAGGCCCTGCTCCGCCTGTGGGGAGTAGTACCATCTTCTGCTGCCACTACATCCCGCCTCAGAGGACTGAACGCAGTGCTGGTGGAGGATCACCAGAAACCTCAGGTGGCGTAGTCAATATAACCACTCGATTCACACCAAAACCTGAAAGCCCTTTACATCTTTTATTGTGAGGGCCCTGGGCATGGAACGGGTCCTGGCCACGACTGCAACTCCCAGCATCTGACAAGGCTCCGAGTACCCCCATCTCTCAGGGTAGGGCTGTGAGCGTCACACAAGGCGCGTGACAAGGGACGTGGAACTGGACGTTCTGGTGATGGTGTGTGCAGAGGACGGGGCCGTGGCCAAGGTGAAAATGTGCCACAACCAACAGCCACATCTTCTCACTCCCACTCCTTGACCGAATTACTAGGGAAGCACAGAACAACACCAGTATTGCGAACTGATCAGTGTGAACAGGTTATTAATTGGATAGCAGATAATACTTCCAGTTACCTGGGCACCACCACCTCCGGTCTATCTTCCACGCAGTCAAGTCTTAGTAGCCGTGAGTCTCGACCGCATATTCCTCCTCACCCTGATGCTCCTTCCTCCCACCATGCCGAGTGTCGTCAGACAGCAACTGATCACACACTTGGACACTCTGAAGAGCTGTCCACTGGTCCATTTCCATATTTGGGCCCCTCGCCTGCTCCGCTTGAAGTGGTGGAAGAAGAGATTCCATGTAGCGATGCCAAAATATTTGAGCAGCCACGGTCACACGAAGGCGATGGTGGGAAAGTGTCACAAGAGGTGGACGATGATGAGACACAATTTCTTGAAAGTCAGGAGGAGGACCAGGGTGCGGTAGTGGAAGACGATGTGGTGGATGATATAGTAACTGACCCAACCTGGCAGGAGGACACGCAGAGCGAGGCCAGCAGCTCACAGGGGGAGGGAGACAGAGTACCCCAACAGGCAGGAACAAGCAGTGTGGTGGCCGCAGACAGAAGGCGGGCAACCGTTCCCCGTAAAACCAACACGAGGGACGTTGTCAGTACAAGCGGTAGGTCTTCCAGAGTCTGGAATTTTTTTAAAGACTCTGCTGATAACCCCAAAAAGGCCATTTGTACCACCTGCCAGGCCAGCATCAGCAGGGGTGACAAAACTACCAGCCTGACCACCACCAGCATGATCAGGCACATGTCAGCAAAGCACCCGACTTTGTGGGGCGAACCCCAGGGTCCACGACCAGTGTCAGCGGGTGTTACCACTGCTTCTTCCGCTGTTGTGCGTGTAAGAGAACCCCCTGTTATGCGTGCAAGGTAATCCCCTGTCCATATTGCATGCAAAGATGCCCCCTCCTCTCAGTCTTCACTTGTTATGGCAGTTTCTCAAGAAACAGCATCAACATCCACGTCCACGTCCCACTGCAGCATTCAATTGTCCATATCCCAGACCTTTGAACGAAAGCGCAAATTCGCAGCCAACGCCCCACAGGCCACAGTCCTAAATTCACACATTTCACGACTGCTTGCGTTGGAAATGCTGCCTTTTAGGCTGGTGGAGACGGAATCCTTCCGCAACCTTATGGCGGTGGCCGTCCCTCGGTACTCGGTCTCCAGCCGATACTATTTTGCCTGGTGTGCCATCCCCGCACTACACAAGCACGTGTCCAAAAACATCTGCCGTGCCCTCAGCAATGCAGTTACTGGGAGAGTCCACCTGACAATGGACACATGGACAAGTGCTTGTGGCCAGGGACGGTACATCTCCCTGACGGCACACTGGGTAAACATAGTGGAAGCCGGGACCCAGTCGGACCTTGGGACGGAACACATCTTCCCCACACCGAGGATTGCGGGCCCTATGTCAGTCAGAGTTGCCCCCACTGTGTACAGCTCCTGTGCATCCTCCTCCTCCTCCTCCACATGTTCAGCCTCCATCTCAGATATCACCACATCAGTTACAAGCTGGAAGCACTGCAGTACTGCCTCAGCCAAGCGGCAACAGGCTGTGCTGAAACTCATAAGCTTAGGTGATAAACCTCACACTGCTTGTGAGTTGTGGACAGCTGTGAAAGAGCAGGCAGATCTGTGGCTGAGACCGCTGAACCTACATCCAGGCATGGTCGTGTGTGACAATGGCCGTAACCTGGTGGCGGCTCTGAGGCGAGGTGAGATCACACACGTACCATGACTGGCTCATGTGCTTAACCTCGTGGTTCAGCGGTTTCTTAAATTGTACTCTGAGTTGCCAGATCTGCTCGTCAAAGTACGCCGTCTGTCAGCTCATTTTCGTAAGTCGGCTACAGCTTCCGCCGCCCTTGCTGTGTTGCAGCAGTGTTTGCAGCTTCCATCACTCCGACTGGTGTGTGATGTCCCCACACGATGGAACTCTACTCTCCACATGTTGCAAAGGATTTGTGAGCAGAAGAGAGCAGTTGTGAAGTACCAGCTGCAAAAAGGCCGTCGATATTCAGGTCAGACTCCACACATAAGACCTCAGGAGTGGACCTGGATGTCTGACATATGTACCATCTTGACAAACTTTGAGGAGTCCACCAAGATGGTGAGTGGCGATGACGCCATCATTAGCGTCAGCATCCCACTTGTCTGTCTTTTGCAACGCTCTCTGGAGAGAATTAAAGAGGAGGCATTGCAGCCAGAGTATGATGAGATGGATCAAGAAGCCGTAGAGGTCGATTACACACAGCCCAGCCTAATCTCATCCCAACGTGCATTGGGGGACAATGAGGGAGAGGAGGAGGAGGAGGAGGAAGAACAGGAGCTGGTATCATGCGCTGTAGATGGTAGTACCTGTACAACTGTCATACCGTCGGTTCAGTGTGGGTGGCCTGAGGACAGGGGGGAGGAGGGAGAGGAGGAGAGCATGGTCAGTCGTCATCTTGGTGAGGACACGGAAGTCTTGCCCGTTACCAGTCTGGCACGCATGGCTGACTTTATGTTACGCTGCCTTGACCGTGACCCTCGCGTTGTCAAAATGTTGGGTGACAGTCATTACTGGTTAGTGACACTTTTAGACCCCCGCTACAAGGAGAACTTTCACTCTCTTATTCCTGAGGTGGAGAGATCTACAAAAATGGGGCAGTACCAAAAGGCCCTTGCTGCAGAACTGTTAAAAAAATTCCCATCTGAACACGCTAGCGGCAGAGGTCACAGTTCGTTGCCCAACCAAGGCGTACAGGCGAGAGAGACGCAACTCCAATCCAGCAGAGGCAGGGGAACACTGTCAACATTCTGGGAGAGTTTTCTCAGACCCTCCCTTCAGACAGGCCCTGATACGCAGGGTACTCTCACAAGGAGTGGAAAGTTTCAAAAGATGGTGAGGGAGTACCTTGCTGACCATACCAGCGTCCTCTGTGATTCCTCTTTGCCTTTTAATTATTGGGTATCCAAGCTGGACTCTTGGAATGAACTCGCTCTGTGCGCCTTGGAGGTCCTGGCCTGCCCTGCCGCTAGCGTGTTATCGCAGCGTGTTTTTAGTGCCGCTGGTGGAATTATAACTGATAAGCGCACTCGCCTGTCAACTGACAATGCTGACAAGCTGACCCTTATCAAAATGAATAAGGGCTGGATTGGGCCAGACTTCTCATCACCACCAAATGACAGCAGAGTAACATAAAGTCAAATCCACTGTGTTATTTCGGGAGGTGTATTCACATGCACCGCTTCACATCCACACATGGGTATATGCTTCTTCATTTTGGCTGTTTTATGCTCTTCTCCTTATCCTCAGCCTCCACCACCACAATACCACGAGGGTGACCGTGGTCCGTGTTGCCAGCATTGCAAGTACCTCCGTCCTAATTTTTGGCAGCTTTTGCTAAGAAGGCATAGGCAAAGACTATGGGCGACCCACTCCCAAATTAGGGAAATAATGTTTTTAAGATGCTGTACTGCATGGCTCTTGTTTGCCAGCATTGCATGTTTCTCCGTCCTAATTTTTGGCAGCTTTTGCTTGGAAGACATAGGCAAAGACTATGGGAGACCTACTCCCCAATAATGGGAATATTGTTTTTAAGATGCTGTACTGCATGGCTTTTAGAGATGAGCGGTGTTCGACTAGAACTGTTCGCCAATCTCAAATTCGAGCTGTTTTGGGCGGTGTTCGAGTTGTTCGACGAACCCGAACGATTTGCAAAAAATTCGGCTGTTCGAGGTTATGTTCGATAACTGTTCGTGCACCAAAAGCGTGTCCTGCATGTCTGGCGCTATATAGAGCACCAATCATGCAGGGATTGTCTGCCACTCACTGTAATGCCACAGCCATGGTGGTTGTGGCATTACAGTGATTGCCCAAATCGATGGGAACAGTGCCAACAGTGAAACATGAAAAGCCGGCAATTCAGCAGCGGCATACACCTGTACCCGACAATTTAGAACCGAAAGAATAGAGCTTCACACATAGATTAGATAGATATAAACATGTCAGCCACATATATACGAAGTACAGTGAAAGTGCTGCTTACTGTACTTGTCATTTAGCGTAAAGGATTTATCAAAAAAAATAATAGTGTTTTCATGCACCGTCTCTTTAAAAAAGCCGGCCGGCAATTCAGCAGCGGTACCCGACAATTTAGAATAGAAGGAATAGAGAATCACACATAGATTAGATAGATAGAAACATGTCAGTCACATATATAAGAAGTGCAGTGACAGTGTTGATTACTGTACTTGTCATTTAGTGTAAAGGATTTATTTAAAAAAATAATAGTGTTTTCATGCACTGTCTCTTTAAAAAAGCCGGCCGGCAATTCAGCAGCGGTACCCGACAATTTATAACAGACAGAATAGAGCATCATACATAGATTAGATAGATAGAAACATGTCAGCCACATATATACGAAGTACAGTGACAGTGTTGCTTACTGTACTTGTCATTTAGCGTAAAGGATTTATCAAAAAAAATAATAGTGTTTTCATGCACCGTCTCTTTAAAAAAGCCGGCCGGCAATTCAGCAGCGGTACCCGACAATTTATAACAGACAGAATAGAGCTTCACACATAGATTAGATAGATAGAAACATGTCAGTCACATATATATGAAGTACAGTGATAGTGTTGGTTACTGTACTTGTCATTTAGTATTAAAATAAAGGATTTATTATTAAAAAAATTGGCGTGGGGTTCCCCTTAATTTTAGGCTCTAGCGGAGGTTAAGCAGACAGCTGGGGCAGATGTTTGAAGCCTGGGAAGGGGGTAATACCCACGGAGCTTCCCAGGCTACTAATATCAGCCCCCAGCTGAATACATAGCCTTTACTAGCTATTAAAATGGGGGACCCCCCCAAAAAAATGACGTGGGGTCCCCCCTAATTTAATAGCTAGCAAAGGCTAGGCAGACAGCTGGGGGCTGATATTAATAGCCCAGGAAGGGAGCCATGAATATTGGCCCCCTCCCAGGCTAGAAACACCAGCCGTCAGCCGCCCCAGAAATGGCGCATTCATAGGATGCGCCAATTCTGGCACTTAGCCTCGCTCTTCCACGCTGCCCTGGTGCGGTGGCAGGGGGTAATAGGGTTGGGGTTGATGTCAGCTTATAATGCGAGCTGACATCAAGCCCAGGTTAGTAATGGAGAGGCGTCTATAAGACACCCCCATTACTAACCCCATAGTCAAAGTTAAAAAAAACACAAACACCCAGAATAAAGTCCTTTAATTGAAATAAAGACACAATCCTTTATTGTTCTAAATTAAACCATACTTACCACCACGCCCATTCCAGCTGAAGCCAACGATCTCCTGCAATAAAAGAAAAATAATAAAGCAACCTCATCCTTACCTTTCCATGGTTCCCACGACAGCTTCAGCTCTGCTACATCGAGATGACAGGCTGGACCGCAGCAGAACGCTGCCATCCAGCCTGTCATCCCGCAGACACTGAGAAGCGCAGGTTTGCTTGCGCTGCTCAGCGTCTCTCTGTGACGACATCCAGATGAGCCGAGTTCATGTCCAATGAACTCGGCTCACCTCATGCACGTCACTGACAGCGTGGGAAAATTCTCAAGCTGAAGCGGTGAGTGCAGGAGAATTCTCCCACGCTGTCAGTGACGTGCATAAGGTGAGCTCATGTCCAATGTACTCAGCTCACCTCCTGCACGTCACTGACAGCGTGGGAGAATTCTCCTGCACTCAGCGCTTCAGCGTGAGAATTCTCCCGCTGAAGCGCTGAGTGCAGGAGAATTTTCCCACGCTGTCAGTGACGTGCATAAGGTGAGCTCATGTCCAATGAACTCAGCTCACCTCCTGCACGTCACTGACAGCGTGGGAGAATTCTCCTGCACTCAGCGCTTCAGTGTGAGAATTCTCCCACGCTGAAGCGCTGAGTGCAGGAGAATTTTCCCACGCTGTCAGTGACGTGCATGAGGTGAGCCGAGTTCATTGGACATTAACTCGGCTCATCTGGATGCCCTCACAGAGAGACACTGTGGAGCGCAAGCAAGCCTGCGCTTCTCAGTGTCTGCGGGATGACAGGCTGGATGGCAGCGTTCTGCTGCGGTCCAGCCTGTCATCTCGATGTAGCAGAGCTGAAGCTGTCATGGGAACCATGGAAAGGTAAGGATGATGTTGCTTTATTATTTTTCTTTTATTTCAGGAGATCGTTGGCTTCAGCTGGAATGGGCGTGATGGTAAGTATGGTTTAATTTAGAACAATAAAGAATTGTGTGTTTATTTCAATTAAAGGACTTTTTTCTGGGTGTTGTGTTTTTTTTAAATACTTTACTAGAAATTCATGGTGGTCATGTCTAATATTGGCGTGACCCCATGAATTTCGGGCTTAGGGCCAGCTGATAATGCCAAGCTGGCCCTAACCCCTTTATTACCCAGTGAGCCACCGCATCAGGGCCCTGGATGAGTTGGGTACAGCGCCAGAAGATGGCGCTTCTATGAACGCGCCATTTTCCGGGGTGGCTGCGGACTGCAGTTTGCAGCGGGGGTGGCCCAGAAAGCTTGGGCCTCCCTGCGCTGCGGATTCCAGCCCCCAGCTGCCTAGTTGTACCTGGCTGGACACAAAAACAGGGCGAAGCCCCACGTCAATTTTCTTTAAATTATTTCATGAAATAATTAAGAAAAAAAGGGCTTCCCTATATTGTTGTGTCCGGCCAGGTACAAATAGGCAGCTGGTGGTTGGGGGCAGCCCGTTCCTGCCTGCTGTACCTGGCTGGACACAAATATAGTGCGAAGCCCCACCTCAATTTTTTTTAAATTATTTCATGAATTTCCTGAAATAATTTAAAAAAATTGAAGTGGGGCTTCGCACTATATTTGTGTCCAGCCAGGTACAGCAGGCAGGAACGGGCTGCCCCCAACCACCAGCTGCCTATTTGTACCTGGCCGGACACAACAATATAGGGAAGGCCTTTTTTTCTTAATTATTTCATGAATTTCATGAAATAATTAAAAAAAAAGTACGTGGGGCTTCGCCCTATTTTTGTGTCCAGCCAGGTACAACTAGGCAGCTGGGGGCTGGAATCTGCAGCGCAGGGAGGCCCAAGCTTTCTGGGCCCCCCCCCCGCTACAAATTGCAGTCCGCAGCCACCCCGGAAAATGGCGCGTTCATAGAAGCGCCATCTTCTGGTGCTGTACCCAACTCATCCAGGGCCCTGGTGCGGTGGCTCACTGGGTAATAAAGGGGTTAGGGCCAGCTTGGCATTATCAGCTGGCCCCAAGCCCAAAATTCATGGGGTCACGCCAGTATTAGACATGACCGCCATGAATTTCTAGTAAAGTATTTAAAAAAAACACAACACCCAGAATAAAGTCCTTTAATTGAAATAAAGACACAATTCTTTATTGTTCTAAATTAAACCATACTTACCATCACACCCATTCCAGCTGAAGCCAACGATCTCCTGCAATAAAAGAAAAATAATAAACCAACCTCATCCTTACCTTTCCATGGTTCCCACGACAGCTTCAGCTCTGCTACATCGAGATGACTGGCTGGACCGCAGCAGAACGCTGCCATCCAGTCTGTCATCCCGCAGACACTGAGAAGCGCAGGCATGCTTGCGCTCCTCACTGTCTCGCTGTGACGGCATCCAGATGAGCCGAGGTCATGTCCAATGAACTCGGCTCACCTCATGCACGTCACTGACAGCGTGGGAAAATTCTCACGCTGAAGTGCTGAGTGCAGGAGAATTCTCCCACGCTGTCAGTGATGTGCATGAGGTGAGCTCATGTCCAATGAACTCAGCTCACCTCCTGCACGTCACTGACAGCGTGGGAAAATTCTCCTGCAATCAGCGCTTCAGCGTGAGAATTTTCCCACGCTGTCAGTGACGTGCATGAGGTGAGCCGAGTTCATTGGACATGAACTCGGCTCATCTGGATGTCGTCACAGAGAGACGCTGAGCAGCGCAAGCAAGCCTGCGCTTCTCAGTGTCTGCGGGATGACAGGCTGGATGGCAGCGTTCTGCTGCGGTCCAGCCTGTCATCTCGATGTAGCAGAGCTGAAGCTGTCGTGGGAACCATGGAAAGGTAAGGATGAGGTTGCTTTATTATTTTTCTTTTATTGCAGGAGATCGTTGGCTTCAGCTGGAATGGGCGTGATGGTAAGTATGGTTTAATTTAGAACAATAAAGGATTGTGTCTTTATTTCAATTAAAGGACTTTATTCTGGGTGTTTGTGTTTTTTTTAACTTTGACTATGGGGTTAGTAATGGGGGTGTCTTATAGACGCCTCTACATTACTAACCTGGGCTTGATGTCAGCTGGCATTATAAGCTGACATCAACCCCAACCCTATTACCCCCTGCCACCGCACCAGGGCAGCGTGGAAGAGCGAGGCTAAGTGCCAGAATTGGCGCATCCTATGAATGCGCCATTTCTGGGGCGGCTGACGGCTGGTGTTTCTAGCCTGGGAGGGGGCCAATATTCATGGCTCCCTTCCTGGGCTATTAATATCAGCCCCCAGCTGTCTGCCTAGCCTTTGCTAGCTATTAAATTAGGGGGGACCCCACGTCATTTTTTTGGGGGGGTCCCCCATTTTAATAGCTAGTAAAGGCTATGTATTCAGCTGGGGGCTGATATTAGTAGCCTGGGAAGCTCCGTGGGTATTACCCCCTTCCCAGGCTTCAAACATCTGCCCCAGCCGTCTGCTTAACCTCCGCTAGAGACTAAAATTAAGGGGAACCCCACGCCAATTTTTTTAATAATAAATCCTTTATTTTAATACTAAATGACAAGTGCAGTAACCAACACTATCACTGTACTTCATATATATGTGACTGACATGTTTCTATCTATCTAATCTATGTGTGATGCTCTATCTTTCTGTTCTAAATTGTCGGGTACCGCTGCTGAATTGCCGGCCGGCTTTATTAAAGAGACAGTGCATGAAAACACTAATATTTTTTTTAATAAATCCTTTACACTAAATGACAAGTGCAGTAACCAACACTGTCACTGTGCTTCTTATATGTGTGACTGACATGTTTCTATCTATCTAATCTATGTGTGATGCTCTATTCCTTCTTGTCTAAATTGTCGGGTACCGGTGTATGCCGCTGCTGAATTTGCCGGCCGGCTTTTTTAAAGAGAGTGTCTTCTGAGCAGTTTGTCAGCTTTTGGACACCTTTGCAGGTGTTTTCTATGTGTTTCTATGTGTTTTTGTTTGCCTGCCATTGGTTTTAACGGTGTTCGACGGTGTTCTAAGGTGTTCGACGAACAGTTCGACGAACAGTTCCTCGAACATCCCGGTGTTCGACGAACCGAACCGAACCCGAACACTACCGGGGTGGCTCAACACTAATGGCTTTTGTAAGGGGTATTAAAACCGTCTTGTTAAGCTACTGTGACCTCCACATCTCTTCCACAGTGCATTGATATTATCTTTTTATTTCACTGCGACCTCCACCACTCTTCCAAGGGGCATTAAAACCATCTTGTTAAACCACTCTGAACTCCACAGCTCTTCCAATTGGCATTGATATTGTCTTTTTAATCAGCTGCGACCCCCACCACTCTTCCAAGGGACATTAAAACCATCTTGTTAAACCACTCTGAACTCCACAGCTCTTCCAATTGGCATTGATATTGTCTTTTTAATCAGCTGCGACCCCCACCACTCTTCCAAGGGACATTAAAACCGTCTTCTTAAGCTACTGCGACCTCCACGTCTTTTCCAAGGGGCATTAAAACGGTCTTGTTAAACCACCCTGAACTCCACAGCTCTTCCAAGGGGCATTGAAATGTTGTTTTTAATTACCTCTAACCTTCATGACTCTTCCAACGGGCATTGCATTTCCTCCTAATTTTATTCAGCTTTTGCTTTTCAATGCATAGGCGAAAACTAAGGGACACCCACTCCCCAATAATGGGTAGAAGGTTTTTAGTACGCTGTAATCCACGTCTGTTCCAAGGGGCATTGCAGTTCCTCATAATTTTTGGAAAGCTTTTGATTCACTGCTTAGGCCAACAGTGCACAGGAGACCCAGTTGCTATAAATGGAAAAAATGGTTTAGTTAAGACTCTCTGACCTCCATGTCACTTCCAAGGAGTGCCTCGAAATTTTTGGTAGGCATTGCACTCACTGTATGCCCTATAACTGTGTAGCCGAACCGCTCCTTTTGGTACAGAAACATATCCTACAAGACATGTGTGGTTGACTGGCCTGATATTGATGTGAATGGTCCCTGTTCCTCCTGCTCTTTCTCCTTTGCCACCACCTTATCCATCATTCATCACCTGAAGCTTTGCTTTAACGGGAGTCATATAACTGGGATAGTAGCAGGAAAACATCCAGCAATCCTCGGAGGAGGTAGGATAAAAACGCTGACCACCTCAGGCCTAGCCGCTACTACATACATGTGCTTGCCTTCCAAAGAACAGAAAGCTAAGGAGATGGATGGCCTCATGATCATGAATAATTTACTCGTTGTGTAGGAGGCCGACCACTACTTTTGTCTACCTTCTGAACTTTGTGCTGAAGCCTGATAGACCCAGGACCCGCAATCCTCTATGTCTGGAGGACGTGTTGCATCCCAGTGTCCAACTGTGTCCCAGCTTCCACAATATTAACCCAGTGTGAAGACGTCAGTGAGATGGACTATCCCTGGCCACATTCACTTGTCCACGTGTTTGTGGTTAGGCTGTCCTTCCCACTAAATGCACTGGGGAGGGCGCAGGTAATGTTATGGTATGCGCGTTGTGTATAAGGCTCACCGGGACAAATAGGAGCGGCTGGGGACCGAGTATGGACACCCGGCCGCCCCCTGGCAGCTGGGGACCGAGCGTGGACACCCGGCGCCGGGCAGCTGGGGACTGAGTATGGATACCAGGCCCCCGACGCAGCCATGACATGGTGGCTGGCTGTTAGAACCTTGCTGTTAGGTTTTTTTTCCTTTGCTGGTCACATGACCTTGTTGGCCTATTTAATCCTGCTCCGCCCTTCTGGCTTTGCTGGACTTTATTGTATATCTACTTTCTGGCTAGCCTGTGCTCTGTATCTAACTCTGTTAGTTTGCTTGGTCTACGGACCTCTATGTTCTATCTATTTTGTTTGTTCGTCTGTCTGCTACTATTTCTGTTAGGAGGTGTCCCATATTCCTCCCAGTCCTTAGTACCTGTAGGGATTTCCTCCCCACATCTATAGGTCTTCGTACAGACTAGATTAGGACTTTAGCAGGTCTGATCGCAGGATCAGGTTCCCTGTTACATCGTAGGGATTCAGCTGAGTCTTATAGTAGGGACAGATCTCCTCTCTTTCCTTAGCTTTGGTAGCAGAACATAACAGTAAGTCCAGCCTGCAAATTCTCTAAGGAAAGATTTTTTTTTTTTTTTTTTTTGTTCCATCATGGTGTCGGTTCAGGATTTGGCTAAACACCTGCAGGGACTCTCTCTGGAAGTGGCCGAGCTCCGTCAGCACGTGAGTAACTGTCCTGGAGCATATTTCTTGGAGCCTAAGGTATGTTTGCCGGATTTATTTTTTGGTGAACATCGAGAATTTTTTTCATTTAAAAATGCTTGCTTATTGTATTTTCGTTTGAGACCCAAGTCCTCTGGGGATGAATCCCAGCGCGTAGGGTTCATAATGTCACTTTTGCGCAAAGAGCCTCAGGAGTGGGCCTTTTCTTTGCAACCTAGTGATACATGCTTCAGATCAGTGGATAGTTTTTTTTCTGCTTTAGGACTATTATATGATGATCCTGACCGTGTCGCATCAGCTGAGACTGAGTTGAGACGTCTAAAACAAGGATCTGGTACTGTAGAAAAATATTGTACACATTTTCGTCGTTGGTCTACTCAAACAGGGTGGAACGATTCTGCTCTGAAAAGTCTATTTCTTGCTGGGCTCAGTGAAAGGGTTAAAGACCTGCTAATTGCTTATCCTACACCTGAGGATTTACAACAGGCTATGCAATTAGCTATACGGGTGGATAGGAGACTGCGTGCTAGGGTTAATGAGAGCAAATCCTCTGCTATGTCAGTTTCTGGTTATGATAATGTGTGTACTAACAGTGGTGAACCGATGGAGATTGGATCGGTGGCACCTCGCTCTCAAGAAAAAGATCGTCGTTTTTCAGAAGGCTTGTGTTACTATTGCGGAAAATCTGGTCATTTGATTAAAGGCTGTGAGCTTCGTATGAAGAAAGAAAAAAAAATGGTCAGTCACGCCCGTATTGCCTGTTTAAATTCCAAGGGTATATTTTTAGCTGCTTCCACGATTGCTCAGGAAAAATTAATGGAATTTCGGGTGTTTGTTGATTGCGGGTCTACATTGAATGTAATTGATGGGGGATTCGTGGAAAAACTCAATTTAAAACCTGAACCTTTATCATCCCCCATTGCTGTGGTTTCTGTGGATGGCTCCCCTTTGAAGAATATTACTCTCAAGGTCAGTGAATTTCCTCTCACTATTAATGGTGTTCACCATGAGAAATTGGATTTGGTAGTGTTGAATAACTTGCCTTCTCCAGTAATATTGGGTTTGCCCTGGTTAAAATTTCACAATCCTGTACTGGATTGGTCTACCAGTGAAATTAAATCCTGGAGCCATAAATGTTATGACAAGTGTTGTAACGGGCGTATTGCAGCTTTGGATAGGGGAGAATTGCCTGTTCCTATTCAGGATTTTTGGAGAGTTTTTTCTGAGAAGGAATCGCAGGTTTTGCCTCCCCATAGAGACTATGATTGTTCTATTGAATTTGTCCCTGGAGCGACTCTTCCTAAAAGTCGTTTATTTAACCTTACTATTCCTGAGAGGAAGGCTTTGGAGGAATACATACAGACAAGTTTGGCCGCCGGTCACATTAGGCCCTCTAAGTCTCCTGTGGCGGTTGGATTTTTTTTTGTAAAAAAAAAGGACGGTGGTTTACGTCCTTGTCTGGATTTCCGTGAGATTAACAAAATTACGGTACGCAATCCTTACCCACTGCCATTGATTCCTGATCTGTTTAACCAGTTATTGGGGGCCAAGTGGTTCTCTAAAATTGACCTTAAGGGGGCATACAATCTGTTGCGCATGAAGGAGGGTGATGAATGGAAGACTGCTTTTAACACTCCTGTGGGTCATTTTGAGAATCTGGTTATGCCTTTTGGTCTTACTAATGCTCCTGCATTTTTTCAGAATCTGATTAATGACATCCTTAGACCTTTGATTGGTAAAAATGTGGTTGTGTATTTGGATGACATTTTGATTTATTCGCCAGATCTGGAGTC
Organism: Phyllobates terribilis; assembly: GCF_046119375.1. NCBI lineage: Eukaryota > Metazoa > Chordata > Amphibia > Anura > Dendrobatidae > Phyllobates > Phyllobates terribilis. The sequence continues at coordinate 404,904,144 of NW_027362769.1, read as the reverse complement.
TCATTGGCGGAGCGTGCGTGAGGTATTACAGTTATTAATGGACAATTCGCTTTTTGCTAAGCTGGAGAAATGTGAGTTCGCTGTACAGAGAATTAGTTTTTTGGGCTACATTATCTCCAGCAAAGGTTTTGAGATGGATCCGGTTAAGGTTCAGGCTGTGCAGGAATGGCCTAGGCCTATTGGTTTGAAATCGATACAGAGGTTTTTGGGTTTCGCCAATTACTATAGAAAATTCATAAAAAATTTTTCTAGTATTGTCAAACCTCTGACTGATCTCACCAGGAAAGGTGCTGATGCTGTTCAGTGGTCTTCTGAGGCCATTGAAGCTTTTGTGTATCTCAAGGAGAGGTTCACCTCTGCTCCCATCCTTATGCAGCCTGATGTTACTAGGCCGTTTTTGGTTGAGGTTGATGCTTCCTCTGTGGGGGTTGGCGCAGTATTGTCTCAGGATAACGGGGATGGATTACATCCTTGTGCCTTTTTTTCCAAAAAATTTTCGGAGACTGAATTGAATTACGATATTGGTAATCGGGAATTATTGGCTATTAAACTCGCATTTGAACACTGGCGCCACTTCTTGGAAGGTGCGGAATTTCCCGTTCAGGTTCTTACGGATCATAAAAATCTGATATATCTTGATGCTGCCAAGCGCCTGAATGCCCGTCAGGCTAGGTGGGCACTGTTTTTCTCGCGGTTTAATTTCTCCGTTACTTACATCCCTGGTACTAAGAATGTTAAGGCGGATGCCTTGTCTCGCAGTTTTTCTCCCATAGTCGGTGCTGAGAAAGAGGAAAACATTTTACAAGAAGGTGTTGTGATAGCTGCTTTAGACTCCGTTTTGGAAGATGAGATTCTTAAAGCACAGGAGAATGCCCCATCTAACACTCCTCATGGGAGGTTGTTTGTGCCTGGGACCTTTAGGAGAGATTTGTTTGTTGAGTGTCACGAATCTCGGTTGGCAGGTCATCCCGGAATCTCTGAGACCAAGAGACTGGTGGGTCGCAGTTTTTGGTGGCCTGGATGGCAGAAGGAAGTCATTAAGTGGGTGCGCCAATGTACTATATGTGCTAGATCCAAGTCCTCACATACTCCTGCTGCGGGGTTGCTTTGTCCTTTGGAGGTCCCCAGTGCTCCTTGGACACATTTGGCTATGGACTTTATAACTGACCTTCCCCCCTCTGAGGGTTTTACTGTCATCTGGGTGGTCGTGGACCGTTTTAGCAAGATGTGTCACTTGGTTCCCTTCGTCAAACTGCCCTGCGCTAAAACTCTCGCTAAGGCCTTTGTCAAGGAAATTGTCAGACTTCATGGCGTTCCTACTGACATTGTTTCTGATAGGGGTCCTCAGTTCGTGGCTCGTTTTTGGCGTGCCTTTTGTGACAGGTTGGGAATTCATTTGTCGTTTTCGTCCGGATACCATCCTGAATCTAATGGCCAAACAGAAAGGAAAAACCAGGATGTTGAGCAGTTCTTGCGTTGTTTTGTGGCAGACAATCAAGAGGGGTGGTCTGAGTTTCTGCCACTTGCCGAATTTGCTCTGAACAATCATACATCTTCTTCTGCTGGTTGTTCGCCTTTTTTTTGTTGTTCTGGGAGACATCCGTCGTTTGGGTCGTTCTCCAAGTTGGGATCTGCCGTGCCTGAGGAGGAGAATTTTTCCGGTGATTTGGAAAGAGTTTGGACGGATGTGCGTGGTAATCTTCAGGAGGCCAACAGAAAATCTAAAGACTACTTTGATAGGAAACGACAGGAGGTTTTGTTCGCTGTTGGTGACATGGTTTGGTTGTCCTCTAGGAATCTGCGGTTGAGGATTCCTTCTAAGAAATTGGGTCCCAAGTTTGTAGGGCCCTTTAAGGTGCTTCAGGTTGTCAACCAATCTGCTGTTAGGTTGGAGGTTCCTACCTCCTGGAGAATTAATCCGGTCTTTCATGTCTCTCTGTTAAAAAAAGCTGTCGTGTCGGATGGTGACGCCTCTGCCTCTGTTCCTCCGGTGGTGGAGGACGGGGAATATGAAATTTCTCGCATCCTTGACTCTAGACGGTATAGAGGTAGTTTGCAGTATCTTGTGGCCTGGAAAGGTTTCGGACCCGAGGATAACTCTTGGGTGAGGTCAGATGATGTTTCCGCGTCCAGACTTATCAGAGCGTTTCACAGGAGATTTCCTGATAAGCCTGGTCCTAGGGGATCCGGAGGATCCTCTTAGAAGGGGGGGTACTGTTAGAACCTTGCTGTTAGGTTTTTTTTCCTTTGCTGGTCACATGACCTTGTTGGCCTATTTAATCCTGCTCCGCCCTTCTGGCTTTGCTGGACTTTATTGTATATCTACTTTCTGGCTAGCCTGTGCTCTGTATCTAACTCTGTTAGTTTGCTTGGTCTACGGACCTCTATGTTCTATCTATTTTGTTTGTTCGTCTGTCTGCTACTATTTCTGTTAGGAGGTGTCCCATATTCCTCCCAGTCCTTAGTACCTGTAGGGATTTCCTCCCCACATCTATAGGTCTTCGTACAGACTAGATTAGGACTTTAGCAGGTCTGATCGCAGGATCAGGTTCCCTGTTACATCGTAGGGATTCAGCTGAGTCTTATAGTAGGGACAGATCTCCTCTCTTTCCTTAGCTTTGGTAGCAGAACATAACACTGGCGTCTGCCTCCACAAGCCTAAAAGGCCCAATTTCAAGTGCAAGCAATCTAGCAGTATGATATTGCAGCCTGGGGGTGGGTGGGTGGCAGGTTGCACATTTACGCTTGCATTCCAAGAAAACAAAGCAGATGCTAACTTCTATCATCATCATCATGCTCCTCACCTTGGCACTCTCAACCCCCCTGATAGAGAAGCCAAGGCCCACCGGAGGAGTCTGATTCTCTGGTGGGCTCGTCCAATGCTGCCCTAAAGCAGACCAGACTAAGAATAGTGCGGGGGAAGGTTGCAGAAGAAATAGGGCTGGTTGGGGTGCGTTCATGGACAGCCGGCCGCCCCCAGGCGGCTGGGGACCGTGTGTGGGCACCCGGCCGCGGGGCGGCTGGGGACCGAGTATGGACACCTGGCCTCTGGGCGGCTGGGGATTGAGTATGGAAAACAGGCCGCTGACGCAGCCATGACATCGTGGCCGGCGTCTGCCTCCACATGCCTAAAAGGCCCAATTTCAAGTGCAAACAAGCAAGCAGTATGATATTGCAGCCTGGGGGTGGGTGGCAGGCTGCGTACTTGCGCTTGCATTGCAAGGAATGGGGGAGGTACAATTGAACACTGCCCTGGGACAAGGACTTGCACGGGGATAGTTGCAAGTCTGCATCTTCTGATGTGGCAAGGATCACTTCGGATGGGCACACTTTTAGGCAGTGACCTGGGAGTCAGAGATGATTCCAGGGGTCGTCCCCATGCTGTTCCCATGTCTCTTCAGCACTGTATGCATGTGTGAGACAGCACATGGCCAGATAAGATTGTAAAATGCATTTGTCACGGTTGAAAGCAATACAAAAGTGCAAAGACGCATAAAAAATGCTACTTATGAACATAGCCCAAGGTGTGGAGGAGTATTTTTGTTTTTGGTTATTTATTATACCTTATGTAATGCAGCGCCTTGCTTGGCATTACTGTATGGTCCAGGGTATGTTTTGGCCGACCAGGTACCTCCCCCTCAGCTGACTGGTCACATGACTGTGACATCACACAGGTCCTTTTGCACACAGAAGGTCTGAACACATAACTGTGACATCAGCTAAGGTCCTGTCTGTGTATGTATGTGTGTGCTACAAGATATATAAACCCTGGTAGTCTTGAGACAGGGTGTGATAGGCGTGAAGCCTGTTCCCCGTGCGTGGGACACCGTTCGTGTGAGGCCTAGTGAGGCCGAGTAAAGCCTGGCAGCCTGAAAGGTCGAGCCTGGATCCTGTGTGTGGATGCTAGTGGCCTTGCAGGGAAAGCCGGCTTGGTGAAGAGTCCTGAAAGGCGCAGGCTGGATGTCAAGTGTGAAAGACATACCAGTAGCCTTAGAGGGAGCGACGGCTAGAGACCCCCATCTGGGAAGCCGCAAAGCCACAGTGGTGGCAAACCAAATGGACTGAAGCAGCTAAAACCCGGCAAAGGTAAAGACTGTGCGTTATATGGACATTGATATGGACATTGCTATATTATTACCTTGCTGAAGGCTGTACCTGGAGCGAAGTGGGCCTGTCTGCCACTTGGGGCTCGTGGACATTATATGTGTGAACTGCGGTTTATGATAAAATAATAAACTGCTGCATTCTGAAATACTGAAAAGACATTGCTGGTGTGCATTAATTGACCCGGTGCAGTGAGTATCCCCCAGTATGATGACTAGTGCTGCCTTACATGTGGTTCGAGAATGCGGGCAACTTCAGTCCAGTTGCTAGGGGCAACGGCTGTCCGGTTGCTAGAGGCAACTGCAGTCCGGTTGCTAGCGGCAACGACAACCTTCTTGCTAGGGGCAACTGCAGCCCGGTCGCTAGGGGCAACTGCAGCCCGGTTGCTATGGGCAACGGCACAGGACAATGAGTGTGGATAAAGCATCTTGCTGTGGATTGACGGGGTCACAAAGAATAAAGCATCTGGCTGTAACTCGGTGGGGTTGCGAAGATTTTCATCGCTCTCAAATCCGGTTTTACTGTGACTCGGCGGGGTCACGAAGCTTAAAGCATCTTGCTGTACCTCAGCGGGAATTAGGAAAATTGTCCTCGCACTAAAACCTGTCTTGCTGTGGCTCGACGGGTCCACGAAAATTTTCCGGGGATAGCGGTGAAGTTCTAGTGTGAACAGCGTACCGCGATGGCTGTGAACGAAGCAGCAGATGTGTCTGAAGTTATTGAGCGATTACAGGGCCGGTTAAAACCGGAGCAGGTATTTGAGAAACTTTTACAGGACATGGTGCAGGAACCGCAGGAGCTGTGGGCACCATATAGAATGGCGGCAGTGGACCATTCTATGAACTCTCCGGGGGCGCCAGTATTGTCCCAGAGTGCCCGGGGAGGTGGTAAGAGATGTTGTGAACTGAGTCCTAAGACTAGTGCTGATTTTTTTTGTAAAAATTACCCTGCCGGTGTGGTTGTTAAAAAGGGGGCGGTGTCTAAAAAAGGGGCGGATTTTCACAAAGGTGAGGAATGTAGAAAACTGAAAATTGTTACTGGTTGTGGGTTCGTACCTCCTAAAAATGACAATGTGACCGTTGATAATGGGGTAGCTCCAGTAGAAGGGGGTGACGTCAAAGTGGGAGGTGACCTGTTAGTCCACAACACCATGTGGAGTGACACAGACCCCGTAGCTGACGGTGACACTGCGAAAGTAGATGGAGAGGTCAGTCAGGAGGGGCTAGATGAGGTGAGAAAGTCCCCATCTCGTAGACGGCGCAAGGGCCACAAAAAGGTTGCTCCTGTAGTCTTCGCTGAAAGAGAAAATAAAAAAATGTAATGCTGTGTGCCGTTGTTTCAAGGGTAGATCCTCCTTCCGAGGCAGAAGAGGAGGTGACGTTGCCAGTAGCAACTTCCGGTACAGTACCGAGTCAGAAGGATCTAACAGCCCTGAAAGAGGAGGCGGCCAGTTGTGACCAAGAGCTGGAGCCTATCAGGCAGCAGTGTCAGAGTGACGTGCAGCAACTATGTGGAAACCTGGAGGTCGTGTCCTCAGACCAGCAGAGCCTGGAGTCTGAAAGGCAGAAATTATACCAGGTTGTGAGGAATTTACAGCGAGACCTGAAGGGAAGCAACGAGGAAATTAACCAGTGGAAGAAAATGTTCTACGAAATTAAGGAGGACCGCCGCAAAATCAAGGGAGAGGTTTTGCAGTTGAAGCTTGAGAAGGAGACGCGGCAGGATGAAGTTTCTGGATGTGATCAGGTACTAGAACGACTGCGCGAACAGTTCAACCAGGAGCTGTGTGAATCCAATAAGGTGTATGGTGAACTCATGAGGGACCTGCAGCAATTCCAGGACCAAGTAAAGCTTCTAATGCAGGAGAAGGAGCGGCTGGAGGACTCTCTGTACCAGCGAGACCGGGAGCTATCCACCCTGAAAGAGGCAATAAAAGTTGAAGTGTCTGGTCACGACCATGAGGCAGAAAAGAGGCATGAAAAGGTCAGTAAGGAACTGCAACAGATTAAGAGAGATTATGAGGATCTCCTCAAGGTTAAAGAAAAACTAGAGGAGGATAAGGCGGATGCAGAGCAAGTGCGCCAAGTGGTTGAGACCACTCTGCAAGACACCCGTGATAAAAATGGTGATCTCCGCAGAAAGACCTTAGGTCTGGAAGCTCAGGTGAAGGAGCTGCAGATGTTCTGTGATAATCTCCAGAGGGCAGAGACGTGCCTTAAGGAAAGGCTCAGCAAGATGGAAGCTGAGCGGGAAAAGATGGAGGAGTCCCTCGGAGAAGCCACAGACCAGGGCCAGGAGTTGGCCGCTGGTGATGGGAGGTATGAAGCAGATACCTCCTCGAGTGACGTGAGCTCGGATGATTTGGTGGATGTAAGAGCCAAGACCAAGGAGCTCAAGGAGTCGCTACAAACCCATTGGAAGCAAGAGAAGCTTGAGAGACTGGCCACTGAGAGGCAAGTGGCGGAGCTAGAGGAAGAAGTTTCCGGGCTCAAAAGTCGCCTGACAAAGTATCACTCAGTGAATGAGGCCTCCTTGGAGAAGGAAAAGGGCAAACACGTTGCACTCACTCCCTTATACCATGAGAAGGTGGACCTGAGGAGAGCTAAGAGAGGGTTAACGGAAGATAAATATGAAATGGAAGTAGTCAGGACGGAAATTCGTGAATTTGTAGCTGTGAGTCAGCTCAGGGGAAGCATACAGGGTGAAGAAGCTGGAAGTCAGTTGTCCCTGAAAGCTGAGCTGGTTGATCGTCTGGAAACCACTGGTGAGACCGAAACGTCTCGGTACAAGTGCCTCGTAGATGTACCCGAGGATTTGAGAGAAGAATGCACAAGTGAGTCCGTGCATGAGGAGTTTAAGAAGGCCGTGGGAGCCTGTAAGGTGTACTTGACCTCAGAAGCTAAACAGCTGGTGGTCCTGTCCACGACCGAAGTCACAGTGAAGAGGGTGGCTATCCTAAGTGACATGCACTGGCGATGTATTCGCGTTAGACAACTGGAGCTGATGAGGAAAGCTCACAGTCTGCGGGAAGAGGTCATCCGGGTGCCTCATTTTCTGGTGAGAAAGCTCGTTGGGAGAAATGGTCGAGCCATGCAGATGATGGTCAAGAAGTCTGGTGTGATGAAAGTAAGCAGTACACGTGATCGTCAGGACTGGATACCAGACGAAGACGGCATGGTGTCATTCTCCGCTGTAGGAACGGAAGAAAGTCTTGCATATATGAGCATGCTGATAGAGTACCGAGTGACCTACCTGCGAGAGGTAGAACAGTTGAATCTCGCTAGACTGCGAGTGGATAGACAGCATCATCTGAGCAGCAGAAGAGGGCAGCCGTCTAGAAATTGTGAGACCAGACAGAGAAAGGGCCCCCTAAATAACAGAACAGCTATAGCTGGAGTTAGGGACCTTTCAAGATGTCCGGAGAGTAGTGGGCGTGGGTTTAGAGGTAGTGAGACCTCCAGTAACTCAGGTTTGAGAGGCCCATACAAACGACCCAATAGAGTACAGGACAGTACGGAGTCTAACCGGACCTTAGATACCAGGGCATGTGAGTCACACTGCTGTATGACTGACCGCTGGGAGCGGGGGGAGCTCTGACAAGGTTACGACCCGGAAAGGTGACCTGACGAAGTCAGTGACATTGACAGATAGTAGGTCCCTAAGGAATGGACTAATCTCGATGACTAATGTTCCAGGGGTTGGACAACGCAAATGTCAAGTACATGGTCTCGGTGTGAACTGTGGGTTATAGTGGTTTGTGTATGTTATGTGTTCAACCCCACAAGTTTGAACAGAGGTAGGGATATGTAATGCAGCGCCTTGCTTGGCATTACTGTATGGTCCAGGGTATGTTTTGGCCGACCAGGTACCTCCCCCTCAGCTGACTGGTCACATGACTGTGACATCACACAGGTCCTTTTGCACACAGAAGGTCTGAACACATGACTGTGACATCAGCTAAGGTCCTGTCTGTGTAGGTATGTGTGTGCTACAAGATATATAAACCCTGGTAGTCTTGAGACAGGGTGTGATAGGCGTGAGGCCTGTTCCCCGTGCGTGGGACACCGATCATGTGAGGCCTAGTGAGGCCGAGTGAAGCCTGGCAGCCTGAAAGGTCGAGCCTGGATCCTGTGTGTGGATGCTAGTGGCCTTGCAGGGAAAGCCAGCTTGGTGAAGAGTCCTGAAAGGCACAGGCTGGATGTCAAGTGTGAAAGACATACCAGTAGCCTTAGAGGGAGCGACGGCTAGAGACCCCCATCTGGGAAGCCGCAAAGCCACAGTGGTGGCAAACCAAATGGACTGAAGCATCTAAAACCCGGCAAAGGTAAAGACACTGCGTTATATGGACATTGATATGGACATTGCTATATTATTACCTTGCTGAAGGCTGTACCTGGAGCCAAGTGGGCCTGTCTGCCACTTGGGGCTCGTGGACATTATAAGTGTGAACTGCGGTTTATGATAAAATAATAAACTGCTGCATTCTGAAATACTGAAAAGACATTGCTGGTGTGCATTAATTGACCCGGTGCAGCGAGTATCCCCCAGTATGATGACTAGCGCTGCCTTACACTTATAAACAAGTCTCTTTACCCTTTAAAAGATGTTCCTTAACATATTTCACAGGAAAACCATTTCAGATTCGTTTTTGAACATTTTATTGTGAGCCCGTAAAAGTGGCTTAATACCTCTGACCACATTGTTGACAGCAGTGACCTGGGGGTCAGAAATGCTTCCTGGGGCGATCCCCATGCTGCCCCCATGTCTTTTGAACACTGTCACTATCATTTTGGGCACTTTTTAGGCTTTCTACAGACTGCCGGGGGAGCCGCCGCAAAAATGCTCGAGTCTCCCATAGACTAACATTGGGCTCGTTGCTCGGGTCGAGCACCCGAGTATTACGGTGAGCTCGGCCTGAGCTTCGAGCACCCGAGCGTTTTAGTGCTCGCTCAACACTAGTATACACCCAAACATACAGAACTAAGAGTCTTAATACCAGCATGCGGGTGTGTGTTCTCACAAGCTTTACATATGCCCAGGCAGATGATCAAATTGGAGAATGCCGGGCCAGTTGTAAAACCCAGCGTGGAGAACAGCAGAGGGCAGAGGCCATAGTGGAGGGTGGTGAAGCCCTACTGGGCCAAGAAAGGTCTGTAACATTTAGAGTTAGGTGTAATAGACCCTCAGTGTGTTTGAGTGATAGAGGGCTCCTGACTCATAGCTACAAATTGGAGAATTTTCTCTTTTATACTCAGATTCGCTCTCCAGCTGATAACAGAGATTTGTGATCTTCATGGGGATTGTCAGGTAAATATTAAGAAAATATTAACAATTTTTCCCAAACCCCTCTTGCCTCTCACCCATCCCTTATCCACCATTTGTCCCAAGAGGAGAGCTGACAGTCCAACATCTGTCTCTCTGCAAATTATCACCTACAGCAGAAGTGACTTGTAAAGCTATAACCTAATTAAAATGTGAGGGTCTTTCTCCCTGGCAGAGGCAGGGGAGAATTAAACACAGACCTGCAAAATAGACACCTCCAGCAGATGGGCAGAGATTGAACTAAAGAGGAAATGGCTCATTGAGGCTCAAACGGGGGTTTAACACAAACTCCAGGATGTCCGAAGCCGATACGAAATATGGAATATTGGAAATTCTATAATTCTGATAATAATGGGACCCATATTTTTAGTGATAGTGTCAGCTAAGGAACAATATGGATATTTTCCTCTAAGCCCCTTCGGGGGCTGTGACCCAAAAATAACAAAATAGCAGATCACACCTATGCCATGTGACGTCTCTAAATGAAGGTAAAATCATAATAGAAAATATTGTATCACTTTTGGGCTTCTGGGATCAACTAGTGATAAGTTATCCCAAAAAACAGATCTCTCTAATAAAAATGTGCAGAATGGAGACCAGCCCTGTGATGTCAGCACAGAGGGTGTATAGGTAGATCTCCACTTAGGCATAAAAGAATCTACGGAAGATAGATGAATACTCATGTTGGAAGTAGTGTTGAGCCACCCCCGTAGTGTTCGAGTTCGGTTCGGTTCGTCGAACACCCGCGTGTTCGCCGAACTGTTCGTCGAACACCTTCGAACACCGTTAAAACCAATGGCAGGCAAACAAAAACACATAGAAACACATAGAAAACACCTTCAAAGGTGTCCAAAAGCTGACAAACTGCTCAGAAGACACAACTAACACATGGAAAAGTGACAAGTACATATAGTCATGCGAAAAGAAAAGAGGTGGAGGAGTAAAAGGAGGGGGAGACACAGATATAGGCATGTCATGCCCTTCTAAAATCCAAAAAGTGAGAAGCCGACACGTTCAGTCCGCTCCTGCCCGTGCCACCTCCGTGTCGCCGGGTTTGTGCCAGAGCCGCGGTGAACCCTGACGGCCAGCCCCCCTCTCCCAATACTGGTGCCTGTCCGCTGGTGGGTCGAGCGAGCCCCCCTGTGGTGGAGGCAGCTCTAAGCTTTTTAATTTAAATTGTCTCTCTAATTTGAATGAATACACTTTAAATCCATTTACAAGGATCTATTGGAGGGCAAGTCTCATGCCAGCAGCCGCGTAATTCCAGCTCCAGTAGCGTCCACTAAAGCTGCTGCAGTTAAAAAGCTTTTATAAGGATCGAGCTCGGCTGTCCACCGCAAGGCATCCTACTGCCAGTCCCAGCCCCTATGCCTTGGGGTGCCTCCTGATGCTCTTCACTGAGTATCCCGTGGTCCCGAAGCATTTCCTTTGAAAAAATTAAGTGTCCAAACTACAGGTGGTGTAGCTTGCTTAACAGCCGGGATAATCCGCTGACTAGCAGACACTGCTACTAGGCACAAAGTATTTCCTGGGCTAGATGCAGTTAAAAATTTGTAATTAGATACTCTCGTTGGATGCTGAGAAAGCATTCCATAGAGTCTCCTGGCACGCCATATATGATTCTCCTAAAAAGCTTGGGGTAGGGGTCTAGGGGACCCTTTTATAGCCAAAATCACGGCCCTTTATCACAATACGTCACCTAGGCTGAAGATAAATGGAACTGTAGCACCCTGAGGGCTCGGTTGCTACAGAGGTATTGCACCTCACCCAGAGGTGTGATATCTCACTCTCAGGTAAGGATGGAGTGTGGATCAGGACCCGACACCTGCATGCATTACACCACATTGCCGTGGGGCAGGGCGACCAATATGCCTCTGAGATGGGCACGACGGTCCCTGTCCCTGGCTGGAGTGGGGGGAGGAAACACTGAGGAAGGGGAACCCTGTAGTGCAGGAGCAGGGAGGAAGCAGTTCCTGGGTGCATTGAGAAGGGAGTATAAAAGGTGGGCACCATCTTAGTTCAGTGCAGAGAAGTCTGAGCAGAAGTGGCAGGGAGCAGGGGCTCTGCATGAGCTCTGCTCCGGAGGCGGGCCTAGTGACAGAGGCCCAGGCCTGGAAGAGGGAGAAGGAAGGAAGAGGAGCGGAGAAGGCTCCAGGAACGAGGAATGAAGGGATCCCAGGGGTGAGGATGGGCGAGTCGCCACCGCACGCCCGAATCCACCTGCGTGGAGGGGTCAGGCCAAAGGGGGAGACCGGTCCCCGAAACTAGTGGAGGCAGGAAACGACCCTCAGCTAGAAACCGGAGGCTGTGACATTTTATGTGGCGCAGCCCTTCGCTACACCCGCTAGGAAGGCACCACATAGGGTCAGGGAAACTGGCGCCAAGTTTACCAAGAGGAGGCCCGAGGCAGCCGGACAGAAGGGTTGGTAAGAAAGGCCAGACAAAGGACACACAAAGGGGGTCCTGTGAAGCGCTCCAAAGTTATCTGGGAGTTGTCTGAGCCCCTCACCTGGTGAGCACAGTACGACGTGGGCAGCCGTTACCTGCAGACGTGGTCTGGGTAATAAGAACTGTGAGTAAAGGCCCTGGACTGCATCACTGACTCCGTGTCGTTACTGCTGCTGCCCTGCACCATCACCCCCATCCTTCGCATACACTGCCCTGAGGCTATACTCCTCCCGTGGGGAGTTATGCTACGCTCTGCTGCACCCACAACACCAGCCTCAGCGGTCTGCCCTGCAGCGGCGGTTCACTCTGACCGCAATCCACGGGTGGCGTAGTCGGACATTTAAACATCAAAACCACATAAATAGTTCCGCCACTGGTTTGACCACCCTGAGCCACGGAACCGGGTCACCGCCACGAAGACTACAACCACCAGCATCCACCAAAAAGGGTCTGGCTCCGGGTGTCCCAAGGCCCAGGGGGTGCATCAGAACATTTTCATCACCTTTCACAATCACCAATGGGACAAGGCAGGGATGTCCTCTGTCCCCTCTCTTATACATCCTAGTGACGGAGCACCTGCTCTCATCAATTCGCCATAACCCCAATATTAGGTGGATTGAGGTGGGAGGCACCGAGTACAAGTGCTCTCTATTTGCTGATGATGTCCTAGTATATATCACTCAATCACATATATCCATCCATGCTGTTATGGCTGAAATAGATCACTATGTTACATGGTCAAATTTTAAAATCAATGCAGCGAAGTCTGAGGCCCTCGATGTCTCCCTCCCCAAATCCATATAGGATTCCATCCAGTCCAACTTTCCCTTTGCCTGGCCCTCACAGGGTATCAAATACTTAGGAATTCCTATTCATAGAGACCTCTCCCATCTATGTTATCTTAATTTTGGGCCATTTATTGAACAACTCCATACCGACCACGGTTGGCAAGTTAGAACTATAAGATTCACTACGTGAACCACTGGTGTTTTGTGGAAAAGCACATGTACACTGTGTTCCAAATTATTATGCAAAAAGTGTTTAGGAGTGATAAGGGAAGAATTTGTTTGTTTGTCAGTTAAACTCATTGATGGTGATGTGTGTCAGGGCTCTTTATATCACTGTAAGCAATTGCAGACACCTGTGCTAATTAGTTTGGCAGGTGTGTCCAATGAAAGGCAAGACTACTTAAGAAGGCTGTCTCACATTATTAAGCAGCCTACATTTTCTGCCAAAATGGGAAAGAAAAAGGATGTGTCGGCTGCTGAGAAGCAACAAATTGTGGAGTGTTTAGGTCAAGGCATGACTACAATCAACATTGTGCGATGATCAGGATGAAGTGTCTTGGCAATCAAGAAGTATGTAGCTGATTCACAGTACACACGTGTGCGTGCTGATAAGGGCAAATTGAGGACTCTTTCCTACAGGCAATTACGTCAGGTTAAAAGAGCAGCGGCAAAAAAGCCTTGTCATAGCAGCAGACAAGTTTTTGAAGCTGCTGGTGCCTCCAACGTCCCCCGAACAACAAGATGCAGGGTCCTTCAGAGGTTTTCAGCTGTGCATACGCCATCCTGTCGACCTCCTCTATTCACTTCACACAAGCAGAAATGGCTCCAGTGGGCCAAACATTACATGAAGACTGATTTCAAAACTGTTTTGTTCACGGATGAGTGCCGTGCAGCGCTCGATGGTCCAGATGGATGGAGTGGAGGATGGCTGGTTGATGGACACCCCACGCAAACACGGCTACAGCGCCAACAAGGAGGAGGTGGAGTAATGTTTTGGGCTGGAATCATGGGGAGAGAGATAGTCGGCCCCTTTAGGATCCCTGAAGGCGCTAAAGATGAACTCCATAATGTATGTGGATTTTCTCAAACAGCACTTCCTGCCATGGTTCAAGAAGAAGAACCGTGTATTTCACAGCAAGAACATTTTTTATGCATGATAATGCACCATCTCATGCTGCACATAAAACATCTGCATCTCTGGCTGATATGGGCATAATATGGGACAAACTTACGGTGTGACACCCATGCTCCCCTGACCTCTACCCCATTCAGAACCTCTGGAGCATCATCAAAAGGAGTGTCTATGATGGCGGGAGGCAGTTCACATCTAAGCAACAGCTCTGGGAGGGTATTCTGTCCTCATGCAAAACAATTGAAGCAGAAACCATCCAAAACCTGACAAATTCAATGGACGAGAGAGTTCAGAAGCTCCTTTCGAACAAGGGGTCCTATGTGAAAATGTAACATCACCTAGAATAAAGTTTTGAGTTGTAAACTGTTTGATTTCAGTTTCTAATAACCTGCTAATGCTTATAATTTAAAAAATGACCATTTTTTTGGTCTTTATTAAAATGAAAAGGTTGATCGAAAAGTTTGGGGGATCTCAGAGTGTGGCAACCCAGTAGTCATGATTACTTCGAATTCTGACAATATGAGGGTCATGTTGCAGGTAGTGCAGCAAGAAGGCACTTATGTGTCTTGCGCATCTCGAAGCCCCAAAATTATTTTCCGGGCTAGATGCAGCTAAAAATTATTATTAATTTTAAATCTGGTGGAGCTTAGTATAGATGGCCTAATAGGATCAGTGCTGCACACTGCTACAAAGCCCAAATTATTTTCCAGTCAAGATACAGATAAACATGATTAGTAATTTTAAATCTGGTGGAGCTTATTATAGATGGCCTAATAGAATCAGTGCTGCACACTGCTACAAAGCCCAAATTATTTTCCAGCCAAGATACAGATAAACATGATTAGTAATTTTAAATCTGGTGGAGCTTATTATAGATGGCCTAATAGAATCAGTGCTGCACACTGCTACAAAGCCCAAATTATTTTCCAGCCAAGATACAGATAAACATGATTAGTAATTTGAAAGCTTAAAACGGTTGGTAGGGTGATTTTAACCAATCATCAAGCTTTTACTCTCCCCAGGATGACACAGGGGTAGAAAAGTCGTTTCGGATCCATGATTTGTTCATCTTTATGAACGTGAGTCTGTCTACATTATCAGTGGAGAGCCGCGTGCGCTTATCTGTCAGCACACCACCAGCAGCGCTGAACACACGTTCAGACAGAACGCTGGCTGCGGGGCATGACAAGATCTCCAAGGCGTAAGTGGCTAGCTCCGGCCATTTATCCAGATTGGAAGCCCAAAAAGAGCAAGGGTCCAGTGACACAGTCATGGCTTCAATGTTTACTTGGAGATACTCCTGTACCATCGTCTCTAGGCGTTGACTATGTGTCAGACTTCTTGTCTCCTGTGGCCTTGCAAAGGATGGGCTAAAAAAGTGGTGAAATGATTCCGCAAAATTGATGTTACCAGCAGATACTGTGGTTCTGTTACGGTTTGAGTGCTGAACACTTGACGGTCCCACGGTTGGCAAGTTGGAACTGTGAGATTCACTACGTGCACCACTGGTGTTTTGTGGAAAAGCACATGTAAGATTCTGCAACAGTCTCTGCTGATACTACTGCATGCGTGCATCCCTTTCTATGGCAGGAATAATTTCTGCAAATTTACTTTTGTACCGGGGATCTAACAGTGTGGCAACCCAGTAGTCAGGATTATTTCTAATTCTCACAATTCGAGGGTCATGTTGCAGGTAGTGCAGCAAGAAGGCACTCATGTGTGTTGCGCATCCAGGAGCACCAAGTCCCTGTTGTGTTGGTGGCGAGGTAACAATCATGCTTCCTTCCTCTGTCCTCTCCCCCCAACCTCGCACAACAGAAATGTGATCAAGGTCTCCCTCATCTGATGAGTCTTCCATCAGTTCGTCCTCCACTTCTTCCTGGGCTCCTGCACCTTCCTCACTAGTTTGGCTGCTACCATGCGCCCTGGTAAAACCATCTCCCCCACCCTCACATGCCTGCCGCCTTGGTGCTGCCGACCGTCTGGACCTTGCAGATGTTAGCCCTTCCGCATACAACTCCTCCTCCTCTACTTCCTTCACCTCCTCTTGTGCCACCACCTGACTCCGAATTCTGTTTAACATGTGCTCCAGCATGTAAATCACCGGAATAGTCATGCTGATAATGGCATCGTCAGCACTAAACATCTTCGTCGCCATTTCAAAACTGTGCAGAAGGGTGCATAGGTCCCTGATCTGAGACCACTCCTCCAGCGTGATTTGCCCCACCTCTGGATCTCGTTGGCCCAGGCTATACGTCAGAACGTATTGCACCAGGGCTTGTCGGTGCTGCCACAGTCGCTGCAACATGTGCAGAGTTGAATTCCACTGGGTAGGCACATCGCATTTTAGCCGGTGAAGTGGCAGGCCCAACGACTTCTGTAGAGATGTAAGTCGCTGAGCTGCGGGATGCGAACGGCGGAAGTGAGCACACAGTGACCGTGCCCTCTGCAGAAGGCCATCTAGTCTGGGATAGTGGGCTAAAAATTGCTGGACAACCAGGTTCAACACGTGAGCCATACAAGGCACATGTGTGACATTGCCCCGGCGAAGGGCCGCACCCAGGTTTGCAGCATTGTCGCACACGGCCTTCCCTGGTTTCAGGTCCAGTGGAGACAACCATTCATGAAATTGGTTCTCCAGAGCTGACCACAACTCCTCAGCTGTGTGACTCACATTTCCCAGACATTTCAAAGTAAAAACCGCCTGATGATGTTGAGCCCTACTGCCAGCATAGTAAGGAGGTGTGCAGGATCCCTTCTGCGCAGTTAGAAAGCTTGTGGCATGACCAGACAGGCTTTGGGTGCAGGTGGAAGACCGAGAGGAGGTTGAGGAGGCAGAAGCAGTGGAGGAACTTTGACATAAAGAGGATTGACGCACAACTCGTGGGGACGGCAAGACTTGGACAGCAGCCCCTTGTCCTGCTGTCACCATAGTTACCCAGTGCCCAGTCAGCGACATGTAACGCCCCTGTCCATGCCTACTCGTCCAAGTGTCTGTGGTGAAATGCACCCTGTCACACACAGAGTTTCTCAAAGAAGCGGTGATGTTGTGTGCGACATGCTGGTGGAGCGCAGGCACACCTTTCTTTGAGAAGTAGTGCCGACTGGGCATCTGGTACTGGAGCACTGCGACGGACATAAGGTCTCGAAAATCCTCTGTGTCCACCAGGCGGAAAGGCAGCATTTCTGTAGCCAAGAGCTTGCAGATGGTGAAATTCAACCTCTTAGCTTTCTCATGGCTAGGAGGAAATGGTCTTTTACTTGTCCACATCTGAGGGACCGAGGGCTGGCTATTGTGCTTAGACGGGGTTGATAAGGGTGTCCCCGGCAAACTGCAGGTCTGTGAGGAAGATGCAGGCAGACATGTTAGGTTGCCTTGATCCAAAGGTGGTGCTATCGATGTCGGACAGCGCTCAACACCAGCTGGTGTTACCACCTCCAAAGAAAATGATGACCTGCCAATCACGCTGGCTGTTGCGGGTAAAGAGGTGGCAGGTCTGCGCCCCAAAACAGGTGTGACTGCTGTCCCCCCAGTCACAGAGGATGAAGAGGCCGCGGATGCACAACATATGGCAGACTGTGGTTGGCCCGCCGGCTAGGCCGCATTGTAGCACACTGAGCTTCCCACTGCAACTTATGCTTCATGTCCATGTGCCGGTTCATGCATGAAGTACTCAAACTATGTAGTTTTTGGCCTCTACTTAGCTTTTGCTGACAAATGTTACAGATAACACGAGTTGGGTCATCTTTATCGATCTGAAAAAATGCCCAGGCTATGCAAGGCTTAGCACCCATGCGACCTGAAGAGCCACCACGACTTGTGGTGAGAGGCAGAGTTGTGTTTGAGGATGCAGTTGTTGACGTGCTTCCAGTACTACGTCTCTGTCCAGGAAGGCGCAACCTGACCTCGTCGTCACTAGCATCTTCCTCCACCTCCTCTGCTGACCTCATCTCTTGGCTGACTGTGGGTTGACAGTAAGTGGGATCTCCAACCTCATCATCATCACCCTGTGCGTTATCACACCCGTCGTCCTCAGAGCCAACCTGTTCCTGCCCTGACAAAAAACTAAAGTTGTCGCTCCAATCAGGTATTTGAGTCTCATCATCGTCTTCCTCATTGTCTCCACCAACAGGAGTTACAGTTTGGGAATGAGGGTCTACATTATGGTCAGAACCTTCTGCGTCTGGTCCTGGATCCGACTCATAAAGATTCTGGGCATCAGTGCAGATCATTTCCTCATGTGGATTCACAGAAGCGCTGGAGTCGACCTCTGATTCCCAGGCTATAGTATGAGTAAACAGCTCTGCAGACTCAACCATCTGTTCTACCTCATACTCAGACGGGCAGCTGGAGATTTGGGAGCTGTGAGGCAGCAAGTGCGATTGGGGTGACACCTTTGAGGACTGAAGTATTTGTGATGTTGAAGTTGATGTGGAGGAGAGCCCACTTAAAGGAGCACTTGAAATCCGTTGAAGCACCTGCTGTTTTTGTGCCTCATCTGGAATTTGTAGCGATTGGCGTGACCGTAAGAAAGGGATCTTATCACATTGTCCGCTAAAAGAAGTAGACATTTTAGTTTGGCTGGAAGATGGTCTTTCTTCTGCAGATGTTACTGTTGCTTTAACACCTACCCCACGGACACAACCTTTTTTCCCCTTCCCAACACGCCTATTCCCCTTTCCACCAGCAGCAGGCCTTTTTCCACTCATTTTGGTGGTTAACTAATTAACAACTCTGGGGATTGTAGGGAGAGAAAATAGGAAGCGCAGGCTTCTAAGTGTAGTAGTTAGATTCCAAGGGTATATACTCAGTATAAATTCACTCACCTATTTGGTATCTTGAGGTAAAGCATGTAAATCCAATCAGTGGATCACTCCATTCCTCTTTCCATTCAGTTTGCTGCAGAAATCTGGGAGCTGATGAGAGCACTGGACAGAGCTTTCATAGGCAATACCACTTTGTAAATGTTTTTTCCCAGCAATATGCGCTCCTGAAGGATGATGATGGAACTTGATATTCGGATTCAAAGAATTTTTATTTCAAACTAAAATACAACCGGTTTCGACTTCTTTGAGTCTTCCTCAGGTATAACATCATGGCATGATGTTATACCTGAGGAAGACTCAAAGAAGTCGAAACCGGTTGTATTTTAGTTTGAAATAAAAATTCTTTGAATCCGAATATCAAGTTCCATCATCATCCTTCAGGAGCGCATATTGCTGGGAAAAAACATTTACAAAGTAATTAACAACTCTGGAGTTGTTTGCACAAAAAAACAATGGATGGGAACCGAGCAGAGCTGAGTGGCCAAACTGTGGTATTAGGCCAAAACTATTGGCTGGGTTAGATGCAGAAAAAATATATATTCAATTTGCAACCTGATGGAGGTCAGTATAGATGGACTAATAGAACAAGTCCCACACACAGCTAGAAGGCCAAATATTTTTTCAGAGCTAGATGCAGACAAAAAATTATTTTTAATTTGCAACCTGATGGAGGTCAGTATAGATGGACTAATAGAGAAAGTCCCACACACTGCTAGAAGGCCAAATATTTTTTCAGAGCTAGATGCAGATATAAATTATTTTTAATTTGCAACCTGATGGAGGTCAGTATAGATGGACTAATAGAGAAAGTCCCACACACTGCTAGAAGGCCAAATATTTTTTCAGAGCTAGATGCAGAAAAAAATTATATTCAGTTTGCAACCTGATGGAGGTCAGTATAGATGGACTAATAGAACAAGTCCCACACACAGCTAGAAGCCCAAATATTTTTTCAGAGGTAGATGCAGATAAAAATTATTTTTAATATGCAGCCTGATGGAGGTCAGTATAGATGGACGAATAGAGAAAGTCCCACACACTGCTAGAAGGCCAAATATTTTTTCAGAGCTAGATGCAGACAAAAAATTATTTTGAATTTGCAACCTGATGGAGGTCAGTATAGATGGACTAATGGAGAAAGTCAAACACACTGCTAGAAGGCCAAATATTTTTTCAGAGGTAGATGCAGATAAAAATTATTTTTAATTTGCAACCTGATGGAGGTCAGTATAGATGGACTAATAGAGAAAGTCCCACACACTGCTAGAAGGCCAAATATTTTTTCAGAGGTCGATGCAGATAAAAATTATTTTTAATTTGCAACCTGATGGAGGTCAGTATAGATGGACTAATAGAACAAGTCCCACACACTGCTAGAAGGCCAAATATTTTTTCAGAGCTAGATGCAGAAAAAAATTATATTCAGTTTGCAACCTGATGGAGGTCAGTATAGATGGACTAATAGAACAAGTCCCACACACTGCTAGAAGGCCAAATATTTTTTCAGAGCTAGATGCAGAAAAAAATTATATTCAATTTGCAACCTGATGGAGGTCAGTATAGATGGACTAATAGAATGATGCTATGCCCAAAAGATTTTACTTCACTAGGTGCAGTAAAAAAATTGGTATTCTATACACAGGTGGTATATCTTGCACCACAGATAGGCTACTCCACTGACTAACACACTCTGCAATAGGCCAAAAAGGATTAGCTTTGCTAGATTCAGCCAAATGCCGTGAAAAAAACTTGCACAGCACTGGCACAGACCTGCCTGGCAAAAACTGATAGGAACTGATGTAACCTAGTCCTGAAAAGGACTCCAATTACAATTAGTCTTTACTCCCACAATCTATTTAAGAGCACAGACCTGCCTGATAAAAGTCGTAGGAAATGCTGTAACCTAGTCCTTAAAAGGACTGCAATCACAACTATTCCCTACTCCCAAGCTATCTGTAGATTTGTGCGAAAATTGGCTTGAAATTAACAAGGTATAGCGCACACAGCAACAGCGGTGCCGTCTAACACGCAGCTGCAGCAGTGAGAAAATGGTGGCGACGGGGAAAATGGCTTGGTCTTATAGGGCAAGGACATGTGACATACACTGCCAATGACACATGCCCTTGCTTGTGTGAAAAAAAGCACTTCGCTCCGTGTGTGCGCTGCTGATAGGCTGACAGATTGCACCTCCCCACTGCAAATGCGGGAAAGAGAAAAAAAAATGGAGATCTTCATTATTCCTGCAGAGATCCATCCCCTACCCCTCCCCCACCCCGCTGTACACTCAAACTGCGTATTAACATTAATTTTCATCATTACTGAGAAAAAATCCAGTTATGATTTTGGTGCACGAACAGTTATCGAACATAACCTCGAACAGCCGAATTTTTCTCAAATCGTTCGTGTTCGCCGAACGGCTCGAACACCGCCCAAAACAGCTCGAATTTGAGATTGGCGAACAGTTCGAGTCGAACAACGCTCATCTCTACTGTTAACTTCCCTGTGTGCTGGCCCGGCCGCGTCACAGCTAGGAGACACGAACGTGTCTCCTAGCTGTGACGTCACGCAGTGCACGCCCTGCACTGCTACTTACCACCGGAGAGGAGCTGGACGACTGGAGCCGGGGGATGGTGTGTGAGTGTGTGTGTGTGAGTGTGTGTGAGTGTGTGTGTGTGCATGCAGATATCATTGTGTGATGTCTGTTTATATGTATTTTTGTGTTTCAAATGTGTTTATGCGTGTATGTGTATATATATACAGTGGTGGCCAAAAGTATTGGCACCCCTGCAATTCTGTCAGATAATATTCAGTTTCTTCCTGAAAATGATTGCAATCACAAATTCTTTGGTCTTATTATCTTCATTTAATTTGCTTGCAAGGAAAAAACACAAAAGAGAATGAAGCAAAAATCAAATCATTGATCATTTCACACAAAACTCCAAAAATGGGCCGGACAAAAGTATTGGCACCCTCAGCCTAATACTTGGTTGCACAACCTTTAGCCAAAATAACTGCGAACAACCGCTTCCGGTAACCATCAATGAGTTTCTTACAATGCTCTGCTGGAATTGTAGACCATTCTTCTTTGGCAAACTGCTCCAGGTCCCTGATATTTGAAGGGCGCCTTCTCCAAACTGCCATTGTGAGATCTCTCCACAGGTGTTCTATGGGATTCAGGTCTGGACTCATTGCTGGCCACCTTAGAAGTCTCCAGTGCTTTCTCTCAAACCATTTTATAGTGCTTTTGGAAGTGTGTTTTGGGTCATTGTCCTGCTGGAAGACCCATGACCTCTGAGGGAGACCCAGCTTTCTCACACTGGGCCCTACATTATGCTGCAAAATTTGTTGGTAGTCTTCAGACTTCATAATGCCATGCACACGGTCAAGCAGTCCAGTGCCAGAGGCAGCAAAGCAACCCCAAAACATCAGGGAACCTCCGCCATGTATGACTGTAGGGACCGTGTTCTTTTCTTTGAATGCCTCTTTTTTTTTCCTGTACACTCTATGTTGATGCTTTTTCCCAAAAAGCTCTACTTTTGTCTCATCTGACCAGAGAACATTATTCCAAAATGTTTTAGGCTTTCTCAGGTAAGTTTTGGCAAACTCCAGCCTGGATTTTTTATGTCTCGGGGTAAGAAGTGGGGTCTTCCTGGGTATCCTACCATACAGTCCCTTTTCATTCAGACGCCGACGGATAGTACGGGTTGACACTGGGCAGCTTGAACTTGTTTGGATGTTAGTCGAGGTTCTTTATCCACCATCCGCACAATCTTGCGTTGAAATCTCTCGTCAATTTTTCTTTTCCGTCCACATCTAGGGAGCTTAGCCACAGTGCCATGGGCTTTACACTTCTTGAGGACACTGCGCACGGAAGACACAGGAACATTCAGGTCTTTGGAGATGGACTTGTAGCCTTGAGATTGCTCATGCTTCCTCACAATTTGGTTTCTCAAGTCCTCAGACAGTTCTTTGGTCTTCTTTCTTTTCTCCATGCTCAATGTGGTACACACAAGGACACAGGACAGAGGTTGAGTCAACTTTAATCCATGTTAACTGGCTGCAAGTGTGATTTAGTTATTGCCAACACCTGTTAGGTGCCACAGGTAAGTTACAGGTGCTGTTAATTACACGAATTAGAGAAGCATCACATGATTTTTCAAACAGTGCCAATACATTTGTCCACCCCCTTTTTTAGGTTTGGTGTGGAATTGTATCCAATTTAGCTTAAGGACAATTATTTTTGTGTTTTTTCATTGAAGACAAATTAAATGAAGATAATAATACCAAAGAATTTGTGATTGCAATCATTTTCAGGAAGAAACTGAGTATAATCTGACAGAATTGCAGGGGTGCCAATACTTTTGGCCACCACTGTATGCTTGTGTGTGTGCGTGACTGCGTGCAGCCTCCTGCTGTGCATAGATGGCGCCGTGTGGCCTCCTGCTGTGTATAGATGGCGCTGTGCGGCCTCCTGCTGTGTATAGATGGCACCGTGTGGCCTCCTGCTGTGTATAGATGGCTACCTGCGGCCTCCTGCTGTGTATAGATGGCTATGTGCAGCCTCTTGCTTTGTATAGATGACTACATGCGGCCTCCTGCTGTGTATAGACGGCTACGTGCGGCCTCCCGCTGTGTATAGATGGCTACGTGCGGCCTCCCGCTGTGTATAGATGGCTATGTGCGGCCTCCTGCTGTGTATTGATGGCTACATGCGGCCTCCTGCTGTGTATAGATGGCTACATGCGGCCTCCCGCTGTGTATAGATGGCTACGTGCGGCCTCCCGCTGTGTATAGATGGCTACGTGCAGCCTCCTGCTGTGTATAGATGGCTACATGCGTTTTTCCTGCCAGGGACATGCGGATGTTAAGCGTTCTTCACATGCATTTCCGCATGCAGGTTGACAAGCGATTTTAGCATCACTTGGAAAGTGCTTGACAGCTTGGTCACACTATATAAATCCGTGCAACTGGCATGGATTTATATAGTGTGTCCGTAAAAGAATGGTAAAAAATAAATATATGCTTACCTTCTGATGGCCTGCCGATGTCAGCGGTCGCATGACCCATCACATGACTAAATTACGTCACTACAGGTCCTTTAGTCTACCGCGAGCTGCCGGGGAGCCAGGACGCATCGGATAAAGACACCGGGGGCCATCAGAAGGTAAGTATCATATTTATTTTTTATTTTATTCTTTTTTTTACAGGTTCTATGGTACCCGGGTCCGGAGGAGAGTCTCCTCTCCTCCACACCCGGGTACCATCCGCACATTGAAACGCATGGAATCCGCAAGTAGAGATGCAGTGATGCGGATTCCATGCGGTCCAATGCAAGTCAATGGCGGCGAAAACGCCGTGCTTCCGCAAAATAATTGGTAGTGCTGCGGATTTTTCCACAATAATAATCCGCAGCAGAAATTTCCGCAGCATGTGCACAGCACATGGGGATTATCATTGGGGAACATGGCAGGCCTTCTACCAAGCGTTTTTTAAGCGTTTCAGCAGCGGAATTGCCGGTGCGGAAATGCTTAAAAAACACATAGTGGGCACACAGCCTAAAAAAAATTATTATAATTAATATACTAATATTGTGCCAAATTAATTTCACGTGAACTATCACATGATCTATCACAGGGGATCATGTGACATGTGATACATCAGGTGTGTCTGTGTGGGGGGGGGGGCGCGCCTTCTAAACTGCCTGGGGCCCTTGCTCCTCTTAATCCACCCCTGTGTGTGATCCCTAGTGATATTGGTATATCTGTTTGTGTGTATATGGAAATATAGGGCACTACAGGGATAGACGATGGTGAGTTGATTTATAGGGTGCCGACCTCCATGGTCAGGTAGTACCATGAAATAGTGGTGACCACGGTATATTATACAGTGCATTGTGAAAGTATTTGCCCCCTTGAACTTTTCTACCTTTTGCCACATTTCTGGCTTCAAACATAAAGATATAAAATTCTAATTTTTTTGTGAAGAATCAACAACAAGTGGGTCACAATCGTGAAGTGGAACGAAATTTATTGGATATTTTAAACTTTTTTAACAAATTAAAAACTGAAAAGTGGAGCGTGCAATATTATTCGGCCCCCAAGAGTTAATACTTTTTAGCGCCATCTTTTGCTGTGATTACAGCTGCTTGGGGTATGTCTCTATCAGTTTTGCACATCGAGAGGCTGAAATTCTTGCCCATTCTTCCTTGCAAAATTGCTCGAGCTCAGTGAGGTTGGATGGAGGGCGTTTGTGAACAGCAGTTTTCAGCTCTTTCCACAGATTCTCGATTGGATTCAGGTCTGGACTCTGACTTGGCCATTCTAACACCTGGATACGTCTATTTTTGAACCATTCCATTGTAGATTTTGCTTTATGTTTGGGATCATTGTCTTGTTGGAAGATAAATCTCCTTTCCAGTCTCAGGTCTTTTGCAGACTCCAAACAGATTTTCTTCCAGAATGGTCCTGTATTTGGCTCCGTCCATCTTCCCATCAATTTTAACCATCTTCCCTGTCCCTGCTGAAGAAAAGCAGGCCCGATCTATGTTGCTGCCACCACCATGTTTGACAGTGGGGATGGTGTTTTGAGGGTGATGTGCTGTGTTGCTTTTACGCCAAACATATTGTTTTGCATTGTGGTCAAAACGTTCGATTTTGGTTTCATCTGACCAGAGCACCTTATTCCACGTGTTTGGTGTGTCTCCCAGGTGGCTTGTGGCAAACTTCAACAAAGATTTTTTATGGAAATCTTTGAGAAATGGCTTTCTTTTTGCCACTCTTACATAAAGGCCAGATTTGTGCAGTGTACGACTGATTGTTGTCCTATGGTCAGACTCTCCCACCTCAGCTGTAGATCTCTGCAGTTCATCCAGAGTGATCATGGGCCTTTTGGCAGCATCTCTGATTAGTCTTCTCCTTGTTCAAGATGAAAGTTTAGAGGGACGGCCGGGTCTTGGTAGATTTGCAGTGGTCTGATACTCCTTCCATTTCAATATGATCGCTTGCACAGTGACGCGCCCCCTGGGCCAGTGCTGTAGTGCGGCGCACGTGTGCGCGGGGGAATACCCGGAGCCGGATCCGATGGGGGTAGTGGTCTCCGAGTGGCGGGGACCCGGTCCGTGCCCAGGGTGTCAAACTAAATGGCAGTCTATGGCAGTAGATGTTGTTTAAGTGTCGACTACGCCACTCGTTGATTTGTGGTCGCAAGGCCGCCGCTGCAGAACAGTCCGCTGAGGCCGGTGGTATGTGTGCAGCAATGGTGGTATAACCCCCAACGGGAGAGGTATGGCCTCAGGGCAGCTGGTGCGGGTGAAGGGAGTGATAGAAAGGGCGTCCCGGTACCTTTAGTGCTGGTAGTGCGATGGAACACAGAGACTGATTGCAGTTTTCAATGCTTTACTCACAGATGTTATCAGTGTCAGTCCTGCAGGTGATGACGACCGGAGCCGTGCTGCGTCCACCAGGTACGGGGCTCGACCAACCCCCAGGCAGTTACAGAGTGTGACCTTGAACTCCTTTCTCCGTTCCTTTCTCTGGCCGTCCCCACTAGGGACCCACCCATGTCCAGCTTCCTCGGGCCTTCTGGTGGCGAAACCTATCTCCGGTTTCCCTGACCCTATGTGGCGTGCCTTCGTGGTGAGTGTAGTGAGTGGTCGCGCCAAGACGTGGCCACGACCTCCGGTTCCTGGCTGAGGATAAGTGGCCTCCACCAGTTCGGGATCCGGTACCCTGATCTGCCAACCCTTCACCCGTTTTAGCTCACTCGTGGGATCTCAGGGTTCCCTCTTCCTTCATGTCTCTGGGCCTTTCTCCAGGTTCCATTCCTTCCTTGTTCCTTGTTCCTTTCCTCTTGTCTTTCTCTCTCTTGCTCCCTTCAGTAGCAGCACCCAGACAGGGCTGCTGCTCCCTGTCACTACTCTTCTCCTCTTCTTCTGTCTGACTGAACTCCCTCACTCCTAAGATGGTGCCCACCTTTTATACTCCCTCTGACACCCGAGCCCAGGTGACTAGCCACCAATGGGCTCCTTCCTATGCCCAGAGTCCCTCCCCTCTCTGCTCCTGCACCACTGGGATATTCCTCCCCCCCTCCCACTCCAGCCAGGGACAGACGCTGTCGTACCTGCACATCTATCTGGTGGGAGTACCGTTGATCTGTCCCCCGGAAATGGGATGTATGTGGTGCATGCAGCTAACAGAGTTCCAGTCCACACTCCATCCTTACCCGGGAGTGGAATACCACACCTCTGGTTCGAGGTGCAATACCCCTGTAGCAGCCGAGCCCTCGGGGTGCTACATTCCCCCCTGGTAAACCACAGCACGTCCTCGGGCTGAAATAGAGTAAAAACAATTTTTAAAGTGTACGTACACATAAAACACATCAACTTTCATCCATCCCTTTATGGGAGGTTTTCTCAACAGCTGACTAATGCCACCGGAACTCTTTTACAAAAACACTATGTAAAACTTTGGCATCATATCAAATTTCACATTAAGGCATTCTCAAATAAAACATTCTTGAATTCTCGGGTTCTTGGTATCTTGGGATCTGGCCGCTCTCAGTCTTCGGCCAGGTAGAGGGAAGGGATGACCGCTCTCAGTCCTCGGTCAGGTTAGGGATTAGGGCAAAAATAGGCAACAGTTCTCTTTCTGTCCCAACGGGGACCACACTCTTAGTGGAAACAGTCCCACAACAGTCCTTATACCCGGTCGGGTAACTATTTACATCTCCTCTTTTACCGTTTACGATTAACGGTGTGCTCCACACGCTCCTTTCTCTTCCTCAGGTTCAGACCCGTCCACTGTGCCCCTCCGGTAGGTGGGACTTTACGTCGCTCCTGTTTACAAACACCTGGCCTATGGTCTTCGGGTCTTGGATGATGCCCCAGCCACATGCCATGTGAAACTTAACAACAGTCCCGGTGACTCGGGGACCGTGAGCTGTACGGGGGGGTCCTGGCGGGTCCTTGTCTTCTGCTCCACGTTTTTAATGTGGAGCCACTCCTCCTTCACTTTCCTCTCTCTCCGCTTCCGCTCAAACGTTGCCAGTTGTTGGCGGCAGGTCTCATAGCGCCGGGCGGCGCCCGCCCGGGTCTCCTGAGTGAACCCCATCAGGTCTTCTCCAGTGGGGTCCCCCTCGAATTGGGCGTCCTCCAGCGGGGTGAAGAGAAGTCCACGGGCTCCGGAGCTGGGATTAGCGGTTCATCTGGGGCCCTTGCTCCTACGGGATGACTCTTCCTGGAGCGGGGGTTGGTGTACTCAGGCGGCCAGACGAATGGTGTCCCATCCGGGCAGGTGTGCTGCTCATACAGGTCTTTCCCCAATGATGGCACGACTGGGGGCCCCGGCTGGGGTGCAGCGCCCACGGGCACTCGGCCTTTTAACCAGGCCGGTGACTTTCTGATCGTGCCCGGTGTTGGGGAGCACGGTTCAGGGCGAGGCTCCGCTGCAGAGCTTGCTGCTGGAGGGCTGACTACTGGTGGTGGAGGTACGGTGGGCGGTGCGGCACCCAGAGCTTCGGGTCCCGCGGCGGGAGGTAGGGGCAGGTCCGCGGCCTCAGGGCCCGGAGTAACGGCGTTCCCCTTACTTGTCGTTGCGGCCTCCCCCACGGCGTCGTCCCCGGCCTCCGGTCCGCTTCTGCTGCCTCTCGGGATCGACGCGGTGCTGGATGGTGGCTGCACCTCCGGTTGGCAGGTCAGCGTGCGCCGGGTCCACTCCTCCTTCCACCCGGTGAGCACGTCTCGTTGCGCCCAGATCATCCTCCTGTTCAGCTCTTCCAGCGCGGCCTGCGCGTACTCCGGTTCTTCCTTCTGGAGCACCGCTAGCAGCTCTGCAATCTGGTATGGCGGCTGTGGCGGTGAAGCTCTCCTCCGTATCCGACATCCTCCTCCCCCCTAGTGGACCGTGGCCTACCTGGTGATGATCCTCTTCCATAGGCCGCGGCTCCGCAGTGGATCGTTAGGGTTGAGGACCTTCCGTCGCGCTCCTGTGACGTCGGCGTAGCTGGGCTCCCTCCAGGACCTGACGCAACGTCCGGACGTGAGGCGGGGCTTCAATTCTCGCGGGCTTTCGGAGTCCACACCCCTCTTCTTCCCGCGCGGTGTCCTCAAGATGGCGCCCAATGGCGGGAAAACTCCACGGATGGCGGGAAGAAGGCAGAAGATGGCGTCGGATGGCGGGAATCGGCTCCGGATGGCGGGAAACGACTCCGGACGGCGGGAAACTTCACCACAGGTAAGTAAAAAGTCTCTTTTTCAGGCACGCAGTACCCGGTGGTTACGGGCACGAGATCCTGCCGACTACGCCAAAGTAGACGCGCCCCCTGGGCCAGTGCTGTAGTGCAGCGCACGTGTGCGCGGGGGAATACCCGGAGCCGGATCCGATGGGGGTAGTGGTCTCCGAGTGGCGGGGACCCGGTCCGTGCCCAGGGTGTCAAACTAAATGGCAGTCTATGGCAGTAGATGTTGTTTAAGTGTCGACTACGCCACCCGTTGATTTGCGGTCGCAAGGCCGCCGCTGCAGAACAGTCCGCTGAGGCCGGTGGTATGTGTGCAGCAATGGTGGTATAACCCCCAACGGGAGAGGTATGGCCTCAGGGCAGCTGGTGCGGGTGAAGGGAGTGATAGAAAGGGCGTCCCGGTACCTTTAGTGCTGGTAGTGCGATGGAACACAGAGACTGATTGCAGTTTTCAATGCTTTACTCACAGATGTTATCAGTGTCAGTCCTGCAGGTGATGACGACCCGAGCCGTGCTGCGTCCACCAGGTACGGGGCTCGACCAACCCCCAGGCAGTTCCAGAGTGTGACCTTGAACTCCTTTCTCCGTTCCTTTCTCTGGCCGTCCCCACTAGGGACCCACCCATGTCCAGCTTCCTCGGGCCTTCTGGTGGCGAAACCTATCTCCGGTTTCCCTGACCCTATGTGGCGTGCCTTCGTGGTGAGTGTAGTGAGTGGTCGCGCCAAGACGTGGCCACGACCTCCGGTTCCTGGCTGAGGATAAGTGGCCTCCACCAGTTCGGGATCCGGTACCCTGATCTGCCAACCCTTCACCCGTTTTAGCTCACTCGTGGGATCTCAGGGTTCCCTCTTCCTTCATGTCTCTGGGCCTTTCTCCAGGTTCCATTCCTTCCTTGTTCCTTGTTCCTTTCCTCTTGTCTTTCTCTCTCTTGCTCCCTTCAGGAGCAGCACCCAGACAGGGCTGCTGCTCCCTGTCACTACTCTTCTCCTCTTCTTCTGTCTGACTGAACTCCCTCAATCCTAAGATGGTTCCCACCTTTTATACTCCCTCTGACACCCGAGCCCAGGTGACTAGCAATCAATGGGCTCCTTCCTATGCCCAGAGTCCCTCCCCTCTCTGCTCCTGCACCACTGGGATATTCCTCCCCCCCTCCCACTCCAGCCAGGGACAGACGCTGTCGTACCTGCACATCTATCTGGTGGGAGTACCGTTGATCTGTCCCCCGGAAATGGGATGTATGTGGTGCATGCAGCTAACAGAGTTCCAGTCCACACTCCATCCTTACCCGGGAGTGGAATACCACACCTCTGGTTCGAGGTGCAATACCCCTGTAGCAGCCGAGCCCTCGGGGTGCTACACACAGTGCTCCTTGAGATGTTTAAAACTTGGGAAATCTTTTTGCATCCAAATCCGGCTTTAAACTTCACCACAACAGTATCTCGGACCTGCCTGGTGTGTTCCTTGGTCTTCATGATGCTCTCTGCACTTAAAACAGATCCCTGAGGCTATCACAGAGCAGGTGCATTTATACGGAGACTTGATTACACACAGGTGGATCCTATGTATCATTACCAGTCATTTAGGACAACATTGGATCATTCAGAGATCCTCACTGAACTTCTGCACTGAATGTAAAGGGTCCCAATAATATTGCACGCCCCACTTTTCACTTTTGAATTTGTTAAAAAAGTTTAAAATATCCAATAAATTTGGTTCCACTTCACGATTGTGTCCCACTTGTTGTTGATTCTTCCCCCAAAAATTAGAATTTTCTATCTTTATGTTTGAAGCCAAAAATGTGGCAAAAGATAGAATAGTTCAAGGAGGCCAAATACTTTCACAATGCACTGTAAGCTATCTATTTGATTATTTCTGGTTTGTTCACAACTGTATAAACTGTATAAAGTGTTTTTGTGTTGTTTTGGGTATTTTTTTAAATAATAACAAATAAATATATGTTTTTAGGGGATAATTAGTTAACTGCAAATATGAATGATCCTTTTGATGGTATCAAATTTTTTGAGCTTCAGGATTTGACTCTCTTGCCAGTTCCAGCAGTCATCATATGACCACTCATATGCAATTTCTATTTTGGCCGTCCGGCGTGGACTAGCCCCTCTTCCTGCTTGGGCTATATTTTTCCACTGAACATTGAGAGAATTTGGAAGAGCAGCTCGTTGGCGCCTGACTGTGCAAATTATACTCAAATTGCTTAAGCTGTGTATAGTAAGGGAATCAGACTGACTTTTTGCCCTGGGTACAGGAAAACCTCTGGATTCTGGAGATATCACACTATACGATCCTGTCGTATATTGTAGGTTGAGTGTCCCGGCCCACTTTACATCTAGCATTCCTCTGTCATACTTGTTAGTCAGCGCATGTGTGACTGTCATACCTGTGTGTGTAACCTTTTGTGATACAAATCATGACGACAGACAGCAGGTGAGCTTAGATGAGTCCTGGGTCAGTCAGAAGCGTGGCAGTGGTGGTCATACCCAAGACATATACAACTGATTAAAGAAGACCTTTCACCAAAATTGTACATACTCAACTGGACACATGATGTAATAATGGCTGAGCGGAATAAAACATGATTGGTATTTTTTAATTTTGCCTCTTTATATTAGCAATCAAGGTATTGTCAGATAGCAACTCACACAGCGAGAAGTACACGTCCCCAGTGAAAACTATCTGATAACATCCATCTGGACTTAAAGGCCGGTCCAAAGGCAAAACATTTTTCTCCTCACTTCCTATCTATTTAGTCCCATTAGCTAAGCTATTTTCTAATATACTTGCTTGAAAAATTGTCTACACTTCTCTAACTACATTGTCTCACTGCTTTTCTATTTGTTTTCCTATTTGCTGTCCGATGACCATTCGTTTGAGTATCACCAGTGCACGCTCGGATACCCAAATGAAGCGTCAACAGCGCATAGGGCAGAGGCTGCAGTCACTGTCACAGCACATAGGGCAGAGGCTGCAGTCACTATCACAGCGCATAGGGCGGAGGATGCAGTCACTGTCACAGCGCATAGAGCAGAGGCTGCAGTCACTGTCACAGTGCATAGGGGAGAGGCTGCAGTCACTGTCACAGCGCATAGGGCGGAGGCTGCAGCCACTGTCACAGCGCATAGGACAGAGGCTGCAGTCACTGTCACAGCACATAGGGCAGAGGATGCAGTCACTGTCACAGCGCAAAGGGCAGAGGCTGCAGTCACTGTCACAGCGCATAGGGCAGAGGCTGCAGTCACTGTCACAGCGCATAGGGCAGAGGCTGCAGTCACTGTCACAGCGCATAGGGCAGAGGCTGCAGTCACTGTCACAGCGCATAGGGCAGAGGCTGCAGTCACTGTCACAGCGCATAGGGCAGAGGCTGCAGTCACTGTCACAGCACATAGGGGAGAGGCTGCAGTCACTGTCACACCGCATAGGGAAGAGGCTGCAGTCACTATCACAGCACATAGGGGAGAGGCTGCAGTCACTGTCACACCGCATAGGCAGAGGCTGCAGTCACTGTCACAGCGCATAGGGCAGAGGCTGCAGTCACTGTCACAGCGCATAGGGCGGAGGCTGCAGTCACTGTCACAGAGCATAGGGCAGAGGCTACAGTCAATGTCAGAGCGCATAGGGCGGAGGCTGCAGTCACTGCCACAGCGCATAGGGCAGAGGCTGCAGTCACTCTCACAGCGCATAGGGGAGAGGCTGCAGTCACT
Organism: Phyllobates terribilis; assembly: GCF_046119375.1. Classification (NCBI taxonomy): domain Eukaryota; kingdom Metazoa; phylum Chordata; class Amphibia; order Anura; family Dendrobatidae; genus Phyllobates; species Phyllobates terribilis. The sequence goes on along the minus strand of NW_027362769.1, from coordinate 404,871,574 downwards.
GTCACAGCGCATAGGGCGGAGGCTGCAGTCACTATCACAGCACATAGGGGAGAGGCTGCAGTCACTGTCACAGCGCATAAGGCAGAGGCTGCAGTCACTGTCACAGCGCATAGGGCGGAGGCTGCAGTCACTGTCACAGCGCATAGTGCAGAGGCTGCAGTCACTGTCACAGCGCATAGAGCAGAGGCTGCAGTCACTGTCACAGCGCATAGGGCAGACGCTGCAGTCACTGTCACAGAGCATAGGGAAGAGGCTTCAGTCACGGTCACAGAGCATAGGGCAGAGGCTGCAGTCACTGTCACAGCGCATAGGGCAGAGGCTGCAGTCACTGTCACAGCGCATAGGGGAGAGGCTGCAGTCACTGTCACAGCGCATAGGGCGGAGGCTGCAGTCACTATCACAGCACATAGGGGAGAGGCTGCAGTCACTGTCACAGCGCATAAGGCGGAGGCTGCAGTCACTGTCACAGCGCATAGGGCGGAGGCTGCAGTCACTGTCACAGCGCATAGTGCAGAGGCTGCAGTCACTGTCACAGTGCATAGGGCAGAGGCTGCAGTCACTGTCACAGCGCATAGTGCAGAGGCTGCAGTCACTGTCACAGTGCATAGGGCAGAGGCTGCAGTCACTGTCACAGTGCATAGGGCAGAGGCTGCAGTCACTGTCACAGCGCATAGGGCAGAGGCTGCAGTCACTGTCACAGCGCATAGGGCGGAGGCTGCAGTCACTGTCACAGCGCATAGGGCAGAGGCTGCAGTCACTGTCACAGCGCATAGGGCAGGGGCTGCAGTCACTGTCACAGTGCATAGGGCAGAGGCTGCAGTCACTGTCACAGCGCATAGGGCAGAGGCTGCAGTCACTGTCACAGCGCATAGGGCAGAGGCTGCAGTCACTGTCACAGTGCATAGGGCAGAGGCTGCAGTCACTGTCACAGCGCATAGGGCAGAGGCTGCAGTCACTGTCACAGCGCATAGGGCGGAGGCTGCATTCACTGTCACAGCGCATAGGGCAGAGGCTGCAGTCACTGTCACAGCGCATAGGGCAGAGGCTGCAGTCACTGTCACAGCGCATAGGGCAGAGGCTGGAGTCACTGTTACAGCGCATAGTTGAGAGGCTGCAGTGACTGTCACAGCGCATAGGGGAGAGGCTGCAGTCACTGTCACTGCGCATAGGGCAGAGGCTGCAGTCACTGTCACTGCGCATAGGGGAGAGGCTGCAGTCACTGTCACAGCGCATAGGGCAGAGGCTGCAGTCACTGTCACAGCGCATAGGGCGGAGGCAGCAGTCACTGTCACTGCGCATAGGGCAGAGGCTGCAGTCACTGTCACAGCGCATATTGCAGAGGCTACAGTCACTGTCACAGCGCATAGGGCGGAGGCTGCAGTCACTGTCACAGCGCATAGGGCAGAGGCTGCAGTCACTGTCACAGTGCATAGGGCAGAGGCTGCAGTCACTGTCACAGCGCATAGGGCGGAGGCAGCAGTCACTGTCACTGCGCATAGGGAAAAGGCTGCAATCACTGTCACAGCGCATAGGGCAGAGGCTGCAGTCACTGTCACAGCGCATAGGGCGGAGGCTGCAGTCACTGTCACAGCGCATAGGGCGGAGGCTGCAGTCACTGTCACAGCGCATAGGGCGGAGGCTGCAGTCACTGTCACAGCGCATAGGGCAGAGGCTGCAGTCACTGTCACAGCGCATAGGGCAGAGGCTGCAGTCACTGTCATAGCGCATAGGGCGGAGTCTGCAGTCACTGTCACAGCGCATAGGGCAGAGGCTGCAATCACTGTCATAGCGCATAGGGCGGAGTCTGCAGTCACTGTCACAGCGCATAGGGCAGAGGCTGCAGTCACTGTCATAGCGCATAGGGGAGAGGCTGCAGTCACTGTCATAGCGCATAGGGGAGAGGCTGCAGTCACTGTCACAGTGCATAGGGCGGAGGCTGCAGTCACTGTCACAGCGCATAGGGCAGAGGCTGCAGTCACTGTCACAGCGCATAGGGCAGAGGCTGCAGTCACTGTCACAGCGCATAGGGCAGAGGCTGCAGTCACTGTCATAGCGCATAGGGCGGAGTCTGCAGTCACTGTCACAGCGCATAGGGCAGAGGCTGCAGTCACTGTCATAGCATATAGGGCGGAGTCTGCAGTCACTGTCACAGCGCATAAGGCAGAGGCTGCAATCACTGTCACAGCTAATAGGGCGGAGTCTGCAGTCACTGTCACAGCACATAAGGGAGAGGCTGCAATCACTGTCACAGCGCATAGGGCAGAGGCTGCAGTCACTGTCACAGCGCATAGGGCAGAGGCTGCAGTCACTGCCATAGCGCATAGGGCGGAGTCCGCAGTCCTTGTCACAGTGCATAGGGCAGAGGCTGCAGTCACTGTCACAGCGCATAGGGCAGAGGCTACAGTCACTGTCACAGCGCATAGGGCAGAGGCTGCAGTCACTGTCACAGCGCATAGGGCGGAGTCTGCAGTCACTGTCACAGTGCATAGGGCGGAGTCTGCAGTCACTGTCACAGTGCATAGGGCAGAGGCTGCAGTCACTGTCACAGCGCATAGGGCAGAGGCTACAGTCACTGTCACAGCGCATAGGGCAGAGGCTGCAGTCACTGTCACAGTGCATAGGGCAGAGGCTGCAGTCACTGTCACAGCGCATAGGGCGGAGGCTGCAGTCACTGTTACAGCGCATAGGGCAGAGGCTGCAGTCACTGTCACAGCGCATAGGGCAGAGGCTGCAGTCAATGTCACAGCGCATAGGGAAGAGGCTGCAGTCACTGTCATAGCGCAGAGGGCAGAGGCTGCAGTCACTGTCACAGTGCATAGGACAGAGGCTGCAGTCACTGTCAAAGCGCCTAGGGCGGAGGCTGCAGTCAATGTCACAGCAAATAGGACAGAGGCTGCAGTCACTGTCATAGCGCATAGGGCAGAGGCTGCAGTCACTGTCACAGCGCATAGGGCAGAGGCTGCAGTCACTGTCACAGCGCATAGGGCAGAGGCTGCAGTCATTGTCATAGCGCATAGGGCGGAGTCTGCAGTCACTGTCACAGCGCATAGGGCAGAGGCTGCAGTCCCTGTCATAGCACATAGGGCGGAGTCTGCAGTCACTGTCACAGCGCATAAGGCAGAGGCTGCAATCACTGTCACAGCGCATAGGGCGTAGTCTGCAGTCACTGCCACAGCGCATAAGGCAGAGGCTGCAATCACTGTCACAGCGCATAGGGCAGAGGCTGCAGTCACTGTCACAGCGCATAGGGCAGAGGCTGCAGTCAATGTCACAGCAAATAGGACAGAGGCTGCAGTCACTGTCATAGCGCATAGGGCAGTGGCTGCAGTCACTGTCACAGCGTACAGGGCAGAGGCTGCAGTCACTGTCACAGCGCATAGGGCAGAGGCTGCAGTCACTGTCATAGCACATAGGGCTGAGTCTGCAGTCACTGTCACAGCGCATAGGGCAGAGGCTACAGTCACTGTCACAGCGCATAGGGCAGAGGCTGCAGTCACTGTCACAGCGCATAGGGCGGAGTCTGCAGTTACTGTCACAGTGCATAGGGCGGAGTCTGCAGTCACTGTCACAGTGCATAGGGCAGAGGCTGCAGTCACTGTCACAGCGCATAGGGCAGAGGCTACAGTCACTGTCACAGCGCATAGGGCAGAGGCTGCAGTCACTGTCACAGTGCATAGGGCAGAGGCTGCAGTCACTGTCACAGCGCATAGGGCGGAGGCTGCAGTCACTGTCACAGCGCATAGGGCAGAGGCTGCAGTCACTGTCACAGCGCATAGGGCAGAGGCTGCAGTCAATGTCACAGCGCATAGGGGAGAGGCTGCAGGCACTGTCACATCGCATAGGGCGGAGGCTGCAGTCACTGTCACAGTGCATAGGGGAGAGGCTGCATGCACTGTCACAGCGCATAGGGCAGAGGCTGCAGTCACTGTAACAGCGCATAGGGCAGAGACTGCAGTCACTGTCACAGCGCACAGGGAAGAGGCTGCTGTCACTGTCACAGCACATAGAACAGAGGCTGCAGTCACTGTCATAGCGCATAGGGCAGAGGCTGCAGTCACTGTCACAGAGCATAGGACAGAGGCTGCAGTCACTGTCACAGCACTTAGGGCAGAGGCTGCAGTCAATGTCACAGCGCATAGGGCAGAGGCTGCAGTCACTGTCACAGCGCATAGGGAAGAGGCTGCAGTCACTGTCATAGCGCAGAGGGCAGAGGCTGCAGTCACTGTCACAGAGCATAGGACAGAGGCTGCAGTCACTGTCACAGCGCCTAGGGCGGAGGCTGCAGTCACTGTCACAGCACATAGAACAGAGGCTGCAGTCACTGTCATAGCGCATAGGGCAGAGGCTGCAGTCACTGTCACAGAGCATAGGACAGAAGCTGCAGTCACTGTCACAGCACTTAGGGCAGAGGCTGCAGTCACTGTCACAACGCATAGGGCAGAGGCTGCAGTCACTGTCACAGTGCATAGGGCAGAGGCTGCAGTCACTGTCACAGCACATAGGGAAGAGGCTGCAGTCACTGTCACAGCGCATAGGGCAGAGGCTGCAGTCACTATCAGAGCGCATAGGGCAGAAGCTGCAGTCACTGTCATAGCGCATAGGGCAGAGGCTGCAGTTACTATCAGAGCACATAGGGCAGAGGCTGCAGTCACTGTCACAGTGCATAGGGCAGAGGCTGCAGTCACTGTCACAGCGCATAGGGCGGAGGCTGCAGTCACTGTCACAGCGCATAGGGCAGAGGCTGCAGTCACTGTCACAGCACATAGGGCTGAGGCTGCAGTCACTGTCACAGCGCATAGGGCAGAGGCTGCAGTCACTATCAGAGCGCATAGGGCAGAGGCTGCAGTCACTGTCACAGTGCATAGGGCAGAGGCTGCAGTCACTATCAGAGCGCATAGGGCAGAGGCTGCAGTCACTGTCACAGCGCATAGGGCAGAGGCTGCAGTCAATGTCACAGCGCATAGGGGAGAGGCTGCAGTCACTTTCACAGCGCATAGGGCGGAGGCTGCAGTCACTGTCACAGTGCATAGGGGAGAGGCTGCAGTCACTGTCACAGCGCATAGGGCAGAGGTTGCAGTCACTGTAACAGCGCATAGGGCAGAGACTGCAGTCACTGTCACAGCGCACAGGGAAGAGGCTGCTGTGACTGTCACAGCACATAGGACAGAGGCTGCAGTCACTGTCATAGCGAATAGGGCAGAGGCTGCAGTCACTGTCACAGAGCATAGGACAGAGGCTGCAGTCACTGTCACAGCACTTAGGGCAGAGGCTGCAGTCAATGTCACAGCGCATAGGGCAGAGGCTGCAGTCACTGTCACAGCGCATAGGGAAGAGGCTGCAGTCACTGTCATAGCGCAGAGGGCAGAGGCTGCAGTCACTGTCACAGAGCATAGGACAGAGGCTGCAGTCACTGTCACAGCGCCTAGGGTGGAGGCTGCAGTCAATGTCACAGCAAATAGGACAGAGGCTGCAGTCACTGTCATAGCGCAGAGGGCAGAGGCTGCATTCACTGTCACAGAGCATAGGACAGAGGCTGCAGTCACTGTCACAGCGCCTAGGGTGGAGGCTGCAGTCAATGTCACAGCAAATAGGACAGAGGCTGCAGTCACTGTCATAGCGCATAGGGCGGAGTCTGCAGTCACTGTCACAGCGCATAGGGCAGAGGCTGCAGTCCCTGTCATAGCACATAGGGCGGAGTCTGCAGTCACTGTCACAGCGCATAAGGCAGAGGCTGCAATCACTGTCACAGCGCATAGGGCGGAGTCTGCAGTCACTGCCACAGCGCATAAGGCAGAGGCTGCAATCACTGTCACAGCGCATAGGGCAGAGGCTGCAGTCACTGTCACAGCGCATAGGGCAGAGGCTGCAGTCAATGTCACAGCAAATAGGACACAGGCTGCAGTCACTGTCATAGCGCATAGGGCAGAGGCTGCAGTCACTGTCACAGCGCATAGGGCAGAGGCTGCAGTCACTGTCACAGCGCATAGGGCAGAGGCTGCAGTCACTGTCATAGCGCATAGGGCGGAGTCTGCAGTCACTGTCACAGCGCATAGGGCAGAGGCTGCAGTCCCTGTCACAGCGCATAAGGCAGAGGCTGCAATCACTGTCACAGCGCATAGGGGAGAGGCTGCAGTCACTGTCACAGCGCATAGGGCAGAGGCTGCAGTCACTGTCACAGCGCATAGGGCGGAGTCTGCAGTCACTGTCACAGCGCATAAGGCAGAGGCTGCAATCACTGTCACAGCGCATAGGGCAGAGGCTGCAGTCACTGTCACAGCGCATAGGGCAGAGGCTGCAGTCACTGTCATAGCGCATAGGGTGGAGTCCGCAGTCCTTGTCACAGTGCATAGGGCAGAGGCTGCAGTCACTGTCACAGCGCATAGGGCAGAGGCTACAGTCACTGTCACAGCGCATAGGGCAGAGGCTGCAGTCACTGTCACAGCGCATAGGGCGGAGTCTGCAGTTACTGTCACAGTGCATAGGGCGGAGTCTGCAGTCACTGTCACAGTGCATAGGGCAGAGGCTGCAGTCACTGTCACAGCGCATAGGGCAGAGGCTACAGTCACTGTCACAGCGCATAGGGCAGAGGCTGCAGTCACTGTCACAGTGCATAGGGCAGAGGCTGCAGTCACTGTCACAGCGCATAGGGCAGAGGCTGCAGTCACTGTCACAGCGCATAGGGCAGAGGCTGCAGTCACTGTCATAGCGCATAGGGCGGAGTCTGCAGTCACTGTCACAGCGCATAGGGCAGAGGCTGCAGTCCCTGTCATAGCACATAGGGCGGAGTCTGCAGTCACTGTCACAGCGCATAAGGCAGAGGCTGCAATCACTGTCACAGCGCATAGGGCGGAGTCTGCAGTCACTGTCACAGCGCATAAGGCAGAGGCTGCAATCACTGTCACAGCGCATAGGGCAGAGGCTGCAGTCACTGTCACAGCGCATAGGGCAGAGGCTGCAGTCACTGTCATAGCGCATAGGGCGGAGTCCGCAGTCACTGTCACAGTGCATAGGGCGGAGTCCGCAGTCCTTGTCACAGTGCATAGGGCAGAGGCTGCAGTCACTGTCACAGCGCATAGGGCAGAGGCTACAGTCACTGTCACAGCGCATAGGGCAGAGGCTGCAGTCACTGTCACAGCGCATAGGGCGGAGTCTGCAGTTACTGTCACAGTGCATAGGGCGGAGTCTGCAGTCACTGTCACAGTGCATAGGGCAGAGGCTGCAGTCACTGTCACAGCGCATAGGGCAGAGGCTACAGTCACTGTCACAGCGCATAGGGCAGAGGCTGCAGTCACTGTCACAGTGCATAGGGCAGAGGCTGCAGTCACTGTCACAGCGCATAGGGCGGAGGCTGCAGTCACTGTCACAGCGCATAGGGCAGAGGCTGCAGTCACTGTCACAGCGCATAGGGCAGAGGCTGCAGTCAATGTCACAGCGCATAGGGGAGAGGCTGCAGTCACTGTCACAGCGCATAGGGCGGAGGCTGCAGTCACTGTCACAGTGCATAGGGGAGAGGCTGCATGCACTGTCACAGCGCATAGGGCAGAGGCTGCAGTCACTGTAACAGCGCATAGGGCAGAGACTGCAGTCACTGTCACAGCGCACAGGGAAGAGGCTGCTGTCACTGTCACAGCACATAGGACAGAGGCTGCAGTCACTGTCATAGCGCATAGGGCAGAGGCTGCAGTCACTGTCACAGAGCATAGGACAGAGGCTGCAGTCAATGTCACAGCACTTAGGGCAGAGGCTGCAGTCAATGTCACAGCGCATAGGGCAGAGGCTGCAGTCACTGTCACAGCGCATAGGGAAGAGGCTGCAGTCACTGTCATAGCGCAGAGGGCAGAGGCTGCAGTCACTGTCACAGAGCATAGGAAAGAGGCTGCAGTCACTGTCACAGCGCCTAGGGCGGAGGCTGCAGTCACTGTCACAGCACGTAGGACAGAGGCTGCAGTCACTGTCATAGCGCATAGGGCAGAGGCTGCAGTCACTGTCACAGAGCATAGGACAGAAGCTGCAGTCACTGTCACAGCACTTAGGGCAGAGGCTGCAGTCACTGTCACAACGCATAGGGCAGAGGCTGCAGTCACTGTCACAGTGCATAGGGCAGAGGCTGCAGTCACTGTCACAGCACATAGGGAAGAGGCTGCAGTCACTGTCACAGCGCATAGGGCAGAGGCTGCAGTCACTATCAGAGCGCATAGGGCAGAAGCTGCAGTCACTGTCACAGCGCATAGGGCAGAGGCTGCAGTTACTATCAGAGCACATAGGGCAGAGGCTGCAGTCACTGTCACAGTGCATAGGGCAGAGGCTGCAGTCACTGTCACAGCGCATAGGGCGGAGGCTGCAGTCACTGTCACAGCGCATAGGGCAGAGGCTGCAGTCACTGTCACAGCACATAGGGCTGAGGCTGCAGTCACTGTCACAGCGCATAGGGCAGAGGCTGCAGTCACTATCAGAGCGCATAGGGCAGAGGCTGCAGTCACTGTCACAGTGCATAGGGCAGAGGCTGCAGTCACTGTCACAGCGCATAGGGCAGAGGCTGCAGTCTCTGTCACAGCGCATAGGGCAGAGGCTGCAGTCACTGTCACAGCGCATAGTGAAGAGGCTGCAATCACTGTCACAGCACATAGGGCAGAGGCTGCATTCACTGTCACAGCGCATAGGGTAGAGGCTGCAGTCACTGTCACAGCGCATACGGCAGAGGCTGCAGTCACTGTCACAGCACATAGGGCAGAGGCTGCAGTCACTGTCACAGCGCATAGGGCAGAGACTGCAGTCACTGTCACAGCGCATAAGATAGAGGCTGCAGTCACTGTCACAGCACATAGCACGGAGGCTGCAGTCACTGTCACAGCGCATAGGGCAGAGGCTGCAGTCACTGTCACAGCGCATAGGGGAGAGGCTGCAGTCACTGTCACAGCACATAGCACGGAGGCTGCAGTCACTGTCACAGCGCATAGGGGAGAGGCTGCAGTCACTGTCACACCGCATAGGGGAGAGGCTGCAGTCACTGTCACAGCACATAGGTCAGAGGCTGCAGTCACTGTCACAGCGCATAGGGCAGAGGCTGCAGTCACTGTCACAGCACATAGGGGAGAGCCTGCAGTCAATGTCACAGCACATAGCACGGAGGCTGCAGTCACTGTCACAGCGCATAGGGGAGAGGCTGCAGTCACTGTCACACCGCATAGGGGAGAGGCTGCAGTCACTGTCACAGCACATAGGGCAGAGGCTGCAGTCACTGTCACAGTGCATAGGGGAGAGGCTGCAGTCACTGTCACAGCGCATAGGGCAGAGGATGCAGTCACTGTCACAGCGCATAGGGCAGAGGCTACAGTCACTGTCACAACGCATAGGGCGGAGGCTGCAGTTCATGTCACAGTGCATAGGGCAGAGGCTGCAGTCACTGTCACAGCGCATAAGGTAGAGGCTGCAGTCACTGTCACAGCACATAGCACGGAGGCTGCAGTCACTGTCACAGCGCATAGGGCAGAGGCTGCAGTCACTGTCACAGTGCATAGGGGAGAGGCTGCGGTCACTGTCACAGCACATAGCACGGAGGCTGCAGTCACTGTCACAGCGCATAGGGGAGAGGCTGCAGTCACTGTCACACCGCATAGGGGAGAGGCTGCAGTCACTGTCACAGCACATAGGTCAGAGGCTGCAGTCACTGTCACAGCGCATAGGGCAGAGGCTGCAGTCACTGTCACAGCACATAGGGGAGAGGCTGCAGTCAATGTCACAGCACATAGCACGGAGGCTACAGTCACTGTCACAGCGCATAGGGGAGAGGCTGCAGTCACTGTCACACCGCATAGGGGAGAGGCTGCAGTCACTGTCACAGCACATAGGGCAGAGGCTGCAGTCACTGTCACAGCGCATAGGGGAGAGGCTGCAGTCACTGTCACAGCGCATAGGGCAGAGGATGCAGTCACTGTCACAGCGCATAGGGCAGAGGCTACAGTCACTGTCACAACGCATAGGGCGGAGGCTGCAGTTAATGTCACAGCGCATAGGGCAGAGGCTGCAATCACTGTCACAGCGCAGAGGGCGGAGGCTGCAGTCACTGTCACAGTGCATAGGGCAGAGGCTGCAGTCACTGTCACAGCGCATAGGATAGAGGCTGCAGTCACTGTCACAGCGCATAAGGCAGAGGCTGCAGTCACTGTCACAGCACTTAGGGCAGAGGCTGCAGTCACTGTCACAGCGCATAGGGCAGAGGCTGCAGTCACTGTCACAGCGCATAGGGCAGAGGCTGCAGTCACTGTCACAGTGCATAGGACAGAGGCTGCAGTCACTGTCACAGTGCATAGGGCAGAGGCTGCAGTCACTGTCACATCGCATAGGGCAGAGGCTGCAGTCACTGTCACTGCGCATAGGGCAGAGGCTGCAGTCACTGTCACAGTGTATAGGGCAGAGGCTGAATTCACTGTCACAGCGCATAGGGCAGAGGCTGCAGTCACTGTCACAGCACATAGGGCAGAGCCTGCAGTCACTGTCACAGCGCATAGGGGAGAGGCTGCAGTCACTGTCACAGCGCATAGGGCAGAGGATGCAGTCACTGTCACAGCGCATAGGGCAGAGGCTACAGTCACTGTCACAACGCATAGGGCGGAGGCTGCAGTTAATGTCACAGCGCATAGGGCAGAGGCTGCAGTCACTGTCACAGCGCATAAGGTAGAGGCTGCAGTCACTGTCACAGCACATAGCACGGAGGCTGCAGTCACTGTCACAGCGCATAGGGCAAAGGCTGCAGTCACTGTCACAGCGCATAGGGGAGAGGCTGCAGTCACTGTCACACCGCATAGGGGAGAGGCTGCAGTCACTGTCACAGCACATAGGTCAGAGGCTGCAGTCACTGTCACAGCGCATAGGGCAGAGGCTGCAGTCACTGTCACAGCACATAGGGGAGAGGCTGCAGTCAATGTCACAGCACATAGCACGGAGGCTGCAGTCACTGTCACAGCGCATAGGGGAGAGGCTGCCGTCACTGTCACACCGCATAGGGGAGAGGCTGCAGTCACTGTCACAGCACATAGGGCAGAGGCTGCAGTCACTGTCACAGCGCATAGGGGAGAGGCTGCAGTCACTGTCACAGCGCATAGGGCAGATTATGCAGTCACTGTCACAGCGCATAGGGCAGAGGCTACAGTCACTGTCACAACGCATAGGGCGGAGGCTGCAGTTAATGTCACAGCGCATAGGGCAGAGGCTGCAATCACTGTCACAGCGCAGAGGGCGGAGGCTGCAGTCACTGTCACAGTGCATAGGGCAGAGGCTGCAGTCACTGTCACAGCGCATAGGATAGAGGCTGCAGTCACTGTCACAGCGCATAGGGCAGAGGCTGCAGTCACTGTCACAGCACTTAGGGCAGAGGCTGCAGTCACTGTCACAGCGCATAGGGCAGAGGCTGCAGTCACTGTCACAGCGCATAGGGCAGAGGCTGCAGTCACTGTCACAGTGCATAGGGCAGAGGCTGCAGTCACTGTCACAGTGCATAGGGCAGAGGCTGCAGTCACTGTCACAGCACATAGGGCAGAGGCTGCAGTCACTGTCACAGCGCATAGGGCAGAGGCTGCAGTCACAGTCACAGTGCATAGGGCAGAGGCTGCATTCACTGTCACAGCGCATAGGGCAGAGGCTGCAGTCACTGTCACAGCGCATAGGGCAGAGGCTGCAGTCACTGTCACAGCGCATAGCGGAGAGGCTGCAGTCACTGTCACAGCGCATAGGGCAGAGGATGCAGTCACTGTCACAGCGCATAGGGCAGAGGCTGCAGTCACTGTCACAGCGCATAGGGCAGAGGCTGCAGTCACTGTCACAGCGCAAAGGGCGGAGGCTGCAGTCACTGTCACAGCGCATAGGGCAGAGGCTGCAGTCACTGTCACAGCGCATAGGGCAGAGGCTGCAGTCACTGTCACAGCACATAGGGGAGAGGCTGCAGTCACTGTCACACCGCATAGGGAAGAGGCTGCAGTCACTATCACAGCACATAGGGGAGAGGCTGCAGTCACTGTCACACCGCATAGGCAGAGGCTGCAGTCACTGTCACAGCGCATAGGGCAGAGGCTGCAGTCACTGTCACAGCGCATAGGGCGGAGGCTGCAGTCACTGTCACAGAGCATAGGGCAGAGGCTACAGTCAATGTCAGAGCGCATAGGGCGGAGGCTGCAGTCACTGCCACAGCGCATAGGGCAGAGGCTGCAGTCACTCTCACAGCGCATAGGGGAGAGGCTGCAGTCACTGTCACAGCGCATAGGGCGGAGGCTGCAGTCACTATCACAGCACATAGGGGAGAGGCTGCAGTCACTGTCACAGCGCATAAGGCAGAGGCTGCAGTCACTGTCACAGCGCATAGGGCGGAGGCTGCAGTCACTGTCACAGCGCATAGTGCAGAGGCTGCAGTCACTGTCACAGCGCATAGAGCAGAGGCTGCAGTCACTGTCACAGCGCATAGGGCAGACGCTGCAGTCACTGTCACAGAGCATAGGGAAGAGGCTGCAGTCACGGTCAGAGAGCATAGGGCAGAGGCTGCAGTCACTGTCACAGCGCATAGGGCAGAGGCTGCAGTCACTATCACAGCGCATAGGGCGGAGGCTGAAGTCACTGTCACAGCGCATAGGGCAGAGGCTGCAGTCACTGTCACAGCGCATAGGGCAGAGGCTGCAGTCACTGTCACAGCGCATAGGGCAGAGGCTGCAGTCACTGTCACAGCGCATAGTGAAGAGGCTGCAATCACTGTCACAGCACATAGGGCAGAGGCTGCATTCACTGTCACAGCGCATAGGGTAGAGGCTGCAGTCACTGTCACAGCGCATACGGCAGAGGCTGCAGTCACTGTCACAGCACATAGGGCAGAGGCTGCAGTCACTGTCACAGCGCATAGGGCAGAGACTGCAGTCACTGTCACAGCGCATAAGATAGAGGCTGCAGTCACTGTCACAGCACATAGCACGGAGGCTGCAGTCACTGTCACAGCGCATAGGGCAGAGGCTGCAGTCACTGTCACAGCGCATAGGGGAGAGGCTGCAGTCACTGTCACAGCACATAGCACGGAGGCTGCAGTCACTGTCACAGCGCATAGGGGAGAGGCTGCAGTCACTGTCACACCGCATAGGGGAGAGGCTGCAGTCACTGTCACAGCACATAGGTCAGAGGCTGCAGTCACTGTCACAGCGCATAGGGCAGAGGCTGCAGTCACTGTCACAGCACATAGGGGAGAGCCTGCAGTCAATGTCACAGCGCATAGGGGAGAGGCTGCAGTCACTGTCACAGCACATAGGGCAGAGGCTGCAGTCACTGTCACACCGCATAGGGGAGAGGCTGCAGTCACTGTCACAGCACATAGGGCAGAGGCTGCAGTCACTGTCACAGTGCATAGGGGAGAGGCTGCAGTCACTGTCACAGCGCATAGGGCAGAGGATGCAGTCACTGTCACAGCGCATAGGGCAGAGGCTACAGTCACTGTCACAACGCATAGGGCGGAGGCTGCAGTTCATGTCACAGTGCATAGGGCAGAGGCTGCAGTCACTGTCACAGCGCATAAGGTAGAGGCTGCAGTCACTGTCACAGCACATAGCACGGAGGCTGCAGTCACTGTCACAGCGCATAGGGCAGAGGCTGCAGTCACTGTCACAGTGCATAGGGGAGAGGCTGCGGTCACTGTCACAGCACATAGCACGGAGGCTGCAGTCACTGTCACAGCGCATAGGGGAGAGGCTGCAGTCACTGTCACACCGCATAGGGGAGAGGCTGCAGTCACTGTCACAGCACATAGGTCAGAGGCTGCAGTCACTGTCACAGCGCATAGGGCAGAGGCTGCAGTCACTGTCACAGCACATAGGGGAGAGGCTGCAGTCAATGTCACAGCACATAGCACGGAGGCTACAGTCACTGTCACAGCGCATAGGGGAGAGGCTGCAGTCACTGTCACACCGCATAGGGGAGAGGCTGCAGTCACTGTCACAGCACATAGGGCAGAGGCTGCAGTCACTGTCACAGCGCATAGGGGAGAGGCTGCAGTCACTGTCACAGCGCATAGGGCAGAGGATGCAGTCACTGTCACAGCGCATAGGGCAGAGGCTACAGTCACTGTCACAACGCATAGGGCGGAGGCTGCAGTTAATGTCACAGCGCATAGGGCAGAGGCTGCAATCACTGTCACAGCGCAGAGGGCGGAGGCTGCAGTCACTGTCACAGTGCATAGGGCAGAGGCTGCAGTCACTGTCACAGCGCATAGGATAGAGGCTGCAGTCACTGTCACAGCGCATAAGGCAGAGGCTGCAGTCACTGTCACAGCACTTAGGGCAGAGGCTGCAGTCACTGTCACAGCGCATAGGGCAGAGGCTGCAGTCACTGTCACAGCGCATAGGGCAGAGGCTGCAGTCACTGTCACAGTGCATAGGACAGAGGCTGCAGTCACTGTCACAGTGCATAGGGCAGAGGCTGCAGTCACTGTCACATCGCATAGGGCAGAGGCTGCAGTCACTGTCACTGCGCATAGGGCAGAGGCTGCAGTCACTGTCACAGTGTATAGGGCAGAGGCTGAATTCACTGTCACAGCGCATAGGGCAGAGGCTGCAGTCACTGTCACAGCACATAGGGCAGAGGCTGCAGTCACTGTCACAGCACATAGGGCAGAGGCTGCAGTCACTGTCACAGCGCATAGGGGAGAGGCTGCAGTCACTGTCACAGCGCATAGGGCAGAGGATGCAGTCACTGTCACAGCGCATAGGGCAGAGGCTACAGTCACTGTCACAACGCATAGGGCGGAGGCTGCAGTTAATGTCACAGCGCATAGGGCAGAGGCTGCAGTCACTGTCACAGCGCATAAGGTAGAGGCTGCAGTCACTGTCACAGCACATAGCACGGAGGCTGCAGTCACTGTCACAGCGCATAGGGCAAAGGCTGCAGTCACTGTCACAGCGCATAGGGGAGAGGCTGCAGTCACTGTCACACCGCATAGGGGAGAGGCTGCAGTCACTGTCACAGCACATAGGTCAGAGGCTGCAGTCACTGTCACAGCGCATAGGGCAGAGGCTGCAGTCACTGTCACAGCACATAGTGGAGAGGCTGCAGTCAATGTCACAGCACATAGCACGGAGGCTGCAGTCACTGTCACAGCACATAGGGGAGAGGCTGCAGTCAATGTCACAGCACATAGCACGGAGGCTACAGTCACTGTCACAGCGCATAGGGGAGAGGCTGCAGTCACTGTCACACCGCATAGGGGAGAGGCTGCAGTCACTGTCACAGCACATAGGGCAGAGGCTGCAGTCACTGTCACAGCGCATAGGGGAGAGGCTGCAGTCACTGTCACAGCGCATAGGGCAGAGGATGCAGTCACTGTCACAGCGCATAGGGCAGAGGCTACAGTCACTGTCACAACGCATAGGGCGGAGGCTGCAGTTAATGTCACAGCGCATAGGGCAGAGGCTGCAATCACTGTCACAGCGCAGAGGGCGGAGGCTGCAGTCACTGTCACAATGCATAGGGCAGAGGCTGCAGTCACTGTCACAGCGCATAGGATAGAGGCTGCAGTCACTGTCACAGCGCATAAGGCAGAGGCTGCAGTCACTGTCACAGCACTTAGGGCAGAGGCTGCAGTCACTGTCACAGCGCATAGGGCAGAGGCTGCAGTCACTGTCACAGCGCATAGGGCAGAGGCTGCAGTCACTGTCACAGTGCATAGGACAGAGGCTGCAGTCACTGTCACAGTGCATAGGGCAGAGGCTGCAGTCACTGTCACATCGCATAGGGCAGAGGCTGCAGTCACTGTCACTGCGCATAGGGCAGAGGCTGCAGTCACTGTCACAGTGTATAGGGCAGAGGCTGAATTCACTGTCACAGCGCATAGGGCAGAGGCTGCAGTCACTGTCACAGCACATAGGGCAGAGGCTGCAGTCACTGTCACAGCACATAGGGCAGAGGCTGCAGTCACTGTCACAGCGCATAGGGGAGAGGCTGCAGTCACTGTCACAGCGCATAGGGCAGAGGATGCAGTCACTGTCACAGCGCATAGGGCAGAGGCTACAGTCACTGTCACAACGCATAGGGCGGAGGCTGCAGTTAATGTCACAGCGCATAGGGCAGAGGCTGCAGTCACTGTCACAGCGCATAAGGTAGAGGCTGCAGTCACTGTCACAGCACATAGCACGGAGGCTGCAGTCACTGTCACAGCGCATAGGGCAAAGGCTGCAGTCACTGTCACAGCGCATAGGGGAGAGGCTGCAGTCACTGTCACACCGCATAGGGGAGAGGCTGCAGTCACTGTCACAGCACATAGGTCAGAGGCTGCAGTCACTGTCACAGCGCATAGGGCAGAGGCTGCAGTCACTGTCACAGCACATAGGGGAGAGGCTGCAGTCAATGTCACAGCACATAGCACGGAGGCTGCAGTCACTGTCACAGCGCATAGGGGAGAGGCTGCCGTCACTGTCACACCGCATAGGGGAAAGGCTGCAGTCACTGTCACAGCACATAGGGCAGAGGCTGCAGTCACTGTCACAGCGCATAGGGGAGAGGCTGCAGTCACTGTCACAGCGCATAGGGCAGATTATGCAGTCACTGTCACAGCGCATAGGGCAGAGGCTACAGTCACTGTCACAACGCATAGGGCGGAGGCTGCAGTTAATGTCACAGCGCATAGGGCAGAGGCTGCAATCACTGTCACAGCGCAGAGGGCGGAGGCTGCAGTCACTGTCACAGTGCATAGGGCAGAGGCTGCAGTCACTGTCACAGCGCATAGGATAGAGGCTGCAGTCACTGTCACAGCGCATAGGGCAGAGGCTGCAGTCACTGTCACAGCACTTAGGGCAGAGGCTGCAGTCACTGTCACAGCGCATAGGGCAGAGGCTGCAGTCACTGTCACAGCGCATAGGGCAGAGGCTGCAGTCACTGTCACAGTGCATAGGGCAGAGGCTGCAGTCACTGTCACAGTGCATAGGGCAGAGGCTGCAGTCACTGTCACAGCACATAGGGCAGAGGCTGCAGTCACTGTCACAGCGCATAGGGCAGAGGCTGCAGTCACAGTCACAGTGCATAGGGCAGAGGCTGCATTCACTGTCACAGCGCATAGGGCAGAGGCTGCAGTCACTGTCACAGCACATAGGGCAGAGGCTGCAGTCACTGTCACAGCGCATAGCGGAGAGGCTGCAGTCACTGTCACAGCGCATAGGGCAGAGGATGCAGTCACTGTCACAGCGCATAGGGCAGAGGCTGCAGTCACTGTCACAGCGCATAGGGCAGAGGCTGCAGTCACTGTCACAGCGCAAAGGGCGGAGGCTGCAGTCACTGTCACAGCGCATAGGGCAGAGGCTGCAGTCACTGTCACAGCGCATAGGGCAGAGGCTGCAGTCACTGTCACAGCACATAGGGGAGAGGCTGCAGTCACTGTCACACCGCATAGGGAAGAGGCTGCAGTCACTATCACAGCACATAGGGGAGAGGCTGCAGTCACTGTCACACCGCATAGGCAGAGGCTGCAGTCACTGTCACAGCGCATAGGGCAGAGGCTGCAGTCACTGTCACAGCGCATAGGGCGGAGGCTGCAGTCACTGTCACAGAGCATAGGGCAGAGGCTACAGTCAATGTCAGAGCGCATAGGGCGGAGGCTGCAGTCACTGCCACAGCGCATAGGGCAGAGGCTGCAGTCACTCTCACAGCGCATAGGGGAGAGGCTGCAGTCACTGTCACAGCGCATAGGGCGGAGGCTGCAGTCACTATCACAGCACATAGGGGAGAGGCTGCAGTCACTGTCACAGCGCATAAGGCAGAGGCTGCAGTCACTGTCACAGCGCATAGGGCGGAGGCTGCAGTCACTGTCACAACGCATAGTGCAGAGGCTGCAGTCACTGTCACAGCGCATAGAGCAGAGGCTGCAGTCACTGTCACAGCGCATAGGGCAGACGCTGCAGTCACTGTCACAGAGCATAGGGAAGAGGCTGCAGTCACGGTCACAGAGCATAGGGCAGAGGCTGCAGTCACTGTCACAGCGCATAGGGCAGAGGCTGCAGTCACTGTCACAGCGCATAGGGGAGAGGCTGCAGTCACTGTCACAGCGCATAGGGCGGAGGCTGCAGTCATTATCACAGCACATAGGGGAGAGGCTGCAGTCACTGTCACAGCGCATAAGGCAGAGGCTGCAGTCACTGTCACAGCGCATAGGGCGGAGGCTGCAGTCACTGTCACAGCGCATAGTGCAGAGGCTGCAGTCACTGTCACAGTGCATAGGGAAGAGGCTGCAGTCACTGTCACAGCGCATAGTGCAGAGGCTGCAGTCACTGTCACAGTGCATAGGGCAGAGGCTGCAGTCACTGTCACAGTGCATAGGGCAGAGGCTGCAGTCACTGTCACAGCGCATAGGGCAGAGGCTGCAGTCACTGTCACAGCGCATAGGGCGGAGGCTGCAGTCACTGTCACAGCGCATAGGGCAGAGGCTGCAGTCACTGTCACAGCGCATAGGGCAGGGGCTGCAGTCACTGTCACAGTGCATAGGGCAGAGGCTGCAGTCACTGTCACAGCGCATAGGGCAGAGGCTGCAGTCACTGTCACAGCGCATAGGGCAGAGGCTGCAGTCACTGTCACAGTGCATAGGGCAGAGGCTGCAGTCACTGTCACAGCGCATAGGGCAGAGGCTGCAGTCACTGTCACAGCGCATAGGGCGGAGGCTGCTTTCACTGTCACAGCGCATAGGGCAGAGGCTGCAGTCACTGTCACAGCGCATAGGGCAGAGGCTGGAGTCACTGTCACAGCGCATAGTTGAGAGGCTGCAGTGACTGTCACAGCGCATAGGGGAGAGGCTGCAGTCACTGTCACTGCGCATAGGGCAGAGGCTGCAGTCACTGTCACTGCGCATAGGGGAGAGGCTGCAGTCACTGTCACAGTGCATAGGGCAGAGGCTGCAGTCACTGTCACAGCACATAGGGCAGAGGCTGCAGTCACTGTCACAGCGCATAGGGCGGAGGCTGCAATCACTGTCACAGCGCATAGGGCAGAGGCTGCAGTCACTGTCACAGCGCATAGGGCAGGGGCTGCAGTCACTGTCACAGTGCATAGGGCAGAGGCTGCAGTCACTGTCACAGCGCATAGGGCAGAGGCTGCAGTCACTGTCACAGCGCATAGGGCAGAGGCTGCAGTCACTGTCACAGTGCATAGGGCAGAGGCTGCAGTCACTGTCACAGCGCATAGGGCAGAGGCTGCAGTCACTGTCACAGCGCATAGGGCGGAGGCTGCATTCACTGTCACAGCGCATAGGGCAGAGGCTGCAGTCACTGTCACAGCGCATAGGGCAGAGGCTGGAGTCACTGTCACAGCGCATAGTTGAGAGGCTGCAGTGACTGTCACAGCGCATAGGGGAGAGGCTGCAGTCACTGTCACTGCGCATAGGGCAGAGGCTGCAGTCACTGTCACTGCGCATAGGGGAGAGGCTGCAGTCACTGTCACAGCGCATAGGGCAGAGGCTGCAGTCACTGTCACAGTGCATAGGGCGGAGGCAGCAGTCACTGTCACTGCGCATAGGGCAGAGGCTGCAGTCACTGTCACAGCGCATATTGCAGAGGCTACAGTCACTGTCACAGCGCATAGGGCGGAGGCTGCAGTCACTGTCACAGCGCATAGGGCAGAGGCTGCAGTCACTGTCACAGCGCATAGGGCGGAGGCTGCAGTCACTGTCACAGCGCATAGGGCAGAGGCTGCAGTCACTGTCACAGCGCATAGGGCAGAGGCTGCAGTCACTGTCATAGCGCATAGGGCGGAGTCTGCAGTCACTGTCACAGCGCATAGGGCAGAGGCTGCAATCACTGTCATAGCGCATAGGGCGGAGTCTGCAGTCACTGTCACAGTGCATAGGGCAGAGGCTGCAGTCACTGTCACAGCGCATAGGGCGGAGGCTGCAGTCACTGTTACAGCGCATAGGGCAGAGGCTGCAGTCACTGTCACAGCGCATAGGGCAGAGGCTGCAGTCAATGTCACAGTGCATAGGGGAGAGGCTGCAGTCACTTTCACAGTGCATAGGGCGGAGGCTGCAGTCACTGTCACAGTGCATAGGGGAGAGGCTGCAGTCACTGTCACAGCGCATAGGGCAGAGGTTGCAGTCACTGTAACAGCGCATAGGGCAGAGACTGCAGTCACTGTCACAGCGCACAGGGAAGAGGCTGCTGTCACTGTCACAGCACATAGGACAGAGGCTGCAGTCACTGTCATAGCGAATAGGGCAGAGGCTGCAGTCACTGTCACAGAGCATAGGACAGAGGCTGCAGTCACTGTCACAGCACTTAGGGCAGAGGCTGCAGTCAATGTCACAGCGCATAGGGCAGAGGCTGCAGTCACTGTCACAGCGCATAGGGAAGAGGCTGCAGTCACTGTCATAGCGCAGAGGGCAGAGGCTGCAGTCACTGTCACAGAGCATAGGACAGAGGCTGCAGTCACTGTCACAGCGCCTAGGGCGGAGGCTGCAGTCAATCTCACAGCAAATAGGACAGAGGCTGCAGTCACTGTCATAGCGCATAGGGCAGAGGCTGCAGTCACTGTCACAGCGCATAGGGCAGAGGCTGCAGTCACTGTCACAGCGCATAGGGCAGAGGCTGCAGTCACTGTCACAGCGCATAGGGCAGAGGCTGCAGTCATTGTCATAGTGCATAGGGCGGAGTCTGCAGTCACTGTCACAGCGCATAGGGCAGAGGCTGCAATCTCTGTCACAGCGCATAGGGCGTAGTCTGCAGTCACTGTCACAGCGCATAAGGCAGAGGCTGCAATCACTGTCACAGCGCATAGGGCGTAGTCTGCAGTCACTGCCACAGCGCATAAGGCAGAGGCTGCAGTCACTGTCACAGCGCATAGGGCAGAGGCTGCAGTCACTGTCACAGCAAATAGGACAGAGGCTGCAGTCCCTGTCATAGCACATAGGGCGGAGTCTGCAGTCACTGTCACAGCGCATAAGGCAGAGGCTGCAATCACTGTCACAGCGCATAGGGCGTAGTCTGCAGTCACTGCCACAGCGCATAAGGCAGAGGCTGCAATCACTGTCACAGCGCATAGGGCAGAGGCTGCAGTCACTGTCACAGCGCATAGGGCAGAGGCTGCAGTCAATGTCACAGCAAATAGGACAGAGGCTGCAGTCACTGTCATAGCGCATAGGGCAGTGGCTGCAGTCACTGTCACAGCGTATAGGGCAGAGGCTGCAGTCACTGTCACAGCGCATAGGGCTGAGGCTGCAGTCACTGTCATAGCACATAGGGCGGAGTCTGCAGTCACTGTCACAGCGCATAGGGCAGAGGCTGCAGTCCCTGTCATAGCACATAGGGCGGAGTCTGCAGTCACTGTCACAGCGCATAAGGCAGAGGCTGCAATCACTGTCACAGCGCATAGGGCGGAGTCTGCAGTCACTGTCACAGCGCATAAGGCAGAGGCTGCAATCACTGTCACAGCGCATAGGGCAGAGGCTGCAGTCACTGTCACAGCGCATAGGGCAGAGGCTGCAGTCACTGTCATAGCGCATAGGGCGGAGTCCGCAGTCACTGTCACAGTGCATAGGGCGGAGTCCGCAGTCCTTGTCACAGTGCATAGGGCAGAGGCTGCAGTCACTGTCACAGCGCATAGGGCAGAGGCTACAGTCACTGTCACAGCGCATAGGGCAGAGGCTGCAGTCACTGTCACAGCGCATAGGGCGGAGTCTGCAGTTACTGTCACAGTGCATAGGGCGGAGTCTGCAGTCACTGTCACAGTGCATAGGGCAGAGGCTGCAGTCACTGTCACAGCGCATAGGGCAGAGGCTACAGTCACTGTCACAGCGCATAGGGCAGAGGCTCCAGTCACTGTCACAGTGCATAGGGCGGAGGCTGCAGTCACTGTCACAGCGCATAGGGCGGAGGCTGCAATCACTGTCACAGCGCATAGGGCAGAGGCTGCAGTCACTGTCACAGCGCATAGGGCAGAGGCTGCAGTCAATGTCACAGCGCATAGGGGAGAGGCTGCAGTCACTGTCACAGCGCATAGGGCGGAGGCTGCAGTCACTGTCACAGTGCATAGGGGAGAGGCTGCATGCACTGTCACAGCGCATAGGGCAGAGGCTGCAGTCACTGTAACAGCGCATAGGGCAGAGACTGCAGTCACTGTCACAGCGCACAGGGAAGAGGCTGCTGTCACTGTCACAGCACATAGAACAGAGGCTGCAGTCACTGTCATAGCGCATAGGGCAGAGGCTGCAGTCACTGTCACAGAGCATAGGACAGAGGCTGCAGTCACTATCACAGCACTTAGGGCAGAGGCTGCAGTCAATGTCACAGCGCATAGGGCAGAGGCTGCAGTCACTGTCACAGCGCATAGGGAAGAGGCTGCAGTCACTGTCATAGCGCAGAGGGCAGAGGCTGCAGTCACTGTCACAGAGCATAGGACAGAGGCTGCAGTCACTGTCACAGCGCCTAGGGCGGAGGCTGCAGTCACTGTCACAGCACATAGAACAGAGGCTGCAGTCACTGTCATAGCGCATAGGGCAGAGGCTGCAGTCACTGTCACAGAGCATAGGACAGAAGCTGCAGTCACTGTCACAGCACTTAGGGCAGAGGCTGCAGTCACTGTCACAACGCATAGGGCAGAGGCTGCAGTCACTGTCACAGTGCATAGGGCAGAGGCTGCAGTCACTGTCACAGCACATAGGGAAGAGGCTGCAGTCACTGTCACAGCGCATAGGGCAGAGGCTGCAGTCACTATCAGAGCGCATAGGGCAGAAGCTGCAGTCACTGTCACAGCGCATAGGGCAGAGGCTGCAGTTACTATCAGAGCACATAGGGCAGAGGCTGCAGTCACTGTCACAGTGCATAGGGCAGAGGCTGCAGTCACTGTCACAGCGCATAGGGCGGAGGCTGCAGTCACTGTCACAGCGCATAGGGCAGAGGCTGCAGTCACTGTCACAGCACATAGGGCTGAGGCTGCAGTCACTGTCACAGCGCATAGGGCAGAGGCTGCAGTCACTATCAGAGCGCATAGGGCAGAGGCTGCAGTCACTGTCACAGTGCATAGGGCAGAGGCTGCAGTCACTATCAGAGTGCATAGGGCAGAGGCTGCAGTCACTGTCACAGCGCATAGGGCAGAGGCTGCAGTCAATGTCACAGCGCATAGGGGAGAGGCTGCAGTGACTTTCACAGCGCATAGGGCGGAGGCTGCAGTCACTGTCACAGTGCATAGGGGAGAGGCTGCAGTCACTGTCACAGCGCATAGGGCAGAGGTTGCAGTCACTGTAACAGCGCATAGGGCAGAGTCTGCAGTCACTGTCACAGCGCACATGGAAGAGGCTGCTGTGACTGTCACAGCACATAGGACAGAGGCTGCAGTCACTGTCATAGCGAATAGGGCAGAGGCTGCAGTCACTGTCACAGAGCATAGGACAGAGGCTGCAGTCACTGTCACAGCACTTAGGGCAGAGGCTGCAGTCAATGTCACAGCGCATAGGGCAGAGGCTGCAGTCACTGTCACAGCGCATAGGGAAGAGGCTGCAGTCACTGTCATAGCGCAGAGGGCAGAGGCTGCAGTCACTGTCACAGAGCATAGGACAGAGGCTGCAGTCACTGTCACAGCGCCTAGGGCGGAGGCTGCAGTCAATGTCACAGCAAATAGGACAGAGGCTGCAGTCACTGTCATAGCGCAGAGGGCAGAGGCTGCAGTCACTGTCACAGAGCATAGGACAGAGGCTGCAGTCACTGTCACAGCGCCTAGGGTGGAGGCTGCAGTCAATGTCACAGCAAATAGGACAGAGGCTGCAGTCACTGTCATAGCGCATAGGGCGGAGTCTGCAGTCACTGTCACAGCGCATAAGGCAGAGGCTGCAATCACTGTCACAGCGCATAGGGCGGAGTCTGCAGTCACTGCCACAGCGCATAAGGCAGAGGCTGCAATCACTGTCACAGCGCATAGGGCAGAGGCTGCAGTCACTGTCACAGCGCATAGGGCAGAGGCTGAAGTCAATGTCACAGCAAATAGGACACAGGCTGCAGTCACTGTCATAGCGCATAGGGCAGAGGCTGCAGTCACTGTCACAGCGCATAGGGCAGAGGCTGCAGTCAATGTCACAGTGCATAGGGGAGAGGCTGCAGTCACTTTCACAGCGCATAGGGCGGAGGCTGCAGTCACTGTCACAGTGCATAGGGGAGAGGCTGCAGTCACTGTCACAGCGCATAGGGCAGAGGTTGCAGTCACTGTAACAGCGCATAGGGCAGAGACTGCAGTCACTGTCACAGCGCACAGGGAAGAGGCTGCTGTCACTGTCACAGCACATAGGACAGAGGCTGCAGTCACTGTCATAGCGAATAGGGCAGAGGCTGCAGTCACTGTCACAGAGCATAGGACAGAGGCTGCAGTCACTGTCACAGCACTTAGGGCAGAGGCTGCAGTCAATGTCACAGCGCATAGGGCAGAGGCTGCAGTCACTGTCACAGCGCATAGGGAAGAGGCTGCAGTCACTGTCATAGCGCAGAGGGCAGAGGCTGCAGTCACTGTCACAGAGCATAGGACAGAGGCTGCAGTCACTGTCACAGCGCCTAGGGCGGAGGCTGCAGTCAATCTCACAGCAAATAGGACAGAGGCTGCAGTCACTGTCATAGCGCATAGGGCAGAGGCTGCAGTCACTGTCACAGCGCATAGGGCAGAGGCTGCAGTCACTGTCACAGCGCATAGGGCAGAGGCTGCAGTCATTGTCATAGTGCATAGGGCGGAGTCTGCAGTCACTGTCACAGCGCATAGGGCAGAGGCTGCAATCTCTGTCACAGCGCATAGGGCGTAGTCTGCAGTCACTGTCACAGCGCATAAGGCAGAGGCTGCAATCACTGTCACAGCGCATAGGGCGTAGTCTGCAGTCACTGCCACAGCGCATAAGGCAGAGGCTGCAATCACTGTCACAGCGCATAGGGCAGAGGCTGCAGTCACTGTCACAGCAAATAGGACAGAGGCTGCAGTCCCTGTCATAGCACATAGGGCGGAGTCTGCAGTCACTGTCACAGCGCATAAGGCAGAGGCTGCAATCACTGTCACAGCGCATAGGGCGTAGTCTGCAGTCACTGCCACAGCGCATAAGGCAGAGGCTGCAATCACTGTCACAGCGCATAGGGCAGAGGCTGCAGTCACTGTCACAGCGCATAGGGCAGAGGCTGCAGTCAATGTCACAGCAAATAGGACAGAGGCTGCAGTCACTGTCATAGCGCATAGGGCAGTGGCTGCAGTCACTGTCACAGCGTATAGGGCAGAGGCTGCAGTCACTGTCACAGCGCATAGGGCTGAGGCTGCAGTCACTGTCATAGCACATAGGGCGGAGTCTGCAGTCACTGTCACAGCGCATAGGGCAGAGGCTGCAGTCCCTGTCATAGCACATAGGGCGGAGTCTGCAGTCACTGTCACAGCGCATAAGGCAGAGGCTGCAATCACTGTCACAGCGCATAGGGCGGAGTCTGCAGTCACTGTCACAGCGCATA
The DNA here is from genome assembly GCF_046119375.1 of Phyllobates terribilis. NCBI lineage: Eukaryota > Metazoa > Chordata > Amphibia > Anura > Dendrobatidae > Phyllobates > Phyllobates terribilis. The sequence goes on along the minus strand of NW_027362769.1, from coordinate 404,846,120 downwards.
AGGCAGAGGCTGCAATCACTGTCACAGCGCATAGGGCAGAGGCTGCAGTCACTGTCACAGCGCATAGGGCAGAGGCTGCAGTCACTGTCATAGCGCATAGGGCGGAGTCCGCAGTCACTGTCACAGTGCATAGGGCGGAGTCCGCAGTCCTTGTCACAGTGCATAGGGCAGAGGCTGCAGTCACTGTCACAGCGCATAGGGCAGAGGCTACAGTCACTGTCACAGCGCATAGGGCAGAGGCTGCAGTCACTGTCACAGCGCATAGGGCGGAGTCTGCAGTTACTGTCACAGTGCATAGGGCGGAGTCTGCAGTCACTGTCACAGTGCATAGGGCAGAGGCTGCAGTCACTGTCACAGCGCATAGGGCAGAGGCTACAGTCACTGTCACAGCGCATAGGGCAGAGGCTCCAGTCACTGTCACAGTGCATAGGGCAGAGGCTGCAGTCACTGTCACAGCGCATAGGGCGGAGGCTGCAATCACTGTCACAGCGCATAGGGCAGAGGCTGCAGTCACTGTCACAGCGCATAGGGCAGAGGCTGCAGTCAATGTCACAGCGCATAGGGGAGAGGCTGCAGTCACTGTCACAGCGCATAGGGCGGAGGCTGCAGTCACTGTCACAGTGCATAGGGGAGAGGCTGCATGCACTGTCACAGCGCATAGGGCAGAGGCTGCAGTCACTGTAACAGCGCATAGGGCAGAGACTGCAGTCACTGTCACAGCGCACAGGGAAGAGGCTGCTGTCACTGTCACAGCACATAGAACAGAGGCTGCAGTCACTGTCATAGCGCATAGGGCAGAGGCTGCAGTCACTGTCACAGAGCATAGGACAGAGGCTGCAGTCACTATCACAGCACTTAGGGCAGAGGCTGCAGTCAATGTCACAGCGCATAGGGCAGAGGCTGCAGTCACTGTCACAGCGCATAGGGAAGAGGCTGCAGTCACTGTCATAGCGCAGAGGGCAGAGGCTGCAGTCACTGTCACAGAGCATAGGACAGAGGCTGCAGTCACTGTCACAGCGCCTAGGGCGGAGGCTGCAGTCACTGTCACAGCACATAGAACAGAGGCTGCAGTCACTGTCATAGCGCATAGGGCAGAGGCTGCAGTCACTGTCACAGAGCATAGGACAGAAGCTGCAGTCACTGTCACAGCACTTAGGGCAGAGGCTGCAGTCACTGTCACAACGCATAGGGCAGAGGCTGCAGTCACTGTCACAGTGCATAGGGCAGAGGCTGCAGTCACTGTCACAGCACATAGGGAAGAGGCTGCAGTCACTGTCACAGCGCATAGGGCAGAGGCTGCAGTCACTATCAGAGCGCATAGGGCAGAAGCTGCAGTCACTGTCACAGCGCATAGGGCAGAGGCTGCAGTTACTATCAGAGCACATAGGGCAGAGGCTGCAGTCACTGTCACAGTGCATAGGGCAGAGGCTGCAGTCACTGTCACAGCGCATAGGGCGGAGGCTGCAGTCACTGTCACAGCGCATAGGGCAGAGGCTGCAGTCACTGTCACAGCACATAGGGCTGAGGCTGCAGTCACTGTCACAGCGCATAGGGCAGAGGCTGCAGTCACTATCAGAGCGCATAGGGCAGAGGCTGCAGTCACTGTCACAGTGCATAGGGCAGAGGCTGCAGTCACTATCAGAGTGCATAGGGCAGAGGCTGCAGTCACTGTCACAGCGCATAGGGCAGAGGCTGCAGTCAATGTCACAGCGCATAGGGGAGAGGCTGCAGTGACTTTCACAGCGCATAGGGCGGAGGCTGCAGTCACTGTCACAGTGCATAGGGGAGAGGCTGCAGTCACTGTCACAGCGCATAGGGCAGAGGTTGCAGTCACTGTAACAGCGCATAGGGCAGAGTCTGCAGTCACTGTCACAGCGCACAGGGAAGAGGCTGCTGTGACTGTCACAGCACATAGGACAGAGGCTGCAGTCACTGTCATAGCGAATAGGGCAGAGGCTGCAGTCACTGTCACAGAGCATAGGACAGAGGCTGCAGTCACTGTCACAGCACTTAGGGCAGAGGCTGCAGTCAATGTCACAGCGCATAGGGCAGAGGCTGCAGTCACTGTCACAGCGCATAGGGAAGAGGCTGCAGTCACTGTCATAGCGCAGAGGGCAGAGGCTGCAGTCACTGTCACAGAGCATAGGACAGAGGCTGCAGTCACTGTCACAGCGCCTAGGGCGGAGGCTGCAGTCAATGTCACAGCAAATAGGACAGAGGCTGCAGTCACTGTCATAGCGCAGAGGGCAGAGGCTGCAGTCACTGTCACAGAGCATAGGACAGAGGCTGCAGTCACTGTCACAGCGCCTAGGGTGGAGGCTGCAGTCAATGTCACAGCAAATAGGACAGAGGCTGCAGTCACTGTCATAGCGCATAGGGCGGAGTCTGCAGTCACTGTCACAGCGCATAGGGCAGAGGCTGCAGTCCCTGTCATAGCACATAGGGCGGAGTCTGCAGTCACTGTCACAGCGCATAAGGCAGAGGCTGCAATCACTGTCACAGCGCATAGGGCGGAGTCTGCAGTCACTGCCACAGCGCATAAGGCAGAGGCTGCAATCACTGTCACAGCGCATAGGGCAGAGGCTGCAGTCACTGTCACAGCGCATAGGGCAGAGGCTGCAGTCAATGTCACAGCAAATAGGACACAGGCTGCAGTCACTGTCATAGCGCATAGGGCAGAGGCTGCAGTCACTGTCACAGCGCATAGGGCAGAGGCTGCAGTCACTGTCACAGCGCATAGGGCAGAGGCTGCAGTCACTGTCATAGCGCATAGGGCGGAGTCTGCAGTCACTGTCACAGCGCATAGGGCAGAGGCTGCAGTCCCTGTCATAGCACATAGGGCGGAGTCTGCAGTCACTGTCACAGCGCATAAGGCAGAGGCTGCAATCACTGTCACAGCGCATAGGGCGGAGTCTGCAGTCACTGTCACAGCGCATAAGGCAGAGGCTGCAATCACTGTCACAGCGCATAGGGCAGAGGCTGCAGTCACTGTCACAGCGCATAGGGCAGAGGCTGCAGTCACTGTCACAGTGCATAGGGTGGAGTCCGTAGTCCTTGTCACAGTGCATAGGGCAGAGGCTGCAGTCACTGTCACAGCGCATAGGGCAGAGGCTACAGTCACTGTCACAGCGCATAGGGCAGAGGCTGCAGTCACTGTCACAGTGCATAGGGTGGAGTCCGCAGTCCTTGTCACAGTGCATAGGGCAGAGGCTGCAGTCACTGTCACAGCGCATAGGGCAGAGGCTACAGTCACTGTCACAGCGCATAGGGCAGAGGCTGCAGTCACTGTCACAGCGCATAGGGCGGAGTCTGCAGTTACTGTCACAGTGCATAGGGCGGAGTCTCCAGTCACTGTCACAGCGCATAGGGCAGAGGCTGCAGTCACTGTCACAGCGCATAGGGCAGAGGCTACAGTCACTGTCACAGCGCATAGGGCAGAGGCTGCAGTCACTGTCACAGTGCATAGGGCAGAGGCTGCAGTCACTGTCACAGCGCATAGGGCAGAGGCTGCAGTCACTGTCACAGCGCATAGGGCAGAGGCTGCAGTCACTGTCATAGCGCATAGGGCGGAGTCTGCAGTCACTGTCACAGCGCATAGGGCAGAGGCTGCAGTCACTGTCACAGCACATAGGGCGGAGTCTGCAGTCACTGTCACAGCGCATAAGGCAGAGGCTGCAATCACTGTCACAGCGCATAGGGCGGAGTCTGCAGTCACTGTCACAGCGCATAAGGCAGAGGCTGCAATCACTGTCACAGCGCATAGGGCAGAGGCTGCAGTCACTGTCACAGGGCATAGGGCAGAGGCTGCAGTCACTGTCATAGCGCATAGGGCGGAGTCCGCAGTCACTGTCACAGTGCATAGGGCGGAGTCCGCATTCCTTGTCACAGTGCATAGGGCAGAGGCTGCAGTCACTGTCACAGCGCATAGGGCAGAGGCTACAGTCACTGTCACAGCGCATAGGGCAGAGGCTGCAGTCACTGTCACAGCGCATAGGGCGGAGTCTGCAGTTACTGTCACAGTGCATAGGGCGGAGTCTGCAGTCACTGTCACAGTGCATAGGGCAGAGGCTGCAGTCACTGTCACAGCGCATAGGGCAGAGGCTACAGTCACTGTCACAGCGCATAGGGCAGAGGCTGCAGTCACTGTCACAGTGCATAGGGCAGAGGCTGCAGTCACTGTCACAGCGCATAGGGCGGAGGCTGCAGTCACTGTCACAGCGCATAGGGCAGAGGCTGCAGTCACTGTCACAGCGCATAGGGCAGAGGCTGCAGTCAATGTCACAGCGCATAGGGGAGAGGCTGCAGTCACTGTCACAGCGCATAGGGCGGAGGCTGCAGTCACTGTCACAGTGCATAGGGCAGAGGCTGCATGCACTGTCACAGCGCATAGGGCAGAGGCTGCAGTCAATGTAACAGCGCATAGGGCAGAGACTGCAGTCACTGTCACAGCGCACAGGGAAGAGGCTGCTGTCACTGTCACAGCACATAGGACAGAGGCTGCAGTCACTGTCATAGCGCATAGGGCAGAGGCTGCAGTCACTGTCACAGAGCATAGGACAGAGGCTGCAGTCAATGTCACAGCACTTAGGGCAGAGGCTGCAGTCAATGTCACAGCGCATAGGGCAGAGGCTGCAGTCACTGTCACAGCGCATAGGGAAGAGGCTGCAGTCACTGTCATAGCGCAGAGGGCAGAGGCTGCAGTCACTGTCACAGAGCATAGGAAAGAGGCTGCAGTCACTGTCACAGCGCCTAGGGCGGAGGCTGCAGTCACTGTCACAGCACGTAGGACAGAGGCTGCAGTCACTGTCATAGCGCATAGGGCAGAGGCTGCAGTCACTGTCACAGAGCATAGGACAGAAGCTGCAGTCACTGTCACAGCACTTAGGGCAGAGGCTGCAGTCACTGTCACAACGCATAGGGCAGAGGCTGCAGTCACTGTCACAGTGCATAGGGCAGAGGCTGCAGTCACTGTCACAGCACATAGGGAAGAGGCTGCAGTCACTGTCACAGCGCATAGGGCAGAGGCTGCAGTCACTATCAGAGCGCATAGGGCAGAAGCTGCAGTCACTGTCACAGCGCATAGGGCAGAGGCTGCAGTTACTATCAGAGCACATAGGGCAGAGGCTGCAGTCACTGTCACAGTGCATAGGGCAGAGGCTGCAGTCACTGTCACAGCGCATAGGGCGGAGGCTGCAGTCACTGTCACAGCGCATAGGGCAGAGGCTGCAGTCACTGTCACAGCACATAGGGCTGAGGCTGCAGTCACTGTCACAGCGCATAGGGCAGAGGCTGCAGTCACTATCAGAGCGCATAGGGCAGAGGCTGCAGTCACTGTCACAGTGCATAGGGCAGAGGCTGCAGTCACTATCAGAGCGCATAGGGCAGAGGCTGCAGTCACTCTCACAGCGCATAGCGAAGAGGCTGCAGTCACTGTCACAGCACATAGGACAGAGGCTGCAGTCACTGTCACAGCGCATAGGGCAGAGGCTGCAATCACTGTTACAGCGCATAGGGCAGAGGCTGCAGTCACTGTCACAGCGCATAGGGCGGAGGCTGCAGTCACTGTCAAAGCGCATAGGGCAGAGGCTGCAGTCACTGTCACAGCGCATAGGGCAGAGGCTGCAGTCACTGTCACAGCGCATAGGGCAGAGGCTGTGACTCGCCCCCTGGGCCGTGGGGCACGCGGAACCGGGCAATAGGGAGATGCTGGGAGTAGTAGTGGCGGCCCGGTCCCGCGGCTCAGGGTGGTCAGACCAATGGTAGTCTGCTACGTACTGATGATAATGTCCGACTACGCCACCCGTGGATTGCGGTTACTAGGAACCGCCGCTGCAAGGCCGTCCGCTGGGGCTGATTACGTGTGCAGCTGGGATGGTGTGACTCCCCACGGGAAGAGTACGGCCCCAGGGCAGTGTAGTGGATGGTGGGAGTGATGGTGGTGAGAGTCCCAGTACCGGTAGTGCTGGAGGAGCGAAAGAGCACACAGACAACGTACTGCAGTCCAATGTCTTTTACTCACAGTTCAGGTATTCCAGGTCACTTCTGTACAGGTAGTGACCGCCCGAGCCATGCTGCGTCCACCAGGTGAGGGGCTCGGTCAACTCCCATGCAGTTCAGAAGTATGGCTCAGGACCCCCTTTTGTCCTTTCTTTGGCCTGCCTCACCAGTGACCCACTTTTGTCCAGCTGCCGCAGACTTGTGCGGTTAAACGTGGGCCCCGTCCTCCGCTGTCCTATATGGTGCCTTCCTAGCAGGTTTGATGAGGTGTCGCACCAATAAATGATCACGACGACCGGTCTTTGGCTGAGGGTAGTTTCTCCTCCACCAACTTGGGATCCGGTACCCTTAATCTGCCTGACCCTTCACCCTGGATTCTTGTGGGTTCTTAGGGTCCCTTCCACCGTCTTGTTCCTGAGCCCTTCCGTTTCTCTGTCTCTCCTCCGTCTTTCCTGTTCCTTCTTATCCTCCCTTCTCGTGGAGCTGGGCTCAGGTGGCACCACAGCTCCCCTTCACCTCCTCCTCGGCCTCTCACTAGGCCCTTCTGGATTAGCGCTCCTAAAGAGCCTCTACTCCCTGTCTTCTCCTCTCTGGACAGAACCTAGATCTCAGATGGTGCCCACCTTTTATACCCCCCTCTGACCATGAGCCCAGGTGACCAGCAACCAATGAGCTCCTTCCTACGCTCAGGAACCAACCCCTATCTGCCCCTACAGTACTGGGTGTTCCACCCCCCTCCCCACTCGAGGCAGGGACATAGTCGGTTGTGCCTGCAATTCTGTCTAGTGGGAGCGCCGTTGAGCTGTCCCTCGGAAATGGGGTGTGTGTGCTGTATGCAGCTAACTGAGCCCTGGTCCATACTCCATCCTTACCCGGGAGTGGAATATCACACCTCTGGTCTGAGGTGCAATACTCCTGTAGCGGCCGAACCCTCGGGGCGCTACATTCCCCCCTGGTAAAGCACAGCACGTCCTCGGGCTGGAAAAGAGCAAAAACAGTTGATTACAGGACATGCAAAAACTTTTTAAAACTTTTTACATTTGGAAACGGACGACACTAGTTTCACTAGACATTATAGAAACATTTTCAGTACTTCCGGAACTCTTTTGTATAAAACATCTTATAAAACTCTTGCATTATCACCTAGCAGCATATAAAACTTTCTCATGTCAAACATTTTTAAGTAAAGCACAGTCTTGGATTCTTGGATCATGGCCGTGGTGCAACTTGCGACCAGGTGTTCTTTCCTCTTAAAGGTGCAACAGTCCAGTAAACTTGTCTTAAGGTAGACGTTGCAGTCTTTTTTATAAAACCAGTAGGGGGCGCTTTAAGAAGCGTAACTATATACAAAGGAGTGGCCGCTCTCAGTCCTCGGACAGTTTTGGGAAGGGAAATGGCTGCTCACAGTCCTCAGCCTGTTAGGGGATGTAGGGGATAACTTTCACACAGTCCTATGTCAGTCCCAACGGGGACCACACTCAATTGGAAACAGTCCCACACAGTTCTCTGTACCCTGACGGGTAACTATTTACATTGGCGCTTCTTCTTACTCTCTATCGTCGTCCTCCATATGCGCCTTGCTCCTCCTCGTCATCTTCAGGCCCATCCGGGTCCTCTTGGTACTCAGCGTCCGAGTAGTGCTGTTCCTCCTCCTCTACTACTCTGTGGACGTGGAGTGCGTACCATCCCTTCACGCCTTGGTGTTGGGTGTAAGACACCACATACCCTGGAAACAGATCTCGCCCTCGATGACCCTCCGGCAGGTGGCTCTCCACATCTCTCCTCGTCACGAACACGTCGCTGATGGTCTCAGGGTCTCGGATGAAACCCCAGCCGCGCTCCATCTGGAACTTCACAACAGTCCCGGTGACTCGGGGACTGCGGGCAGTTCGGGGATCTCGCCGGGCCTTCATTTTCTGCTCTGCGCTCTGGACCTGCAGCTTCTCTTGTTTCACGCGCCGTTCTCCCTGCTCCCTCTCAAACATTTCGAGCTGTTGGCGGCAGGCCTCCCGTCGTTCGGCTGAGTCCGCCCGTGTCTCCTTCGTGAACCCCATTAGGTCCTCCCCTGTGGGGTCCCATTCGAACTGGGCATCCTCTAACGGCAGCTGGGGGGTTTCCTGAGGCGCCTGAGCAGGTATGAGGGGCTCAGATGGCACTTCAACCTCTGCGGGCGGGCTCCTCCGAAGGCGGGGGTTGACAAACTCGGGGGGCCAGATGAAAGGCAGCCCATCCAGACTGGTGTGTTGGTCGAAGAGATCTGCACCCAGTGGTGGTACTGCAGCAGCAGGGGGCGCGAGCGGGTTGGCGGCGCCCGGGGGTACGCGGCCTTGCGACCAGGCCCGCGCTGGGCGCTTCCTAGTTGCACCCTGGGGTGGTACAGTAGGTGCAGGGGGTTCCGTCTGGGCAGCGGCGCCCGGGGGCGCTAGGCCTTGCGGCCGGGCCTGCGACAGTGGTCTGCTGATCACGCCCGGGGTCAGAGGGCACGGCGTGGGGCGGGGTTCTCTGGCAGCGTCGACGGCCTGGGGACCGGTTGGTGGCGGTGGAGGCATGGTGTCGACGGCAGGTCCAGGTACATTGGGCTCCGCTACAGGGTGTAGGGGCAGGTCGGCGGCCCCAGGGTTCGGGGTAGGGGCGTCTCCGTTACCTGCCTCTGCTGTCGCGGCCTCCTCCGTGGCGTCGTCTTCAGCCTCCGCTCTGCCGTCACTGTCCCCGGTGGCTGGTGTGCTGCTGGACGTCAACGGCGCTTCCTGCTGCAGGGTCACAGCCCGCCGGGCCACTTCTTCCTTCCACCCGGCGATCACGTCCTGCTGCGCCCGGACCATTCTCCGGTCCAACTCCTCCAGCGCCGCCCGCGCATACTCGGGGTCCTCCTTGGGGAGGTGGGCTAGCAGCTCGGTTAGGCTGCATGGTGGTGTCGCTTGCAGCAGGCCCCTTGCCAAAGTGCTGGAGCTGGTTCCTTTCTCCATCTCCGGGTGCGGCCTGGCCAAACTGATCCAGACCACCCCCTGCCCCGCAGTTTTCTTCACTTTCCGCCCCCATTGGGGGTGGTCCTGGGGCATTCTGCTGACAATCACTCTCAGGGGCAGCCCCCCCACGTTGACGGACATTTCTACAGCCGTGCTCATGGTTGTTGGGGGCGGGCTTCCTCTTTGGCGCCATTCTGGGACCCGGCCCACGATGGGAGGCGGCCTCCTGTGGTCTTTTGGAGCGCACATTATGGCGCTCGTTCTTCTAGGGCGGGCACCATCTTTAGTACAATGAAACAGTCTCTTTTCAGGCGCGCAGTACCCGTTGTTAGCGGGTACGAAATCCTGCCGACTACGCCAAAGCTGACTCGCCCCCTGGGCCACGGGGCACTAGGATCCGGGCAATTAGGGAAACGGTGGGAGTAGTAGTGGCAACCCGGTTCCGTGGCTCAGGGTGGTCAGGCCAGTGGTAGTCCATTATGTGCTATTGATCATGTCCGACTACGCCACCCGTGGATTGCGGTTATTAGGAACCGCCGCTGCAAGGCAATCTGCTGGGGCTGATGACGTGTGCAGCTGGGATGGTGTGACTCCCCACGGGAAGAGTGCGGCCCCAGGGCAGTGTAGTGGATGGTGGGAGTGATGGTGGTGAGAGTCCCAGTACCGGTAGTGCTGGAGGAGCGAAAGAGCACACAGACAACGTACTGCAGTCCAATGTCTTTTACTCACAGTTCAGGTATTCCAGGTCACTTCTGTACAGGTAGTGACCGCCCGAGCCATGCTGCGTCCAACAGGTGAGGGGCTCGGTCAACTCCCAGGCAGTTCAGAAGTATGGCTCAGGACCCCCTTTTGTCCTTTCTCTGGCCTGCCTCACCAGTGACCCACTTTTGTCCAGCTGCCGCGGACTTGTGCGGTTAAACGTGGGCCCCGTCCTCCGCTGTCCTATATGGTGCCTTCCTAGCAGGTTTGATGAGGTGTCGCACCAATAAATGATCGCGACGACCGGTCTTTGGCTGAGGGTAGTTTCTCCTCCACCAACTTGGGATCCGGTACCCTTAATCTGCCTGACCCTTCACCCTGGATTCTCGTGGGTTCTTAGGGTCCCTTCCACCGTCTTGTTCCTGAACCCTTCCGTTTCTCTGTCTCTCCTCCGTCTTTCCTGTTCCTTCTTATCCTCCCTTCTCGTGGAGCTGGGCTCAGGTGGCACCACAGCTCCCCTTCACCTCCTCCTCGGCCTCTCACTAGGCCCTTCTGGAGTAGAGCTCCTACAGAGCCTCTACTCCCTGTCTTCTCCTCTCTGGACAGAACCTAGATCTCAGATGGTGCCCACCTTTTATACCTCCCTCTGACCATGAGCCCAGGTGACCAGCAACCAATGAGCTCCTTCCTACGCTCAGGAACCAACCCCTATCTGCCCCTACAGCACTGGGTGTTCCACCCTCCTCCCCACTCCAGGCAGGGACATAGTCGGTCGTGCCTGCACTTCTGTCTAGTGGGAGCACCGTTGAGCTGTCCATCGGAAATGGGGTGTGTGTGCTGTATGCAGCTAACTGAGCCGTGGTCCATACTCCATCCTCACCCGGGAGTGGAATATCACACCTCTGGTCTGAGGTGCAATACCCCTGTAGCGGCCGAACCCTCGGGGCGCTACAGCTGCAGTCACTATCAGAGCGCATAGGGCAGAGGCTGCAGTCACTGTCACAGCGCATAGGGGAGAGGCTGCAGTCACTGTCAGAGCACATAGGGCAGAGGCTGCAGTCACTGTCACAGCGCATAGGGCAGAGGCTGCAGTCACTATCACAGCGCATAGGGCAGAGGCTGCAGTCACTGTCACAGCGCATAGGGTGGAGGCCGCAGTCACTGTCACAGCGCATAGGGCAGACCCTGCAGTCTCTGTTACAGCGTATAGGGCAGAGGCTGCAGTCACTGTCACAGCGCATAGGGCAGAGGCTGCAGTCACTGTCACAGCGCATAGGGCAGAGGCTGCAGTCACTGTCACAGCGCATAGGGCAGAGGCTGCAGTCACTGTCACAGCGCATAGGGCGGAGGCTGCAGTCACTGTCACAGCGCATAGGGCGGAGGCTGCAGTCACTGTCACAGCGCATAGGGCAGAGGCTGCAGTCACTGTCACAGCGCATAGGGCGGAGGCTGCAGTCACTGTCACAGCGCATAGGGCGGAGGCTGCAGTCATTGTCACAGCGCATAGGGCGGAGGCTGCAGTCACTGTCACTGCGCATAGGGCAGAGGCTGCAGTCACTGTCACAGCGCATAGGGCGGAGGCTGCCGTCACTGTCACAGCGCATAGGGCGGAGGCTGCAGTCACTGTCACAGCGCATAGGGGAGAGGCTGCAGTGACTGTCACAGCGCATAGGGCGGAGGCTGCAGTCACTGTCACAGCGCATAGGGGAGCGGCTGCAGTGACTCTCACAGCGCATAGGGCAGAGGCTGCAGTCACTGTCACAGCGCATAGGGCGGAGGCTGCAGTCACTGTCACAGCGCATAGGGCAGAGGCTGCAGTGACTGTCACAGCGCATAGGGCGGAGGCTGCAGTAACTGTCTCAGCGCATAGGGGAGAGGCTGCAGTGACTTTCACAGTGAATAGAGGAGAGACTGCAGTCACTGTCACAGCGCATAGGGCAGAGGCTGCAGTCACTGTCACAGCGCATAGGGCAGAGGCAGCAGTCACTGTCACAGCGCATAGGGCAGAGGCTGCAGTCACTGTCACAGCGCATAGGGCAGAGGCTGCAGTCACTGTCACAGCACATAGGACAGAGGCTGCAGTCACTGTCATAGCGCATAGGGCGGAGGCTGCAGTCACTGTCATAGCGCATAGGGCGGAGGCTGCAGTCACTGTCACAGCGCATAGGGCGGAGGCTGCAGTCACTATCACAGCGCATAGGGCGGAGGCTGAAGTCATTGTCACAGCGCATAGGGCAGAGGCTGCAGTCACTGTCACAGCGCATAGGGCAGAGGCTGCAGTCACTGTCACAGCGCATAGGGCAGAGGCTGCAGTCACTGTCACAGCGCATAGTGAAGAGGCTGCAATCACTGTCACAGCACATAGGGCAGAGGCTGCATTCACTGTCACAGCGCATAGGGTAGAGGCTGCAGTCACTGTCACAGCGCATACGGCAGAGGCTGCAGTCACTGTCACAGCACATAGGGCAGAGGCTGCAGTCACTGTCACAGCGCATAGGGCAGAGACTGCAGTCACTGTCACAGCGCATAAGATAGAGGCTGCAGTCACTGTCACAGCACATAGCACGGAGGCTGCAGTCACTGTCACAGCGCATAGGGCAGAGGCTGCAGTCACTGTCACAGCGCATAGGGGAGAGGCTGCAGTCACTGTCACAGCACATAGCACGGAGGCTGCAGTCACTGTCACAGCGCATAGGGGAGAGGCTGCAGTCACTGTCACACCGCATAGGGGAGAGGCTGCAGTCACTGTCACAGCACATAGGTCAGAGGCTGCAGTCACTGTCACAGCGCATAGGGCAGAGGCTGCAGTCACTGTCACAGCACATAGGGGAGAGCCTGCAGTCAATGTCACAGCACATAGCACGGAGGCTGCAGTCACTGTCACAGCGCATAGGGGAGAGGCTGCAGTCACTGTCACACCGCATAGGGGAGAGGCTGCAGTCACTGTCACAGCACATAGGGCAGAGGCTGCAGTCACTGTCACAGTGCATAGGGGAGAGGCTGCAGTCACTGTCACAGCGCATAGGGCAGAGGATGCAGTCACTGTCACAGCGCATAGGGCAGAGGCTACAGTCACTGTCACAACGCATAGGGCGGAGGCTGCAGTTCATGTCACAGTGCATAGGGCAGAGGCTGCAGTCACTGTCACAGCGCATAAGGTAGAGGCTGCAGTCACTGTCACAGCACATAGCACGGAGGCTGCAGTCACTGTCACAGCGCATAGGGCAGAGGCTGCAGTCACTGTCACAGCGCATAGGGGAGAGGCTGCAGTCACTGTCACAGCACATAGCACGGAGGCTGCAGTCACTGTCACAGCGCATAGGGGAGAGGCTGCAGTCACTGTCACACCGCATAGGGGAGAGGCTGCAGTCACTGTCACAGCACATAGGTCAGAGGCTGCAGTCACTGTCACAGCGCATAGGGCAGAGGCTGCAGTCACTGTCACAGCACATAGGGGAGAGCCTGCAGTCAATGTCACAGCACATAGCACGGAGGCTGCAGTCACTGTCACAGCGCATAGGGGAGAGGCTGCAGTCACTGTCACACCGCATAGGGGAGAGGCTGCAGTCACTGTCACAGCACATAGGGCAGAGGCTGCAGTCACTGTCACAGTGCATAGGGGAGAGGCTGCAGTCACTGTCACAGCGCATAGGGCAGAGGATGCAGTCACTGTCACAGCGCATAGGGCAGAGGCTACAGTCACTGTCACAACGCATAGGGCGGAGGCTGCAGTTCATGTCACAGTGCATAGGGCAGAGGCTGCAGTCACTGTCACAGCGCATAAGGTAGAGGCTGCAGTCACTGTCACAGCACATAGCACGGAGGCTGCAGTCACTGTCACAGCGCATAGGGCAGAGGCTGCAGTCACTGTCACAGTGCATAGGGGAGAGGCTGCGGTCACTGTCACAGCACATAGCACGGAGGCTGCAGTCACTGTCACAGCGCATAGGGGAGAGGCTGCAGTCACTGTCACACCGCATAGGGGAGAGGCTGCAGTCACTGTCACAGCACATAGGTCAGAGGCTGCAGTCACTGTCACAGCGCATAGGGCAGAGGCTGCAGTCACTGTCACAGCACATAGGGGAGAGGCTGCAGTCAATGTCACAGCACATAGCACGGAGGCTACAGTCACTGTCACAGCGCATAGGGGAGAGGCTGCAGTCACTGTCACACCGCATAGGGGAGAGGCTGCAGTCACTGTCACAGCACATAGGGCAGAGGCTGCAGTCACTGTCACAGCGCACAGGGGAGAGGCTGCAGTCACTGTCACAGCGCTTAGGGCAGAGGATGCAGTCACTGTCACAGCGCATACGGCAGAGGCTACAGTCACTGTCACAACGCATAGGGCGGAGGCTGCAGTTAATGTCACAGCGCATAGGGCAGAGGCTGCAATCACTGTCACAGCGCAGAGGGCGGAGGCTGCAGTCACTGTCACAGTGCATAGGGCAGAGGCTGCAGTCACTGTCACAGCGCATAGGATAGAGGCTGCAGTCACTGTCACAGCGCATAAGGCAGAGGCTGCAGTCACTGTCACAGCACTTAGGGCAGAGGCTGCAGTCACTGTCACAGCGCATAGGGCAGAGGCTGCAGTCACTGTCACAGCGCATAGGGCAGAGGCTGCAGTCACTGTCACAGTGCATAGGACAGAGGCTGCAGTCACTGTCACAGTGCATAGGGCAGAGGCTGCAGTCACTGTCACATCGCATAGGGCAGAGGCTGCAGTCACTGTCACTGCGCATAGGGCAGAGGCTGCAGTCACTGTCACAGTGTATAGGGCAGAGGCTGAATTCACTGTCACAGCGCATAGGGCAGAGGCTGCAGTCACTGTCACAGCACATAGGGCAGAGGCTGCAGTCACTGTCACAGCGCAAAGGGGAGAGGCTGCAGTCACTGTCACAGCGCATAGGGCAGAGGATGCAGTCACTGTCACAGCGCATAGGGCAGAGGCTACAGTCACTGTCACAACGCATAGGGCGGAGGCTGCAGTTAATGTCACAGCGCATAGGGCAGAGGCTGCAGTCACTGTCACAGCGCATAAGGTAGAGGCTGCAGTCACTGTCACAGCACATAGCACGGAGGCTGCAGTCACTGTCACAGCGCATAGGGCAAAGGCTGCAGTCATTGTCACAGCGCATAGGGGAGAGGCTGCAGTCACTGTCACACCGCATAGGGGAGAGGCTGCAGTCACTGTCACAGCACATAGGTCAGAGGCTGCAGTCACTGTCACAGCGCATAGGGCAGAGGCTGCAGTCACTGTCACAGCACATAGGGGAGAGGCTGCAGTCAATGTCACAGCACATAGCACGGAGGCTGCAGTCACTGTCACAGCGCATAGGGGAGAGGCTGCCGTCACTATCACACCGCATAGGGGAGAGGCTGCAGTCACTGTCACAGCACATAGGGCAGAGGCTCTAGTCACTGTCACAGCGCATAGGGGAGAGGCTGCAGTCACTGTCACAGCGCATAGGGCAGATTATGCAGTCACTGTCACAGCGCATAGGGCAGAGGCTACAGTCACTGTCACAACGCATAGGGCGGAGGCTGCAGTTAATGTCACAGCGCATAGGGCAGAGGCTGCAATCACTGTCACAGCACAGAGGGCGGAGGCTGCAGTCACTGTCACAGTGCATAGGGCAGAGGCTGCAGTCACTGTCACAGCGCATAGGATAGAGGCTGCAGTCACTGTCACAGCGCATAGGGCAGAGGCTGCAGTCACTGTCACAGCACTTAGGGCAGAGGCTGCAGTCACTGTCACAGCGCATAGGGCAGAGGCTGCAGTCACTGTCACAGCGCATAGGGCAGAGGCTGCAGTCACTGTCACAGTGCATAGGGCAGAGGCTGCAGTCACTGTCACAGTGCATAGGGCAGAGGCTGCAGTCACTGTCACAGCACATAGGGCAGAGGCTGCAGTCACTGTCACAGCGCATAGGGCAGAGGCTGCAGTCACAGTCACAGTGCATAGGGCAGAGGCTGCATTCACTGTCACAGCGCATAGGGCAGAGGCTGCAGTCACTGTCACAGCACATAGGGCAGAGGCTGCAGTCACTGTCACAGCGCATAGCGGAGAGGCTGCAGTCACTGTCACAGCGCATAGGGCAGAGGATGCAGTCACTGTCACAGCGCATAGGGCAGAGGCTACAGTCACTGTCACAACGCATAGGGCGGAGGCTGCAGTTAATGTCACAGCGCATAGGGCAGAGGCTGCAGTCACTGTCACAGCGCATAGGGGAGAGGCTGCAGTCACTGTCACAGCACATAGCACGGAGGCTGCAGTCACTCTCACAGCGCATAGGGGAGAGGCTGCAGTCACTGTCACACCGCATAGGGGAGAGGCTGCAGTCACTGTCACAGCACATAGGTCAGAGGCTGCAGTCACTGTCACAGCGCATATTGCAGAGGCTGCAGTCACTGTCACAGCAGATAGGGGAGAGGCTGCAGTCAATGTCACAGCACATAGCACGGAGGCTGCAGTCACTGTCACAGCGCATAGGGTAGAGCCTGCAGTCACTGTCACACAGCATAGGGGAGAGGCTGCAGTCACTGTCACAGCACATAGGGCAGAGGCTGCAGTCACTGTCACAGCGCATAGGGGAGAGGCTGCAGTCACTGTCACAGCGCATAGGGCAGAGGATGCAGTCACTGTCACAGCGCATAGGGCAGAGGCTACAGTCACTGTCACAACGCATAGGGCGGAGGCTGCAGTTAATGTCACAGCGCATAGGGCAGAGGCTGCAATCACTGTCACAGCGCAGAGGGCGGAGGCTGCAGTCACTGTCACAATGCATAGGGCAGAGGCTGCAGTCACTGTCACAGCGCATAGGATAGAGGCTGCAGTCACTGTCACAGCGCATAGGGCAGAGGCTGCAGTCACTGTCACAGCACTTATTGCAGAGGCTGCAGTCACTGTCACAGCGCATAGGGCAGAGGCTGCAGTCACTGTCACAGCGCATAGGGCAGAGGCTGCAGTCACTGTCACAGTGCATAGGGCAGAGGCTGCAGTCACTGTCACAGTGCATAGGGCAGAGGCTGCAGTCACTGTCACAGCGCATAGGGCAGAGGCTGCAGTCACTGTCACAGCGCATAGGGCAGAGGCTGCAGTCACTGTCACAGTGCATAGGGCAGAGGCTGCATTCACTGTCACAGCGCATAGGGCAGAGGCTGCAGTCACTGTCACAGCGCATAGGGCAGAGGCTGCAGTCACTGTCACAGCACTTAGGGCAGAGGCTGCAGTCACTGTCACAGTGTATAGGGCAGAGGCTGCAGTCACTGTCACAGCGCATAGGGCAGAGGCTGCAGTCACTGTCACAGCGCATAGGGCAGAGGCTACAGTCACTGTCACAGCGTATAGGGCAGAGGCTGCAGTCACTGTCACAGCGCATAGGGCAGAGGCTGCAGTCACTGTCACAGCACTTAGGGCAGAGGCTGCAGTCACTGTCACAGCGCATAGGGCAGAGGCTGCAGTCACTGTCACAGCGCATAGGGCAGAGGCTACAGTCACTGTCACAGCGCATAGGGCAGAGGCTGCAGTCACTGTCACAGCGCATAGGGCAGAGCCTGCAGTCACTGTCACAGCGCATAGGGCAAAGGCTGCAATCACTTTCACAGTGCATAGGGAAGAGGCTGCAGTCACTGTCACAGCACATAGGGCAGAGGCTACAGTCACTGTCACAGCGCATAGGACAGAGGCTGCAGTCACTGTCACAGCGCATAGTGGAGAGGCTGCAGTCACTGTCACAGCGCATAGGGCAGAGGCTGCAGTCACTGTCACAGCGCATAGGGCAGAGGATGCATTCTAGAGATGAGCGTTGTTCGACTCGAACTGTTCGCCAATCTCAAATTCGAGCTGTTTTGGGCGGTGTTCGAGCCGTTCGGCGAACACGAACGATTTGAAAAAAATCCGACTGTTCGAGGTTATGTTCGATAACGGTTTGTGCACCAAAATCATAACTGGATTTTTTCTCAGTAATACTGATAATCAATGTTAGTACACAGTTTGAGTGTACAGCGGGGCGCAGGGAGGGGCAGGGGATGGATCTCTGCAGAAATAATGAAGATCTCCATTTTTTTTTCTCTTTCCCGCATTTACAGTGGGGAGGTGCAATCTGTCAGCCTATCAGCAGCGCACACACGGAGCGAAGTGCTTTTTTTCATACAAGCAAGGGCATGTGTCATTGGCAGTGTATGTCACATGTCCTTGCTCTATAAGACCCAGCCATTTTCCCCATCGCCACCATTTTCTTACTGCTGCAGCTGCATGTTAGACGGCACCGCTGTTGCTGTGTGCGCTATACCTTGTTAATTTCAAGCCAATTTTCGCACAAATCTACAGATAGCTTGGGAGTAGGGAATAGTTGTGATTGCAGTCCTTTTAAGGACTAGGTTACAGCATTTCCTACGACTTTTATCAGGCAGGTCTGTGCTCTTAAATAGATAGGTTGGGCGTAAAGACTAATTGTAATTGCAGTCCTTTTCAGGACTAAGTTACATCAGTTCCTTTCAGTTTTTGCCAGGCAGGTCTGTGCCAGTGCTGTGCAAGTATTTTTCACAGCATTTGGCTAAATCTAGCAAAGCAAATCCTTTTTGGCCTCTTGCAGAGTGTGTTAGTCAGTGGAGTAGCCTATCTGTGTTGCAAGCTACACCACCTGTGTATAGAATACCAATTTTTTTACTGCACCTAGTGAAGTAAAATCTTTTGGGCATAGCATCATTCTATTAGTCCATCTATACTGACCTCCATCAGGTCGCAAATTAAAAATAATTTTTTTATGCATCTAGCTCTGAAAAAATATTTGGCCTTCTAGCAGTGTGTGGGACTTGTTCTATTAGTCCATCTATACTGACCTCCATCAGGTTGTAAATTAAATATAATTTTTTTCTGCATCTAGCTCTGAAAAAATATTTGGGCTTCTAGCAGTGTGTGGGACTTGGTCTATTAGTCCATCTATACTGACCTCCATCAGGTTGCAAATTAAAAATATTTTTTTTCTGCATCTAGCTCTGAAAAAAATATTTTGCCTTCTAGCAGTGTGTGGGACTTGGTCTATTAGTCCATCTATACTGACCTCCGTCAGGTTGTAAATTAAATATAATTTTTTTCTGCATCTAGCTCTGAAAAAATATTTGGGCTTCTAGCAGTGTGTGGGACTTGGTCTATTAGTCCATCTATACTGACCTCCATCAGGTTGCAAATTAAATATAATTTTTTTCTGCATCTAGCTCTGAAAAAATATTTGGGCTTCTAGTAGTGTGTGGGACTTGGTCTATTAGTCCATCTATACTGACCTCCATCAGGTTGCAAATTAAATATAATTTTTATCTGCATCTAGCTCTGAAAAAATATTTGGGCTTCTAGCAGTGTGTGGGACTTGTTCTATTAGTCCATCTATACTGACCTCCATCAGGTTGCAAATTGAATATAATTTTTTTCTGCATCTAACCCAGCCAATAGTTTTAGCCTAATACCACAGTTTGGCCACTCAGCTCTGCTCGGTTCCCATCCATTGTTTTTGTGCAAACAACTCCAGAGTTGTAAATTAGTTAACCACCAAAATGAGTGGAAAAAGGCCTGCTGCTGGTGGAAAGGGGAATAGGCATGTTGGGAAGGGGAAAAAAGGTTGTGTCCGTGGGGTAGGTGTTAAAGCAACAGTAACATCTGCAGAAGAAAGACCATCTTCCAGCCAAACTAAAATGTGTACTTCTTTTAGCGGACAATGTGATAAGATCCCTTTCTTACGGCCACGCCAATCGCTACAAATTCCAGATGAGGCACAAAAACAGCAGGTGCTTCAACGGATATCAAGTGCTCCTTTAAGTGGGCTCTCCTCCACATCAACTTCAACATCACAAATACTCCAGTCCTCAAAGGTGTCACCCCAATCGCACTTGCTTCCTCACAGCTCCCAAATCTCCAGCTGCCCGTCTGAGTATGAGGTAGAACAGATGGTTGAGTCTGCAGAGCTGTTTACTCATACTATAGCCTGGGAATCAGAGGTCGACTCCAGCGCTTCTGTGAATCCAGATGAGGAAATGATCTGCACTGATGCCCAGAATCTTTCTGAGTCGGATCCAGGACCAGACGCAGAAGGTTCTGACCATAATGTAGACCCTCATTCCCAAACTGTAACTCCTGTTGGTGGAGACAATGAGGAAGACGATGATGAGACTCAAATACCTGATTGGAGTGACAACTTTAGTTTTTTGTCAGGGCAGGAACAGGTTGGCTCTGAGGACGACGGGTGTGATAACGCACAGGGTGATGATGATGAGGTTGGAGATCCCACTTACTGTCAACCCACAGTCAGCCAAGAGATGAGGTCAGCAGAGGAGGTGGAGGAGAATGCTAGTGACGACGAGGTCAGGTTGCGCCTTCCTGGACAGAGACGTAGTACTGGAAGCACGTCAACAACTGCATCCTCAAACACAACTCTGCCTCTCACCACAAGTCGTAGTGGCTCTTCAGGTCGCATGGGTGCTAAGCCTTGCATAGCCTGGGCATTTTTTCAGATCGATAAAGATGACCCAACTCGTCTTATCTGTAACATTTGTCAGCAAAAGCTAAGTAGAGGCCAAAAAATACATAGTTTGAGTACTTCATGCATGAACCGGCACATGGACATGAAGCATAAGTTGCAGTGGGAAGCTCACTGTGCTACAATGCGGCCTAGCTGGCCGGGCCAACCACTGTCTGCCATATCTTGTGCATCCGCGGCCTCTTCATCCTCTGTGACTGGGGGGACAGCAGTCACACCTGTTTTGGGACGCAGACCTGCCACCTCTTTACCCGCAACAGCCAGCGTGATTGGCAGGTCATCATTTTCTTTGGAGGTGGTAACACCAGCTGGTGTTGAGCGCTGTCCGACATCAATAGCACCACCTTTGGATCAAGGCAACCTAACATGTCCGTCTGCATCTTCCTCACAGACCGGCAGTTTGCCGGGGACACCCTTATCAACCCCGTCTAAGCACAATAGCCAGCCCTCGGTCCCTCAGATCTGGACAATTAAAAGACCATTTCCTCCTAGCCATGAGAAAGCTAAGAGGTTGAATTTCACCATCTGAAAGCTCTTGGCTACAGAAATGCTGCCTTTCCGCCTGGTGGACACAGAGGATTTTCGAGACCTTATGTCCGTCGCAGTGCCCCAGTACCAGATGCCCAGTCGGCACTACTTCTCAAAGAAAGGTGTGCCTGCGCTCCACCAGCATGTCGCACACAACATCACCGCTTCTTTGAGAAACTCTGTGTGTGACAGGGTGCATTTCACCACAGACACTTGGACGAGTAGGCAAGGACAGGGGCGTTACATGTCGCTGACTGGGCACTGGGTAACTATTGTGACAGCAGGACAAGGGGCTGCTGTCCAAGTCTTGCCGTCCCCACGAGTTGTGCGTCAATCCTCTTTATCTCAAAGTTCCTCCACTGCTTCTGCCTCCTCAACCTCCTCTCGGTCCTCCACCTGCACCCAAAGCCTGTCTTGTCATGCCACAAGCTTTCTAACTGCGCAGAAGGGATCCTGCACACCTCCTTACTATACTGGCCGTAGGGCTCAACGTCATCAGGTGGTTTTTACTTTGAAATGTCTGGGAAATGTGAGTCATACAGCTGAGGAGTTGTGGTCAGCTCTGGAGAACCAATTTCATGAATGGTTGTCTCCACTGGACCTGAAACCAGGGAAGGCCGTGTGCGACAATGCTGCAAACCTGAGTGCGGCCCTTCGCCGGGGCAATGTCACACACGTGCCTTGTATGGCTCACGTGTTGAACCTGGTTGTCCAGCAATTTTTAGCCCACTATCCCGGACTAGATGGCCTTCTGCAGAGGGCATGGTCGCTGTGTGCTCACTTCCGCCGATCGCATCCCGCAGCTCAGCGACTTACATCTCTACAGAAGTCGTTGGGCCTGCCACTTCACCGGCTAAAATGCGATGTGCCTACCCGGTGGAATTCAACTCTGCACATGTTGCAGCGACTTTGGCAGCACCGACAAGCCCTGGTGCAATACGTTCTGATGTATAGCCTGGGCCAACGAGATCCAGAGGTGGGGCAAATCACGCTGGAGGAGTGGTCTCAGATCAGGGACCTATGCACCCTTCTGCACAGTTTTGAAATGGCGACGAAGATGTTTAGTGCTGACGATGCCATTATCAGCATGACTATTCCGGTGATTTACATGCTGGAGCACATGTTAAACAGAATTCGGAGTCAGGTGGTGGCACAAGAGGAGGTGGAGGAAGTAGAGGAGGAGGAGTTGTATGCGGAAGGGCTAACATCTGCAAGGTCCAGACGGTCAGCAGCACCAAGGCGGCAGGCATGTGAGGGTGGGGGAGATGGTTTTACCAGGGCGCATGGTAGCAGCCAAACTAGTGAGGAAGGTGCAGGAGCCCAGGAAGAAGTGGAGGACGAACTGATGGAAGACTCATCAGATGAGGGAGACCTTGATCACATTTCTGTTGTGCGAGGTTGGGGGGAGAGGACAGAGGAAGGAAGCATGATTGTTACCTCGCCACCAACACAACAGGGACTTGGTGCTCCTGGATGCGCAACACACATGAGTGCCTTCTTGCTGCACTACCTGCAACATGACCCTCGAATTGTGAGAATTAGAAATAATCCTGACTACTGGGTTGCCACACTGTTAGATCCCCGGTACAAAAGTAAATTTGCAGAAATTATTCCTGCCATAGAAAGGGATGCACGCATGCAGGAGTATCAGCAGAGACTGTTGCAGAATCTTACATGTGCTTTTCCACAAAATACCAGTGGTGCACGTAGTGAATCTCACAGTTCCAACTTGCCAACCGTGGGACCGTCAAGTGTTCAGCACTCAAACCGTAACAGAACCACAGTATCTGCTGGTAACATCAATTTTGCGGAATCATTTCACCACTTTTTTAGCCCATCCTTTGCAAGGCCACAGGAGACAAGAAGTCTGACACATAGTCAACGCCTAGAGACGATGGTACAGGGGTATCTCCAAGTAAACATTGAAGCCACGACTGTGTCACTGGACCCTTGCTCTTTTTCGGCTTCCAATCTGGATAAATGGCCGGAGCTAGCCACTTACGCCTTGGAGATCTTGTCATGTCCCGCAGCCAGCGTTCTGTCTGAACGTGTGTTCAGCGCTGCTGGTGGTGTGCTGACAGATAAGCGCACGCGGCTCTCCACTGATAATGTAGACAGACTCACGTTCATAAAGATGAACAAATCATGGATCCGAAACGACTTTTCTACCCCTGTGTCATCCTGGGGAGAGTAAAAGCTTGATGATTGGTTAAAATCACCCTACCAACCGTTTTAAGCTTTCAAATTACTAATCATGTTTATCTGTATCTTGACTGGAAAATAATTTGGGCTTTGTAGCAGTGTGCAGTACTGATGCTATTAGGCCATCTATACTAAGCTCCACCAGATTTAAAATTACTAATCATGTTTATCTGTATCTTGGCTGGAAAATAGTTTGGGCTTTGTAGCAGTGTGCAGCACTGATTCTATTAGGCCATCTATACTAAGCTACACCAGATTTAAAATTAATAATAATTTTTAGCTGCATCTAGCCCGGAAAATAATTTTGGGGCTCCGAGATGCGCAAGACACATAAGTGCCTTCTTGCTGCACTACCTGCAACATGACCCTCAGATTGTCAGAATTCGAAGTAATCCTGACTACTGGGTTGCCACACTCTTAGATCCCCCACACTCTTCGATCAACCTTTTCATTTTAATAAAGACCAAAAAAATGGTCATTTTTGAAATTATAAGCATTAGCAGGTTATTAGAAACTGAAATCAAACAGTTTTCAACTCAAAACTTTATTCTAGGTGATGTTACATTTGCACATAGGACCCCTTGTTCGAAAGGAGCTTCTGAACTCTCTCGTCCATTGAATTTGTCAGGTTTTGGATGGTTTCTGCTTCAATTGTTTTGCATGAGGACAGAATACCCTCCCAGAGCTGTTGCTTAGATGTGAACTGCCTCCCGCCATCATAGACACTCCTTTTGATGATGCTCCAGAGGTTCTGAATGGGGTAGAGGTCAGGGGAGCATGGGGGTCACACCATAAGTTTGTCCCCTTTTATGCCCATATCAGCCAGAGATGCAGATGTGTTATGTGCAGCATGAGACGGTGCATTATCATGCATAAAAATGATCTTGCTGTGGAATACACGGTTCTTCTTCTTGAACCATGGCAGGAAGTGCTGTTTGAGAAACTCCACATACATTATGGAGTTCATCTTTACCCCTACAGGGATCCTAAAGGGGCCGACAATCTCTCTCCCCATGATTCCAGCCCAAAACATTACTCCACCTCCTCCTTGTTGGCGCTGTAGCCGTGTTTGCGTGGGGTGTCCATCAACCAGCCATCCTCCACTCCATCCATCTGGACCATCGAGCGTTGCACGGCACTCATCCGTGAACAAAACAGTTTTGAAATCAGTCTTCATGTAATGTTTGGCCCACTGGAGCCGTTTCTGCTTGTGTGAAGTCGATAGAGGAGGTCGACAGGATGGCGTACACACAGCTGCAAACCTCTGAAGGACCCTGCATCTTGTTGTTCGGGGGACGTTGGAGGCACCAGCAGCTTCAAAAACTTGTCTGCTGCTATGACAAGGCTTTTTTGCCGCTGCTCTTTTAACCTGACGTAATTGCCTGTAGGAAAGAGTCCTCAATTTGCCCTTATCAGCACGCACACGTGTGTACTGTGAATCAGCTACATACTTCTTGATTGCCAAGACACTTCATCCTGATCATCGCACAATGTTGATTGTAGTCATGCCTTGACCTAAACACTCCACAATTTGTTGCTTCTCAGCAGCCGACACATCCTTTTTCTTTCCCATTTTGGCAGAAAATGTAGGCTGCTTAATAATGTGAGACAGCCTTCTTAAGTAGTCTTGCCTTTCATTGGACACACCTGCCAAACTAATTAGCACAGGTGTCTGCAATTGCTTACAGTGATATAAAGAGCGCTGACACACATCACCATCAATGAGTTTAACTGACAAACAAATTCTTCCCTTATCACTCCTAAACACTTTTTGCATAATAATTTTGAACACAGTGTACATGTGCTTTTCCACAAAACACCAGTGGTTCACGTAGTGAATCTTACAGTTCTAACTTGCCAACCGTGGTCTGTATGGAGTTGTTCAATAAAGGGCCCAAAATTAAGATAACATAGACGGGAGAGGTCTCTATGAATAGGAATTCCTAAGTATTTGATACCCTGTGAGGGCCAGGCAAAAGGAAAGTTGGAATGGATGGAATCCTGTATGGATTTGGGGAGGGAGACATTGAGGGCCTCAGACTTCGCTGCATTGATTTTAAAATTTGACCATGTAACAAAGTGATCTATTTCAGCCATAACAGCAGGGATGGATATATGTGATTGAGTGATATATACTAGGACATCATCAGCAAATAGAGAGCACTTGTACTCGGTGCCTCCCACCTCAATCCACCTAATATTGGGGTTATGGCGAATTGATGAGAGCAGGTGCTCCGTCACTAGGATGTATAAGAGAGGGGACAGAGGACATCCCTGCCTTGTCCCATTGGTGATTATGAAAGGTGATGAAAATGTTCTGACGTGCCCCCTGGGCCTTGGGACACCCGGAGCCGGACCCTTTTTGGTGGATGCTGGTGGTTGTAGTCTCCGTGGTGGCGACCCGGTTCCGTGGCTCAGGGCGGTCAAACCAGTGGCGGAACTATTTATGTGGTTTTGATGTTTAAATGTCCGACTACGCCACCCGTGGATTGCGGTCAGAATGAACCGCCGCTGCAGGGCAGACCGCTGAGGCTGGTGTTGTGGGTACAGCAGAGCGTAGTATAACTCCCCACGGGAGGAGTATAGCCTCAGGGCAGTGTATGCGGAGGATGGGGATGATGGTGCAGGGCAGCAGCAGTAACGACACGGAGTCAGTGATGCAGTCCAGGGCCTTTACTCACAGTTCTTATTATCCAGACCACTTCTGCAGGTATCGGCTGCCCACGTCGTACTGTGCTCACCAGGTGAGGGGCTCAGACAACTCCCAGATAACTTTGGAGCACTTCACAGGACCCCCTTTGTGTGTCCTTTGTCTGGCCTTTCTTACCAACCCTTCTGTCCGGCTGCCTCGGGCCTCCTCTTGGTAAACTTGGCGCCAGTTTCCCTGACCCTATGTGGTGCCTTCCTAGCGGGTGTAGCGAGGGGCTGCGCCACATAAAATGTCACAGCCTCCGGTTTCTAGCTGAGGGTCGTTTCCCGCCTCCACTAGTTTCGGGGACCGGTCTCCCCCTTTGGCCTGACCCCTCCACGCAGGTGGATTCGGGCGTGCGGTGGCGACTCGACCGTCCGGACCCCTGGGATCCCTTCGTTCCTTGTTCCTGGAGCCGTCTCCGCTCCTCTTCCTTCCTTCTTCCTCTTCCAGGCCTGGGCCTTTGTTACTAGACCCGCCTCCGGAGCAGAGCTCATGCAGAGCCCCTGCTCCCTGTCACTTCTGCTCAGACTTCTCTGCACTGAACTAAGATGGTGCCCACCTTTTATACTCCCTTCTCAATGCACCCAGGAACTGCTTCCTCCCTGCTCCTGCACTACAGGGTTCCCCTTCCTCAGTGTTCCCTCCCCCCACTCCAGCCAGGGACAGGGACCGTCGTGCCCATCTCAGGGGCATATTGGTCGCCCTGCCCCACGGCAATTTGGTGTAATGCATGCAGGTGTCGGGTCCAGATCCACACTCCATCCTTACCTGAGAGTGAGATATCACACCTCTGGGTGAGGTGCAATACCTCTGTAGCAACCGAGCCCTCAGGGTGCTACAGTTCCATTTATCTTCAGCCTAGGTGACGTATTGCGATACAGGGCCGTGATTTTGGCTATAAAAGGGTCCCCTAGACCCCTACCCCAAGCTTTTTAAGAGAATAATATATGGCGTGCCAGGAGACTCTATGGAATGCTTTCTCAGCATCCAACGAGAGTATCTAATTACAAATTTTTAACTGCATCTAGCCCAGGAAATACTTTGTGCCTAGTAGCAGTGTCTGCTAGTCAGCGGATTATCCCAGCTGTTAAGCAAGCTACACCACCTGTAGTTTGGACACTTAATTTTTTCAAAGGAAATGCTTCGGGACCATGGGATACTCAGTGAAGAGCATCAGGAGGCACCCCAAGGCATAGGGGCTGGGACTGGCGGTAGGATGCCTTGCGGTGGACAGCCGAGCTCGATCCTTATAAAAGCTTTTTAACTGCAGCAGCTTTAGTGGACGCTACTGGAGCTGGAATTACGCGGCTGCTGGCATGAGACTTGCCCTCCAATAGATCCTTGTAAATGGATTTAAAGTGTATTCATTCAAATTAGAGAGACAATTTAAATTAAAAAGCTTAGAGCTGCCTCCACCACAGGGGGGCTCGCTCGACCCACCAGCGGACAGGCACCAGTATTGGGAGAGGGGGGCTGGCCGTCAGGGTCCACCGCGGCTCTGGCACAAAACAGGCGACACGGAGGTGGCACGGGCAGGAACGGACTGGCCGTGTCGGCTTCTCACTTTTTGGATTTTAGAAGGGCATGACATGCCTATATCTGTGTCTCCCCCTCCTTTTACTCCTCCACCTCTTTTCTTTTCGCATGACTATATGTACTTGTCAATTTTCCATGTGTTAGTTATGTCTTCTGAGCAGATTGTCAGCTTTTGGACACCTTTGAAGGTGTTTCCTATGTGTTTCTATGTGTTTTTGTTTGCCTGCCATTGGTTTTAACGGTGTTCGAAGGTGTTCGACGAACAGTTCGGTGAACAAACGGGTGTTCGACGAACCGAACCGAACTCGAACACTACGGGGGTGGCTCAACACTACTGCAGTCACTGACACACCGCATAGGGGAGAGGCTGCAGTCACTGTCATAGCGCATAGGGCAGAGGATGCAGTCACTGTCACAGCGCATAGGGCAGAGGCTACAGTCACTGTCACAGCGCATAGGGCGGAGGCTGCAGTTAATGTCACAGCGCATAGGGGGGAGGCTGCAGTCACTGTCACAGCACATAGGGCAGAGGCTGCAGTCACTGTCACAGCGCATAGGGGAGAGGCTGCAGTCACTGTCACAGCGCATAGGGCAGAGGCTGCAGTCACTGTCACAGCGCATAGGGTGGAGGCTGCAGTCACTGTCACAGCGCATAGGGCAGAGGCTGCAGTCAATGTCACAGCGCATAGGGCAGAGGCTGCAGTCACTGTCACAGCGCATAGGGCGGAGGCTGCAGTCACTGTCACAGCGCATAGGGGAGAGGCTGCAGTCACTGTCACAGCGCATAGGGCAGAGGCTGCAGTCACTGTCACAGCACATAGGGCAGAGGCTGCAGTCACTGTCACAACGCATAGGGCAGAGCCTGCAGTCACTGTCACAACGCATAGGGCAGAGCCTGCAGTCACTGTCACAGCGCATAGGGCAAAGGCTGCAATCACTGTCACAGCGCATAGGGCAGAGTCTGCAGTCACTGCCACAGCGCATAGGGCAAAGGCTGCAGTCACTGTCACAGCACATAGGGCAGTGGCTGCAGTCACTGTCACAACGCAGAGGGCAGAGGCTGCAGTCACTGTCACAGCGCATAGGGCAGAGGCTGCAGTCACTGTCACAGCGCATTGGGCAGAGTCTGCAGTCACTGCCACAGTGCATAGGGCAAAAGCTGCAGTCACTGTCACAGCACATAGGGCAGTGGCTGCAGTCACTGTCACAACGCAGAGGGCAGAGGCTGCAATCACTGTCACAGCGCATAGGGCAGAGGCTGCAATCACTGTCACAGCGCAGAGGGCAGAGGCTGCAGTCACTGTTACAGCGCATAGGGCAGAGGCTGCAGCCACTGTCACAGCGCATAGGGCGGAGGCTGCAGTTAATGTCACAGCGCATAGGGCGGAGGCTGCAGTCACTCTCACAGCGCATAGGGCGGAGGCTGCAGTTAATGTCACAGCGCATAGGGCGGAGGCTGCAGTCACTGACACAGCGCATAGGGCAGAGGCTGCAGTCACTGTCACAGCGCATAGGGCGGAGGCTGCAGTCACTGTCACAGCGCATAGGGGAGAGGCTGCAGTCACTGTCACAGCACATAGGGCCGAAGCTGCAGTCACTGTCACAGCACTTAGGGCAGAGGCTGCAGTCACTGTCACAGCGCATAGGACGGAGGCTGCAGTCACTGTCACAGCACATAGGGCAGAGGCTGCAGTCACTGTCACAGCGCATAGGGCAGAGGCTACAGTCACTGTCCCAGCGCATAGGGCAGAGCCTGCAGTCACTGTCACAGCGCATAGGGCAAAGGCTGCAATCACTTTCACAGTGCATAGGGAAGAGGCTGCAGTCACTGTCACAGCGCATAGGGCAGAGGCTGCAGTCACTGTCACAGCGCATAGGGCAGAGGCTGCAGTCACTGTCACAGCGCATAGGGCAGAGGCTACAGTCACTGTTACAGCGCATAGGGCAGAGCCTGCAGTCACTGTCACAGCGCATACGGCAAAGGCTGCAATCACTTTCACAGTGCATAGGGAAGAGGCTGCAGTCACTGTCACAGCGCATAGGGCAGAGTCTGCAGTCACTGTCACAGCGCATAGGGCAGAGGCTGCAGTCACTTTCACAGCGCAGAGGGCAGAGGCTGCAATCACTGTCACAGCGCATTGGGCAGAGGCTGCAATCACTGTCACAGCGCAGAAGGCAGAGGCTGCAGTCACTGTCACAGCACATAGGGCAGTGGCTGCAGTCACTGTCACAACGCAGAGGGCAGAGGCTGCAATCAATGTCACAGCGCATAGGGCAAAGGCTGCAGTCACTGTCACAGACATAGGGCAGTGGCTGCAGTCACTGTCACAACGCAGAGGGCAGAGGCTGCAATCACTGTCACAGCGCAGAGGGCAGAGGCTGCAGTCACTGTCACAGCGCATAGGGCAGAGGCTGCAGTCACTGTCACAGCGCATAGGGCACAGGCTGCAGTCACTGTCACAGCACATAGGGCAGAGGCTGCAGTCACTGTCACAGCGCATAGGGAAGAGGCTGCATTCTCTGTCACAGCGCATAGGGCAGAGGCTGCAGTCACTGTCACAGCGCATAGGGAAGAGGCTGCAGTCACTGTCACAGCGCTTAGGGCGGAGGCTGCAGTCACTGTCACAGCGCATAGGGCAGAGGCTGCAGTCACTGTCACAGCGCATATGGCGGAGGCTGCAGTCACTGTCACAGCGCATAGGGCAGAGGCTGCAATCACTGTCACAGTGCATAGAGCAGAGGATGCAGTCACTGTCACAGCACATAGGGCAGAGGCTGCAGTCACTGTCACAGCACATAGGGCAGTGGCTGCAGTCACTCTCACAACGCAGAGGGCAGAGGCTGCAATCAATGTCACAGCGCATAGGGCAAAGGCTGCAGTCACTGTCACAGACATAGGGCAGTGGCTGCAGTCACTGTCACAACGCAGAGGGCAGAGGCTGCAATCACTGTCACAGCGCAGAGGTCAGAGGCTGCAGTCACTGTCACAGCGCATAGGGCAGAGGCTGCAGTCACTGTCACAGCGCATAGGGCACAGGCTGCAGTCACTGTCACAGCACATAGGGCAGAGGCTGCAGTCACTGTCACAGCGCATAGGGAAGAGGCTGCATTCACTGTCACAGCGCATAGGGCAGAGGCTGCAGTCACTGTCACAGCGCATAGGGCAGAGGCTGCAGTCACTGTCACAGCGCATAGGGCGGAGGCTGCAGTCACTGTCACAGCGCATAGGGCAGAGGCTGCAGTCACTGTCACAGCGCATATGGCGGAGGCTGCAGTCACTGTCACAGCGCATAGGGCAGAGGCTGCAATCACTGTCACAGTGCATAGGGCAGAGGCTGCAGTCACTGTCACAGCACATAGGGCAGAGGCTGCAGTCACTGTCACAGCGCATAGGGCAGAGGCTGCAGTCACTGTCACAGCGCATAGGGGAGAGGCTGCAGTCACTGTCACAGAGCATAGGGCGGAGTTTGCAGTCACTGTCACAGCGCATAGGGCGGAGGCTGCAGTTAATGTCACAGCGCATAGGGCAGAGGCTGCAGTCACTGTCACAGCGCATAGGGCAGAGGCTGCAGTCACTGTCACAGTGCATAGGGCAGAGGCTGCAGTCACTGTCACAGCGCGTAGGGCAGAGGCTGCAGTCACTGTCACAGTGCATAGGGCAGAGGCTGCAGTCACTGTCACAGCGCATATGGCGGAGGCTGCAGTCACTGTCACAGCGCATAGGGCAGAGGCTGCAATCACTGTCACAGCGCATAGGGCAGAGGCTGCAGTCACTGTCACAGCACATAGGGCAGAGGCTGCAGTCACTGTCACAGCGCATAGGGCAGAGGCTGCAGTCACTGTCACAGTGCATAGGGCAAAGGCTGCAGTCACTGTCACAGCGCATAGGGCAGAAGCTGCAGTCACTGTCACAGCGCATAGAGCAGAGGCTGCAGTCACTGTCACAGCGCATAGGGCAGAGGCTGCAGTCACTGTCACAGCGCATAGGGCACAGGCTGCAGTCACTGTCACAGCGCATAGGGCAGAGCCTGCAGTCACTGTCACAGCGCATAGGGCAGAGGCTGCAGTCACTGTCACAGCGCATAGGGGAGAGGCTGCAGCGTCTGTCACAGTGCATAGGGCGGAGGCTGCAGTCACTGTCACAACTCATAGGGCAGAGGCTGCAGTCACTGTCACAGTGCATAGGGCAGAGGCTGCAGTCACTGTCACAGCGCATAGGGGAGAGGCTGCAGTGACTGTCACAGCGCATAGGGCGGAGGCTGCAGTCACTGTCACAGCGCATAGAAAAGATGCTGAAGTCACTGTCACAGCGCATAGGGCAGAGGCTGCAGTCACTGTCACAGCGCATAGGGCAGAGGCTGCAGTCACTGTCACAGCGCATAGAGCAGAGGCTGCAGTCACTGTCACAGCGCATAGGGCAGAGGCTGCAGTCACTGTCACAGTGCATAGGGCAGAGCCTGCAGTCACTGTCACAGCGCATAGGGCAAAGGCTGCAATCACTTTCACAGTGCATAGGGAAGAGGCTGCAGTCACTGTCACAGCGCATAGGGCAGAGTCTGCAGTCACTGTCACAGCGCATAGGGCAAAGGCTGCAGTCACTGTCACAGCACATAGGGCAGTGGTTGCAGTTACTGTCACAACGCAGAGGGCAGAGGCTGCAATCACTGTCACAGCGCATAGGGCAGAGGCTGCAATCACTGTCACAGCGCAGAGGGCAGAGGCTGCAGTCACTGTCACAGCTCATAGGGCAGAGGCTGCAATCACTGTCACATCTCATAGAGCAGAGGCTGCAGTCACTGTCACAGCGCATAGGGCAGAGGCTGCAGTCACTGTCACAGCACATAGGGCAGAGGCTGCAGTCACTGTCACAGCGCATAGAGCAGAGGCTGCAGTCACTGTCACAGCGCATAGGGCAGAGGCTGCAGTCACTGTCACAGCGCATAGGGCAGAGGCTGCAGTCACTGTCACAGCGCATAGGGCAGAGGCTGCAGTCACTGTCACAGCGCATATGGCGGAGGCTGCAGTCACTGTCACAGCGCATAGGGCAGAGGCTGCAATCACTGTCACAGTGCATAGGGCAGAGGCTGCAGTCACTGTTACAGCACATAGGGCAGAGGCTGCAGTCACTGTCACAGCGCATAGGGCAGAGGCTGCAGTCACTGTCAAAGCGCATAGGGGAGAGGCTGCAGTCACTGTCACAGCGCATAGGGCGGAATCTGCAGTCACTGTCACAGCGCATAGGGCGGAGGCTGCAGTTAATGTCACAGCGCGTAGGGCAGAGGCTGCAGTCACTGTCACAGCGCATTGGGCAGAGGCTGCAGTCACTGTCACAGCGCATAGGGCAATGGCTGCAGTCACTGTCACAGTGCATAGGGCAGAGGCTGCAGTCACTGTCACAGCGCATAGGGCAGAGGTTGCAGTCACTGTCAAAGTGCATAGGGCAGAGGCTGCAGTCACTGTCACAGCGCATATGGTGGAGGCTGCAGTCACTGTCACAGCGCATAGGGCAGAGGCTGCAATCACTGTCACAGCGCATAGGGCAGAGGCTGCAGTCACTGTCACAGCACATAGGGCAGAGGCTGCAGTCACTGTCACAGCACATAGGGCAGAGGCTGCAGTCACTGTCACAGCACATAGGGCAGAGGCTGCAGTCACTGTCACAGCACATAGGGCAGAGGCTGCAGTCACTGTCACAGCGCATAGGGCAGAGGCTGCAGTCACTGTCACAGCGCATAGGGCAGAGGCTGCAGTCACTGTCACAGCGCATAGGGCAGAGGCTGCAGTCACTGTCACAGCGCATAGAGCAGAGGCTGCAGTCACTGTCACAGCACATAGGGCAGAGTCTGCAGTCACTGTCACAGCGCATAGGGCAGAGGCTGCAGTCACTGTCACAGCGCATAGGGCAGAGGCTACAGTCACTGTCACAGCGCATAGGGCAGAGCCTGCAGTCACTGTCACAGCGCATAGGGCAAAGGCTGCAATCACTTTCACAGTGCATAGGGAAGAGGCTGCAGTCACTGTCACAGCGCATAGGGCAGAGTCTGCAGTCACTGTCACAGCGCATAGGGCAGAGGCTGCAGTCACTTTCACAGCGCAGAGGGCAGAGGCTGCAATCACTGTCACAGCGCATTGGGCAGAGGCTGCAATCACTGTCACAGCGCAGAGGGCAGAGGCTGCAGTCACTGTCACAGCACATAGGGCAGTGGCTGCAGTCACTGTCACAACGCAGAGGGCAGAGGCTGCAATCAATGTCACAGCGCATAGGGCAAAGGCTGCAGTCACTGTCACAGACATAGGGCAGTGGCTGCAGTCACTGTCACAACGCAGAGGGCAGAGGCTGCAATCACTGTCACAGCGCAGAGGTCAGAGGCTGCAGTCACTGTCACAGCGCATAGGGCAGAGGCTGCAGTCACTGTCACAGCGCATAGGGCACAGGCTGCAGTCACTGTCACAGCACATAGGGCAGAGGCTGCAGTCACTGTCACAGCGCATAGGGAAGAGGCTGCATTCACTGTCACAGCGCATAGGGCAGAGGCTGCAGTCACTGTCACAGCGCATAGGGCAGAGGCTGCAGTCACTGTCACAGCGCATAGGGCGGAGGCTGCAGTCACTGTCACAGCGCATAGGGCAGAGGCTGCAGTCACTGTCACAGCGCATATGGCGGAGGCTGCAGTCACTGTCACAGCGCATAGGGCAGAGGCTGCAATCACTGTCACAGTGCATAGGGCAGAGGCTGCAGTCACTGTCACAGCACATAGGGCAGAGGCTGCAGTCACTGTCACAGCGCATAGGGCAGAGGCTGCAGTCACTGTCACAGCGCATAGGGCAGAGGCTGCAGTCACTGTCACAGTGCATAGGGGAGAGGCTGCAGTCACTGTCACAGCGCATAGGGCGGAGTTTGCAGTCACTGTCACAGCGCATAGGGCGGAGGCTGCAGTTAATGTCACAGCGCATAGGGCAGAGGCTGCAGTCACTGTCACAGTGCATAGGGCAGAGGCTGCAGTCACTGTCACAGCGCGTAGGGCAGAGGCTGCAGTCACTGTCACAGTGCATAGGGCAGAGGCTGCAGTCACTGTCACAGCGCATATGGCGGAGGCTGCAGTCACTGTCACAGCGCATAGGGCAGAGGCTGCAATCACTGTCACAGCGCATAGGGCAGAGGCTGCAGTCACTGTCACAGCGCATAGGGCAGAGGCTGCAGTCACTGTCACAGCACATAGGGCAGAGGCTGCAGTCACTGTCACAGTGCATAGGGCAAAGGCTGCAGTCACTGTCACAGCGCATAGGGCAGAA
Organism: Phyllobates terribilis; assembly: GCF_046119375.1. Classification (NCBI taxonomy): domain Eukaryota; kingdom Metazoa; phylum Chordata; class Amphibia; order Anura; family Dendrobatidae; genus Phyllobates; species Phyllobates terribilis. The sequence continues at coordinate 404,811,678 of NW_027362769.1, read as the reverse complement.
GCTGCAGTCACTGTCACAGCGCATAGAGCAGAGGCTGCAGTCACTGTCACAGCGCATAGGGCAGAGGCTGCAGTCACTGTCACAGCGCATAGGGCACAGGCTGCAGTCACTGTCACAGCGCATAGGGCAGAGCCTGCAGTCACTGTCAGAGCGCATAGGGCACAGGCTGCAGTCACTGTCACAGCGCATAGGGCGGAGGCTGCAGTCACTGTCACAACTCATAGGGCAGAGGCTGCAGTCACTGTCACAGTGCATAGGGCAGAGGCTGCAGTCACTGTCACAGCGCATAGGGGAGAGGCTGCAGTGACTGTCACAGCGCATAGGGCGGATGTTGCAGTCACTGTCACAGCGCATAGAAAAGAGGCTGCAGTCACTGTCACAACGCATAGGGCAGAGGCTGCAGTCACTGTCACAGCGCAAAGGGCAGAGGCTGCAGTCACTGTCACAGCGCATAGAGCAGAGGCTGCAGTCACTGTCACAGCGCATAGGGCAGAGGCTGCAGTCACTGTCACAGTGCATAGGGCAGAGCCTGCAGTCACTGTCACAGCGCATAGGGCAAAGGCTGCAATCACTTTCACAGTGCATAGGGAAGAGGCTGCAGTCACTGTCACAGCGCATAGGGCAGAGTCTGCAGTCACTGTCACAGCGCATAGGGCAAAGGCTGCAGTCACTGTCACAGCACATAGGGCAGTGGCTGCAGTTACTGTCACAACGCAGAGGGCAGAGGCTGCAATCACTGTCACAGCGCATAGGGCAGAGGCTGCAATCACTGTCACAGCGCAGAGGGCAGAGGCTGCAGTCACTGTCACAGCTCATAGGGCAGAGGCTGCAGTCACTGTCACAGCTCATAGAGCAGAGGCTGCAGTCACTGTCACAGCGCATAGGGCAGAGGCTGCAGTCACTGTCACAGCACATAGGGCAGAGGCTGCAGTCACTGTCACAGCGCATAGAGCAGAGGCTGCAGTCACTGTCACAGCGCATAGGGCAGAGGCTGCAGTCACTGTCACAGCGCATAGGGCAGAGGCTGCAGTCACTGTCACAGCGCATAGGGCAGAGGCTGCAGTCACTGTCACAGCGCATATGGCGGAGGCTGCAGTCACTGTCACAGCGCATAGGGCAGAGGCTGCAATCACTGTCACAGTGCATAGGGCAGAGGCTGCAGTCACTGTTACAGCACATAGGGCAGAGGCTGCAGTCACTGTCACAGCGCATAGGGCAGAGGCTGCAGTCACTGTCAAAGCGCATAGGGGAGAGGCTGCAGTCACTGTCACAGCGCATAGGGCGGAATCTGCAGTCACTGTCACAGCGCATAGGGCGGAGGCTGCAGTTAATGTCACAGCGCATAGGGCAGAGGCTGCAGTCACTGTCACAGCGCATAGGGCAGAGGCTGCAGTCACTGTCACAGCGCATAGGGCAGAGGCTGCAGTCACTGTCACAGTGCATAGGGCAGAGGCTGCAGTCACTGTCACAGCGCATAGGGCAGAGGTTGCAGTCACTGTCAAAGTGCATAGGGCAGAGGCTGCAGTCACTGTCACAGCGCATATGGTGGAGGCTGCAGTCACTGTCACAGCGCATAGGGCAGAGGCTGCAATCACTGTCACAGCGCACAGGGCAGAGGCTGCAGTCACTGTCACAGCACATAGGGCAGAGGCTGCAGTCACTGTCACAGCACATAGTGCAGAGGCTGCAGTCACTGTCACAGCGCATAGGGCAGAGGCTGCAGTCACTGTCACAGCACATAGGGCAGAGGCTGCAGTCACTGTCACAGCGCATAGGGCAGAGGCTGCAGTCACTGTCACAGCGCATAGGGCAGAGGCTGCAGTCACTGTCACAGCGCATAGGGCAGAGGCTGCAGTCACTGTCACAGCGCATAGAGCAGAGGCTGCAGTCACTGTCACAGCGCATAGAGCAGAGGCTGCAGTCACTGTCACAGCGCATAGAGCAGAGGCTGCAGTCACTGTCACAGCGCATAGGGCTGAGGCTGCAGTCACTGTCACAACTCATAGGGCAGAGGCTGCAGTCACTGTCACAGTGGATAGGGCAGAGGCTGCAGTCACTGTCACAGCGCATTGGGGAGAGGCTGCAGTCACTGTCACAGCGCATAGGGCGGAGGCTGCAGTCACTGTCACAGCGCATAGAGCAGAGGCTGCAGTCACTGTCACAGCGCATAGAGCAGAGGCTGCAGTCACTGTCACAGCTCATAGGGCAGAGGCTGCAGTCACTGTCACAGCGCATAGGGCAGAGGCTGCAGTCACTGTCACAGCACATAGGGCAGAGGCTGCAGTCACTGTCACAGCGCATAGGGCAGAGGCTGCAGTCACTGTCACAGCGCATAGGGCAGAGGCTGCAGTCACTGTCACAGCGCATAGGGCAGAGGCTGCAGTCACTGTCACAGCGCATAGGGCAGAGGCTGCAGTCACTGTCACAGCGCATATGACGGAGGCTGCAGTCACTGTCACAGCGCATATGACGGAGGCTGCAGTCACTGTCACAGCGCATAGGGCAGAGGCTGCAATCACTGTCACAGTGCATAGGGCAGAGGCTGCAGTCACTGTCACAGCACATAGGGCAGAGGCTGCAGTCACTGTCACAGCGCAGAGGGCAGAGGCTGCAGTCACTGTCAAAGCGCATAGGGGAGAGGCTGCAGTCACTGTCACAGCGCATAGGGCGGAGTCTTCATTCACTGTCACAGCGCATAGGGCAGAGGCTGCAGTCACTGTCACAGTGCATAGGGCAGAGGCTGCAGTCACTGTCACAGTGCATAGGGCAGAGGCTGCAGTCACTGTCACAGTGCATAGGGCAGAGGCTGCAGTCACTGTCACAGCGCATATGTTGGAGGCTGCAGTCACTGTCACAGCGCATAGGGCAGAGGCTGCAATCACTGTCACAGCTCATAGGGCAGAGGCTGCAGTCACTGTCACAGCACATAGGGCAGAGGCTGCAGTCACTGTCACAGCACATAGGGCAGAGGCTGCAGTCACTGTCACAGCGCATAGGGCAGAGGCTGCAGTCACTGTCACAGCACATAGGGCAGAGGCTGCAGTCACTGTCAGCGCATATGGCAGAGGCTGCAGTCACTGTCACAGCGCATAGGGCAGAGGCTGCAGTCACTGTCACAGCGCATAGAGCAGAGGCTGCAGTCACTGTCACAGCGCATAGAGCAGAGGCTGCAGTCACTGTCACAGCGCATAGGGCTGAGGCTGCAGTCACTGTCACAACTCATAGGGCAGAGGCTGCAGTCACTGTCACAGTGCATAGGGCAGAGGCTGCAGTCACTGTCACAGCGCATAGGGCAGAGGCTGCAGTCACTGTCACAGAGCATAGGACAGAGGCTGCAGTCACTGTAACAGCGCATAGGGCAGAGGCTGCAGTCACTGTCACAGCACATAGGGCAGAGGCTGCAGTCACTGTCACAGCGCATAGGGCAGAGGCTGCAGTCACTGTCACAGCGAATAGGGGAGAGGCTGCAGTCACTGTCACAGCGCATAGGGCGGAGTTTGCAGTCACTGTCACAGCGCATAGAGCGGAGGCTGCAGTTAATGTCACAGCGCATAGGGCAGAGGCTGCAGTCACTGTCACAGCACATAGGGCAGAGGCTGCAGTCACTGTCACAGTGCATAGGGCAGAGGCTGCAGTCACTGTCACAGCGCGTAGGGCAGAGGCTGCAGTCACTGTCACAGTGCATAGGGCAGAGGCTGCAGTCACTGTCACAGCGCATATGGCGGAGGCTGCAGTCACTGTCACAGCGCATAGGGCGGAGGCTGCAATCACTGTCACAGCGCATAGGGCAGAGGCTGCAGTCACTGTCACAGCACATAGGGCAGAGGCTGCAGTCACTGTCACAGCGCATAGGGCAGAGGCTGCAGTCACTGTCACAGTGCATAGGGCAAAGGCTGCAGTCACTGTCACAGCGCATAGGGCAGAAGCTGCAGTCACTGTCACAGCGCATAGAGCAGAGGCTGCAGTCACTGTCACAGCGCATAGGGCAGAGGCTGCAGTCACTGTCACAGCGCATATGGCACAGGCTGCCGTCACTGTCACAGCGCATAGGGCAGAGCCTGCAGTCACTGTCACAGCGCATAGGGCAGAGGCTGCAGTCACTGTCACAGCGCATAGGGGAGAGGCTGCAGTGTCTGTCACAGTGCATAGGGCGGAGGCTGCAGTCACTGTCACAACTCATAGGGCAGAGGCTGCAGTCACTGTCACAGTGCATAGGGCAGAGGCTGCAGTCACTGTCACAGCGCATAGGGGAGAGGCTGCAGTGACTGTCACAGCGCATAGGGCGGAGGCTGCAGTCACTGTCACAGCGCATAGAAAAGAGGCTGCAGTCACTGTCACAGCGCATAGGGCAGAGGCTGCAGTCACTGTCACAGCGCATAGGGCAGAGGCTGCAGTCACTGTCACAGCGCATAGAGCAGAGGCTGCAGTCACTGTCACAGCGCATAGGGCAGAGGCTGCAGTCACTGTCACAGTGCATAGGGCAGAGCCTGCAGTCACTGTCACAGCGCATAGGGCAAAGGCTGCAATCACTTTCACAGTGCATAGGGAAGAGTCTGCAGTCACTGTCACAGCGCATAGGGCAGAGTCTGCAGTCACTGTCACAGCGCATAGGGCAAAGGCTGCAGTCACTGTCACAGCACATAGGGCAGTGGCTGCAGTTACTGTCACAACGCAGAGGGCAGAGGCTGCAATCACTGTCACAGCGCATAGGGCAGAGGCTGCAATCACTGTCACAGCGCAGAGGGCAGAGGCTGCAGTCACTGTCACAGCTCATAGGGCAGAGGCTGCAGTCACTGTCACAGCTCATAGAGCAGAGGCTGCAGTCACTGTCACAGCGCATAGGGCAGAGGCTGCAGTCACTGTCACAGTGCATAGGGCAGAGGCTGCAGTCACTGTCACAGCGCATAGAGCAGAGGCTGCAGTCACTGTCACAGCGCATAGGGCAGAGGCTGCAGTCACTGTCACAGCGCATAGGGCAGAGGCTACAGTCACTGTCACAGCGCATAGGGCAGAGGCTGCAGTCACTGTCACAGCGCATATGGCGGAGGCTGCAGTCACTGTCACAGCGCATAGGGCAGAGGCTGCAATCACTGTCACAGTGCATAGGGCAGAGGCTGCAGTCACTGTTACAGCACATAGGGCAGAGGCTGCAGTCACTGTCACAGCGCATAGGGCAAAGGCTGCAGTCACTGTCACAGCACATAGGGCAGTGGCTGCAGTTACTGTCACAACGCAGAGGGCAGAGGCTGCAATCACTGTCACAGCGCATAGGGCAGAGGCTGCAATCACTGTCACAGCGCAGAGGGCAGAGGCTGCAGTCACTGTCACAGCTCATAGGGCAGAGGCTGCAGTCACTGTCACAGCTCATAGAGCAGAGGCTGCAGTCACTGTCACAGCGCATAGGGCAGAGGCTGCAGTCACTGTCACAGTGCATAGGGCAGAGGCTGCAGTCACTGTCACAGCGCATAGAGCAGAGGCTGCAGTCACTGTCACAGCGCATAGGGCAGAGGCTGCAGTCACTGTCACAGCGCATAGGGCAGAGGCTACAGTCACTGTCACAGCGCATAGGGCAGAGGCTGCAGTCACTGTCACAGCGCATATGGCGGAGGCTGCAGTCACTGTCACAGCGCATAGGGCAGAGGCTGCAATCACTGTCACAGTGCATAGGGCAGAGGCTGCAGTCACTGTTACAGCACATAGGGCAGAGGCTGCAGTCACTGTCACAGCGCATAGGGCAGAGGCTGCAGTCACTGTCAAAGCGCATAGGGGAGAGGCTGCAGTCACTGTCACAGCGCATAGGGCGGAATCTGCAGTCACTGTCACAGCGCATAGGGCGGAGGCTGCAGTTAATGTCACAGCGCATAGGGCAGAGGCTGCAGTCACTGTCACAGCGCATAGGGCAGAGGCTGCAGTCACTGTCACAGCCCATAGGGCAGAGGCTGCAGTCACTGTCACAGTGCATAGGGCAGAGGCTGCAGTCACTGTCACAGCGCATAGGGCAGAGGTTGCAGTCACTGTAAAAGTGCATAGGGCAGAGGCTGCAGTCACTGTCACAGCGCATATGGTGGAGGCTGCAGTCACCGTCACAGCGCATAGGGCAGAGGCTGCAATCACTGTCACAGCGCATAGGGCAGAGGCTGCAGTCACTGTCACAGCACATAGGGCAGAGGCTGCAGTCACTGTCACAGCACATAGGGCAGAGGCTGCAGTCACTGTCACAGCGCATAGGGCAGAGGCTGCAGTCACTGTCACAGCACATAGGGCAGAGGCTGCAGTCACTGTCACAGCGCATAGGGCAGAGGCTGCAGTCACTGTCACAGCGCATAGGGCAGAGGCTGCAGTCACTGTCACAGCGCATAGGGCAGAGGCTGCAGTCACTGTCACAGTGCATAGGGCAGAGGCTGCAGTCACTGTCACAGTGCATAGGGCAGAGCCTGCAGTCACTGTCACAGCGCATATGTTGGAGGCTGCAGTCACTGTCACAGCGCATAGGGCAGAGGCTGCAGTCACTGTCACAGTGCATAGGGCAGAGGCTGCAGTCACTGTCACAGTGCATAGGGCAGAGGCTGCAGTCACTGTCACAGCGCATAGGGCAGAGGCTGCAGTCACTGTCACAGTGCATAGGGCAGAGGCTGCAGTCACTGTCACAGTGCATAGGGCAGAGGCTGCAGTCACTGTCACAGCGCATAGGGCAGAGGCTGCAGTCACTGTCACAGTGCATAGGGCAAAGGCTGCAGTCACTGTCACAGCGCATAGGGCAGAAGCTGCAGTCACTGTCACAGCGCATAGAGCAGAGGCTGCAGTCACTGTCACAGCGCATAGGGCAGAGGCTGCAGTCACTGTCACAGCGCATATGGCACAGGCTGCCGTCACTGTCACAGCGCATAGGGCAGAGCCTGCAGTCACTGTCACAGCGCATAGGGCAGAGGCTGCAGTCACTGTCACAGCGCATAGGGGAGAGGCTGCAGTGTCTGTCACAGTGCATAGGGCGGAGGCTGCAGTCACTGTCACAACTCATAGGGCAGAGGCTGCAGTCACTGTCACAGTGCATAGGGCAGAGGCTGCAGTCACTGTCACAGCGCATAGGGGAGAGGCTGCAGTGACTGTCACAGCGCATAGGGCGGAGGCTGCAGTCACTGTCACAGCGCATAGAAAAGAGGCTGCAGTCACTGTCACAGCGCATAGGGCAGAGGCTGCAGTCACTGTCACAGCGCATAGGGCAGAGGCTGCAGTCACTGTCACAGCGCATAGAGCAGAGGCTGCAGTCACTGTCACAGCGCATAGGGCAGAGGCTGCAGTCACTGTCACAGTGCATAGGGCAGAGCCTGCAGTCACTGTCACAGCGCATAGGGCAAAGGCTGCAATCACTTTCACAGTGCATAGGGAAGAGTCTGCAGTCACTGTCACAGCGCATAGGGCAGAGTCTGCAGTCACTGTCACAGCGCATAGGGCAAAGGCTGCAGTCACTGTCACAGCACATAGGGCAGTGGCTGCAGTTACTGTCACAACGCAGAGGGCAGAGGCTGCAATCACTGTCACAGCGCATAGGGCAGAGGCTGCAATCACTGTCACAGCGCAGAGGGCAGAGGCTGCAGTCACTGTCACAGCTCATAGGGCAGAGGCTGCAGTCACTGTCACAGCTCATAGAGCAGAGGCTGCAGTCACTGTCACAGCGCATAGGGCAGAGGCTGCAGTCACTGTCACAGTGCATAGGGCAGAGGCTGCAGTCACTGTCACAGCGCATAGAGCAGAGGCTGCAGTCACTGTCACAGCGCATAGGGCAGAGGCTGCAGTCACTGTCACAGCGCATAGGGCAGAGGCTACAGTCACTGTCACAGCGCATAGGGCAGAGGCTGCAGTCACTGTCACAGCGCATATGGCGGAGGCTGCAGTCACTGTCACAGCGCATAGGGCAGAGGCTGCAATCACTGTCACAGTGCATAGGGCAGAGGCTGCAGTCACTGTTACAGCACATAGGGCAGAGGCTGCAGTCACTGTCACAGCGCATAGGGCAGAGGCTGCAGTCACTGTCAAAGCGCATAGGGGAGAGGCTGCAGTCACTGTCACAGCGCATAGGGCGGAATCTGCAGTCACTGTCACAGCGCATAGGGCGGAGGCTGCAGTTAATGTCACAGCGCATAGGGCAGAGGCTGCAGTCACTGTCACAGCGCATAGGGCAGAGGCTGCAGTCACTGTCACAGCCCATAGGGCAGAGGCTGCAGTCACTGTCACAGTGCATAGGGCAGAGGCTGCAGTCACTGTCACAGCGCATAGGGCAGAGGTTGCAGTCACTGTAAAAGTGCATAGGGCAGAGGCTGCAGTCACTGTCACAGCGCATATGGTGGAGGCTGCAGTCACCGTCACAGCGCATAGGGCAGAGGCTGCAATCACTGTCACAGCGCATAGGGCAGAGGCTGCAGTCACTGTCACAGCACATAGGGCAGAGGCTGCAGTCACTGTCACAGCACATAGGGCAGAGGCTGCAGTCACTGTCACAGCGCATAGGGCAGAGGCTGCAGTCACTGTCACAGCACATAGGGCAGAGGCTGCAGTCACTGTCACAGCGCATAGGGCAGAGGCTGCAGTCACTGTCACAGCGCATAGGGCAGAGGCTGCAGTCACTGTCACAGCGCATAGGGCAGAGGCTGCAGTCACTGTCACAGTGCATAGGGCAGAGGCTGCAGTCACTGTCACAGTGCATAGGGCCGAGCCTGCAGTCACTGTCACAGCGCATATGTTGGAGGCTGCAGTCACTGTCACAGCGCATAGGGCAGAGGCTGCAGTCACTGTCACAGTGCATAGGGCAGAGGCTGCAGTCACTGTCACAGTGCATAGGGCAGAGGCTGCAGTCACTGTCACAGCGCATAGGGCAGAGGCTGCAGTCACTGTCACAGTGCATAGGGCAGAGGCTGCAGTCACTGTCACAGTGCATAGGGCAGAGGCTGCAGTCACTGTCACAGCGCATAGAGCAGAGGCTGCAGTCACTGTCACAGCGCATAGAGCAGAGGCTGCAGTCACTGTCACAGCACATAGAGCAGAGGCTGCAGTCACTGTCACAGCGCATAGGGCTGAGGCTGCAGTCACTGTCACAACTCATAGGGCAGAGGCTGCAGTCACTGTTACAGTGCATAGGGCAGAGGCTGCAGTCACTGTCACAGCGCATTGGGGAGAGGCTGCAGTCACTGTCACAGCGCATAGGGCGGAGGCTGCAGTCACTGTCACAGCGCATAGAGCAGAGGCTGCAGTCACTGTCACAGCGCATAGAGCAGAGGCTGCAGTCACTGTCACAGCTCATAGGGCAGAGGCTGCAGTCACTGTCACAGCGCATAGGGCAGAGGCTGCAGTCACTGTCACAGCACATAGGGCAGAGGCTGCAGTCACTGTCACAGCGCATAGGGCAGAGGCTGCAGTCACTGTCACAGCGCATAGGGCAGAGGCTGCAGTCACTGTCACAGCGCATAGGGCAGAGGCTGCAGTCACTGTCACAGCGCATAGGGCAGAGGCTGCAGTCACTGTCACAGCGCATATGACGGAGGCTGCAGTCACTGTCACAGCGCATATGACGGAGGCTGCAGTCACTGTCACAGCGCATAGGGCAGAGGCTGCAATCACTGTCACAGTGCATAGGGCAGAGGCTGCAGTCACTGTCACAGCACATAGGGGAGAGGCTGCAGTCACTGTCACAGCGCAGAGGGCAGAGGCTGCAGTCACTGTCAAAGCGCATAGGGGAGAGGCTGCAGTCACTGTCACAGCGCATAGGGCGGAGTCTGCAGTCACTGTCACAGCGCATAGGGCAGAGGCTGCAGTCACTGTCACAGTGCATAGGGCAGAGGCTGCAGTCACTGTCACAGTGCATAGGGCAGAGGCTGCAGTCACTGTCACAGTGCATAGGGCAGAGGCTGCAGTCACTGTCACAGTGCATATGGTGGAGGCTGCAATCACTGTCACAGCTCATAGGGCAGAGGCTGCAGTCACTGTCACAGCACATAGGGCAGAGGCTGCAGTCACTGTCACAGCACATAGGGCAGAGGCTGCAGTCACTGTCACAGCACATAGGGCAGAGGCTGCAGTCACTGTCACAGCACATAGGGCAGAGGCTGCAGTCACTGTCACAGCGCATATGGCAGAGGCTGCAGTCACTGTCACAGCGCATAGGGCAGAGGCTGCAGTCACTGTCACAGCGCATAGAGCAGAGGCTGCAGTCACTGTCACAGCGCATAGAGCAGAGGCTGCAGTCACTGTCACAGCGCATAGGGCTGAGGCTGCAGTCACTGTCACAACTCATAGGGCAGAGGCTGCAGTCACTGTCACAGTGCATAGGGCAGAGCTTGCAGTCACTGTCACAGCGCATAGGGCAGAGGCTGCAGTCACTGTCACAGAGCATAGGACAGAGGCTGCAATCACTGTAACAGTGCATAGGGCAGAGGCTGCAGTCACTGTCACAGCTCATAGGGCAGAGGCGGCAGTCACTGTCACAGTGCATAGAGCAGGGGCTGCAGTCACTGTCACAGCGCATAGGGCAGAGGCTGCAATCACTGCCACATCGCATACGGCAGAGGCTGTAGTCACTGTCACAGCGAATAGGGCAGAGGCTGCAGTCACTGTCACAGCGAATAGGCAGAGGCTGCAATCACTGTCACAGCGCATAGGGCGGAAGCTGCAGTCACTGTCACAGCGCATAGGGCAGAGGCTGCAATCACTGTCACAGCGCATAGGGCAGAGGTTGCAGTCACTGTCACAGCGCATAGGGCAGAGGCTGCAATCACTGTCACAGCGCATAGGGCAGTGGCTGCAGTCACTGTCACATCGCATAGGGCAGAGGCTGCAGTCACTGTCAGAGAAAATAGGGCAGAGGCTGCAATCACTGTCACAGCGCATAGGGCAGAGGCTGCAATCACTGTCTCAGCGCATAGGGCCAAGGCTGCAGTCACTGTCACAGCGCATAGGGCAGAGTTTGCAGTCACTGTCACAGCGCATAGGGCAGAGGCTGCAATCATTGTCACAGCGCATAGGGCAGAGTTTGCAGTCACTGTCACAGCGCATAGGGCAGAGGCTGCAGTCACTGTCACAGCACATAGGGCGGAGGCTGCAGTCACTGTCACAGCGCATAGGGTAGAGGCTGCAATCACTGTCACAGCGCATAGGGCCGAGGCTGCAGTCACTGTCACAGCGCATAGGGCTGAGGCTGCAGTCACTGTCACAGCGCAGAGGGCAGAGTCTGCAGTCACTGTCACAGGGCATAGGGCGGAGTATGCAGTCACTGTCAGAGTGCATAGGGCAGAGGCTGCAATCACTGTCACAGCGCATAGGGCAGAGGCTGCAGTCACTGTCACAGCGCATAGGGCAGAGGCTGCAGTCACTGTCACAGCGCATAGGGCAGAGGCTGCAGTCACTGTCACAGCGCATAGGGCAGAGGCTGCAGTCGCTGTCACAGCACATAGGGCAGAGGCTGCAATCACTGTCACAGCGCATAGGGCCGAGGCTGCAGTCACTGTCACAGCACATAGGGCTGAGGCAGCAGTCACTGTCACAGCGCAGAGGGCAGAGGCTGCAGTCACTGTCACAGCGCATAGGGCGGAGGCTGCAGTCACTGTCAGAGCGCATAGGGCAGAGGCTGCAATCACTGTCACAGTGCATAGGGCAGAGGCTGCAGTCACTGTCACAGCGCATAGGGCTGAGGCTGCAGTCACTGTCACAGCGCATAGGGCAGAGGCTGCAGTCACTGTCACAGCGCATAGGGCAGAGGCTGCAGTCGCTGTCACAGCGCATAGGGCAGAGGCTGCAATCACTGTCACAGCGCATAGGGCCGAGGCTGCAGTCACTGTCACAGCACATAGGGCTGAGGCAGCAGTCACTGTCACAGCGCAGGGGGCAGAGGCTGCAGTCACTGTCACAGCGCATAGGGCGGAGGCTGCAGTCACTGTCAGAGCGCATAGGGCAGAGGCTGCAATCACTGTCACAGTGCATAGGGCAGAGGCTGCAGTCACTGTCACAGCGCATAGGGCTGAGGATGCAGTCACTGTCACAGCGCATAGGGCAGAGGCTGCAGTCACTGTCACAGCCCCTGCACCTCCCTGAAATGTCTGTCATAGGTGACGCTCGTTCCAGGGGCTGCACTCTCCCTGCTCTGTCCCTGAGTGTCTCCCTTGTTCAGTTTCCCCCAGTGCCCTGTGAGATGATCACATTGTCGGCTTAGATGAATAGTAATAAGCCGGCAGCAGAGCGGTGTCACTATTCCCAGCAGAGACCAGTGACACCACCTGTGGGGGCAATGCTAGTCCTCCTGCACATTGGGTATAGTGACACTGCTCTGCTGCAGGCTCAATACTATTCTGCTAAGCAGACAGCAGACTAGACGCTGTACTCATTGCACAGGGCACGGGGAAAGACACTGACCAAGGGAGACATTCAGTGTTATATCCCATGATTGAGAATTTCATGGACTATAATGGACCTTTTACAGTTGATATGCACTACTGATTTATTGCATTGCTGAAGGCATCACATGAAGGACATTGATACTGGACACAACTTACGGCAGGGAGCTTAACGCCATACACTTCTAGCTACGTTAGAACATTGGCACTTTCTCCAGTGGATTGTTTGATCGGTGGAAGTGTTTGCACATTTCGGCTTCCCCAATTCGAAGATGGGTTTCCATTCAGACTCGGATTATCCAGCTGTTGAGGACTTCATACCTCCAACTAAAAATTGGACTACAAATGTTACAGTTGTTGTTGTATACCTGTGTGTTTCATTCTTTTTGTCTTTCAGGTCTACTGTGACATCCTCAGAAGACATCATGTCAAAAGAATTATTGTGAAATCTAAAGATTTCAGGCGGGGAGTGTTATGTCCTATAATTGGATATTTCATGGACTATAATGGACCTTCTTACAGTCGCTATGCACTACTGTTTTATTGCATTGCTGTAATGTTTACTTTCCTTAAGATTGTCCCTTCTCTCTCCCTGTTTCCCTCTGTTGGCTGTGATTTAACTAACCACTCCCTTCTTCTTCCTGCTTCTTCTCATTCTCCATTAACCACCATTAGAAGCTCATGTGCTCACAGCCTGTCTCTCAGGAAAAGTCTTTTTACCTGCTGCTGCTGTATTCTCTTCTACAAGATTCTGCAAGGAAAATAAAGCTTCTTAGAAATCTTCACCACGTGCCTGCCTACAGCAGAGTTAAACTATCTGGGGACATCGCTTCCTTGTGAGTAGGGTTAAAAGAGACAGCCTAGAGACGGTGTCTCACAGCGCCCAATACTTGCAGCACAGCTAAGAACCCAGAATAGTAAAAAGACTTTGCCAGCTTCATCTTTAAAGCCAGTCGAGAGCTTCTATAAAGCTACAGAAAATACAGCAGAGCATCTGCTCTCAACACATAAGGGTACGTGCACACGATTAGTGTTAACTGCGGATTGGATGCAGCGCAAGTTACAGCATAGAGGATGGGATTTATACAAATCCAATGCCCACTATGCGTCTGCGGCACACTCGCGGAAACTGACATGCGGCGCGTCTTTCCAGACCGCAGCATGTCAATTTCTCCTGCGGGTCCGCATGTGGGCTTTCCCCATAGACCTAATCTCTATGGGGAAAGTCTGCATGTGGAAAAAAAACAAAAACGGCCACCACTCATTTGCATGAGCGGAAGCTGGAGGCAGCTGGTCCGCAGACTCGGGGCCGCAGTCGGCTCCGGATCGTGTGGACGTAGCCTAAGAGATCATTCAGTGTTCCTTCTCCCTGTGAATTAAGATGACTGAGGGAATGACTACATGGTCTCCGCCAGACCTATTGTTATATGAAGAATGTATAGAACTTGATCCACCATGTAGTGATATGGCAAAACGTCCTACAAAACCTACACGGAAAGTTACAGAGAACCTTGAAACCATTAAACATGAACTTTCCTGTGTTATAGCAGACTTATGGCAAAAACTGCTGCGTCACATTAACAGCCTCTCTCAGCCTGCTTCCCTCAAACTACCACCAGAGGGAGCCCTTGCACAACTGTGTTCAGATTATTAACTGTATGACAGAACAACGGAGGAATATGTCACATTTCTACAAAAACTTAACACATCTGTTTCCTGTAAAGAGCTGCATGCTTTCCAACAACTTAAATCTGAGAGAAATTGCATGGTGCGTGATATTAAAGCCAAGACAGAGGCAAGAATTGCACTAATGTCTGAGACGTCATCTTGCATTTCTGGCTCAGCCAGGCAGTCCAAGCGATCATCTAAGTCACGCTCTTCAAAATCTTCAACCCTCAGTGAACGGCTTATAAGAGCACATGCAGAAGCTGAGGCTACTAAGGTACAAGCCACTTTTGCACAAAAGATAACCGAGATGGAAGTGGAAGGAGCCAAAGCAGCGTGCCAAAAAGCAGAAATGAAGGCCAAAATAGAGGCCCTAGAAAAGGAATGTGAATATTCCACAACCATGGCAATGTTTAAGGTCCTGGAACAAGTCATCAGTGGGAGCCAAAAAGACAGCATCAGTTTAAGCAATTTTGATACTAAAGAGCCTCTTAGACGTACCAGAGACTAGTTACAAAGCCAAAATAGTGCTCCCCCGGCTTCAGCAATCCTTCCTAACAGCACAGACATTCCCCTAAGGCAACAGGACACAGGGCGTTTATCAGCATCCTACATTCAAGGTCAGTACAACACCCTGCCAACCCTGCATCCCGAAGCTTCTCCGTGCACCAAAATGTACCAGGCCTCTGCACAGCACCAAACCTTACACAAAAAAGCACATGTGCAATCCAATATGCAGGCAAGTCATCACATTCAGGTCAGCCACACAGCTCCAGCTCCATGTGCGGCAGAAACTATCCACATAAAACCAGTTTCTGGACTAAATGCCTATGCTGCAACATATTTCCTGTACTCCTAGGTCAAAACACCACAAACTGTATGAACAATACTACCCAGCCAGCAACTATTTACCCAAAATCAGAGAATACTGACATGTCCGCCTTTGCAAGGTACATGATTCGCCATGATCTAACTAAGACCGGTCTTACAAAGTTTGATGATCAACCCGAAAATGACAGGGGTTGGAAATGCACCTTTAAAACAGCAATTAGTGACCTCGGCATCACTGTTGCTGAAGAGCTAGACCTGATGATCAGGTGGCTCGGCCACAATCCACAGAACGGGTCAAGAGACTCAGATCCGTCCACATCAGTAATCCAATGGCTGCTCTGAGAGAGAGACTAGAATGAAGATATGGTAGTCCTGAGGCCATAGTAAATGCACTGTTCAAGCGTCTAGAGGATTTTCCAAAAATATCCAGAAAGGACAGTCTAAAATTCCAAGAGCTCACTGACCTCGTGATAGAACTTCAGCTGGTCAAAGCAGACCCGCACCTGCCTGGTGTCAGCTACCTGGACACCGCTCGTGGGTTAATCCCAATAGTTTCTAAGCTACCATTCAACATCCAAGATAGATGGGCCATACTTGGATCAAAATACAAAAGGGAAAAGGGAGTCTCCTTTCCTCCATTTTCCTACTTCTGTAAGTTTATCAAAGATATTGCAGAGTGTAAGACTGACCCATGTTTTTTCTATGGAGAATCCAGCGGCCATGGTTCGTCCCCTCCCAAGTACAAAAGTCCACGTTCAAGAAACAGAAACCACACCAGTCCAGTGTAGTGAAGAAGACTGATGTTCTTCCCACACCTTCACCGGCTCCAGGCAAGAGCAAGGAATGAGAAATGTTTGAAAATCCTAATTGTATGTGTCCCATTCATAAGATGCCACATCCCCTAATGAAGTGCATCGACTTCAGAAAGAAACCACTTCAGGAACACAAGGAGCTTCAAAAGACGTTTGGGGTGTGTTACAGAGGCTGTGCTTCTACTGAACACTTTGCTAAAGACTTGTAAAATCTCTATTAAGTGTTTTGAGTGCGACAGTGAGGACCACGTACAAGCGCTCCATCCATCCCAACCAGACCCTGCCCCGCTTCCACCTTCTCCTACCACAAGGCATATCGGGGAGAATGCAGAGCAAGTGGCAAGTCCTACCACAATATCTTCTTCATGTACAGAAGTCTGCGCAGAAGACCTGTGTGACAAGTCCTGTGCGAAGATGTGTCTGGTGAACGGGCATCTTAAGGGTCAACCAGAGAAAACCGTAAAGATGTACGCCGTTCTGGACGATAAGAGCAACCGATCCCTTGCAAGGTTAGAACTCATTGATCTGTTTGACTTAAAGGGAAACGCTCACCCCTACACCCTGGGCACCTGTAGTGGTGTTACAGAGGTCTCTGGGAGAAGAGCCAATGGACTCATAGTATCTTCTCTTGAGAGCAATGTGAAGATACCCCTAACCACTTTAGTTGAGTGCAACCAGATACCATCCAACAGAGAGGAGATCCCAACTCCAGAGACTGATATTCGTCACCCCCATCTAAAGACTATAGCCAACAAGATACCAGCTCTTGACAACAGCGCAAATATCCTAATTTTGCTTGGCAGAGACATTCTGCGGCTACACAAGGTACATCAGCAAATCAATGGGTCACATGATGCTCCATTTGCTCAATGCTTTGATCTAGGCTGGGTTATCATAGGTGATGTCTGCATGAAAAGGACGAAGAGCCTGTGACGGGGTATGTGGCAGAGCAAGAAGAGACCACCGGACTAAGAACGATCCAACAGGATTTATTAAGGCAGGCAGCATACCAAATCAAAAATCCATGTTATTCCTAAGGTCCATAATAAGTCCACAATCACCGACGGGCGTGAAGTCTTGCCGCAGCTAAGAGCCCCCACACTTCTTCCTCCAGAGATCTCCCAACACTACACTGGTCACGCATAAGTCCATTGTCTTGGGCTACCGGGAACAGCCCAAGGGTAGGGGAGGAGAGGTTTCCCCCCTCCTAGTCGATGGTTTAGTCCATGGCATGGCTCCGATGTGTCTATAAAGATGTGTACTGTGAGTTCTCCCCCTGCTTAAGAGAACAATGGGGAGTCCTCTAGTGGTGATGACACAAGCCCAAGTTAAATTATGTTTGAGGAACAAAGATCTGGGAAAGGGCATGGGTACTTACATCACATCATGACATTTTATACAGAAATGCAGGACAGGGAAAACTATGTACCATGACAGAGCCCTAAAAAGATTTCTTCATTTAAGACTCATGTCTCGACAAACGGTCTCAACACTTACTTTCAGCCATGCCAGCATCATTACTGAGTAAAACAGAAGCCGAGTAACAGTAAGTGGCAGCAAGAATCCCCTAACAACATGAACATGTTCCCATCCTGTGATGACAACCTCAAGTCAACAGTGTTGAATTATACAAGTGAAGACAACCGGCTGGTACCTGCAAGAGAAGACAGAGTAAACTACCTCAGTTTCTTATGGCACAAGGACAATGTTGTCCACAACGAGGTCATAGACCACCAGACGAAGGTACATGTCTTCGGGAACAGCCCCTCACCTGCTGTAGCAGCCTGTGGACCGAGACGAACAGCCCAGGAAGGTGAGAGAGAGTATGGATCTGATGCTCGTCTATCTGTGGAGAAGAAATTCTATGTAGATGATGTGCTTAAATCTCTACCCACAAGTAAAGAAGCAATTAATCCTCTCTCGAGAATGCAGGGACCGTTGTTGGCAGCGAACCACAGGGCTCGCAAGATTATCTCCATCAGCAAGGAGGTAATCAAGGCATTCCCATCTGAGGACCGTACAACGAGCTTAAAGGATCTTGATCTGTGTTCTGACGTTTCTTCTATGCAACGCAGTCTTGGTCTGCTCTGGGACATTAAACAGGACATGTTCTCATTCCTGGTGTCAGTCTGCATTAAACCTTTCACCAAACGAGGAGTCTTACCTGTTGTGAACAGCATCTACGATCCTCTTGGGTTTACAGCACTCATCACCATTCAAGGCAAGATACTGTTGAGACAGTTGACCGCTGAGAACACAGATAGGAATACTCCACTACCGTACAAGAAACCACAAATATGGGAAATATGGAAGACGTCTCCGAAGATCTTAGAACATCCCATCTCGTTCTTAGCTGGTTCTGCCTTAAGGTCTCTTTCTGCCACCACTAGAAGAGAAGTCCACATGTTCTCCGATGCACCTACAAAGGCCACAGCTGCAGTTGCCTACCTGAAGACCTCAGAAGCCATCAACAAGGTACATTGTGGATTTGTCCTCAAGGCCTGCTCACTCTGCACCAAGACTTGGTCTTCGTGCTGCTATACTAGCAGTGGAGCTTGCTGAAGTTGCCCCTGAACAGTGGCACCACATCTCCACTAACTTGCATCCAACTTACCCAGAAACAGGAATCATGTCTGCATCTAGCTTTTGTGGCAATACCTGGCTGTCATCTCCAAGTTTTGTTCCTGAGGACCCTTTTTCTGTTAATGCTGGCAGCACATTTGCACTCGAAGTACCAGATGCTGACGGAAAGATCAGACGCGCTATCTCTACACGCTGCATACCTGCGACTCCAAAGTTGAAGCTGAGGTCTCATCACTCTGGAAGCTTTTCGAGCTGGTCACCAGTTGTGCGGGCTGGTATTCACCTGACTTACACCACCACCAAGTGCTTCATGGGAGAAGGCATCACATGAAGGACATTGATACTGGACACAACTTACAGCAGGGAGCTTACCGCCATACACTTCTAGCTGTGTTAGAACATTGGCACTTTCTCCAGTGGATTGTTGGGTTGGTGGAAGTGTTTGCACATTTCGGCTTCCCCAATCCGAAGATTGGATTCCATTTGGACTCGGATTATCCGTCTGTTGAGGACTTCATACCTCCAACTGAAAATTGGACTACAAATGTTATAGTTGTTGTTGCATACCTGTGTTTCTTCCTTTTTGTCTTTCAGGTCTATTGTGACATCCTCAGAAGACATCACGTCAAAAGAATTATTGTGAAATCTAAAGATTTCAGGCGGGGAGTGTTATGTCCCATAATTGGAAATTTAATGGACTATAATGGACCTTCTTACAGTTGCTAAGCACTAATGTTTTATTGCATTGCTGTAGTGTTTACTTTCATTAAGTATGTCCCTTCTCTCTCCCTGTTTCCCTCTGTTGGCTGTGATTTAACTAACCACTCCCTTCTTCTTCCTGCTTCTCCTCATTCTCCATTAACCACCATTAGAAGCTCATGTGCTCACATCCTGTCTCTCAGGAAAAGTCTTTTTACCTGCTGCTGTTGTATGCTCTTCTACAAGATTCTGCAAGGAAAATAAAGCTTTTTCTAAATCTTCACAACGTGCCTGCCTGCAGTCGACTAAAACTATCTGGGGACATCGCTTCCATGTGAGTAGGATTAAAAGAGACAGCCTAGAGACGGTGTCTCACAGCGCCCAATACTTGCAGCACAGCTAAGAACCCAGAATACTCAGGGACAGAGCACTGATGATGCTTCATTTCATGGAGGGGCAGAGGCTGTGCCAGGGTCTGCAGCCTCTGTGATGATGCTTCATTTGGGGCTAAATAGATAGGGCATTAAGTGAAATATGCCTTGCCTTCAGACCACCCCTTTAACTAAAGTTAACCCGTTAGAGGCCAAATACTTTGATTTGCTAATAAAGGTGCTTCTCACTAAATTAGAATATCATCAAAAAGTTAATTTACTTCAGTTTTTCAATACAAAAAGTGAAACTCCTATATTATATAGCGTAATTACACACAGAGTGATCTATTATATAGAGTCATTACACACAGAGTGATATTATATAGAGTCATTACACACAGAGGGATCTATTATATAGAGTCATTACACACAGAAGGATCTATTATATAGAGTCATTACACACAGAGTGATATTATATAGAGTCATTACACACAGAGCGATCTATTATATAGAGTCATTACACACAGAGTGATCTATTATATAGAGTCATTACACACAGAGTGATCTATTATATAGAGTCATTACACACAGAGGGATCTACTATATAGAGTCATTACACACAGAGGGATCTATTATGTAGAGTCATTACACACAGAGTGATCTATTATATAGAGTCATTACACACAGAGTGATCTATTATATAGAGTCATTACACACAGAGTGATCTATTATATAGAGTCATTGCACACAGAGTGATCTATTATATAGAGTCATTACACGCAGAGGGATCTATTATATAGAGTCATTACACACAGAGTGATCTATTATATAGAGTCATTACACACAGAGTGTTCTATTATATATAGTCATTACACACAGAGGGATCTATTATATAGAGCCATTACACACAGAGCGATTTATTTTATAGAGTCATTACACACAGAGTGATCTATTATATAGAGTTATTACATACAGAGCGATCTATTATATAGAGTCATTACACACTGAGTGATCTATTATAGAGAGTCATTACACACTGAGTGATCTATTATATAGAGTCATTACACACAGAGGGATCTATTATAGAGTCATTACACGCAGAGGGATCTATTATACAGAGTCATTACACACAGAGGGATCTATTATATAGAGTAATTACACACAGAGTGATCTATTATAATGAGTCATTACAGACAGAATGATCTATTATATAGAGTCATTACACATAGAGGGATCTATTATATAGAGTCATCACACACAGAGCGATCTATTATATAGAGTTATTACACACAGGGATCTATTATATAGAGTCATCACACACAGAGGGATCTATTATATAGAGTCATTACACACAGAGCGATCTATTATATAGAGTCATTACACACACAGCGATCTATTATATAGAGTCATTACACACAGAGTGATCTATTATATAGAGTCATTACACACAGAGTGATCTATTATATAGAGTCATTGCACACAGAGTGATCTATTATATAGAGTCATTACACGCAGAGGGATCTATTATATAGAGTCATTACACACAGAGTGATCTATTATATAGAGTCATTACACACAGAGTGTTCTATTATATATAGTCATTACACAGAGAGGGATCTATTATATAGAGCCATTACACACAGAGCGATTTATTTTATAGAGTCATTACACACAGAGTGATCTATTATATAGAGTTATTACATACAGAGCGATCTATTATATAGAGTCATTACACACTGAGTGATCTATTATAGAGAGTCATTACACACTGAGTGATCTATTATATAGAGTCATTACACACAGAGGGATCTATTATAGAGTCATTACACGCAGAGGGATCTATTATACAGAGTCATTACACACAGAGGGATCTATTATATAGAGTAATTACACACAGAGTGATCTATTATAATGAGTCATTACAGACAGAATGATCTATTATATAGAGTCATTACACATAGAGGGATCTATTATATAGAGTCATCACACACAGAGCGATCTATTATATAGAGTTATTACACACAGGGATCTATTATATAGAGTCATCACACACAGAGGGATCTATTATATAGAGTCATTACACACAGAGCGATCTATTATATAGAGTCATTACACACACAGCGATCTATTATATAGAGTCATTACACACAGAGGGATCTATTATATAGAGTCATTACACACAGAGGGATCTATTACATAGAGTCATTACACACAGAGGGATCTATTATATAGAGTCATTACACACAGAGCGATCTATTATTTAGAGTCATTAAACACAGAGGGATCTATTATATAGAGTCATTACACGCACAGCGATCTATTATATAGAGTCATCACACA
Organism: Phyllobates terribilis; assembly: GCF_046119375.1. Classification (NCBI taxonomy): domain Eukaryota; kingdom Metazoa; phylum Chordata; class Amphibia; order Anura; family Dendrobatidae; genus Phyllobates; species Phyllobates terribilis. Next base: position 404,790,000 of record NW_027362769.1, on the reverse strand, counting down.
CAGAGGGATCTATTATATAGAGTCATTACACACAGAGCGATCTATTATTTAGATTCATTACACACACAGGGATCTATTATATAGAGTCATTACACGCACAGCGATCTATTATATAGAGTCATCACACACAGAGGGATCTATTATATAGAGTCATTACACACAGAGGGATCTATTATATAGAGTCATTACACACAGAGGGATCTCTTATATAGAGTCATTACACGCACAGCGATCTATTATATAGAGTCATCACACACAGAGGGATCTATTATATAGAGTCATTACACACAGAGGGATCTATTATATAGAGTCATTACACGCACAGCAATCTATTATATAGAGTCATCAAACACAGAGGGATCTATTATATAGAGTCATTACACACAGAGGGATCTATTATATAGAGTCATTACACGCAGAGTGATCTATTATATAGAGTCATTACACACAGAGGGATCTATTATATAGAGTCATTACACACAGAGGGATCTATTCTATAGTGTCATTACACACAGAGGGATCTATTATATAGAGTCATTACACACAGAGTGATCTATTATTTAGAGTCATTACAGACAGAGGGATCTATTATATAGAGTCATTACACACAGAGGGATCTATTATATAGAGTCATTACACGCAGAGGGATCTATTATATAGAGCTATTACACACAGAGGGATCTATTATATAGAGTCATCACACGCAGAGTGATCTATTATATAGAGTCATCACACACACAGCGATCTATTATATAGAGTCATTACACACAGAGGGATCTATTATATAGAGTCATCACACAGAGGGATCTATTATATAGAGTCATTACACGCAGAGTGATCTATTATATAGAGTAATCACACACAGAGGGATCTATTATATAGAGTCATTACACACAGAGTAATCTATTATATAGAGTCATTACACGCAGAGGGATCTATTATATAGAGTCATTACACACAGAGGGATCTATTATATAGAGTCATCACACGCAGAGTGATCTATTATATAGAGTCATTACAGACAGAGTGATCTATTATATAGAGCCATTACACACAGAGGGATCTATTATATAGAGTCATTACACGCAGAGGGATCTATTATATAGAGTCATTACACACAGAGTTATCTATTATATACAGTCATTACACACAGAGGGATCTAATATATAGAATCATTACACGCAGAGGGATCTATTATATAGAGTCATTACACACAGAGGGATCTATTATATAGAGTCATTACACGCAGAGGGATCTATTATATAGAGTCACTACACACAGAGGGATCTATTATATAGAGTCATTACACACAGAGGGATCTATTATGTAGAGTCATTACACACAGAGGGATCTATTATATAGAGTCATTATACACAGAGGGATCTATTATATAGCATCATTACACACAGAGGGATCTATTATATAGAGTCATTACACACAGAGTGATCTATTATATAGAGTCATTACACGCAGAGGGATCTATTATATAGAGTCATTACACACAGAGGGATCTATTATATAGAGTCATTACACGCAGAGGGATCTATTATATAGAGTCATTACACACAGAGTGATCTATTATATAGAGTCATTACACACAGAGGGATCTATTATATAGAGTCATTACACGCAGAGGGATCTATTATATAGAGTCATTACACACAAAGTGATCTATTATATAGAGTCATTACACACAGAGGGATCTATTATATAGAGTCATTACACACAGATGGATCTATTATATAGAGTCATTACACACAGAGGGATCTATTATATAGAGTCATTACACACAGAGTGATCTATTATATAGAGTCATTACACACAGAGGGATCTATTATATAGAGTCATTACATGCAGAGTGATCTATTATATAGAGTCATTACACGCAGAGTGATCTATTATATAGAGTCATTACATGCAGAGGGATCTATTATATAGAGTCATTACACACAGAGTGATCTATTATATAGAGTCATTACACACAGAGGGATCTATTATATAGAGTCATTACACGCAGAGGGATCTATTATATAGAGTCATTACACACAAAGTGATCTATTATATAGAGTCATTACACACAGAGGGATCTATTATATAGAGTCATTACACGCAGAGGGATCTATTATATAGAGTCATTACACACAGAGTTATCTATTATATACAGTCATTACACACAGAGGGATCTAATATATAGAATCATTACACGCAGAGGGATCTATTATATAGAGTCATTACACACAGAGGGATCTATTATATAGAGTCATTACACGCAGAGGGATCTATTATATAGAGTCATTACACACAGAGGGATCTATTATATAGAGTCATTACACACAGAGGGATCTATTATGTAGAGTCATTACACACAGAGGGATCTATTATATAGAGTCATTATACACAGAGGGATCTATTATATAGCGTCATTACACACAGAGGGATCTATTATATAGAGTCATTACACACAGAGTGATCTATTATATAGAGTCATTACACGCAGAGGGATCTATTATATAGAGTCATTACACACAGAGGGATCTATTATATAGAGTCATTACACGCAGAGGGATCTATTATATAGAGTCATTACACACAGAGTGATCTATTATATAGAGTCATTACACACAGAGGGATCTATTATATAGAGTCATTACACGCAGAGGGATCTATTATATAGAGTCATTACACACAAAGTGATCTATTATATAGAGTCATTACACACAGAGGGATCTATTATATAGAGTCATTACACGCAGAGGGATCTATTATATAGAGTCATTACACACAGAGTGATCTATTATATACAGTCATTACACACAGAGGGATCTATTATATAGAATCATTACACGCAGAGGGATCTATTATATAGAGTCATTACACACAGAGCGATCTATTATATAGAGTCATTACACACAGAGGGATCTATTATATAGAGTCATTACACACAGAGGGATCTATTATATAGAGTCATTACACACAGAGGGATCTATTATGTAGAGTCATTACACACAGAGGGATCTATTATATAGAGTCATTACACACAGAGGGATCTATTATATAGCGTCATTACACGCAGAGTGATCTATTATATAGAGTCATTACACACAGAGTGATCTATTATATAGAGTCATTACACACAGAGGGATCTATTATATTGAATCATTACACGCAGAGCGATCTATTATATAGAGTCATTACACACAGAGCGATCTATTATATAGAGTCATTACACACAGAGGGATCTATTATATAGAGTCATCACACACAGAGGGATCTATTATATAGAGTCATTACATGCAGAGTGATCTATTATATAGAGTCATCACACACAGAGGGATCTATTATATAGAGTCATTACACACAGAGTAATCTATTATATAGAGTCATTACACGCAGAAGGATCTATTATATAGAGTCATTACACACAGAGGGATCTATTATATAGAGTTATTACACACAGAGGGATATATTATATAGAGTCATTACACGCAGAGGGATCTATTATATAGAATCATTACTAGTGTTGAGCCACCCCCGTAGTGTTCGAGTTCGGTTCGGTTCGTCGAACACCCGTGTGTTCGCCGAACTGTTCGTCGAACTGTTCGTCGAACACCTTCGAACACCGTTAAAACCAATGGCAGGCAAACAAAAACACATAGAAACACTTAGAAAACACCTTCAAAGGTGTCCAAAAGCTGACAAACTGCTCAGAAGACATAACTAACACATGGAAAAGTGACAAGTACATATAGTCATGCGAAAATAAAAGAGGTGGAGGAGTAAAAGGAGGGGGAGACACAGATATAGGCATGTCATGCCCTTCTAAAATCCAAAAAGTGAGAAGCCGACACGGCCAGTCCGCTCCTGCCCGTGCCACCTCCGTGTCGCCGGGTTTGTGCCAGAGCCGCGGTGAACCCTGACGGCCAGCCCCCCTCTCCCAATACTGGTGCCTGTCCGCTGGTGGGTCGAGCGAGCCCCCCTGTGGTGGAGGCAGCTCTAAGCTTTTTAATTTAAATTGTCTCTCTAATTTGAATGAATACACTTTAAATCCATTTACAAGGATCTATTGGAGGGCAAGTCTCATGCCCGCAGCCGCGGTAATTCCAGCTCCAGTAGCGTCCACTAAAGCTGCTGCAGTTAAAAAGCTTTTATAAGGATCGAGCTCGGCTGTCCACCGCAAGGCATCCTAATGCCAGTCCCAGCCCCTATGCCTTGGGGTGCCTCCTGATGCTCTTCACTAAGTATCCCATGGTCCCGAATCATTTCCTTTGAAAAAATTAAGTGTCTAAACTACAGGTGGTGTAGCTTGCTTAACAGCCGGGATAATCCGCTGACTAGCAGACACTGCTACTAGGCACCAAGTATTTCCTGGGCTAGATGTAGTTAAAAATTTGTAATTAGATACTCTCGTTGGATGCTGAGAAAGCATTCCATAGAGTCTCCTGGCACGCCATATATGATTCTCTTAAAAAGCTTGGGGTAGGGGTCTAGGGGACCCTTTTATAGCCAAAATCACGGCCCTGTATCGCAATACGTCACCTAGGCTGAAGATAGATGGAACTGTAGCACCCTGAGGGCTCGGTTGCTACAGACGTATTGCACCTCACCCAGAGGTGTGATATCTCACTCTCAGGTAAGGATGGAGTGTGGATCAGGACCCGACACCTGCATGCATTACACCACATTGCCGTGGGGCAGGGCGACCAATATGCCCCTGAGATGGGCACGACAGTCCCTGTCCCTGGCTGGAGTGGGGGGGAGGGAACACTGAGGAAGGGGAACCCTGTAGTGCAGGAGCAGGGAGGAAGCAGTTCCTGGGTGCATTGAGAAGGGAGTATAAAAGGTGGGCACCATCTTAGTTCAGTGCAGAGAAGTCTGAGCAGAAGTGGCAGGGAGCAGGGGCTCTGCATGAGCTCTGCTCCGGAGGCGGGCCTAGTAACAGAGGCCCAGGCCTGGAAGAGGGAGAAGGAAGGAAGAGGAGCGGAGAAGGCTCCAGGAACGAGGAATGAAGGGATCCCAGGGGTGCGGACGGGCGAGTTGCCACCGCATGCCCGAATCCACCTGCGTGGAGGGGTCAGGCCAAAGGGGGAGACCGGTCCCCGAACTAGTGGAGGCAGGAAACGACCCTCAGCTAGAAACCGGAGGCTCTGACATTTTATGTGGCGCAGCCCCTCGCTACACCCGCTAGGAAGGCACCACATAGGGTCAGGGAAACTGGCGCCAAGTTTACCAAGAGGAGGCCCGAGGCAGCCGGACAGAAGTGTTGGTAAGAAAGGCCAGACAAAGGACACACAAAGGGGGTCCTGTGAAGTGCTGCAAAGTTATCTGGGAGTTGTCTGAGCCCCTCACCTGGTGAGCACAGTACGACGTGGGCAGCCGTTACCTGCAGACGTGGTCTGGATAATAAGAACTGTGAGTAAAGGCCCTGGACTGCATCACTGACTCCGTGTCGTTACTGCTGCTGCCCTGCACCATCACCCCCATCCTCCGCATACACTGCCCTGAGGCTATACTCCTCCCGTGGGGAGTTATGCTACGCTCTGCTGCACCCACAACACCAGCCTCAGCGGTCTGCCCTGTAGCGGCGGTTCACTCTGACCGCAATCCACGGGTGGCGTAGTTGGACATTTAAACATCAAAACCACATAAATAGTTCCGCCACTGGTTTGACCGCCCTGAGCCACGGAACCGGGTCGCCGCCACGAAGACTACAACCACCAGCATCCACCAAAAAGGGTCCGGCTCCGGGTGTCCCAAGGCCCAGGGGGTGCGTCAGAACATTTTCATCACCTTTCACAATCACCAATGGGACAAGGCAGGGATGTCCTCTGTCCCTCTCTTATACATCCTAGTGACGGAGCACCTGCTCTCATCAATTCGCCATAACCCCAATATTAGGTGGATTGAGGTGGGAGGCACCGAGTACAAGTGCTCTCTATTTGCTGATGATGTCCTAGTATATATCACTCAATCACATATATCCATCCCTGCTGTTATGGCTGAAATAGATCACTTTGTTACATGGTAAAATTTTAAAATCAATGCAGCGAAGTCTGAGGCCCTCGATGTCTCCCTCCCCAAATCCATATAGGATTCCATCCAGTCCAACTTTCCCTTTGCCTGGCCCTCACAGGGTATCAAATACTTAGGAATTCCTATTCATAGAGACCTCTCCCATCTATGTTATCTTAATTTTGGGCCCTTTATTGAACAATTCCATACAGACCACGGTTGGCAAGTTAGAACTGTAAGATTCACTACGTGAACCACTGGTGTTTTGTGGAAAAGCACATGTACACTGCGTTCCAAATTATTATGCAAAAAGTGTTTAGGAGTGATAAGGGAAGAATTTGTTTGTTTGTCAGTTAAACTCATTGATGGTGATGTGTGTCAGGGCTCTTTATATCACTGTAAGCAATTGCAGACACCTGTGCTAATTAGTTTGGCAGGTGTGTCCAATGAAAGGCAAGACTACTTAAGAAGGCTCTCTCACATTATTAAGCAGCCTACATTTTCTGCCAAAATGGGAAAGAAAAAGGATGTGTCGGCTGCTGAGAAGCAACAAATTGTGGAGTGTTTAGGTCAAGGCATGACTACAATCAACATTGTGCGATGATCAGGATGAAGTGTCTTGGCAATCAAGAAGTATGTAGCTGATTCACAGTACACACGTGTGCGTGCTGATAAGGGCAAATTGAGGACTCTTTCCTACAGGCAATTACGTCAGGTTGAAAGAGCAGCGGCAAAAAAGCCTTGTCATAGCAGCAGACAAGTTTTTGAAGCTGCTTGTGCCTCCAACGTCCCCCGAACAACAAGATGCAGGGTCCTTCAGAGGTTTGCAGCTGTGCATACGCCATCCTGTCGACCTCCTCTATCCACTTCACACAAGCAGAAACGGCTCCAGTGGGCCAAACATTACATGAAGACTGATTTCAAAACTGTTTTGTTCACGGATGAGTGCCGTGCAGCGCTCGATGGTCCAGATGGATGGAGTGGAGGATGGCTGGTTGATGGACACCCCACGCAAACACGGCTACAGCGCCAACAAGGAGGAGGTGGAGTAATGTTTTGGGCTGGAATCATGGGGAGAGAGATTGTCGGCCCCTTTAGGATCCCTGAAGGCGCTAAAGATGAACTCCATAATGTATGTGGATTTTCTCAAACAGCACTTCCTGCCATGGTTCAAGAAGAAGAACCGTGTATTTCACAGCAAGATCATTTTTCTGCATGATAATGCACCATCTCATGCTGCACATAAAACATCTGCATCTCTGGCTGATATGGGCATAAAAGGGGACAAACTTATGGTGTGACCCCCATGCTCCCCTGACCTCTACCCCATTCAGAACCTTTGGAGCATCATTAAAAGGAGTGTCTATGATGGCGGGAGGCAGTTCACATCTAAGCAACAGCTCTGGGAGGGTATTCTGTCCTCATGCAAAACAATTGAAGCAGAAACCATCCAAAACCTGACAAATTCAATGGACGAGAGAGTTCAGAAGCTCCTTTCGAACAAGGGGTCCTATGTGAAAATGTAACATCACCTAGAATAAAGTTTTGAGTTGAAAACTGTTTGATTTCAGTTTCTAACAACCTGCTAATGCTTATAATTTAAAAAATGACCATTTTTTTGGTCTTTATTAAAATGAAAAGGTTGATCGAAAAGTTTGGGGGATCTAAGAGTGTGGCAACCCAGTAGTCATGATTACTTCGAATTCTGACAATATGAGGGTCATGCTGCAGGTAGTGCAGCAAGAAGGCACTTATGTGTCTTGCGCATCTCGGAGCCCCAAAATTATTTTCCGGGCTAGATGCAGCTAAAAATTATTTTTAATTTTAAATCTGGTGGAGCTTATTATAGATGGCCTAATAGGATCAGTGCTGCACACTGCTACAAAGCCCAAATTATTTTCCAGTCAAGATACAGATAAACATGATTAGTAATTTGAAAGCTTAAAACGGTTGGTAGGGTGATTTTAACCAATCATCAAGCTTTTACTCTCCCCAGGATGACACAGGGGTAGAAAAGTCGTTTCGGATCCATGATTTGTTCATCTTTATGAACGTGAGTCTGTCTACATTATCAGTGGAGAGCCGCGTGCGCTTATCTGTCAGCACACCACCAGCAGCGCTGAACACACGTTCAGACAGAACGCTGGCTGCGGGGCATGACAAGATCTCCAAGGCGTAAGTGGCTAGCTCCGGCCATTTATCCAGATTGGAAGCCCAAAAAGAGCAAGGGTCCAGTGACACAGTCGTGGCTTCAATGTTTACTTGGAGATACTCCTGTACCATCGTCTCTAGGCGTTGACTATGTGTCAGACTTCTTGTCTCCTGTGGCCTTGCAAAGGATGGGCTAAAAAAGTGGTGAAATGATTCCGCAAAATTGATGTTACCAGCAGATACTGTGGTTCTGTTACGGTTTGAGTGCTGAACACTTGACGGTCCCACGGTTGGCAAGTTGGAACTGTGAGATTCACTACGTGCACCACTGGTGTTTTGTGGAAAAGCACATGTAAGATTCTGCAACAGTCTCTGCTGATACTCATGCATGCGTGCATCCCTTTCTATGGCAGGAATAATTTCGGCAAATTTACTTTTGTACCGGGGATCTAACAGTGTGGCAACCCAGTAGTCAGGATTATTTCTAATTCTCACAATTCGAGGGTCATGTTGCAGGTAGTGCAGCAAGAAGGCACTCATGTGTGTTGCGCATCCAGGAGCACCAAGTCCCTGTTGTGTTGGTGGCGAGGTAACAATCATGCTTCCTTCCTCTGTCCTCTCCCCCCAACCTCGCACAACAGAAATGTGATCAAGGTCTCCCTCATCTGATGAGTCTTCCATCAGTTCGTCCTCCACTTCTTCCTGGGCTCCTGCACCTTCCTCACTAGTTTGGCTGCTACCATGCGCCCTGGTAAAACCATCTCCCCCACCCTCACATGCCTGCCGCCTTGGTGCTGCCGACCGTCTGGACCTTGCAGATGTTAGCCCTTCCGCATACAACTCCTCCTCCTCTACTTCCTCCACCTCCTCTTGTGCCACCACCTGACTCCGAATTCTGTTTAACATGTGCTCCAGCATGTAAATCACCGGAATAGTCATGCTGATAATGGCATCATCAGCACTAAACATCTTCGTCGCCATTTCAAAACTGTGCAGAAGGGTGCATAGGTCCCTGATCTGAGACCACTCCTCCAGCGTGATTTGCCCCACCTCTGGATCTCGTTGGCCCAGGCTATACGTCAGAACGTATTGCACCAGGGCTTGTCGGTGCTGCCACAGTCGCTGCAACATGTGCAGAGTTGAATTCCACCGGGTAGGCACATCGCATTTTAGCCGGTGAAGTGGCAGGCCCAACGACTTCTGTAGAGATGTAAGTCGCTGAGCTGCGGGATGCGAACGGCGGAAGTGAGCACACAGCGACCGTGCCCTCTGCAGAAGGCCATCTAGTCTGGGATAGTGGGCTAAAAATTGCTGGACAACCAGGTTCAACACGTGAGCCATACAAGGCACGTGTGTGACATTGCCCCGGCGAAGGGCCGCACCCAGGTTTGCAGCATTGTCGCACACGGCCTTCCCTGGTTTCAGGTCCAGTGGAGACAGCCATTCATGAAATTGGTTCTCCAGAGCTGACCACAACTCCTCAGCTGTGTGACTCACATTTCCCAGACATTTCAAAGTAAAAACCGCCTGATGACGTTGAGCCCTACTGCCAGCATAGTAAGGAGGTGTGCAGGATCCCTTCTGCGCAGTTAGAAAGCTTGTGGCATGACCAGACAGGCTTTGGGTGCAGGTGGAAGACCGAGAGGAGGTTGAGGAGGCAGAAGCAGTGGAGGAACTTTGACATAAAGAGGATTGACGCACAACTCGTGGGGACGGCAAGACTTGGACAGCAGCCCCTTGTCCTGCTGTCACCATAGTTACCCAGTGCCCAGTCAGCGACATGTAACGCCCCTGTCCATGCCTACTCGTCCAAGTGTCTGTGGTGAAATGCACCCTGTCACACACAGAGTTTCTCAAAGAAGCGGTGATGTTGTGTGCGACATGCTGGTGGAGCGTAGGCACACCTTTCTTTGAGAAGTAGTGCCGACTGGGCATCTGGTACTGGGGCACTGCGACGGACATAAGGTCTCGAAAATCCTCTGTGTCCACCAGGCGGAAAGGCAGCATTTCTGTAGCCAAGAGCTTGCAGATGGTGAAATTCAACCTCTTAGCTTTCTCATGGCTAGGAGGAAATGGTCTTTTACTTGTCCACATCTGAGGGACCGAGGGCTGGCTATTGTGCTTAGACGGGGTTGATAAGGGTGTCCCCGGCAAACTGCCGGTCTGTGAGGAAGATGCAGGCGGACATGTTAGGTTGCCTTGATCCAAAGGTGGTGCTATCGATGTCGGACAGCGCTCAACACCAGCTGGTGTTCCCACCTCCAAAGAAAATGATGACCTGCCAATCACGCTGGCTGTTGCGGGTAAAGAGGTGGCAGGTCTGCGCCCCAAAACAGGTGTGACTGCTGTCCCCCCAGTCACAGAGGATGAAGAGGCCGCGGATGCACAAGATATGGCAGACGGTGGTTGGCCCGGCCGGCTAGGCCGCATTGTAGCACACTGAGCTTCCCACTGCAACTTATGCTTCATGTCCATGTGCCGGTTCATGCATGAAGTACTCAAACTATGTATTTTTTGGCCTCTACTTAGCTTTTGCTGACAAATGTTACAGATAACACGAGTTGGGTCATATTTATCGATCTGAAAAAATGCCCAGGCTATGCAAGGCTTAGCACCCATGCTACCAAAAGAGCCACCACGACTTGTGGTGAGAGGCAGAGTTGTGTTGAGGATACAGTTGTTGACGTGCTTCCAGTACTACGTCTCTGTCCAGGAAGGCGCAACCTGACCTCGTCGTCACTAGCATCTTCCTCCACCTCCTCTGCTGACCTCATCTCTTGGCTGACTGTGGGTTGACAGTAAGTGGGATCTCCAACCTCATCATCATCACCCTGTGTGTTATCACACCCGTCGTCCTCAGAGCCAACCTGTTCCTGCCCTGACAAAAAACTAAAGTTGTCGCTCCAATCAGGTATTTGAGTCTCATCATCGTCTTCCTCATTGTCTCCACCAACAGGAGTTACAGTTTGGGAATGAGGGTCTACATTATGGTCAGAACCTTCTGCGTCTGGTCCTGGATCCGACTCATAAAGATTCTGGGCATCAGTGCAGATCATTTCCTCGTCTGGATTCACAGAAGCGCTGGAGTCGACCTCTGATTCCCAGGCTATAGTATGAGTAAACAGCTCTGCAGACTCAACCATCTGTTCTACCTCATACTCAGACGGGCAGCTGGAGATTTGGGAGCTGTGAGGAAGCAAGTGCGATTTGGGTGACACCTTTGAGGACTGGAGTATTTGTGATGTTGAAGTTGATGTGGAGGAGAGCCCACTTAAAGGAGCACTTGATATCCGTTGAAGCACCTGCTGTTTTTGTGCCTCATCTGGAATTTGTAGCGATTGGCGTGGCCGTAAGAAAGGGATCTTATCACATTGTCCGCTAAAAGAAGTAGACATTTTTGTTTGGCTGGAAGATGGTCTTTCTTCTGCAGATGTTACTGTTGCTTTAACACCTACCCCACGGACACAACCTTTTTTCCCCTTCCCAACACGCCTATTCCCCTTTCCACCAGCAGCAGGCCTTTTTCCACTCATTTTGGTGGTTAACTAATTCACAACTCTGGAGTTGTTTGCACAAAAAAACAATGGATGGTAACCGAGCAGAGCTGAGTGGCCAAACTGTGGTATTAGGCCAAAACTATTGGCTGGGTTAGATGCAGAAAAAAATTATATTCAATTTGCAACCTGATGGAGGTCAGTATAGATGGACTAATAGAACAAGTCCCACACACAGCTAGAAGCCCAAATATTTTTTCAGAGGTAGATGCAGAAAAAAATTATTTTTAATTTGCAACCTGATGGAGGTCAGTATAGATGGACTAATAGAGAAAGTCCGACACACTACTAGAAGGCCAAATATTTTTTCAGAGCTAGATGCAGAAAAAAATTATATTCAGTTTGCAAAATGATCGAGGTCAGTATAGATGGATTAATAGAACAAGACCCACACACAGCTAGAAGCCCAAATATTTTTTCAGAGCTAGATGCAGAAAAAAATTATATTCAGTTTGCAAAATGATCGAGGTCAGTATAGATGGATTAATAGAACAAGTCCCACACACCGCTAGAAGCCCAATATTTTTTCAGAGGTAGATGCAGAAAAAAATATATTCAGTTTGCAACCTGATGGAGGTCAGTATAGATGGACTAATACAACAAGTCCCACACACAGCTAGAAGCCCAATATTTTTTCAGAGGTAGATGCAGAAAAAAATATATTCAGTTTGCAACCTGATGGAGGTCAGTATAGATGGACTAATAGACCAAGTCCCACACACTGCTAGAAGGCCAAATATTTTTTCAGAGCTAGATGCAGAAAAAAATTAGATTCAGTTTGCAACCTGATGGAGGTCAGTATAGATGGACTAATAGAATGATGCTATGCCCAAAAGATTTTACTTCACTAGGTGCAGTAAAAAAATTGGTATTCTATACACAGGTGGTATATCTTGCAACACAGATAGGCTACTCCACTGACTAACACACTCTGCAATAGGCCAAAAAGGATTAGCTTTGCTAGATTCAGCCAAATGCTGTGAAAAAAACTTGCACAGCACTGGCACAGACCTGCCTGGCAAAAACTGATAGGAACTGATGTAACCTAGTCCTGAAAAGGACTCCAATTACAATTAGTCTTTACTCCCACAACCTATCTATTTAAGAGCACAGACCTGCCTGATAAAAGTCGTAGGAAATGCTGTAACCTAGTCCTTAAAAGGACTGCAATCACAACTATTCCCTACTCCCAAGCTATCTGTATATTTGTGCGAAAATTGGCTTGAAATTAACAAGGTATAGCGCACACAGCAACAGCGGTGCCGTCTAACACGCAGCTGCAGCAGTGAGAAAATGGTGGCGACGGGGAAAATGGCTTGGTCTTATAGGGCAAGGACATGTGACATACACTGCCAATCACACATGCCCTTGCTTGTGTGAAAAAAAGCACTTCGCTCCGTGTGTGCGCTGCTGATAGGCTGACAGATTGCACCTCCCCACTGTAAATGCGGGAAAGAGAAAAAAAAATGGAGATCTTCATTGTTCCTGCAGAGATCCATCCCCTGCCCCTCCCCCCACCCCGCTGTACACTCAAACTGCGGATTAACATTAATTTTCATCATTACTGAGAAAAAATCCAGTTATGATTTTGGTGCACGAACAGTTATCGAACATAACCTCGAACAGCCGAATTTTTCTCAAATTGTTCGTGTTCGCCGAACGGCTCGAACACCGCCCAAAACAGCTCGAATTTGAGATTGGCGAACAGTTCGAGTAGAACAACGCTCATCTCTAGTCATTACACACAAAGTGATCTATTATATAGAGTCATTACACACAGAGGGATCTATTATATAGAGTCATTACACACAGAGGGATCTGTTATATAGAGTCATTACACACAGAGGGATCTATTATATAGAGTCATTACACACAGAGGTATCTATTATATAGAGTCATTACACACAGAGTGATCTATTATATAGAGTCATTACACGCAGAGGGATCTATTATATAGAGTCATTACACACAGAGGGATCTATTATATAGAGTCATTACACACAGAGTGATCTATTATATAGAGTCATTACACGCAGAGGGATCTATTATATAGAGTCATTACACACAGAGGGATCTATTATATAGAGTCATTACACACAGAGTGATCTATTATATAGAGTCATTACATGCAGAGGGATCTATTATATAGAGTCATTACACACAGAGGGATCTATTGTATAGAGTCATTACACGCAGAGGGATCACTTATATAGAGTCATTACACGCAGAGGGATCTATTATATAGCGTCATTACACACAGAAGGATCTATTATATAGAGTTATTACACACAGAGTGATCTATTATATAGAGTCATTACACGCAGAGGGATCTATTATATAGAGTCATTACACACAGAGGGATCTATTATATAGAGTCATTACACGCAGAGGGATCTATTATATAGAGTCATTACACACAGAGTGATCTATTATATAGAGTCATTACACACAGAGGGATCTATTATATAGAGTCATTACACGCAGAGGGATCTATTATATAGAGTCATTACACACAAAGTGATCTATTATATAGAGTCATTACACACAGAGGGATCTATTATATAGAGTCATTACACGCAGAGGGATCTATTATATAGAGTCATTACACACAGAGTGATCTATTATATACAGTCATTACACACAGAGGGATCTATTATATAGAGTCATTACACGCAGAGGGATCTATTATATAGAGTCATTACACACAGAGGGATCTATTATATAGAGTCATTACACACAGAGGGATCTATTATGTAGAGTCATTACACACAGAGGGATCTATTATATAGAGTCATTACACACAGAGGGATCTATTATATAGCGTCATTACACGCAGAGTGATCTATTATATAGAGTCATTACACACAGAGTGATCTATTATATAGAGTCATTACACACAGAGGGATCTATTATATTGAATCATTACACGCAGAGCGATCTATTATATAGAGTCATTACACACAGAGCGATCTATTATATAGAGTCATTACACGCAGAGGGATCTATTATATAGAGTCATTACACACAGAGCGATCTATTATATAGAGTCATTACACTCAGAGGGGTCTATTATGTAGAGTCATTACACACAGAGGGATCTACTATATAGAGTCATTACACACAGAGGGATCTATTATATAGAGTCATTACACGCAGAGGGATCTATTATATACAGTCATTACACACAGAGTGATCTATTATATAGAGTCATTACACACAGATGGATCTATTATATAAAGTCATTACACGCAGAGGGATCTATTAAATAGAGTCATTACACACAGAGGGATCTATTATATAGAGTCATTACACGCAGAGGGATCTATCATATAGAGTCATTACACACAGAGTGATCTATTATATTGAGTCATTACACACAGAGGGATCTATTATATAGAGTCATTACACACAGAGTGATCTATTATATAGAATCATTACACACAGAGTGATCTATATTATAGAGTCATTACACACAGAGTGATCTATTATATAGAGTCATTACACACAGAGTGATCTATTATATAGAGTCATTACACACAGAGGGATCTATTATATAGAGTCATTACACACAGAGGGATCTATTATATAGAGTCATTACACACAGAGGGATCTATTATATAGAGTTATTACACACAGAGGGATCTATTCTATAGAGTCATTACACGCAGAGGGATCTATTATATAGAGTCATTACACACAGAGGGATCTATTATATAGAGTCATTACACACAGAGTGATCTATTATATAGAGTCATTACACACAGAGGGATCTATTATATAGAGTCATTATACATAGAGCGATCTATTATATAGAGTCATTACACACAGAGGGATCTATTATATAGAGTCATTACACACAGAGTGATCTATTTCACGTGGTTATTGCTGTTAATGTTGGTGATTATGGCTTACAGCCAATGAAAACACAAAAGTCATTATCTCAGTAAATTAGAATACTTTATAACAACAGCTTCAAAAATGATTTTAAAATCTGAAATGTCTGTTCAGTAAACGCCCTCAATACTTGGTCGCGGCTCCTTGTGCATCAATTACTGCATCAATGCGGCAATGTGGCATGGAGGGATCAGCCTGTGGCATGGAGGGATCAGCCTGTGTCATGGAGGGATCAGCCTGTGGCATGGAGGGGATTAGCCTGTGGCATGGAGGGGATCAGCCTGTGGCATGGAGGGATCAGCCTGTGGCATGGAGGGGATCAGCCTGTGGCATGGAGGGATCAGCCTGTGGTTGCTGTTATGGAAGCCCAGGTGGCTTTGATAGCAGCCTTCAGCTCGTCTGCATTGTTGGGTCTGGTGTCTCTCATCTTCCTCTTGACAATACCCCATGGGGTATGACAGAGTCACTGGCAGAATACTGGAGGGGACATATGTGTCACTGAGACTTTTAGCGTCAGTGATGTGAAACATGGACGTTTTCTCCTGCACATTAAGTGCAGAGAGGGTTAATAGCCAGGAGTTACAAGGGCATGCTTTACAGGTGGATGGCTTAGTGCTGGGGGGGAGTCATCCTCCCTATCTCCTCTCCAGGACATGGTTTGGGGGCTATAAAGAGCCAGCCTTTTGACTCAAGAGGTGTTCAGTACCTGGAGTTCAGCTCCAAGGAGAGGAGCTCGTGTTTGTTTGTGCTACTCTGAACAGTGAGTTTTTGCTAATCCTGAGTGGCTGGACCCCGGTCGGTGCAAGGACTTTGCTGGACATTTTCTTACTTTATTTTGCCATTATGCCAGATTGGCTATGTTTATTTTCATGAACTTTGCATTGGTTTATGCATAATAAACCAACAAAAAAAAATGAAAGAGACAGTGTTCTGCGTATACCTCCATGTGCAG
This sequence comes from Phyllobates terribilis, assembly GCF_046119375.1. Taxonomy (NCBI): domain Eukaryota; kingdom Metazoa; phylum Chordata; class Amphibia; order Anura; family Dendrobatidae; genus Phyllobates; species Phyllobates terribilis. The sequence continues at coordinate 404,773,440 of NW_027362769.1, read as the reverse complement.
CCGAGTGAGCAGATCTGCCACAGGGGTTAAGGTCAGGCGAGTTTGCTGCCAATCAAGCACAGTGATACTGTTGTGTATAAACCAGGTATTGGTACTTTTGGCCATGTGGACAGGGGCCAAGTCCTGCTGGAGAAGGACATTTCCATCTCCATAAAGCTTGTCGGCAGAGAAGCATGAAGGGCTGTAAAATGTCCTGGTAGACGGCTGCGCTGACTTTGGTCTTGATAAAACACAGTGGACCTCCACCAGCAGATGACATGGCCCCCAAACCATCACTGATTGTGGAGACTTCACACGAGACCTCCAGCAGCTTGGATTGTGGCCTCTCTACTCTTCCTCCAGACTCTGGGACCTTGTGGAGTGCGTCAATGACTGCCTTCTGGACATCTGTCAAGTCACCAGTATTCCCCATGATTGTGGAGCCTCCTGAAACAGACTAAGGGACCTTTTTTAAACACATCGGAAGTCTTTGCAGATGTTTTTTGTTAATTATTCTAATTTATTGAGATAATGACTTTTGTGTTTTCATTGGCTGTAAGCCATAATCATCAACATTAACAGAAATAAACACATGAAATAGATCCCTCTGTGTGTAATGACTCTATAGAATATAGGAGTGTCACTTTTTGTATTGAAGAACTGAAATAAATTAACTTTTTGATGATATTCTAATTTACTGAGAAGCTCCTGTATTTCTGCAACCGAGAGGAGAAATTAAAAAATAACAGAACATTTTATTCCACTTTACAGCCACTATTATATCGGGTCTCCAGTCCAAAATGTAAACTTTGGTGAAAGGTCCACTTTAAAGGGAATCTGTCACCCCATTTGAGCTATTAATATAGGGATACAGGTTATAGAAAGCTGAAAGCAGTCATACCTGTATGCCTCATGGATGATGCCTTGTTCTGTAAAAATCACCTATTATTGCTTTATGTTAATTAGGGTTTGGTATCTGATGTAGTAAATATTCATGAACATTAGTTATTACATAAAGTAGCCCTCCCTCAGTCCGCTATGGCAATTGTAGGCGCATTTTGCGGAAATACAATTTTGAGGCTGTATAGTTTTATGTCTTAAGCCACAGTTTGCAATCAATCCTAACATTTTTAGTAAGTTTACAGAGCAATTATATAGGGACAGTATGTAGAGAAGATATACAGTACAGACCAAAAGTTTGGACACACCTTCTAATTTAAAGATTTTTCTGTATTTTCATGACTATGAAAATTGTCCATTCACACTGAAGGCATCAAAACTATGAATTACCACATGTGGAATTATATACTTAACAAAAAAGTGTGAAACAACTGAAAATATGTCTTATATTCTAGGTTCTTCAAAGTAGCCACCTTTTGCTTTGATGACTGCTTAGCACACTCTTGGCATTCTCTTGATGAGCTTCAAGAGGTAGTCACCGGAAATGGTCTTTCAACAATCTTGAAGGAGTTCCCAGAGATGCTTAGCACTTGTTGGCCCTTTTGCCTTCACTCTGCGGTCCAGCTCACCCCAAACCATCTCGATTGGGTTCAGGTCTGGTGACTGTGGAGGCCAGGTCATCTGGCGTAGCCCCCCATCACTCTCCTTCTTGGTCAAATAGCCCTTACACAGCCTGGAGGTGTGTTTGGGGTCATTGTCCTGTTGAAAAATAAATGATGGTCCAACTAAACGCAAACCGGAAGGAATAGCATGCCGCTGCAAGATGCTGTGGTAGCCATGCTGGTTCCATATGCTTAAATTTTGAATAAATCCCCAACAGTGTCACCAGCAAAGCCCCCCCACACCATCACACCTCCTCCTCCATGCTTCACGGTGGGAACCAGGCATGTAGAGTCCATCCGTTCACCTTTTCTGCGTCACACAAAGACACGGTGGTTGGAACCTAAGATCTCAAATTTGGACTCATCAGACCAAAGCACAGATTTCCACTGGTCTAATGTCCATTCATTGTGTTCTTTAGCCCAAATAAGTCTCTTCTGCTTGTCGTCTGTCCTTAGCAGTGGTTTCCTAGCAGCTATTTTACCATGAAGGCCTGCTGCACAAAGTCTCCTCTTAACAGTTGTCGAAGAGATGTGTCTGCTGCTAGAACTCTGTGTGGCATTGACCTGCTCTCTAATCTGAGCTGCTGCTAACCTGCGATTTCTGAGGCTGGTGACTTGGATAAACTTATCCTCAGAAGCAGAGGTGACTCTTGGTCTTCCTTTCCTGGGGCGGTCCTCATGTGAGCCAGTTTCTTTGTAGCGCTTGATGGTTTTTGCAACTGCACTTGGGGACACTTTCAAATTTTTCCAAATTTTTCGCACTGACTGACCTTCATTTCTTAAAGTAATGATGGCCACTCATTTTTCTTTACTTAGCAGCTTTTTTCTTGCCATAATACAAATTCTAACAGTCTATTCAGTAGGACTATCAGCTGTGTATCCACCAGACTTCTGCACAACACAACTGATGGTCCCAACCCTATTTATAAGGCAAGAAATCCCACTTACTAAACCTTACAGGGCACACCTTTGAAGTAAAAACCATTTCCGGTGACTACCTGTTGAAGCTCATCAAGAGAATGTCAAGAGTGCGCAAAGCAGTCATCAAAGCAAAAGGTGGCTACTTTGAAGACCCTAGAATATAAGACATATTTTCAGTTGTTTCACACTTTTTTGTTAAGTATATAATTCCACATGTGGTAATTCATAGTTTTGATGCCTTCAGTGTGAATGTACAATTTTCATAGTCATGAAAATACAGAAAAATCTTTAAATGAGAAGGTGTGTCCAAACTTTTGGTCTGTACTGTAGATGTATATGTATATGGAGAGAGAGGTTTGGGCTCTGTTCAGACTTCATTTAAATTCAGACTACTTACATTCTGTATACATTAGAGTTTAAAAACATGTTCTTGGTAGTGATGAGCGAGTATGTTCAGTTAACCCTTTCGGCGAGTATGCTCGGGCGAGTACTGAGTATCTTCAGCGTACTCGGTGTTATGTCTGAATCGCTCCCGTGTGCATGATTTGCGACTGTTTGACAGCTTTAATACATGTGAGGAATGTCTGTTTGTTAGGCATTCTCACATGTATTAAAGCTGTCAAACAGTAACAAATCATGCACACGGGAGTGATTCAGACATATCACCGAGCACGATGAAGATACTCAGTACTCGCCCGAGCATACTCGCCGAAAGGGTTAACTGAACATACTCGCTCATCACTAGTTCTTGGTCCTAATTTGGTTTGTGGTCCTAATGTACAGATATAGCAATCTTTAGTCCTTAAAGGACTGACCTCATTTGGGCTTCAGGATGAAGCATTTATAACATTTTGTTTTCATGAAACCATATGAAGGCTTGTTTTCTGCAGGATGAGTTGTCTTCGTCAGTGGAACCATTTTTTTTATTCATTTAACTCTTTATGGGCAGGAATAGAAAAGAAAAGAAATTCCGCCATTTGTTATTTTACATATTAAACATTACTCCATTCGCCGTGCTGTAAATGAAGTGTTACGTTCATTCTGCGGTTAAATACAATTATGGTGAAACCAAGTTTATATTGTTTTTTTGTGTTTTATTTCTTTTGTACGATAAATACTGTTTGTAAAAAAAAAAACTAATTTTCTTTTGTTCCACCATATTCTGAGAGCCATAAGTTTAGTATTTTTCCATCAGCAGAGCCACGTAAGGCTTATTTTTTTTTCACGGCGACATGTCGTTGTCGTTGGTACTATTGTGCGGAATGAACGACTTCATGATCATTTTTATTACACTTTTTTGCAAAGTTAAATGGACAAACAGCCTTCAGTTCTAGATGATCTGTATACTTTCACTGTATTTGGACATGTAATCTTTATTCTACAGTTCAATGCAATTACAGTGGTGCCCAATTTATATATTTTTTTTTATATTTTACTACTTTGGAAAAACTTTGCATCACTTTTTTTTGGGCGGTCATCAAATTCTGAGCACTATAACTTTTCTCAGAGCTGTATAATGACTCGTTTTTTCATAGTGAGTTGCACTTTTTATGGTTACGATTTATTTTCTTTATGGCCATTGACTTGTATCCTGCATATTACAGCAGTTATTTTTTCCGCTCTGCATTAGAAGCTGCAGCATTGTCCCTTTGTGAGCTCGGCCTTTATCTCCCTCCGGCCACTCCCCTCTCCTCTCCATCGGCTTTTATAGGCTTTGCAGATGTTTTGGTTGACGAATTTAGGCAGTTTTTAAGATTTTTGAGGTTTTTTTTTTTTTATCTTCACTTGTACTATTAATTCATAAAAAGAAGCATAGTACTTAAAGGGTTTGATACTATTTAAAGGGGTTGTCTCGTCGTCACTAATGGAATTTTTTTTCAAGAATTTAACAATTATTAAAAAATTCCTTTGTTCTCAAGTATGGAAGGATTTTTATTTCTGTCGCTTTACAGCTCATTACTAAGGCTACCAGCCATTTCATAGGTGGCCACTTCCAAGAACTGCTGTGAATCTGGCTAGATTGCTGGATCCGAGCATAAAAGCGTTGGAGAGAAAGAGCTAGGATCAGCAGGTAACGGCCGGGTTGTGAAATGATGTGAAAATGAGGTCACCCCTTTAAAGATTGCTACATTTGTATAAGCCGTATCATATGTTGTCCATTAACGTCTATATTTAAAGAGCCTATATCACACAGTATATGGTGCGCGTGTGTGTGGGAGATCTCACTGTGTTGAAAAGCAAAGTCATTCGCACTTTTAAACTTTTCAATATAATAAAAAAAAAAACAATGTTGATTTATGCCATTTACAGTAATGGCCGAAAGTGTTGGCACCCTTGATATTGTTCCACAAAATGAAACGACTACTATTACACGTGTTTTGTTATACATATCTTTATTTCCTTTCTGTGTATTGGAAAAAACACAAAAGAGCAGAGAAAAAAAAGACAAATTGGATATAATTTTACACATAAAACCAAAAATGGGCCGGACAAAATTGTTGGCACCTTTCCCAAAATTGTGGGTAAACAACTTTGTTTTAAGCATGTGATGCTCGTTCAAACTCACCCGTGGCAAGTAACAGGTGTGGACAATGTGAAAATCGCACTTGAAACCTGATAAAAAGGGAAAAGGTGTCTCATTATTTGCATTGTGTGTCTGTATGTGCCACACTAAGCACAGAGAACAGAAAGAGGAGAAGAGAAGTGTCTGAGGACTTGAGAACCAAAATTGACAAATATCAACAATCTCAAGGATACAAGTCCATCTCCAGAGATCTTAATGTTCCTTTGTCCACAGTGCGCAACATAATCCAGAAGTTTACAACCCATGGCGCTGTAACTAATCTCCCTGGATGTGGACGGCAGAGAAAAATTGATGAAAGGTTACAAGCAGGATAGTCTGGATGGTGGATAAGCAGCACCAAACAAGTTCTAAAGAAATTCCAGCTGTCCTGCAGGCTCAGGGTGCATCAGTGTCAGCGCGAACTATCTGTCCACATGTCAATGAAATAAAATGCTATGGTAGGAGACCCAGGAGGACCCCACTGCTGACATGAAAAAGCTAGACTGCAGTTTGCCAAAATGTACGTGAGTAAGCCAAAATCCTTCTAAGAAAGCATCTTGTGGACAGATGAGACCAGGATTGATCTTTTTTTTAAAGCACATCATTCTACTGTTTATCAAAAACAGAATAAGGCCTACAAATAAAAGAACACAGCACCTACAGTCAGATATGGTGGAGGGTCACAGATGTTTTGCGGTTGTTTTTCTCCCTCTGGCACTGGGTGTCTTGACTGTGTACAAGGCATCATGAAATCTGAAGATTACCAAAGGATTTTGTGTGGCAATGTAGTGTCCAGTGTTAGAAAGCTGGGTTTGCGTCCTAGGTCATGGGTCTTCCAGCAGGACAATGACCCCAAACATACTTCAAGAAGCCCCAGAAATGGATGGAAACAAAGCGCTGGAGAGTTCTGAAGTGGCAGCAATGAGTCCGGATCTAAATCCCATTGATCACCTGTGGAGAGATCTTACAATTGCTGCAGGGAGAAGACGTCTTCATATATGAGAGACCTGGAGACAATTGTAAGAAGAGTCCAAGATTTCAGCTGAGAGAAGTAAGAAGCTGATGGTTATAGGAAGAAATTGATTGCAGTTGTTTATTCCAAAGGGTGTAACCAAATATTAAGCTGAGGGTGCCAACAATTGTGTCCGGCCCATTTTTGGGGTTTAGTGTGAAGTTATGTCCAATTTGCATTTTTTTCAGTTTTTTTGTGTTGTTCCAATAAACACAAAGTAAATAAACCTGTGTATAACCGAACAGGTGTAATTGTGATAATGTTCCTGGAGAAATACTTCATTTTCTGGAACAATATCAAGGGTGACACCACTTTCGGCCATGACTGCAAATGTATAACTAGAGTTCCTCTTTGCATTTCCAACTGAACAGAGCCTTATTTTTTAGGCATGAAAAATAACATGGCGCATAATTATCTCTGGATAAGAAGACAAGGCACTTATAGAGTTTGACACGAGACAATAATGTTTCTACCACTTTAGCACATTCTTTTACAGTTTCTGCTGTATCTTAACATGAAATGATTTTCGCTGTTTCACTGCGCCCGTTGTAGTATAAGTAGAGGTGCAGCCGATGCAGCAAAAGGCTATTGTGAAGCTATAGTGATCCGTATCAGCAGGAATATATACTGAGCTGTATATGGACGTGTGTAACAGCAGAAGAGGAGATGACACGTCGGATCTGATAAAGCTTTTATAAAGCCAACGTTGGGTCTGAGCCTTAAATAGTCATCAGAGAGACATCGCAAGGGATCGTCAGCCTTCGTAGAAAGGATTCAGCGCTCATCCGCACATGTTCCTGCTTCTCATTATTTACATGTTGAAGGTTTTCTTGAGACTTTCTATCGCCATTTCCTTGGTCAGATTGTTCCACTCTTCGGGGTGTTTAGCTGGTTTGGCATTATACTCTTCTGCAAATTGGTCATTGAACTCCTTAAGAACAAATTTCCAGTAATCCGAGGCTTCGATGCTGGGGTCAGGCTGGATTTTCCAATCAGGATAAATCTCTTTATATCTCTTAAAGGGATGGAATTGTGCATCTTTATTAGTAAATGATGTATTTCCACAGACAGAGGTTGTACAAATGTCATGAGAAAGAATAGATGTTAATGTCCATCTGTACCTTCCTAATCCATCAGGTCGATGTACCGAGGCAAAATGTTCTTTGTGTTCTTCACCTCCGGCCTCACAGGGGACCTTACAGAATGGACACTGATTTCCACATCCAAACACCTTCTTAAACAGCACGTCTTGGGGTTTCACTGTTACTCTGGAAAGAATCGCTTCCACACTCTGAAATTTAGTTTCTGATATGATTTCTTCTTTTATGTCAGTCATGAAGTTTTTCAGATTTTTTATAAACTCTTTTGTGTTTGCTGAGTTTTGGAAGAGAATTGCTTTCACTTTTTCCTGTGGAAATACCAAATCACTGCTCAGTTCCTCCTGAAAACCATCAAGAAAACCTTCCACATTCTTTGACTGATTCCACATGTCAGTATTGTTAAGTAATGTTTCTATCTTTTTTGTAATACGTGACAGGATAATGCTTTGTATTGAGTTGAAGTTTTTGTATTTGTCTTTAATATATTCCAAAATCCAGTTTTTCACAAACTCTTCGTAGTTTGCTGAATATTCTGTATATTTTTCAAAAATATTTTCTTCCAGTAGATTTAGGAGAACAGTGTACTGGAAAAATGTACGAGAGGTGTATGTCTTAGATCCTTCAGAATTCATGATGTCATCTACGAGCTCGATGCCTAGATTTCTAATGGTGTAATCAATTACTGCTGGTTTTAGACAAGTGTCATAGATTCGTCTGGCAAGATTCTGGCTTTCATTCTTCTCTTGGAAAACATTCATAAATGTGTTAAAGTATTCAGATTTCAATGTTTTCAGCTGTAGATAAGGGTCATTCTTCTTTACGAAGTTATTATGCATCTTCTGGAAATCTTCTACAGCGTGTCCTAAAATGTTCAATTTTATATCAAGCTCAACTTCAGCTGAAATATTCGACTTCTCTTTAAGATCATCATCAATTATGTTCAGCAGATGTTTGCAGTAGGTGTCGTCATAGTCAACATCTCGACCGGATTGTTCTTTAGAATATTTGCAACATTTAATTATTATAGATTCAAACATTATCTCATCTTTTTCAGTTCCTGTAAATCTTTTAAAAATGTTTTTGAAATATGCAGTCCATCCTTTTTTCTTCCCAACACCAGACTTTTCATTTGGTTTTGGCAAATGTTGTGTTTTATTTAGTCTTTCGTTGACGGCTGATCCTTTGTCTCTCATGGTCTTGGTTAGCTCTAGTAGCATGTCCTTCTCCACATCATGAGGTAGAAGGGGTTTCACTTTTAACTCTTCCACCGTATGTTGCCACATATTCTCAAACTCCTTCTCCATATTTTCCTCATCCAGTTGATGTCTTTTCTTTCTACATTCCTCCACCAGGCTGGACACTTTCTGTTCAATCTTCTCAATGTACTGCATACGAACATTTTTAATGTTGAGTTGCTGTTTTTGAATTTGGATTGCATTGTTGTATTTCTCGTATGAGGACTGTCTAAGGTTCTCTCCGAGCCTCTTTGCACTGATTTTAAAGTCTTCTTTGTGTTTAATTAAATAGACACAATCTTTTTCATGTTGGAAATAATCTTCCACCCACGTTATTAACTTATTTTGCTCAGCTGAAATGAGGCTTTCCAACTTGATACAACATTCTTTACCTTTGTTTTCCAAAGTTTCTGCAGATTGGTTCTTGATAACAGTTTCAGTATTGGTGAACCATTCATGGATCAATTTGCTGAATTTCCATTCTAATTCAGAATAGTGCATGGACAGTTTGTTGTAGGCACTGGCAACCAAGCTGTTACGGAAACTGAATATAAAGTTCTCATGTTTGACAGCATTCCATAAATCTTCCATCCATCTAACAAATTCAGGAATGGTTTGTGGCTTAGTTTGGCTTTCTTTAATCAGTTTTAGTAAATTTTGTTTCATTTCCGCAACGCTTTCACTGTATCCAGCACTGACAGGAGCCATCGGTGGCACCCCCTGCCACAGACTGGGAATGTACCAATGGTGGTGCTCTGAATCATACCCCATAACATCATTAAATACCTTATATTGAGGCTTCTTCTCCATGGTTGCCACGGTTCTGGTCATTTCATTTAGTTGTTCCAGCAGCTTATTCCTGTCTCTCATGTTCATTACAGGAGCCGACACATCACTCACATTCTGATGAACAAACTGGCAATTAGGCTTCTTCCCAATTTCCTTCATTCTTAGAAAAGAGTGGACAACAATCTGTAAAATGTCCTTCATTTCTGCTGTATTTTCCATGGCCATGTTGACTATAGTGATGTCACTCAACCCAACCACTAATGTGGCCAACTCATTGTCATGTTCATAACTGTCCTCCAGAGAATCCAGCTCAGGAGCTTTTAGCCCTTCGGTATCGATGACCAGGAGGAACTCACAGCCTATCTCCTTGGAGAGGTTCTTTTTTACTTTAATAAGAGTCATGAAGGCTCCTCGTGTACATCGTCCACTGGCTACAGGGAACTGTAGACCAAACATGGTGTTCAGAAGGGTGGACTTCCCCGTGCTCTGTACTCCCAGCACAGTTATTACCCTAATTCTACTTTGGCCACCTGTCTTAGTGTTCACTATATTGAGAACATCTGTTACCCACTGCACAGGGATCCTGGAGGCATCTCCATTAATCAGTTCTAGTGGGAAGCCATCAAGCAGAAGATTGGCTCCTGATTCAGGAAGATTGATGCGTTCTTTATGTAGATACTTTTTTTTCCCCATAATGTGCCAAACCTCATAGAACTGAGACACCTCTCTCAGGAAATGCTCGATTCCTAATGAGCTGTCTGATATCTTCTGATCAATTTCTTTCAGCTCTTTGGATTCATTGGCCTGGGAATATTTCTCCTTGTATTCCTGCTGTAAAGATGTGAGAGTTTTCCTTGCTGCCAGGTCCAAATAATATTTTAACCAACTTAAAAAATAAAGCTTTTCCCATCGATTGTTTGTCTCAATTCCTTTTATAAAATGATCAATTCCTTCCGGGATTTCACATTTCCACTGTTTGCTCCGTATCTCATCACATTTACGTCTCAGTTCAGATTTGTATTCTTCCCCGTTCCTATTTCCCTGCTTTTTCATCTGACAACATTCTTTTTCCAGCTTTGACAAGTCTTTGAGAAGTTGCGCTTGTAGCGTCATTGTTTTCCCTTTATACTGAACGACGTCACAGATCTCTGGAGTTATTTTCATGGCTTGTTCTTTGGCGGCCTGACATTCCGCATTGTGTTCATCTACACAGATCTCTTGCTCTGTTGCTGTATGGGCCATGTTTTCTATACTGAGATTATTAGCATTTTTCTTCTGTAACTTCAGCAGAGCCGAGCGAATCTTCTTAACAATAGTTGCTTCATTTGTAGTTTTCGTAATTACTAAGACATTGTCCTCTTTTCTTTCACTCATGGTCATCACTGATTTTATCATCTCTTCTCTTTCTGCTTTGCTCTTTTGCTCTTCCGGGACAATAATGAAGAGATACTTGGTTTTGGAGTTTTTATATCTCAGTAATAATTCACAATGAGACTTACTGATTGTTTCCAGAAAGACAACAACAAATGAAGATATCTCTGCTAGAAAGCTGAATGGCTTCAGGTTGCTCTCTAATGCCCCACGAAGGTTTGTAACAGCAACAGGTTCAGCAAAGATGCCTTTACCAGCAGGAAAGTACCAAGATATCTCCACCAGCCCCAACGAAAGAGTCCTTTCCACATTTCCACCTTCCATGTCTCTGTGAACAAAGATGTCTTGGCAATGTTGTGTGGAACTCAGAACTTGGTTGAGAATTTTAGATTTAGAAAGCCGGCATCTTCCCAGTCTCACAAAAGAAAATGTTGGCATGGGGATGTTCACCAAGTGTTCTTCCCGAAAACCTTTGCTCTCTGCCAGGGACTGAGGTCTCCATTTCTTTACTATTCCCCTCATTGCCCACAACATGAAGGTGTAGTCTGGACTATCGATAGCCGGCAGCAGCAGAGGGACAGAAAACTGACACATGGACATTTTTGATATCATCTCCTGCTGCAGGAAATGATCTGAGCAGTGGAAGATAGCGCACTGTAAGTCTAATGGGTGGATAGCATCTGACAAGTCACTGTCCACATCCAGCATAAAATGGTCATCGCCGCTTATTTCTGCTCTGTGCTCTATTGTGCTGATATTTCTTGCTTCCTCGTGCAGTGACATCAGTTTTCTTATAAAATACCAAGCCACATTTTCCCCACGAGGAATGGATGGTGGCAAACATTCAGCGCCAATGTCGAGAACTTTTTTTAATGTAAGCTTGGATATATAGTAATTCTGGAAATCAATTTTCTTGAGAAGATCCATGAAGCAGGCAATTTTATCTGTAAAATAAATATAAATAATAAGCAATATATTCCAATTTTATATTGATTTTTAATGCATGAAAAAAAAATAACAGAAAATTATAAAATTAACATATTTTGTAAGGGGTTGTTGTGGATGAAGTGAGTACAACCCTTTAAACATAATGTTGGATGTAATGGCTCAAAACAGTAAAGAGTCTAAACTCTCAGGGATGGAAAAAGAATGCAGACGTACACAATGTCCAATGCTGACGTAGGCAGTAGTGATGAGCGAGCACTAAAATGCTCGGGTACTCGATGCTCGGGTCGAGCACATTGGAATACTCTGGTGATCGACCCGAGCAATGAGCCCAATGTAAGTCTATGGGAAACTCGAGCATTTTTCCGGCGGCTCCCCCCTCTTGCAGCGGTCCTAACAATTGCCCAAATAGATGGGAACAGTGCTCAAATGACATGGGAACAGCATGGGGAAGACCCCTGGAAGCATTTCTGACTCCCAGGTAACTGCTGTCAACAACGTTGTCAGAGTATTACGCCACTTTTACGGACTCACAATAAAACATACAAAAACAAAACCAAAATGGATTTTCCTGGGAAATATGTTAAGAAACATCATTTCCAGGGTGTTAAAATAATGGTTCAGTAATTAGCATTGCCTTTAAGAAATCTATTTACTCTGAGTTCTTGCTCGATTCAGCTTATCTTGTTTTAGCCAAAATCACAAGATTGACCTGTATGCACACCTAAGAGTTGGCTGACAGAGCCTACAATTATCATGCTTGTCCTAAATCTGTCCACAAGAAACATTATCCCTATTCTCCCACATATCAATTCCAGGAAACTCCCTAAACATCCTTTAACCTGGATTATACCCAAGGTTAGTGGTAAGCAGAACACTATCTGTGTGAAAGGATGTACATCCTCCAGAAGAATTGGCAAGTAATTGTTCTTCACTTTCTGTGCCAAAGATCGCATATTATCTACGTAATCCTTCACGTTTTACATAGTCCTACCCTCTTTTGCTAAGGGTATATAATATGATGACATCTAATAATAAACAGGACTATTCTCTTGAGACAGTCTGTAGTGAGCGTCTTATTTGAAAGTGCCGATACAAGAGATCTCTATAACTAATATATTTATCTACCTGGGAAGAAGTAAGATCCCCTCTCGTCTTCAACAGTTGGAGGCCCCAGAGAGATCTATTTTCTTTTTAACTTCGTGTGAGACTGAACAACAGGTTTACCTCTATCCCGAACAGAAACAAACCCCGGCCGGGTAAGTGAGTGGCTTTAACACTCTAAGCATATTTCTCTCCAGGAGAGGTGGGGTCGACCTAGGTCAGTATCCGGGGATCTTGAACGGAAAATCCTCAGGTAGCAATTTTTTATTTAATTAATTTTTATATATATTTAATTTCTAACAATTTCTAATAATTTCTAATATAATTATAGTATTACTAATATAGATTATATTGCATTTTTGCATTCATTAACCACTCCACATATTCCATATATACTATCTCATTTATTTTTAATTCCTAATTATTGCTGCTTACACCTTAACTAACGGTCTATATTATGTATAACTGTGTTAAGTACATGCTACGTAGTGATGAGGTCCGAAATATAAATAATTAGATGACGTGCGCTGAATGCGTGTGTAGTACTCTGTTTAGCAAATACAACAATGGAGCTGTCACGCATCTTAGGTAGCTGCGAGATTAGTGTGGAATCTGAAGGTTGGGGGCTACGGGAGGAAGATAATACATTCTTTACATTGGTATACGCGAATATTAACAGACATTGTTTTGTATAACCTTATACCATTTATGAATATTGTGATATTGATCTAGCTGGAGTAATAAATAGAATCCAGGATTCACAGGATATAAAATTGTTCTGCCCAGTTGCCCTAGAGAATTTTTATAGGAATTGGAGTACGAGAAGTGCTGTGGTGGAGAATGAGGAGGTGTTAATGATTGAAGTGGTGATTAAGAGAAATGAATAATTGATAGGCTGGAAAGGCATACATGACTTGTGAAAAGTGTTTGTGCTTGGTTACAGTAGTGAGAAAGTGAAAGCCTCATCGTAGAGATACTGCTTGGTTTCTGGAAAGAATACATTTGTGCCCTGTGAATGCATACTGGTACAGAAGAAATAACAATACATGTCGTGTTTTCCCGTGTCATATTGTACCACACCCCCACACTATAGGCAAGGAGTGGAAGTACATTGTTGAGAATAGATGGTATATGCCCGTGTGGCAGCATACTGTTACTCATGATAGTTATCTTGCCAACCTTGGCACAACCTCAAGGACAGACGTAGGATACTTCTCTAGCGGAGACTCTGAACCAGATGTATGAAGAATATATAGCGATTGTCTTTGGAGCAGTTTTGTTTTTAATACTCTACATTTATTTGTTTAGACGAATTTATCTCAGTATCAGAGCAGAGCAAAGAGTTGCAGTTCAGCTCATAGCCCTCGAGTCAGGGGTAACTGGCTAACGTACATGACTGGTTGATCCAGCTGATTGTGTAGCAGGATACTGAAGACAGGGGTTGCGACCCTTGACAGGTTCTGTTATGGGTGCTCGAATTTCCAGATCAAGGAATAAGGATCCGAGGTGCACCATGTGTGATCTGGTGAGAAGGGAGCATGGCAGGGCAGCTGTAAAGGATGCAACAAGGATATTGAAAAGGGCTGATATGCCAGCCAAGGGATGTCTTGATGCTGAGAGATGGAAATGGTTCAGTCAGGAACATTCAGAATGGATTGATAAGCATGGGTACAGAGCGCAGGTTGCAGCCTGGCTGAGGACTAGCGAAAGACATCATCCCCTTTTAATTCCCGATGATGATGATGAAACTGATCAGGTAGTGATCAGAAATAGATCTCATACCAGACAACCCCCGACACCCAGTCGGGAACAAGGTCCAATCCAGGCTGCGCCCTCTGCTCCGTCAGAGAATAGATCAGAGTCAAGTGATAGATCAGAGTCAAGTGTAAGTGTTGAGAAGGAAAAATCACTGTCCGAGGTTTCTACATCCCCAACAACCACACATAGTGCCAGCACTATACCATAAATGAACGAGTCAACCAATCAGATTCTCCAATCTCCTTCCCCATCACCCATGATGTATCCTGCCATACCATCACAGCTCCCACAAAACTCACCTCATTACCCTTACGCACAACAACCTACCATGATGCCACCGTACCAGGGTTATCAGTATCCCTGTCAGTATCCAGCACTCCCAATCAGTCCTGGTACACCTTGGGGGCTCGTCTGGGGTACACCTGAGAACCCCCCAGCCTATGCTATAGGAAATTATTACCCAGAGATCCCATCCAGATTTACTGACAGTTTCTCAACCCCAATAAAGACAAAACATAGTTCCCCTGAGAACAACACCTACCAACTCTCTCCCACGCATACTCTTATGCCCAGTGCAGATACTGACCCATCACTCCACACACAGCCCACAGCCCTCCCCCCGCACACAGCAGCTAAAGGGAAATATAGCATTACGCTCTAAAACATGGATCTGTCCATGATGTCAGGATAGTAATACAATATTTCAGTGTGAAAACTGTAATCTCGACAAAAGAAAACCAGAGATGGCTGCATTCCCAGTCATTACACAAACAACCAGGGGTACACAGGGGGATGCAGAACAACAGGTAAAAACAGATACCACCACTTGGTATAAACCATGGTCTAGGTCAGAGCAATTATCAATGGCAAATAGTTTTCCAGACATGTATAAAAATCCGATAGGATATTATAAGGCGGTGAAAGGGGTAGCTGAGAACTATGACACTACGTGGAGTGATCTGGTACCGCTTTGTAATCTCAATGGTGGAGTACCACTTGTTGAAAAAGTTAAACAAGTCCATGAAGGAGATGGTATACTAGCGTTACCAGATGACTCCGGGAAACAGTTTATTCTCCGGTTGAATGCAGTCACTAAAGCAATGGCAGAAAGCCTTATCTCAGGGCTGCCAGAGATATTCCAAGAACCCGAGGAAGCCGTAGACAAATTCCATGCTAGGTGCGTAGCTGTGTTCAAAGATCATGACTATAATCTGAATAATCCAAGGGAGTTAGGGTTCCTGAAAAATATGTTCATCACTGGTCTCAGAGAAGACCTCAGGGCAGAGGTGTTTAAGCTGCGCCCAGAATGCCTATATGCCCCCTTGGAGCAGTCAATATCAACATTCAGTTCAGAGGGTTAGAACAGGCCATCAATAAGAGAAAAGACAAAAAGAAAGATAAGGTCACTCCAATTATGGTAAATATACACCCAGAT
Organism: Phyllobates terribilis; assembly: GCF_046119375.1. Lineage (NCBI taxonomy): Eukaryota > Metazoa > Chordata > Amphibia > Anura > Dendrobatidae > Phyllobates > Phyllobates terribilis. The sequence continues at coordinate 404,757,666 of NW_027362769.1, read as the reverse complement.
GCCTTTCAGGACACTATTAAGGATGCAGTGAAGTCAGCCACTCAAACTACTTTAGGCGGAAGGGTAGAGAAAAAGAAAAAAGTAATGGACCCAGAGGATTGTAAACAAAAAGGTCTCTGTTTTGGGTGTGGTGAGAAAGGTCACATTAAAAGTAACTGTCCGCATAGACAAAGAGCAAGGACAGGACAAGCTTATGTCACCATTGCAAACACCGGACCAGAGGAAGATTTTTCAGACTAGGAAATTGGCAGCCCCCGATTCAATTCTATGATAGTGGTTCCCCCATGGGAAAGTCCGATGGCAGTAACCCAACTAAAATTTCCCAATGGGAAACAAATTGAATGTCTGATCGACACGGGTCGAGTCGTACTATCATAAGAACTTTTTTTTTAAGCTTTTTTCACTGTTTTCAGAACATTAACAGTAAGAACATGGAAGAGTCCAGGAGCCATTTGGTGAGCTGCATATCCTGCTACATGTTCACAGACTTGCCAGTGGAAAAGCCAAACTTCACATGCCAGAAATGCAAGCTTGTGTCCCTGTTGGAAGAAAAGTTGCGAAATCTAGAAGAGAGGTTAACTACCTTGAAAATCATTAAGGAAGGTGAAGAGTTCTTAGACAGAGCCGAATTATCTCTTCATGATTCAGATAGAGAAGAAATTCGAACTGCACCTGACGAAACAGAGGAATGGAAGCCAGTGACCCACAGAAGCAGGAGGATCGAGAGGCAGTCAGCACCCATACTGCTCAGGAACCAGTACCAGGCTCTCACGCAGGAGAACCATGAAGAAATACAGCAAAATAAGACTTTGCCAGCAATGAATAACCTTGTAAGCCCTCAGAATCCTCCTGGATGGAGAAAGAAGAATGTTGTGAAGAAAAAACGGAGAGTGGTGGTCATGGGGGATTCCCTGTTAAGAGGAACAGAGGCCGCTATCTGCAGACCAGACATAACCTCAAGAGAAATGTGCTGTCTTCCAGGAGCAAAAATTAAAGATGTGTCTGACAGGATATCAAGACTCTTCAGACCTACAGATCACTACCCATTCCTGCTAATACATGTGGGGACAAATGACACCGCAAGAAAGGACCTGGAAACCATCTGCAGTGACTTTGAAGACTTAGGCAAGAAAGTGAAAGAATTGGGAGCGCAGGTGGTCTTCTCATCCATCCTCCCAGTGGATGGCCATGGAATAATGAGGTGGAATAAGATTCTACAGGTGAACAACTGGCTACGTCCATGGTGCCGTCAACAAGGATTTGGATTTCTGGATCACGGAATAAATTACCTATACGATGGACTACTTGCTAGAGATGGGGTGCACCTTACGAAGACTGGAAAACATGTATTTGGAAGTCGCCTTGCTACACTCATCAGGAGAGCTTTATACCAGAACAATGTGGGAAGGGAAGCAAAAGGCCAGAAAAAGCCATACAGCTGACAAATACTATTGAGATCTCTGCTACTGGAAGTGGAAAGGAAGAACAAAGACAAAACAATCTAAATAATAAAAATATGGGAGGAAGAGAAACCAATCACAAACTAAAATGTTTTTATACAAATGCACAAAGCATGGGCAACAAACAAGGAGAATTGGAACTACTAACGCAGGAAAAGGAATATGATGTCATTGGAATCACTGAAACTTGGTGGGACGATACACATGATTGGAATAAAAGGCTAAAAGGATACAACTTATTTGCAAGAAACAGACTTGATAAACGAGGAGGAGGTGTCGCATTGTATGCTAGAAAAGCGTATATCTGCACAGAGATTGAAGCTTCAGAGACTGGGAGTTCTGTGGAAACTGTTTGGGTAAGAATACAAGGAGAGAACAACGGAAAGGACACCATTGTAGGCATTTACTACAGGCCACCTGGGCAAGCTGAAGATATGGATGAACTCTTTATGTTTCAAATGACCAAGTTCTCCAAAAAATATGACGTAGTGGTCATGGGAGATTTCAACTATCCAGACATTTGTTGGGAATCTCTCTCAAGTTAAACTAACAGGTCAAGCAAATTCTTATCCTCTCTTGCTGACAACTTTATCTTCCAAAAGGTAGGGGAGAAAACAAGGGGATCTGCTACTTTGGATCTAATCCTTATAAACAGGGAGGAAATGGTTGAGGAGGTAAAGGTGGCTGGGACCCTAGGAGGCAGCGATCATGCTATTATAGAATTTTGGATAACTAGAGGAGGAAGACATGTGAAGACTCAAACTTCAAGGTTAGATTTTAGAAAGGCAGATTTTAAGAGACTCAGAAAGAGAATAGGAGGGATCCAATGGCTGGATGTCCTTAAGGACAAAAATCTCCAGGAAGGATGGGAAATTTTTAAAAATGAGATTCTCAAAGCACAATCGTTAACAATCCCGAAAAGTAGGAAGAATGGGAAGCATTTAAGGAAACCAGGCTGGATGAACACAGAACTTAAACACATGCTAAAAAGAAAGAAAGAAATGTTTATTAAATGGAAAGAGGGAGGCATATCTAAAGAAGATTATAATGCAGTCTGCAGATCCTGTAGGGCACGTATCAGGTTAGCTAAAGCTGACAATGAATTAAGGCTTGCAAGAGATGTCAAAAGCAATAAAAAAGGATTTTGGGGGTATGTCAAAAGTAAAAGAAAAGTCAAAGATGCTATAGGATTTTTACAGGATGAAAATGGAGAAATGGTAAGAGAGGATGTTGAGAAGGCCGAACTTTTTAATTCCTATTTTGCATCTGTTTTCTCTCAGAAAGAAAATGTAACATCAACTGATCTTCACTGTCCTTTTAAAGGAATAGAGGAATCCAAGTTATCTGTAAACAGAAAGATTGTGAGGGAATATTTAGCTAACATAAATGAGTACAAGTCTCCAGGTCCAGATGAATTACACCCCAGAGTACTGAAGGAGATCGTAGAAGAAATTTTAGAACCACTCTCCATAATCTTTGAAAATTCTTGGAGAACAGGAGAAGTCCCAGAAGACTGGAGAAGAGCAAATGTTGTTCCTATCTTCAAAAAGGGGAAGAAGGTGGACCCAGGGAACTATAGGCCGGTGAGTCTGACTTCTATACCAGGAAAGATCTTTGAACAAATTATTAAACAACATGTATGTAAGTACATGGATAAGAATGAAGTGATTAACCAGAGTCAGCATGGGTTTGTAACTAACAAGTCATGTCAGACTAACTTAATTTCCTTCTATGACAGAATCACTGACTGGGTGGATCAGGGAAATGCTGTAGATATAGTATATCTTGACTTCAGCAAAGCATTTGACAAAGTATCTCACACCATCCTTATTGAAAAAATGACCAAGTATGCAATGGACCAGGCAACTGTTAGGTGGATTCATAACTGGCTTAGTGATCGGACTCAAAGGGTGGTTGTAAATGGCTTCACATCCAGCTGGATGAATGTCTCAAGTGGGATACCACAGGGCTCCGTCCTGGGACCTGTATTGTTCAACATCTTTATCAATGATTTAGATGAAGGAATTGAGGGTAAACTGATTAAATTTGCTGATGACACAAAGCTAGGAGGGATAGCTAATACTAGAGAAGAGAGAGAGAGGATTCAAAAAGACCTAAATAAACTGGAGCAGTGGGCAGCAACCAACAGAATGGTTTTTAACAGGGAAAAATGCAAAGTACTACATCTGGGCAATAAAAATGAAAAAAGCATATACAGAATGGGAGGAATAGAGCTAAGCAACAGTACATGTGAAAAAGACTTAGGTATACTAATAGATCATAGACTGAACATGAGTCAACAGTGTGATGCAGCAGCAAAGAAGGCAAATACAATTCTGGGATGTATTAACAGAAGCATACAGTCTAGATCACGTGAAGTCATTATCGGTCTTTACTCCTCTTTGGTCAGACCTCATCTGGAATACTGTGTACAGTTTTGGGCACCACATTTTAAAAAAGACATAGACAAACTGGAGCAAGTTCAGAGAAGAGCGACCAGAATGGTGACTGGTCTGCAAACCATGTCCTATGAGGAACGGTTGCAGGATTTGGGAATGTTTAGCTTGCAAAAAAGAAGACTGAGAGGAGACTTAATAGCTGTCTACAAATATGTCAAGGGCTGTCACATTGTAGAAGGATCATCTTTATTCTCATTTGCACAAGGAAAGACTAGAAGCAATGGGATGAAACTGAATGGGAGGAGACACAGATTAGATATTAGAAAAAACTTTTTGACAGTTAGGGTGATTAATGAGTGGAACAGGCGGCCACGAGAGGTGGTGAGTTCCCCTTCAATGGACGTCTTCAAACAGAGGCTGGACAGACATCTGTCTGAGATGGTTTAGTAAATCCTGCTTTGAGCAGGGGGTTGGACCAGATGACCCAGGAGGTCCCTTCCAACTCTACCATTCTATGATTCTATGATTCTATGATTCTAAGAAAAGAGGACATGCCGCATGGATACACAACGGGGAGAATTATTCAAGGAATAGGAGCTGGAGGTACAATAGACCCTCTAAAGTAAACTGAACCTGTAAATGTTAAGATAGCCCATACTATTGACTTATGTACCCATCTACTAGTCTCAGATATATGTCCTAGAAATTTGATAGGTGCAGACATTCTCAATGCAATGAATGCAATTATTAAATTTGGAAAGAAAGGTGTTACCGTTGCAGGTCCATTATCTGAAGCAACAATATCAACAATGATGTCAATAATCCAACTTGAAAAGGAGGTGGATACAGGTCTCGATGACGACATACAGAAAATGCTTGGTAACGTACCAACCGCACTATGGGTACAGGATAAAAGAGATGTTGCACTGCTAAAAATAACCCCAGTGATAATTAGGTTGAAACCTGGTGTTGTACCGGTACACCATCCCCTGAGCAAGGAGCAAACAGAAGCAATTGCACAACAGGTGAATAAATACCTAGAAAAAGGTATAATCAAGGAATGTAGATCCCCTTTTAATTTTCCGCTATGTCCAGTGAAAAAGAAGCAAATCGTGGGCCAGCCGGTAGGCTACTGTATGGTCCATGATTTGAGAGAGGTTAATAAATTAAATGGTCGTAGACACGCCAAGCCAAAATGAGGTATTGAAAAGGGAGGCATTGCGTCCTAGAATGTCTACCCAGGAAGCTGAACTCAAAGCACTCGCTGAAGCGTGTATAATGGCAGAACATAGGGTTGCAAATGTTTTTACTGACAGCTGCTACGCATTTGGCATTTGCCATGCTTATGGTCCCATATGGAAAAGCAGAAAGTTTATTGGTTCTTCTGGGAAACCCATTAAGAATGCAGAAGCAGTAGCTCAACTCCTCAGGGCATTGGAGTTGCCAAAACAAGTGGCTATTGTAAAGGTACAAGCCCACACCAAAGAGTGCACAAAAGAGGCTGAGGGAAACAGGAGGGCGGACGCAGCTGCAAAAGCTGCAGCCCTGTTGCCCCTCCCAGTAGAAACATACACTGTGCAAGTGTCTGGGAGTGTGGATTTGGATCTCTTGCAGAGCCTACAGGATCAGGCTGCTGCACCAGAAAAAGAAGAATGGATGAAACGCTCAGCTAAACAGGGAAAGGATGGACTGTGGAGAGCAGATAGCAAGTACTGTCTGCTGAGATCGCTGTACTCTATGATGTGCACTCTTTCTCATGGACCAACCCATCAGTCCAAGGATGCAATGGTAAGTCAGGTAAAAATCCATTGGGTAGCACCAGGATTCCATTATGCTGCTGTTAAATTTGTACAGGGATGCATAATCTGTGCATGTCATAATGTGGGAAAAACGGTGAAGGTGCCACCAAAGTGCACAGCGAGACCATTGTACCCGTTTCGGCGACTGCAGATAGATTTCATACAGCTTCCAAGGGTGGGCACCTATGAGTATGTGCTAGTTTGCATTGACTTGTTTTCATCATTGCCAGAGGCCTGGCCAGTTGCAAAAGCTAACGCTAAAACAGTAGCTAAGAAACTACTCTCAGAAGCAGTGTGCCGATATGGAGTTCCTGAAGTAATAGAGAGTGACAGGGGCAGCCATTTCACTTCTCAAGTCTGTCAGGAAATCTTGGATGCTTTAGGGATCCAACAGTCCTTCCACACTCCCTATCACCCACAAGGCAGTGGTAGGGTGGAAAGGCTGAATGGTACACTCAAATCAAAGATACAAAAGGCAATGGCAGAAACAGGAAAGCCTTGGACTGAGTGTCTCCCTATAGCATTATACTCTGTCAGAGTAACCCCAATTAAAAAAACTAGTCTCAGCCCATATGAGATATTGTTTGGGGGACCACCAAAGACTGGACTTTATTTTCCTCAACAATTGCAGGCCTTACATACAAATATGAAATCATATGTAGGGGCTTTGCAAACTGTGTTACAACAGATTCATAACCGTGTTTTTAGTTCCATTCCAGATTCTTCCTCTTTGCAAGGCACGCACAGCCTCAAACCCGGAGACTGGGTGACGATACGGAAACACATAAGAAAGAGCTTGGATCCACCATCTGAAGGAACTTACCAAATCCAATTAACAATGTCTACTTCGGTGAAGGTGGAGGGAAAACCCACCTGGATCTACACATCTCATTGCAAGAAGTTCCACAAGAACTAATACAAAAGAATCAGCTTTGGTAAAACCCGAAATAAAATTGATGCTGATTCTGAAGTAAAGCAAACTCAAGTTATGACTACAATAATCACTGCAGTACAGCGAAAATGCCTCTTCTGCAATAAGATGACTGCAGCGGACCTATCCGATTGTATGTCCTGCGGGAAACCATTGGTTTGAAGTAAACCTGATTCGTGGAGCCCTAGAAATAATGAACTTCCTACAACTTATTAGTCACAGATACTAGATCATATAATCCTATAATCATTGTGTAACATTTACCCCCAACTATCTTATATAGTCCTGCACACATATATGATAATCCCTTGTTAAATTTAAAGATGATTACTTGGCAAAAATAGGGAAAGTAAGGGATAGTGGGTCTGATAACAAGTTAACCTGGATGGATGCACAGTAGGACTGGCATCCCACTGCATACGTAGGGTTAGCTCCGTGATATCGTGAAGTAGGGTTATCTTGCAGGCCTAGGGAATAGGTAGGAACATGAGGGACAGATAGTTAGACAAGATGATAAAAAGAGGGGAATTGTTAAAATAATGGTTCAGTAATTGCCTTTAAGAAATCTATTTACTCTGAGTTCTTGCTCGATTCAGCTCATCTTGTTTTTGCCAAAATCACAAGATTGACCTGTATGCACACCTAAGAGTTGACTGACAGAGCCTACAATTATCATGCTTGTCCTAAATCTGTCCACAAGGAACATTATCCCTATTCGCCCACATATCAATTCCAGGAAACTCCCTAAACATCCTTTAACCTGGATTATACCCAAGGTTAGTGGTAAGCAGAACACTATCTGTGTGAAAGGATGTACAGCCTCCAGAAGAATTGGCAAGTAATTGTTCTTCACTTTCTGTGCCAAAGATCGCATATCATCTACGTAATCCTTCACGTTTTACATAATCCTACCCTCTTTTACTTAGGGTATATAATATGATGACATCTAATAATAAACAGGACTATTCTCTTGAGACAGTATGTAGTGAGTGTCTTATTTGAAAGCGCCGATACAAGAGATCTCTATAACTAATATATTTATCTACCTGGGAAGAAGTAAGATCCCCTCTCGTCTTCAACAAGGGTAATGACTAGTGTTGAGCGATACCTTCCGATATCGGGAAATATCGGATCGGATTAGATCGGACCGATACCGAAAAAATATCGGATATCGCCGATTCCGATACCGGAAACCAATGCAAGTCAATGGGACGCAAATATCGGAATGAAAATAAACCCTTTCTTTCCTTGTAGGTTAATTCTACATGAAGGAAAACAACTAAGAATAATGTAGAATGTATTGGGGGAGGTGGGGGAGACAATAAAGGCATAGAGGTTTAGCCCAATCAAATGGAATAGCAGGAATTAATATTTTTTTTAAGACGTTCGGAGTTACAAAGATATTGACTATGTTAAGCTTTTTTATATTTTGTCAGATATTTATGTTTCACTACTTCCATGCTCTTCACCTTCTTTTTTACTTCTCCCACACTTTCTCCTTCATCATCCTCAGCATCAGCATCTTTTTCATCAACTTCTTCTTCACCTTATTCATCTTCTTCTTCTTCACCTTTTTCCTATTATTCTTTTTTTTTCCATTCTTCATATTCTTCTTATTCAACTATTATTCTTCTTCATATTCTACTTCTTCATCTTCTTCATATTCTTCTTCATCATATTCTTATTTGTGACAGGCATTCCTGTAGTTGTTATCTATAAGATTACACCTTCCATTCTGCCTGTCACAAAAGATTTACAACAGGATTAGTCGGCGTTCAGTTTGGCCTGCAGCAGCAGATCTTTTCCAGGGGCACCACGAGGAGGAATGGACACACCCCCCTACACTGCTTAGTCTTCTTCTGCTTATAATTTAGATAATATCTTTTGCTCTGGTTTTTAGTTTTATGCTTAATGTTCTGCTTTTTGTTCTGCAGCTCCTTGTTCTTCTGCTTCTTGGTCTTCTGTATCTTGTTCTTCTGTATCTTGGTGGTTGTCTTCTTGTTCTATGTCCTCTTGGTCATCTTCTTCAGGGTCATCTTCTTGGTCTTCTTTGGGGTGGTCTTCAGGGTCGTCGTCTTCAGGGTCGTCGTCTTCGGGGTCCTTGTCTTCTTCGGGGTGGTCTTCAGGGTCGTCGTCTTCAGGGTCGTCGTCTTCAGGGTCCTTGTCTTCTTTGGGGTGGTCTTCAGGGTCATCATCTTCAGGGTCGTCATCTTCAGGGTCATCATCTTCGGGGTCCTCGTCTTCTTCGGGGTGGTCTTCAGGGTCGTCGTCAGGGAGATCCAGAGTGATTACCAAAAACCATTTAAAAAAGATTGAACTTGGAAATGTAGCAGAAGGTACAAGAAGGCTGAGGAACTGCCGAGAACCAGCTGACGGTACTGGAACCCGGATGGGTAGCAGAAGGTACAAGAGCCAATGGAACTACTGAGGACCAGCTGACGGTACTGGAACCCGGTTACTAAGCAGGAGGTACCTGTGCCATAAAGCACTACCAAGGACCAGCAGACATTGGTGGAACTCGGATACCGAGTAGGAGGCACCTAAGCCAAAGGCACTGCCGAGAACCAGCTGATGGTACTGGAAACCAGATGGGTAGCAGAAGGTACCCATGAAAAAAAAGTTGCAAGGCCGCAAGCCGGCCGCAGTTACCGAAACCCACAGTCCTACAGGGGGTGCTCTTCCTATAAGCACTATGGAACCAGCCTTCATTGCCAGATCCCGCAGCCCACATAGAGTCACCTAAACCCCAAGCACCATAGAGTCGGTTAACCTGACCGCAACACGACAGGACCACGTATTGGAGGCAAAGTGACGTTGACACTACCTGGAAACAGCTGGCGTGCTGGAACCAGGCTGGGCAGGAGGGAGTACCCATACCAAAGACACTGCCGAGAACCAGCTGACGGTACTGGAACCCGGATGGATAGCAGAAGGTGCAAGGAGGCTGAGGAACTGCCGAGAACCAGCTGACGTTACTGGAACCTGGATGGGTAGCAGAAGGTACAAGAGCCAATGGAACTACCGAGGACCAGCTGACGGTACTGGAACCCAGTTAATAAGCAGGAGGTACCTGTGCCATAAAGCACTACCAAGGACCAGCAGACGTTGGTGGAACTCGGATACCGAGAAGGAGGCACCTAAGCCAAAGGCACTGCCGAGAACCAGCTGACGGTACTGGAACCCGGAGGGATAGCAGAAGGTACAAGAAGGCTGAGGAACTGCTGAGAACCAGCTGACGGTACTGGAACCCGGATGGGTAGCAGAAGGTACAAGAGCCAATGGAACTACCGAGGACCAGCTGACGGTACTGGAACCCGGTTACTAAGGAGGAGGTACCTGTGCCATAAAGCACTACCAAGGACCAGCAGACGTTGGTGGAACTTGGATACCGAGAAGGAGGCACCTAAGCCAAAGGCACTGCCGAGAACCAGCTGACGGTACTGGAACCTGGATTGGTAGCAGAAGGTACAAGAAGGCTGAGGAACTGCCGAGAACCAGCTGATGGAAGTGGAACCTGGAAGGGTAACAGAGGGTACAAGAGCCAATGGAACTACCAAAGACCAGCTGACGGTACTGGAACCCGGTTACTAAGCAGGAGGTACCTGTGCCATAAAGCACTACCAAGGACCAGCAGACGTTGGTGAAACTCGGATACCGAGAAGGAGGCACCTGAGCCAAAGGCACTGCTGAGAACAAGCTGACGGTACTGGAACCCAGATGGGTAGCAGAAGGTACAAGAAGGCTGAGGAACTGCCGAGAATCAGCTTACGGTACTGGAACCCGGATGGGTAGCAGAAGGTACAAGAGCCAATGGAACTACCGAGGACCAGCTGACGGTGGTGGAACCCGGTTACTAAGCAGGAGGTACCTGTGCCATAAAGCACTACCATGGACCAGCAGACGTTGGTGGAACTCAGATACCGAGAAGGAGGCACCTAAGCCAAAGGCACTGTCGCGAACCAGCTGACGGTACTGGAACCCGGATGGGTAGCAGAAGGTACTGTCACGCTGTCTCAACGTACAGGAGGTCAGGGGCCTGAGCTGACCCTAAACGGGGGCCCTGACTAATCCCTCAACCTGGAGGTACTGTTAATGGTACAGAGGTCCAGGCCGCCAGCGTAACCTTAAACTCCTGAATATCGCTGAACCTCTGTAATCTAGTCCTGAGAAGGACCCCGATCACAACAATGGGGAACAGGATAGAAAATGCCCAAACACAGTACTAGACAAACGAGACAGTACAAGGGGAAAACCAAAAACCACCTTGCATACAAAAACTCACACCACAATTACAGAGGGAACAACAACAGGTTAGGAGATAAATGATAAAGGGAGGAAGGGAAGAAACCACACCGTATATTCTTCGCTCCGAACTCCACCAAACAACGATCCGCTCTGAAGGTCTGCAAGAAATGCTTTCACCGACAACTTCCCTATCAGACCAGCAGGTATTTGAAGGAATCCCAATCCAGCAGCATTAACTGCAGCTGGGCGAGGCTGAGCCTCGTCAAGCACAGAGGGAGAGAATTAACTCCCTCACTACCAAAACACAAAGCACCAAAAACTCAGCTGCGAGAAGTCAGGCTGTGTAGTCGCGACGATCTTCTTGGCGACACACCCGTGACAGTACCCCCCCTTCTACGAGGGGCCTCCGGACCCTCAGGGCCAGGTTTATCCGGGTGAGTCGTGTGGAAGGCCCGAATTAACCGGTCTGCGTTAATATCTGACGCAGGAACCCACATTCTCTCCTCAGGACCATACCCTTTCCAATGAACCAGGTACTGAAGGGACCGGCGACTAAAACGTGAATCGATGACTTTCGATACCTGAAACTCCAAATTTCCCTTGACCACCACTGGAGGAGGAGGTAAAGGTGACGGTATCATTGGCGCCACATACCTCTGAAGCAAAGATCTGTGGAACACGTTATGAATTTTAAACGTAGGAGGGAGGTCAAGACGGAATGCCACCGGATTAATTATAGAACTGACCCTGTACGGCCCGATGAACCTGGGACCCAGTTTCCAGGAGGGAACCTTGAGTTTTATATTCTTGGTAGACAACCATACCGAATCGTTCACACTTAGGTCCAGACCAGACACTCTCCTCCTATCAGCCATACGTTTGTATCGGTTCCCCATAGTACTCAGATTATTCAGTACCCCTCTCCACACTGAAGCGAGTGATGACGAAAATCGTTCCTCCTCAGGAACCCCCGAAGAGCCCCCTCTACTGAAAGTACAAAACTGGGGGTGAAAACCATATGCCCCAAAAAACGGGGACTTACCAGTGGATTCGCTCCGCCTATTATTAAGAGCAAACTCCGCCAGAGGTAAGAAAGAAACCCAGTCCTCCTGGTTCTCTGACACAAAACACCGGAGATATGTCTCCAAACTCTGGTTCAGACGTTCCGTCTGACCATTGGTCTGAGGATGAAAAGCCGATGAGAACGATAAATGCATCCCCCGCCGAGTACAAAAAGCCTTCCAGAATATGGACACAAACTGAGACCCCCGATCCGACACCACATCGGAGGGTACCCCGTGAAGCCTCACAATCTCTCCAATGAAAACCTGCGCAAGAGTTTTAGCATTAGGAAGAGCAGGAAGAGCGATAAAATGTGCCATCTTGCTGAACCTGTCTACTATAACGAGTATGACCGTTTTACCCGAGGACGGCGGGAGGTCCGTAATAAAGTCCATAGACAGATGAGTCCAAGGACGCTCCGGGATCTTCAAAGGTAAGAGGGCCCCAGACGGACGGGTATGTGGGGTCTTAGAGCGCGCACAAACCCCACAGGACGCAACAAAAGTTACCACCTCCTTATGTAAGTTAGGCCACCAAAACCGACGCGAGAGGAGATCCACAGTTGCTTTACTCCTAGGGTGTCCTGCCAAAGCTGAGTTATGGTGTGCCTCGATCACCTTTTGTCGTAGCTGATCTGGAACAAACAGTCTCCCTGGAGGTCCAACAGGGGCGTCCCCCTGAGCCTCCAATACCTCCTCCTCAAGCTCAGAGCATACTGCCGACACCACCACCCCCTCTTGAAGGATAGGAACCGGATCACCCGTATTCCCGGCTCCAGGGAAACTACGAGATAAGGCATCCGCCTTCACATTTTTTGACCCAGGACGATATGTAACGACAAAATTAAACCTGGTAAAAAACAATGACCACCTGGCTTGTCTGGGATTCAGACGTTTTGCGGACTCCAGATATAGCAGGTTCTTGTGATCCGTGATAACGGTGACCGGATGGACTGCCCCCTCCAAAAAATGGCGCCACTCTTCAAAAGCTAACTTAATGGCCAAGAGTTCCCTATTGCTGACATCGTAATTCCTCTCAGCGGATGACAATTTTTTGGAGAAAAAAGCGCACGGACGCCACTTACCAGGAGACGAACCTTGTGATAAAACTGCTCCCACCCCTACCTCAGAAGCGTCTACCTCTACAATGAACGGCTGAGACGCATCAGGTTGAATGAGTATGGGTGCCGAGGCAAAACATTTTTTCAAGGAGGAGAATGTTTGACAAGCCTTGTCAGACCACCTAGAAAAATCCGTCCCCTTTTTTGTCATGTCTGTGAGAGGTTTAACCATGGATGAGAAATTACGAATGAATTTCCGGTAATAATTAGCAAACCCCAGGAAACGTTGTAGTGCCTTAAGATTCTCTGGCAGATCCCACTCCAGAACTGCCCGCACTTTCCCTGGGTCCATACGAAAACCGGACGCTGACACCAGGAAACCTAAAAACTGGAGTTCCTGTACGGCGAACACACACTTCTCCCATTTGGCGTACAGTTTATTATCCCGCAAGATCTGTAACACCTGCCTAACATGCTCCTGATGAGACACAAGATCAGGCGAGTAAATTAAGATGTCATCCAGATATATGACTACAAATTGACCCACCAGGCGGCGAAAAATGTCATTAACAAAGTGTTGGAACACCGCCGGTGCATTAGTCAGACCGAATGGCATGACAAGGTTCTCAGAATGCCCCTCCGGAGTGTTAAACGCCGTCTTCCACTCATCCCCCTCCTTCATCCTAATCAGATTGTACGCCCCCCTGAGATCCAACTTAGAGAACCACTTGGCGCCTACGATCTGATTAAAGAGATCGGGGATAAGTGGGAGTGGATACGGATCTCGGACCGTAATCCGATTAAGTTCACGGAAATCCAGGCAAGGGCGTAGGCCTCCATCTTTCTTCTTCACAAAGAAGAACCCCGCGGCCACCGGGGAAGAGGAAGGTCTAATATGCCCCTTAGCCAGACTCTCTGAAATATAATCCTTCATGGCCTGCCTTTCCGGACCAGATAGGTTATACAACCTAGATTTAGGTAAATTGGCCCCAGGAAGCAATTTTACAGAACAGTCATACACGCGATGAGGAGGTAGTTCCTGACACCCTTTCTCCGAGAATACATCCTCAAAGTCCACCAGAAATGGAGGTAAGACCCTAGGAGTGACAGCACCGATGACCGTATTCATGCAGTTTTTATTACAGAATTCACTCCATTGGCTTATCTCCCTGGATTGCCAATTAATAACCGGATTATGCTTAGTTATCCAAGGAAGGCCCAACACAATAGGAGTGGGAAGACCCTCCAACACATAACAAGACAACAGTTCTTTATGTATCGCCCCCACTTGAAGATTTACGTTATGCACCACTTGCAAAAAACTTCCCTGACCGAGAGGCCTGGCGTCGATCGAAAATATGGGGATGGGTCTAGCCAACATATTCAATAGCATACCTTGAACCCGGGCAAACCGAGCGTCCACCAGATTAGCCCCGGCCCCACTATCTAGAAGAACAGATATCCTCTCAGTTCTCGTACCCACCACCACCTCCGCCGGCACGAGAAACTGAGACGAACCTAGGGACGAAATAGCTACTCCCAGATTGCCATCCACCACACAACCTGGGATCAACAGTTTTCCGACGACTCTTTACTCTGCAAAGGACGGGATGGACACCCCCCAATAAAATGTCCTTTTCTCCCGCAGAAGAAGCACCTTCCAGTCTTGTGGCGCACCGCCGGTCCCCTCCCCCGGAATGATATCCCTCCTAACTGCATAGGCTCCTCTGGACTGACCAGGGGAACCTCCATATGAGGGGACCTTGTAGGAGGTGGAGTCATCCCAGGGGGCGGAGTTATCCCGCACCTTTCCCGAAGCCGTCTGTCAATGCGAATAGCAAGGGCCATAGCGGCTTCCAGTGAGGCAGGAGGATCATACTGTGCCAACACATCCTTTAATTTGTCAGATAACCCTTGACAAAACTGGCTCCTAAGAGCTGGGTCATTCCACTGGGTGTCCGTGGCCCACCTACGGAACTCCGAACAGAATTCTTCCGCCGGACGATCTCCCTGGTGGATCCTACGTAACTTAGATTCAGCAAGGGAGATCCGATCCGGGTCATCATATACGAATCCCAGAGCAGCGAAGAACCTATCCACTGATTGGAGAGCCGGGGAGCCCGGGGGAAGAAAGAATGCCCAAGATTGTGGGTCCCCTTGTAGGAGCGAGATGACAATTCCCACCCTTTTCTCCTCACTCCCCAATGACCGAGGCCGCAGCCGAAAGTACAACATGCATGCCTCCCGGAAAACAAAAAACTTGTCCCGCCCCCCAGTGAACCTGTCAGGGAGAGCTACTTTAGGTTCTGGTCCGGCTTGCTCCTGGGGATACAAAACCTTGGACTTAACGTCCGCCAGCTCCATGGACAAACTCTGCAACTGCCGAGCTAGACTGGCTACTGGATCCATGGTGGCTGGAGAGAATTTTTTTTTTTTTTTTGTGTGTCGGTCGGTGAAAATGTCCAAACACAGTACTAGACAAACGAGACAGTACAAGGGGAAAACCAAAAACCACCTTGCATACAAAAACTCACACCACAATTACAGAGGGAACAACAACAGGTTAGGAGATAAATGATAAAGGGAGGAAGGGAAGAAACCACACCATATATTCTTCGCTCCGAACTCCACCAAACAACGATCCGCTCTGAAGGTCTGCAAGAAATGCTTTCACCGACAACTTCCCTATCAGACCAGCAGGTATTTGAAGGAATCCCAATCCAGCAGCATTAACTGCAGCTGGGCGAGGCTGAGCCTCGTCAAGCACAGAGGGAGAGAATTAACTCCCTCACTACCAAAACACAAAGCACCAAAAACTCAGCTGCGAGAAGTCAGACTGTGTAGTCGCGACGATCTTCGTGGCGACACACCCGTGACAGGTACCCATGAAAAACAAAGTTGCAAGGCCGCGAGCCGGCCGCAGTTACTGAAACCCACAGTCCTACAGGGGGGTGCTTGTCCTTTTGGCACTATGGAACCAGCCTTCATTGCCAGATCCCGCAGCCCACAAAGGAGTCACGTAAACTGCAGGCACCATAGAGTCGGCTAACCCGACCGCAACACGATAGGACAACATATTGGAGGCAAAGTGACGTTGACACTACCTGGAAACAGCTGGCATGCTGGAACCAGGCTAGGCAGGAGGGAGTACCCGTGCCAAAGACACTTCCGAGAACCAGCTGACGGCACTGGAACCTGGATGTGTAGCAGAAGGTACAAGAGCCAATGGAACTACCGAGGACCAGCTGACAGTACTGAAACCCGGTTACTAAGCAGGAGGTACCTGTGCCATAAAGCACTACCAAGGACCAGCAGACATTGGTGGAACTCGGATACCGAGAAGGAGGCACCTAAGCCAAAGGCACTGCCGAGAACCAGCTGACGGTAATGGAACCCGGATGGGTAGCAGAAGGTACCCATGAAAAAAAAAGATGCAAGGCCGCGAGGCGGACACAGTTACAGAAACCCACAGTCCTACAGGGGGTGCTTGTCCTATTGGCACTATGGAACCAGCCTTCATTGCCAGATCCCGCAGCCCACATAGGAGTCACCTAAACTGCAGGCACCATAGAGTCGGCTAACCCGACCGCAACATGACAGGACAAACTATTGGAGGCAAAGTGACATTGACACTACCTGGAAACAGCTGGCGTGCTGGAACCAGGCAGGGCAGGAGGGAGCACCCGTGCCAAAGACACTTCTGGGAAACAGCTGGCAGTGCTGGAACCCAGGGTAAATACTAAAACAGAGTGGAGCCAGAGGTCTAATTGTGCAAGTTTTAAATTAGTAGTAGAGTGGATGTGGACAGAGCAGGAGAAATTGCCGGACACACAGCAGGGGATCAGCTGGCGTTACTGAACCCCAAGAACACTGGACCAAGTGTTGACTGTGCAGACGGCACTTCTGAGCAGCAACTGGTGGTGTTGGAGCTCACGGATAACACTGAAAACAGAGGATCCAGAGGTGTAATTGGAGCAAGTTTTAAATTAGTAGTAGAGTGGATGTGGACAGAGCAGGAAAATTTGCCGGACACACAGCAGAGGATCAGCTGACGTTACTGAACTCCAAGAACACTGGACCAAGCGTTGACAGTGCAGACGGCACTTCTGAGCAGCAACTGGCGGTGTTAGAGCTCAGGGATAACACTGAAAACAGAGGAGCCAGAGGTGTAATTGGAGCAAGTTTTAAATTAGTAGTAGAGTGGATGTGGACAGAGCAGGAGAATTTGCCGGACACAAAACAGAGGATCAGCTGACGTTACTGAACCCCAAGAACACTGGACCAAGCATTGACTGTGCAGACGGCACTTCTGAGCAGCACCTGGCGGTGTTGGAGCTCACGGATAACACTGAAAACAGAGGAGACAGAGGTGTAATTGGAGCAACTTTAAAATCTGTAGTAGTGTGGATGTGGAAAGAGCAGGAGAAATTGCCGGACACACAGCAGGGGATCAGCTGACGTTACTGAACCCCAAGAACACTGGACCAAGCGTTGACTGTGCAGACGGCACTTCTGAGCAGCAACTGGCGGTGTTAGAGCTCAGGGATAACACTGAAAACAGAGGAGCCAGAGGTGAAATTGGAGAAAGTTTTAAATTAGTAGTAGAGTGGATGTGGACAGAGCAGGAGAATTTTCCGGACACATAGCAGGGGATCAGCTGACGTTTCTGAACCCGAAGAACACTGGACTAAGCGTTGACTGTGCAGACGGCACTTCTGAGCAGCAACTGGCGGTGTTGGAGCTCAGGGATAACACTGAAAACAGAGGAGACAGAGGCGTAATTGGAGCAACTTTAAAATCTGTAGTAGTGTGGATGTGGACAGAGCAGGAGAAATTGCCGGACACACAGCAGGGGATTAGCTGACGTTACTGAACCCCAAGAACACTGGACCAAGCGTTGACTGTGCAGAAGGCACTTCTGAGCAGCAACTGGCGGTGTTAGAGCTCAGGGATAACACTGAAAACAGAGGAGCCACAGGTGTAATTGGAGCAAGTTTTAAATTAGTAGTAGAGTGGATGTGGACAGAGCAGGAGAATTTGCCGGACACAAAACAGAGGATCAGCTGACGTTACTGAACCCCAAGAACACTGGACCAAGCATTGACTGTGCAGACGGCACTTCTGAGCAGCAACTGGCGGTGTTGGAGCTCAGGGATAACACTGAAAACAGAGGAGACAGAGGTGTAATTTGAGCAAGTTTTAAATTAGTAGTAGAGTGGATGTGGACAGAGCAGGAGAATTTGCTGGACACATAGCAGGGGATCAGCTGACGTTTCTGAACCCCAAGAGCACTGGACTAAGCATTGACTGTGCAGACGGCACTTCTGAGCAGCAACTGGCGGTGTTGGAGCTCAGGGATAACACTTAAAACAGAGGAGCCAGAGGTGTAATTGGAGCAACTTTAAAATCTTTAGTAGTGTGGATGTGGACAGAGCAGGAGAAATTGCCAGACACACAGCAGGGGATCAGCTGACGTTACTGAACCCCAAGAACACTGGACCAAGCGTTGACTGTGCAGACGGCACTTCTGAGCAGCAACTAGCAGTGTTGGAGCCCAGGGTAAATACTGAAAACAGAGGAGCCAGAGGCCTAATTGGGGCAACTTTAAAATCTGTAGTAGTGTGGATGTGGACTGAGCAGGAGAAATTGCCGGACACACAGCAGGGGATATGCTGACATTACTGAACCCCAATAACACTGGAGCAAGTGTTGACTCTGCAGATGGCATTTCTGAGCAGCAACTAGCGGTGTTGGAGCCAAGGGTAAATACTGAAAACAGAGGAGCCAGAGGTCTTATTGGAGCAACTTTAAAATCTGTAGTAGTGTGGATGTGGACAGAGCAGGAGAAATTGCCGGACACACAGCAGGGGATCAGCTGACGTTACTGAACCGAGAGAACACTGGACCAAGCGTTGACTGTGCAGACGGCACTTCTGAGCAGCAACTGGCGGTGTTGGAGCTCAGGGATAACACTGAAAACGGAGGAGCCAGAGGTGTAATTGGAGCCAGTTTTAAATTAGTAGTAGAGTGGATGTGGACAGAGCAGGAGAAATTGCCGGACACACAGCAGGGGATCACCTGACGTTACTGAACCCCAAGAAAACTGGACCAAGCGTTGACTGTGCAGACGGCACTTCTGAGCAGCAACTGGCGGTGTTGGAGCTCAGGGTAAATACTGAAAACAGAGGAGCCAGAGGCCTAATTGGAGCAACTTTAAAATCTGTAGTAGTGTGGATGTGGACAGAGCAGGAGAAATTGCCGGACACACAGCAGGGGATCAGCTGACGTTACTGAACCCCAAGAACACTGGAGCAAGTGTTGACTGTGCAGACGGCACTTCTGAGCAGCAACTAGCGGTGTTGGAGCCCAGGGTAAATAATGAAAACAGAGGAGCCAGAGGTGTAATTGGAGCAACTTTAAAATCTATAGTAGTGTGGATGTGGACAGAGCAGGAGAAAATGCCGGACACACAGCAGGGGATCAGCTGACATTACTGAACCCCAAGAACACAGGAGCAAGCGTTAACTGTGCAGACGGCGCTTCCGAATAGCAGCTAGCGGTGTTGGAGCCCAGGGTAAATACTGAAAACAGAGGAGCCAGAGGTGTAATTGTTGCAAGTTTTAAATTAGTAGTAGAGTGGATGTGGACTGAGCCGAAGAAATTGCCGGACACACAGCAGGGGATCAGCTGACGTTAGTGAACCCCAAGAACACTGGACCAAGTGTTGACTGTGCAGACGGCACTTCTGAGCAGCAATTGGCAGTGTTGGAGCTCAGGGATAACACTGAAAACAGAGGAGCCAGAGGTGTAATTGGAGCAAGTTTTAAATTAGTAGTAGAGTGGATGTGGACAGAGCAGGAGAATTTGCCGGAGACACAGCAGGGGATCAGCTGACGTTACTGAACCCCAATAACACTGGAGCAAGTGTTGACTGTGCAGACGACACTTCTGAGCAGCAACTAGCGATGTTGGAGCCCAGGGTAAACACTGAAAACAGAGGAGCCAGAGGTCTAATTGGAGCAACTTTAAAATCTGTAGTAGTGTGGATGTGGACTGAGTAGGAGAAATTGCCGGACACACAGCAGGGGATCAGCTGACGTTACTGAACCCCAAGAACACTGGACCAAGCATTGACTGTGCAGACGGCACTTCTGAACAGCAACTAGCGGTGTTGGAGCCCAGGGTAAATACTGAAAACAGAGGAGCCAGAGGTATAATTGGAGCAAGTTTTAAATTAGTAGTAGAGTGGATGTGGACAGAGCAGGAGAATTTGCCGGACACACAGCAGGGAATCAGCTGACGTTACTGAACCCCAATAACACTGGAGCAAGTTTTGACTGTGCAGACTGCACTTCTGAGTAGCAACTGGCGGTGTTGGAGCTCAGGGATTACAGTTCAGGTGGTAGAAAC
The DNA here is from genome assembly GCF_046119375.1 of Phyllobates terribilis. NCBI lineage: Eukaryota > Metazoa > Chordata > Amphibia > Anura > Dendrobatidae > Phyllobates > Phyllobates terribilis. Next base: position 404,737,300 of record NW_027362769.1, on the reverse strand, counting down.
CTGAACACAACAGGAGAGCAGGATTCTGTTGCCAACCAATTAATTATTCTGTAAGAGGACTGGCAACTTCATGCGAGATCCAGGCCCTGTTCATTTTCAGAAAAGTAAGCCAGTCAATGTTATCGGAGGATAGGCGCATGCAACGGTCTGTTAGTACACCACCTGTGGCACTAAACACGCGTTCCGATAATACACTAGCAGCAGGGCAAGATAACACCTCCAATGCATACTGGCTAAGCTCTGGCCATGTATCCAGCTTAGAGACTCAAAACTTGAAGGGGGAAGAGCCGTCTGGGAGTACACTGAGAGGGCAAGACATGTAGTCTGTCACCATCTGACGGAAACGTTGCCTCCTGCTGACTGGAGCCATCTGTGATGGTGTAGACATTTGTGGCGGCGGGGACACAAAACTTTGCCACATTTGGGCCATACTGGTCTTGCCTTGTGCTGAGGCGCTGCTTCTGCTCCCTCTTTGTGCAGAGCTTCCTCCACTGCCTCGACGCACTGAGCTGCTTTGTAAAGCACTAGCAGCACTGCTCTCGGTTGGAATGGAGAACATGATGGAATGCACCAGTGTGTCTTGGTACTCCCGCATTTTACGCTCCCGGTTCAACGGTGTTATGAGGCTTTGTAAGTTGTCCCGGTAGCGAGGATCTAGGAGAGTGGACACCCAATAATCAGCCATGTTGAGAATGTGGGCGATGCGGCGGTCGTTTCTCAGGCACTGCAGCATGAAATCAACCATGTGCTGCAGACTGCCAACTGGCCAAGAAATGCTGTCCCCTGCTTGAGGCGTGATCTCTGCCTGCTCTGCATCACCCCACCCTCGCTCTAGATACTGACTACTAGAGCATTGTATACCTCCCTCCTCTGGACAGATGTCTTCCTCCTCCATTGACTCCTCCTCATCCTCCTCACAAAGTGTCCCCTGCCTAGGCCTTTGTGAGGGACCACGTTGCGCAGACTGTACAGAAGCAGATGGCATTTGTGACTCCTCATCCTCCACCTCTTCCAAAACCTCCTCCCTTAGTGCTTGCAGTGTTTTTTCAAGCAGGCAGATAAGGGGGATAGTCATGCTGACTAGTGCATCATCAGCACTTGCCATCCGCGTGGAATAATCGAAGGCACGCAAAACGTGGCAAATGTCCTTCATACAGGCCCACTCAGTGGTGGTGAAGTGTGAACAGCGCGCACTGCGACTTGTTTGCGCCTGCTGCAACTGATACTCCATTACTGATGCCTGCTGCTAACACAACCTCTCCAACATATGTAATGTTGAATTCCACCTGGTGGGTAGGTCACATATGATGCGATGTTCCGGAAGGCGTAATCGGCGCTGCAGAGCTGCAATGCGCGATCTTGCGTTGCTGGAACGCCGCAAGTGAGCGCACTCTATGTGGACCTTGTGCAGCAGTGCATCAAGATCCGGATAGTCCCTCAAAAAACTCTGCACGACTAAGTTGAGCACATGTGCCAGACATGGGATGTGAGTGAGTTTGCCTAGGCCCAGAGCTGCCACCAGATTTTGCCCATTGTCACACACTACCATGCCTGGCTAGAGATTCGCTGGCACAAACCACACATTGCTCTGCTGCTTGATGGCATTCCAGAGCTCCTGCACTGTGTGGCTTCGATTCCCCAAAGAAATTAATTTCAATACGGCCTGTTGACGTTTGGCCACGGCTGTGCTCATATCGGTCTTAACAGGTAACTGTTCACGAGTCGATGTGGAGGTAGTCCGTGACGGCTCCTGCAGCGCTGATTCAGAGGAACTGGAGTATGAGGAGGAGTCAATGTGTACAGACTGGATTCCTGCAATCCTTGGAGTTGGCAGAACACATACAGCGCCACTCTCAAGATCTGTACCCGGCTCCACAACGTTTACCCAATGGGCAGTGAGGGAAAGGTATCGTCCCTGTCCATGCTTACTGGTCCATGCATCGGTGGTCAGGTGGACCTTGCTTCTGACGGCGTTTTGTAGCGCATGTTTAATTTTTCCCTCCACATGCTGTTGCAGGGCAGGGACGGCTTGCCTGCTGAAATAAAAGCGGCTGGGCACGTTGTATTGTGGGACTGCCAATGCCATCAAGTTACAGAAGGTGTCAGTCTCCACCAGCCTGAATGATAGCATTTCAAGGGCCAGTAGTTTTGCAATGCCAGCATTCAGAGCCTGTGCACGGAGGTGGTTTGCCGAGTATGGGCGCCTTTTCTCCCATGCCTGTGCTAACAATGGCTGTAGACTGGCCTGGGAGTGTGAGGATGACAGGGAATGTAGTGCTGTGGGTGGAATTACACGGTGTCTCTGTACAACAGTGCCAGAGGTTCTTACATGGCGATCCTGTGAGGAAGCCGAACCAGCTGTGTGTGAGCTGGAGGAAGAGGCTACAACACGAGCTGAAGAGGTGGTAGGTGGCGCTGTAGGTTGGCCTAGGTGTTCAGTGTGTCTTTGTAACTCCACCACGTGCTTGGTCCGCACACGTTTCCACATATTTGTGGTATTGAGGTTGCTGACACTTTTCCCTCTTTTCACCTTCTGATTACACAGCTTGCATTTGACAAAGCAAATGTCATCTGCAACTGTGTCAAAAAGGACCAGGCACTGCAAGTCTTGGGAGCTCCCGCTTTGGATTTTGGAAGAGGCAAGCTCCTAATGGGTGCCGAAGTGGAGGCTACAGGCAACCAAGTCTGTCCCCTCCCTCTCCCTCCTTTTTGGGCCGTTTGGGGAATCTCTTCCTCAGAGCTGCTCCCACCACCTTCCTGTCCCTCACGCCATGATGGGTCAAGGACCTCATCATCTACACCACCCTCTTCAAACAACTGCTTCTCATGGGTAGTCTCGACAGCACAGTACGCACCAGAAAGTGGCACCTGAGTCTCATCATCAGATGCATACTGAGGTGTGCTGACCATAGGCATTGGCCCACTCGCCTCTTCAGATTCAGAGAGACAAAGCATTTGCGCATCACTGCATACTACCTCTTCTTCTAATTCTAGAATTCTGCTTGGCTGGCCCCCTCTTTCCAAGCCAAGAGATTCAGAGAATAGAAGTAGAGATGGCTCCTGTCCAGGGCTCTCTGACTGCCTGGGCAATTTGGCAGGTGGTGAAGAGACAGATGGGTGCTCTTCAGTGCTCAGGACCTGAGAGGATCTGGAACTAATTGAAGTCGATGCATTAGCTGCCATCCATCCGACAACGGCTTCAATTTGGTCCTCCCGCAGCAGTGGGGTAGAGCGACCTCCTACAAAGCTGTGCATAAAGTACTGCTGCCTGGTAAAACTGGGGGATGTTGAGTCACTGGTGCCCGCAGCAGGCACAGAATCCCCACGTCCTCTCCCTGCAGAAACTCCACGCCCACGACCACGACCACATGCCTTACTCCCTGCCTTCTTCATCTTAGTAGACTGATAAAGATAGGCAGAAAAGTACTAAGGGCTTAGTGTGCTTATTCCTGAACAGCTGCTAACAGGTATAAGAAACACTAATTTTATAAAGTGTGGACTAGACTTTAATAAGAGCTAATGTGGCCTACACAACTGTAAAGTGGAGTGTTTGGTGAACTTTATTTAGTTTTTTTTTTTCACAAAAAGACACTGGATGTGCCCAAAGATGTAATACCGATAGTATCACAAACTTTTTGTAGCTATTACAATGTATGAAGGTAACCTACAATGCAATAGATGAGGCTACAAAAAATAGGCTAATACTAATCTGGCTGGGGCTGCAGGGCCCAATGCTGCAGAAAGGCTCCTCTAACTACTCCTATATAGTGTGTTTGGAACCAATCTAGCTGGATACAGATGGAAACACACTAATAGGAGAAATAAAGAAAAATGAGCAGAACTAATGCAAAAAAGGACAATGTATGAGGCAATGACGCACGCTGAGCGGACTACAACCGGATATGGCTGCAGAACACTACAGTATCAGCTGCACTCACACACAGAGACCTCGCAGACAGCCATGAACAGTGCAGAGAACTGTGCACTAGCGCTGCAAGGCAAAAGAAAGCTTCTCTATCTACTCCTATATAGTGTGTTTGGAACCAATCTAGCTGAATACGGATGGAACCACCACACTAATAGGAGAAATCAGGAAAAATGAGCAATTAGCAAAAAAGGACAATGTATGAGGCAGTGACGCACGCTGAGCGGACTACAACCAGATGTGGCTGCAGAACACACTACAGCGTGAGCTGCACTCACAGACAGAGACCTCGCAGACAACCGTGAACAGTGCAGAGAACTGTGCACTAGCGCTGCAAGGCACAGCGGTTTATAAAGTAGCTTGGGTAAAGCAGAATAGACCAAATAGGTAGCTAAAACTGTCCCTCATAACAACAGCGTCCTATCCCTAACTGAATTCACAGCAGAGTGAGACCAAAATGGCGGCGGCAGCTTTTATAGTGCATCATGACATCATTTCAGCAGCCAATCACAGCCATGCCATTAGCTAAGATGCCTACATGCCACAGGATGTGCCCACACTTCTTAGGATCCTCATTGGCTGAATAAAATCACACTGGCTCATTGCATTATTGGAACTTCCGATTCCGGCATCCGATATTGTAAAAGTATCGGAACTCAGTATCGGGATTCCGATACCGCGAATATCGGTCGATACCCGATATTTCAGTATCGGAATGCTCAACACTAGTAATGACTTGTATATAAGGCAAAATAAATAACCAAAAACAAAAATACTCCTCCACACATTGGGCTATGTTCACACATAGCGTTTTTGATGCGTTTTTGCACTTTTGCATTGCTTTCAGCAGTGACAAATACATTCACTGGGAAATGTAATTTTAACATTTTACAACCTTATCTGGCCATGTGGTGTGTGACACATCATCAGACACATCCTGTTTCATTTATGATGGAGGGACTCTGAAAGTCACAAAACCTATTTTTATAGGGCCATCAGGCAGCCCTTACTATTCTTAAAGGGCCAGCAGTCGCCCTTGCTATTGTAAGAGAGCCATAAGCCGACTATGCTTTTTTTGTTCCCATTAATAACGAGTAGGTCTCCTATACTGTTATTGCCTATGCAGTGACTGCAAGGGCGGCCAAAGATTCAGATGCAACCCAATACCCCTTTGAAGACACATAGAGGAGTGTCTCAGTAACAAAAAATGTTTCCATTATAAAGGAGCTGGTCTCCTATACTGGTAATGCCCATGCTGTGACTCCAACGGCTGACAAAAATTTTAAAACACATAGAGTTGGGCCACAGTAGTGGCATGTTCCCAGTAGAAAGAAGAGGGACTGCTATACAGTTACAGGGTATGCAGTGAGTAGAACGGCTGCCAAAAATTTGGAGGAACTCATATGCCCCTTGCAGGAGATGTAGAGGTCAGAGTGCCTCCTGTAAACAATGTTCCCAATATTAGGAAGTGGGTCTCCCATACTGTTTGCCTATGCAGTGAATTCAATGGCTGCCAAAACTTTGGAGGAACTCCAATGCCCCTTGCAAGAGATGTAGATATGGTGATATGGTACTTATGGTGGTGATATGATGGTGGAGGATGAGGATGAGGAGAAGGAGGAGGACAGAAGCAAATAGACAAAATCAGGAAGCGTATACCCATGGCTGGATATGAAGACAGAGGAACATGGAAATAGAATTAGACCTCCCAAAAAAAAGACACTGTATTTGAGTTTATGTTACGCTGCTATCATTCGGTGGTGTTGAGAAGTCTGGCCCAATACAGCCCTTGTTCATTTTTATAAGAGTCAGCCTGTCAGCATTTTCAGTTGACAGGCAGATGCGCTTATCAGTTATAATTCTACCAGCCGCACTAAAAACCCGCTTGATAAAACACTAGCGGCAGAGCAGGCCTGGACCTCCAAGGCATAGAGAGCCAGTTCATGCCACCTGTCCAGCTTGGATACCCAATAATTATAAGGCACAGAGGAATCACGGAGGACGTTGGTACGGTCGGCAATGTACTCAATCACCATCTTCCAAAACTTTTCCCTCCTTGTAAAAGTACCCCGCGCCTCAGGGCCTGTGCGATGGGAGGGTCTGAGAAAACTGTCCCAGAACTTAGACAGTGTTCCCCTGCCTCTGCTATATTGCATTTATGCCTGTCTAGCCTGTACGCCTTGGTTGTCCAACAAACCGTGACCACTGCCGGCTGCGTTTTGAGATGAGAATTTTTTAAATAATTCCGCAACAAGGGCATTCTGGCATTGCCCCATTTTATGAGGCCTGTCCAGCGTGGGAAGAAGAGACAGAAAGTTCTCCTTGTAGAGTGGGTCTAGAAGTGTCACCAACCAGTAATGACTGTCACCCAAAATTTGGACAACGCAAAGGTCACGGGAAAGGCAGTGTAACATAAACTCTGCCATGTGTGCCAGACTGCAAAGAGGCAAGTCTTCCTTGGCCTCACAAAGAGGACGACTGACCATGCTCTCCTCCTCATCATTCTCCTCATCCTCCTCATCCCTGTCCTCAGGCCATCCATGCTGTACAGAAGATATGACAGTAGTACCATCTATAGAGCAGAAAACTAGCCCCTTTTCATCCTCCTCCTCCTCATTGTCACCCAATCCATGTTGGGATGAGATGAGGCTGGGCTTTGTGGAATCACCCAGTATGGTTCCTTGCTTCATCTCATCATACTCCGCCTGCAATGCATCCTCTTTAATTGTGAGCAGAGAGCGTTTCAGAAGACAGAGAAGCAGGATGGGGATGCTAATTGTGGCATCATCGCCGCTCACCATCTTGGTGGAGTCCTCAAAGTTTTGGAGGATGGTACATATGTCTGACATCCATACCCACTCCTGAGGTCTTATGTGTGGAGTCTGACCTGAATACTGACAGGCTTGTTGATGCTGGTAGTCAACAACTGCCCTCTTCTGCTCACAAATCCTTCCCAACATCTGCAGTGTAGAGTTCCAATGCATGGGGACATCGCAGATCAGTCGGTGAGCTGGAAGCTACAAATGCTGCTGAAGCACATCAAGGGTGGCGGAAGCTGTAGCTGACTTTCTAAAATGGGCACACATGCGGCGCACTTTGACAAGCAGATCAAGCAGATCCGGGTAGGTTTTGAAAAAAACGCTGAAACACAAGGTTAAGCACATAGGCCTGGCATGGTACATGTGTGAGCTTGCCTCTCCTCAGAGCTGCCACCAGGTTCCGGCCATTGTCACACACGACCATGCCTGGCTGTAGGGTCAGTATTGTCAGCTACAGATCTGCCTGCCCCTTCAGAGCTGTCCACAACTCTTCAGCATTGTGTGGTTTGTCACATGGAGGCTGAAGAGGATGAGGAGAAGGAGGTGCAGGAACTCTAGAATGTGGGGGTAACTCTGACTGACCCAGGGCCCGCAATCCTCGGTGTCGGGAGGATGTGTTCTGTCCCAAGGTCAGACTGGGTTCTGGCTTCCACTATATTAACCCAGTGTGCCATCAGCGAGATGTACTGTCCCTGCCCACAAGCACTCGTCCACGTGTCCATGGTTAGGTGGACTTTCCTAGTATCTGCATTGATGAGAGCATGGCTAATGTTGTGGGACACATGCTTGTGTAATGTGGGGACTTCACACCGGGAGAAATAGTGGCGGCTGGGGACCGAGTATCGAGGGACGGCAGCCGCCATCAGGTTACGGAAAGCTTCCATATCCATGAGCCTAAAAGACAACATTTCATGCGCAAGCATCCGCGAAATGTGAGAATTTTGTAGTGTGGCCTGTGCGGCGTTGGCTGCGTATTTTCGCTAGCATTCCAAGGACTGGAGTAGGGACAACTGAACGCTGCGCTTGGACAAGGATGTGGACATGCTTGCTCACGGTGCTAGTTGAGAGTGTGCAACAACAGGGGCAGGGCGGGAGGCATCTTGGCATGCGCCATGGACAGGAGATTGGCATGCATGCACAACAGTGAAAGAAGCAGTGGTGTCACCTGCAGACCATGGGGTTCGGCCCACTTAGTCGGGTGATTTGCTGCCATGTGCCTGATCATGCTGGTGGTGGTTAGGTGGTGGTCAGGCTGGTAGTTTTTCTACCCCTGCTGATGGTGGTCTGGCAGGTGGTGCAAATAGCCTTTTTGGGGTTCTCTGTGGAGTCTTTAAAAAATAACCAGACTCGGGAAGACCTAACAGTTGTACTGGCAACTTCCATCGTGTTGGTGTTATGAAGAATGCTTTCCCGCCTTGTGTCTGCGGCGACCACACTGCTTCTTCCTGCCTGTTGTGGTGCTACACCTCCCTCCCCCTGTGTGCTGCTGTCCTCGCTCTCTATGTACCCCTGCCATGTTGGGTCAGTGACTATATCATCCACCACCTCCTCTTCCACTTCCGCACCCTGGTCCTCCTCCTGACTTTCTGGCAATTGTGTCTCATCATCCTCATCCACCTCATGCAACAGTAATTATCTTCCCACCGTTGCCTTCGTGTGAACGTGGCTGCTCCAATATTTGGGCATCACTACACGCGTTCTCCTCTTGACTCGCTTGAACCTGGCTGGACAAGAGGCCCGAATCTACAAATGGAAAAGTAAACAGCTCTTCTGAGTGTCCAAGTGTGGGATCAGTTGTTTCCGAGCACTCGGCATGGTGGGAGGAAGGAGGATCAGGGTGAGGAATATGCGGTCCAGACTCACGGCTACTGATGCTTGACCATGTGGAAGACAGGGTGGGGGTGGTGCCAAAAGACAGAGTGCTGGTGGTGGTGGCAAAGTTATCTGCTATCCAGCCAACAACCTTTTGACACTGGGTTCAATAGTGTTGTGCTGCGGTCCTCTAGTAATTGGGACAGGAAGGTCTAGCGACAAGATGTCGGTCTTTGTTGTGGCACAATTTCAGCTTGCCCATGGGCGCGTCCTCGGCCTCAGCATGCACCATCACATCACGTCCACTTCCCCGTCCCTTCCCATGCAGCTTACCCATTTTAAATGGAGGACAATGTTTTCCACATTAACGAGAAATGGCTGATTTTGGAGCGCAGTTATATGTGATACGTGTGACAGAGAACCACGGTTTTAAATAGCCGGCCTGTGATTTACTAATACTATTCTTCACAGACGCCTAGTGTGAATAGCTTGACCGACACACTGCAATGAAATGAAAATGGAAGAAATGGCTGATTTTGGAACACTCTAATAGGTGATATATCTGACAGAGAGAACCACGGTTTTAAATAGCAGGCCTGTAATTCTCTGATACTATTCTTCACAAACACCTAGTGTGACTAGCTTGACCGACACACTGCAACAGAGTGTAAAAGGAGGCCAATATTTTCCACATTCAGTTAAAATTTCTGGATTTTTATCGCTCAAATATGGAGCAGATCTGGCTGTATTCTGTATTGCTAACAAGCAAATGGAGCAGAAAAATTGTGTACTCTGGATTGCTTTTTAAGCAAATAATCAGGATTAAGATAAAAAAAAATTGCCCTGGCCCCTGATATCTGGGGCTATGTCTACAAATATCTGAAATCATTACAGCAACAGCAGACAGGACGGTCAGTTCAGTGCTATATGCACTGCAGTCTGCCACATACACTGTCTGCCTGCCTAATTCCTGCCTAGCACTGATTATATTTAGCTGGATTAGTCCTCAGAAGGACTGTTAGTTCAAATAGATATATATACTGTACATATCTTGTGGACTACTTTTACTAACTATAAACAAGCAAATTTCTCCCTAGCTCAGCAGCAGCTCTCCTTACTCTGGCTGATCCGGAGTGACTGTGACGAGCATGGCGGTGCCAGGTCTGATATAGATCTGATGACGCTGTGCGGCCAGCCAATCACTGTAATGCCCACAACCAACATGGCTACGGCATTACAGTGAGTGGCAGGCAATCCCTGCCTGTTCATTGGCTCTCTAAAGAGCGCCAAACATGCAGGGAGGAGACCCGAGTTCCTGACCGATCAACCTGGAAATACTCGCCGAGCGCCGAGCTCATCGAGCACAGTGATGCTCGGGCGAGTACCGAGCAGTGGCGAGCATGTTCGCTCATCACTAGTAGGCAGGAATACTGAAGCACAGAGACATTGAGTAACAATTTAGGTAGGAGGGGTTGAGATAGAGGTTATCTAAAGGTAGTGTTTGTCAACAGACAAAAAGTGTTCAGTGCGGGCATACATATAATATCGGTATTCATATGCCTAATATTCATGAATACCGACACACAAGGACAAAATTGTTGGTTTCCTCCTGTTACAGAAAGAGAAACTTACAATGGTCACTGAAATAACTTGAAACTGACAAAAGTCATTTTCATTTTAAAATGACTGAATATTAATAATGAAAATGAGACTTTGCTTTTGAATTGTGATTCAATGGAAAAAAAGAATGAAAATGGCTGAGACAAAAATCATGGTTCCTTAACTTCATATTTTGTAGATAGGGTCCTGTATGGCTGAGAAATCGACCTTCCAGCAGATCAATCGCTTTTGCTATTAGTGACAGACAGACACCAGGCCACATTTCAGTGTAGAACTCTGTTGTGCTGATATTGTGCTGCATGCAGGAGTACACCTTTGAAACTCTATTTTTTTCTGTTCCTACCATGCTACATAAAGCAGGCCACATCTGACCTTGTATTTTTTTTGCGCTGAGATTTAGCTGTACACAGGGCTAGTCCACAGTAAAAAAAATAATAATTTCTTCTGTTACTGCCGTGATACATACAGTTCTGCTCAAAAGTTTACATACCCCAGCAGAATTTTTCCTTTCTTGGCCTTGTTTTAGAGAATATGAATGATAACAAAAAACTTTTTCTCCACTCATGGTTATTGGTTGGGTGAAGCCATTTATTGTTAAACTACTGTGTTTTCTCTTTTTAAATCATAATGACAACCAAAAACATCCAAATGTCACGGGTGTGTCAGAGGTGACAGACAGTCGCCCTGCAGTGGGTTGCAGGAAATCTCTACGTTTGGCATTGCAGACAGCTTCTTAGATAAGAGGCTGTTTTTATGACCCAGCGACTGCCTCCCTCTGGCTAATTAGCTCTCTGGCTTGGGTGTATAAATACATGGTGTGTCTGAGAAGGAGGTGCCGGATATATTCTGTTCCACTTGTAAAGCCTAGCAGGAGTTGTGCGTTGTCCTCTCTGGAGCATGAGGCCGTGTGCATATTTGGAGTTCATCTAAAGCTAAACCATTTTTCCCGTGTTGTCTACCCTTGTTGTCTATAGTGTTTAGTGGAGGTTGACTTGTGCTCATCTCCTTCCTCCCCTAGCCGTAGCCTTACGCCAGGGTCAGTAGGGTGAGGCACGCGTCGGCGGAGGCAATACAGGGACGTTAGTTGAGACAGGGTGACGCTAGACCAGACTAGGAGGTCTCCAATTCCCCCTTTCCCTAGTGTCTGGGCTCCCCTTCCCTCTTCCCTCTGTGTTGAACTAGTCTTTCCCACACCGGGAGTAACATTATAGCCGGCCGAGCATGTTTTGAAAAGGAAAAAAAAAACTGACATTTTGTTTTTTTTTTTGCTCTGTGTGTTTTTGGGTGTGCACCTTTTTTTTCCTTTTTCCCTTGGTATGGGTTTAGCGGCAGAGCTTGCAGAGTGGCTACACAGGCTGTCTCTGGAAGTGAATGACCTCTATGGTGAGGTACAGCAGCAGCATCAGCGGTTACAGGTCGTCAATGTGGGGGTCTCTGCATGTAGGCCTGTCCAGTCTGAACCCAAGGTTGCCCTCCCGGACAGGTTTTCTGGAGCTAGGGACAAGTTTTTTTGTATTTAAAGAGGCATGCAAATTGTATTTCCAGCTTCGTCCTTACTCCTCCGGTAATGAGGAGCAACGGGTTGGTATTGTGATCTCTCTACTGCAGGGAGATCCTCAGTCGTGGGCGTTTTCGTTACTGCACGACTCGGTTTGTCCCCAGTCTGTGGAGGGTTTTTTTGGGGCTCTGCCCCTCATCTATGATGATCCTGACCGAGTCGCCTTGGCTGAGTCGAGGCTACGTCGCTTTCTGCAGGGGAATCAGTCAGTAGAAATGCAAAGTTCAGAATTCCGTAGATGGGCAACAGATTCCAAATGGAATGACTCAGCCCTTAGAAGTCAATTTTGTGAGGGGCTTACTGAAAGATTAAAAGGTGCCTTGGCAGTACATGAAACCCCTCAGCCCTTGGAAGCTGCCATGTCTTTGGCCTTCGGGATAGACTGGTGAGACCACCTTCTCCGGGACCTTCTTGTCGGGGTTGTGTACCTCTGCCAGGGGAGCGGTCTGGGGGTTAACCAGTACAGGGGGAGATGGAGGAACCCATGCAGTTAGGAGGTCTCTCTACATTATACATCCCTCCACAGATTCGCAAGAAAAAAGGCGTATGTTTTTTTTGTGGGAAAAAGGGACATTTTGTTGGGACCTGTCCTTCAATCCCTAAACAAAAGGAGACTCAATTAGTCTGGAGTTGGATAAACAAGGAGTGCATTTGTGGCCAAACTGCAGTTTCCACTTTGTCCTGAGAGCAGAGGTGGTGCTATAGAGCAAAACAGAAAAAAAATTCTGTGTTTGTTTATAGTGGAGCCGGAGTCAGCATGGTTAATGCTGAGTTTGCTAAAACTCATTGTATTGCTTGTTGTGCTTTAGCTGAACCTATTTCCATCTTTTCCACCACTTGCACAGAAAGAATTTACTCAGATTGTACGTAATGTAATACTGAGGGTGGGGTCAGTTCATTGTGAAATAATCCCATGTTATATCCTGGACAATCTTCCTACACCGATTGTCTTGGGTATCCCTTGGCTTGTTAAACATAACCCGTTGGTGGATTGGCAAGCCGGAGATATTATTGAATGAGGTGATTACTGCCATGAGAACTGTTTAGATATTTCCCTTGCTACTGTTTCTACGGAAAGACTACCTGCTTTTCTTTCTGGTTTTGAGGAGGTTTTTTCTGAGAGGGGTGTCAGGATTTGCCTCCTCATTATGCTTTTGACTGTCCTATTAACCTGACCCCCGGAGCTAAACTACCAAAGTCCAGACTGTATAATCTTTCTGGCCCTGAGAGACAAGCCATGAAGGATTTCATTGTGGAAAGTCTGGAGAAGGGACATATCAGACCCTCATCTTGGCCCGTGGTGGCAGGGTTCTTCTTTGTGAAGAAATAAGATGGCGGTTTACATCCCTGTTTAGATTTCCGGGAATTAAATCAAATTACCATCCGTGAACCATACCCTCTTCCTCTGATTCATGATTTGTTCAGCCAGGCTGTGGGAGCTAGGTATTCTCCAAGTTGGTTTTAAGGGGAGCCTACAACCTGGTTAGAATCAAAGAGGGGGATAAATGGAAAACTGCATTCAATAGCCCGGAAGGACATTTTGAGAGTCTGGTTATGCCTTTTGGTTTGACCAATGCACCTGCGGTATTCCAGCATTTCATAAATGAAATTTTCCATCATTTGGTGGGGAGGTTTGTGGTGGTCTACCTGGACGATATTTTGGTTTATTCACCTGATCTTGAGACTTATCAGGGGTTAAGCAGGTGCTCCAGATATTAAGGGACAACAAACTTTATGCCAAACTGGAAAAATGTGTTTTCGTGCAGTTTTTTCGGGTATTTGTTGTTATCTTGAGGTTTTTGGATGGATCCGGAGAAGATCCGTGCAGTCCTTGACTAGGAACATCCCGAGAACCTGAAGGCTCTACAACGTTTTCTGGGCTATACTAATTTTTACAGGAAATTCATCTAAAATTGCTCTGTTGTAGTGAAACCCCTTACTTACATGACTAAGAAGGGGTCTGATTTTTCCAAATGGTCGGATGCTTACCTTCAGGCATTTTCTTCCTTAAAGAATCATTTCGCCACTGCACCTATACTCAGTCAACCTGATGTTTCTCAACCCTTTATAGTAGAGGTTAATGTGTCGGATGTTAGGGTTGGGGCTGTGTTGTCTCAGGGTTCGTCCCCTGGTAAATGGCGTCCATGCGAATTCTTTTCTAAAAAATTGTCTTCGGCTGAGAGAAATTATGACGTGGGTAATAGGGAAGTTTTGGCAATCAAATTGGCGTTCGAGGAATGGCGACATTGGTTGGAGGGGGCTGTCCATCCTATTACTGTTATTACTAACCATAAGAACCTGTCATATCTCCAGTCAGCTAAATGTCTTAAACCCTAGGCAAGTCAGATAGTCCCTGTTTTTTACTAAGTTCAATTTTGTTGTCACTTTTCGTCCAGGGGTCAAAAATGTCAAAGCTGATGCTTTGTCCCGGAGCATCCCTGGTGGTGGTGACCATGAGAACCCTTCCCCAATATTACAGAAAGGGGTAGTAATTTCGGCACTTTATCCTGAACTGGAGGGTGAGGTGTTGGAGGCTCAAGGGGACGTCCCTGCCTCCTGCCCTTCAGAAAGGTTATTTGTACCATCTGATCTGCGCCGCAAAGTAATCAAGGAACAGCATAACTCTGTGCTTGCAGATCATTCAGGTGGTAAGGCAACCGCGGACCCTCTCTCTCTCGTCATTTTTGGTGGCCAGGGTTGCATCGGGATGCAATTGAACACGTAGCTGCTTGTAGTATTTGTGCGCGTTCTAAGGTTTTACATACCCGTCCGCCTGGTACTCTTCTTCCGCTTCCTATCCCTAGTAGGTCCCTAGATGTTCTCTGTGCAGTTATCCTAAGTATCAGTTTCCAAAGTAGCTGACGGAAATATGCCGGAAATCAAGAAATGTAGTCTCATGTTTAATATTCTTCAGTGCTGCCATATCTTCTGATCTGACAATCTATCTGCTTGATTCACAGTTATGTCTCATCCTGCAAAAAGCCTGCATATTCATTGAACATCCAATTCAATGCTGTGTGTCTGTATTGTGTCTCTATCCTATTCAATTCCTTGCTGTGTTGGGAGAAAACTTCTATTATCTCCTGTCTGTTTAATTTACCCCATTTGCTAAATTCTTACTTGTCTCCCTGTGCCTCCTCCCTTCTATTCACAGCTGGATGCTTTCATGTTCACTTAGCCAAGAGGTATACATTTAGAGGGCCTTGTCTCTGACCATGGTTTCTGTGCAGTTATCCTAAGGAGCAGTTTCCAAAGTAGCTGACGGAAATATGCCGGAAATGAGCCAGAAGTGACCAGAAGGTACAAATAATTATTTACTAATTGCACTTAGTTTCTCTTTCTCATTCAACCTAAACCTTCATCATGCTTACATACGCCCTTACTGTCTTTTTTACCACTAATCCTTACTCTCCTTCGCTATCCCCAAACCCCAGCACCCTCTAACCAAATAGTCATCTCTCATTCCCTCTTACCTCCCCACATGACCTCATCTGCAAACCTGCTCCTCAACCTCAGATCTATCCTACCAAAACATAAAACAAGGCGGACACGCACCTTCTCCCACCTGCTCTCCCTCTCTCTTCTTCTCCTCACTGCTGGTGACATATCTTCCAATCCAGAACCCCCACAACTTACAACTCCCACCAATTCCCCCTCATATCACTTCCAACCAACTGCAAACTATAGCAACCTCTCCTACGTAAAACCCGTGGCCCTGATGCCCACTACCCTGCTCCTTCTCTCTGGAGCACTCTGGAACTCACGCTCATTCTGCAATAATCTCCATTTTGTCCACGACCTCTTTACCTCTCGCCATCTCTCCTTCCTGGGCATCACAGAGACATGGTTGACACCCTCTGACACTGCCTCCCCTGCTGTGCTGTGTTGCGGTGGCCTCCATTTTACCCATACTCCTCACCCTGGTAACAGACATGGTGTAGGAGTGGGTCTTCTCCTTTCTACCAACTCTACCTTTAGCCCTTTCCCACCTCTACCCACCCTTAATCTCCCTTCTTTTGATGTCCACTCTGTCCACATCTACTCTTCCTCCAACCTCCAAGTGGCTGTCATATACTGACCTCCGGGCCTGGTCACTGCCTTTATTGACCAATTCTCCACCTGGCTTCTTTACTTTCTCTCTGCTGACATTCCCACAATCATCATGGGCGATTTCAACATCCCCACTGAAACTCGCCAGTCAACAGCATCCAAACTCCTGTCACTTGCTTCATCCTTTGGACTTACTCAGTGGTCCTTCTCAGCCACCCACACAGACGGACACACACTAGACCTCATCTTCACCTGACTCTGCTCCCTATCTAACTTCACAAACTCCCCACTATCCCTATCTGACCACCATCTACTCACTTTCTCATCCCTGCCCTCCTCACTTGTCACCGATGTCCAGCAACTAGAACACCCCCGCAGAAACCTTGTACATCTAGACACTCACACACTCTCTGACTGTATTCTACCACTGACATCCATATCTTCATGACACAGACAGCGCCACTGCTATCTACAATGCCACTCTCGCATCAGCTATTGACTCGGTCACCCCTCTTGTGCACGGCAAAGTGCGACGAGTCAATAGCCAACCCTGGCACAACAACCTCACTAAACAGCTTCGGCAAGCGTCCGGATTGCGGAGCAGCGTTGGAAGAAAACACATTAGCAAGATGACTTCACTGCATTCAAACAAGCAACACTCACATTCAAATCAGCCCTCACCTCTGTTAAACAGGCCTACTTCACAACCCTCATATTTCCTTATCCTACAACCCCAAACAGTTATTCAACACTTTCAACTCTCTCCTCCGCCCTCCACTGCCCCCTCCGACCTCCGTCATCTCTGCTGAGGAGTTTGCCACACACTTCAAAAACAAGATTGACCAATCACGGCAAGTCTTTACTGTATGACCACCACAGCCCCTTTGTTTCCTAGACCATTGCCCTTCCCCCATAACCTCCCTTTCCAACATCACGGACAGAAACCTCACTCGTCTCCTCTCTAAATCACACCTCACCACTTGTGCACTCGACCCCATCCCTTCCCACCTCCTCCCCAACCTCACCCCCACACTCATCCCATCCCTAACCCATCTCTTCTACCTATCACTAACTTCTGGTACCTTCCCGACTGCCTTCAAACATATCACAATCACGCCCATCCTCAAAAAGCCACCCCTCGGCCCAACCACCTTGTCCAGCTACAGCCCCATATCGCTGCTCCCATTTGCCTCCAAACTCCTTGAGCAACACGTTCACGCTGAACTTTCCTCCCACTTCTCATCTAACTCTCTCTTCAACAGCCGACAATCTGGCATCCGCCCCCACCATTCCACTGAAACTGCCCTTACCAAAATTACTAATGACTTGCTTACAGCCAAAGCTAACAGACAATGCTCTGTACGCCTTCTTCTTGACCTGTCCTCTGCCTTCGACACAGTTGATCGCGACCAATCAGCATTATTGGCGCCAAACTTAAACACTGCTCTGCTGATTGGTCGCCGGCCGCGACCGCTCTGCTGATTCGACACAGTTGATCGCGATCAATCAGCATTATTGGCGCCAAATTTAAACACTGCTTTGCTGACTGGTCGCGGTCGCCGGCCGCGACCAATCAGCATTATTGGCGCCAAATTTAAACACTGCTCTGCTGATTGGTCGCGGTCGCCGGCCACGACCAATGAGCATTATAGGCTCCAAATTTAGACACCGCTCTGCTGATTGGTTGCGGTCGCCGGCCGCGACCAATCAGCATTATTGGCGCCAAATGTAAACAATGCTCTCCTGATTGGTCGCGGTTGCTGGCCACGACCAATCAGCATTATTGGCGCAAAATTTAAACACCGCTTTGCTGATTGGTTGCGGTCGCCGGCCGCGACCAATCAGCATTATTGGTGCCAAATTTAAACACCGCTCTACTGATTGGTCGCGGTCGCCGGCCGCGACAGCTCTGCTGATTGGTCGCGGTCGCCGGCCGCGACCAATCAGCATTATTAGCGCAAAATTTAAACCCCGCTCTGCTGATTGGTCGCGACCGCCAGCCGCGACCAATCTGCGATATTGGCGCCAAATTAAAACATCGCTCTGCTGATTGGTTGCGACCACCGGCCGCGACCAATCAGCGACATTGGCGCCAAATTTAAACACCGCTCTGCTGATTGGTCACGGTCGCCGGACGCGACCAATCAGCATTATTGGCGCCAAATTTAAACACCGCTCTGCTGATTGGTCGCGACCGCCGGCCGCGACCAATCAGCGATATTGGCGGCAAATTTCATCACCGATTTGCTGATAGGTCGCGGTCGCGACTAATCAGCGATTTTAGGGCCAAATTTAAACAAGCTCTCCGGTCCTCACTAACACAGTTCGCTGATTGGTCGCGGCCGCAACCCGCGACCAATCACCGATATTGCCGCCAAATTTAAACACCGCTCTGCTGATTGCGCCCGGTCGGCCACATACATATTCTAGAATACCCGATGCGTTAGAATCGGTCCACCATCTAGTATGGTATAATGCACTCCCCATAGTCCACCATATAGTATAATGCACTCCCCATAGTCCACCATATAGTATAATGCACTCCCTATAGTCCTCCATATAGTATAATGCACTCCCCATAGTCCTCCTTATAGTATAATTCACTTTCCACAGTCCCCCTATAGAATTGTCTGTATAGGACATTTTAGGCTGTATTACTTTTAGTTAACTTTCTCAGTATTAATTTTCTCTGATTCCTCAGTGGGACTTTTCTTCACCTCTTGCTCAGGAGAATTTCCCTTCTCTGATAAGAAACAGAAGAATCTGTAGATTATCGAGCACAGATTTATGCAAACTGCAGCAACAGCAAGAAAGTCATGAATCCCCCAATCTGCACAATGTTATATTTTATAACATGAGACCTTCTAGTCTGGCTGTACTATTGTGCTGATATTTAATCCTATTCTAATAGGATTTGAGGGGTTGCCTAGGTTGGGATTAAAGTCTGCATTCAATCTGTGGGATTGTAAGCTTGTGAATTGGGTGGTCACTAGGGATGAGCGAACCTGAACTGGAAAGTTCAGGGTACGTTCTGGACACCTGGTGTCCAATACCGAACTGCGAACATGTATTTTTTTCCGGAAGTTCGTTTTTCAGTTCGGGTTCGATGGCAAATAAAGTTTGTTGAAAGTATGTGGTGCTCCAATCAACAAGCCTCTGGGTTGTGGGCACTTCCAGAGCCATCACAGCCATGCCAAGTATTGTAATATCTGTGATTGGCCAGTGCAGCACGCTACCCAATGTATAAATGCCAGATCATGGGTGTTGCCACCTTTCTGCACTCTCCACAGTCCTCCATATAGTATAATACACTCCCCATAGTCCTCCATACAGTATAATGCACTCTCCATATTCTTCCATATAGTATATTGTACTACCCATTGTCCTCCATAAAGTATAATGTACTCCCCATAGTCCTCCATATAGTATAATGCACTCCCCATAGTCATCCATATAGTATAATGCACTCCCATTAAGCTTTCATGTAGTATAATGCACTCCCTAAAATCATCCATTCAGTATAATGCACTCTCCATAGTCCTCCTTTTAGTATAATGCACTCTCCACAGTCCTCCATATAGCATAATGCACACCATATAGTCCTCCTTACACTATAATGCATTCCCCACAGTCATCCATAGAGTAGAGTGCACTTCCCATAGTCCTCATTATAGTATAATGTACTCCCCGTGGTCTTCCATATAGTATAAAACACTTCCCATAGTCCTCCATATAGCTTAATGCACTCCCTATAGTCCTGCATACAGTATAGTGTACCCCCTAGTCCTCCATATAGTATAATGCACCCCCCATAGTCCTCCATATAGTATAATGCACTCCCCATAGTCATTCATATAGTATAATGCACTCCTCTTAGTCTTCCATATAGTATAATGCACTCCTCATAGTCCTCCATATAATATAGTGCATTCCCATAGTCATCCATATAGTATCATGCACTTCCAATAGTCCTCCATACAGTATAATGCACTCCTCATAGTCCTTCATATAGTATAATGCACTCCCCATAGTCGTCCATATAGTATAATGCACTCCCCATTGTCCTCCATACAGTAAAATGCAACCCCTAGAATACTCCTTATAATATAGTATGCTCCCCAAAGTCCTCCATATAGAAAAATGCACTGCCCATAGTCCTCCATACAGTATAATGCACTCCCCATAGTCCTCGATATAGTATAATGCACACCATAGAGTCCTCCTTACAGTATAATGCATTCCTCACAGTCATCCATATAGTATAATGCACCCCCATAGTCCTCCATGTAATATAATGCACACCCCATAGTCCTCCATAGAGTATAATGCACTCCCTATAGTCCTACATACAGTATAATGCACTCTCCATATTCTTCCATATAGTATAATGTACTCAACATAGTCATCCATATAGTATAATGCACTCCCCATAGTCCTCCATATAGTATAATGCACTCCCAGTAAGCTTCCATATAGTATAATGCACTCCCTACAATCCTCCATTCAGTATAATGTACTCCCCATAGTCCTCCATCTGGTATAATGCACTCTCCACAGTCCTCCATATAGTATAATACACTCCCCATAGTCCTCCATACAGTATAATGCACTCTCCATATTCTTCCATATAGTATATTGTACTCCCCATAGTCCCCCATATAGTATAATATACTCCCCATAGTCCTCTATATAGTATAATGCACTCCCCATAGTCATCCATATTTGTAATGCACTCCCATTAAGCTTTCATATAGTATAATGCACTCCATAAAATCATCCATTCAGTATAATGTACTCTCCATAGTCCTACTTATTGTATAATGCACTCTCCACAGTCCTCCATATAGTATAATGCACACCATATAGTCCTCCTTACACTATAATGCATTCCCCACAGTCATCCATACAGTATAGTGCACTTCCCATAGTCCTCAATATAGTATAATGTACTCCCCGTAGTCTTCCATATAGTATAAAGCACTCCCCATAGTCCTCCATATAGTATAATGCCCTTCCCATAGTACTATATGTAGTATATTGCACTAACAGTAAGCCTCCATATAGTATAATGCACTCCCTATAATCCTCCATACAGTATAATGTACTCCCCATAGTCTTCCATATAGTATTTTGCTCTCCCCATAGTCTTCCATATGGTATAATACACTCCCCATAGTCCTCCATATAGTATAGTGCACTCACCATAGTCCTCCATATAGTTTAATGCACTCCCTATAGTCCTGCATACAGTATAGTGCATCCCCATAGTCCACCATATAGTATAATGCACCCCCCATAGTCCTCCATATAGTATAATGCACTCCTCATAGTCATTCATATAGTATAATGCACTCCTCATAGTCTTCCATATAGTATAATGCACTCCTCATAGTCCTCCATATAATATAGTGCATTCCCATAGTCATCCATATAGTATAATGCACATCCAATAGTCCTCCTTACAGTATAATGCACTCCTCAAAGTCCTTCATATAGTATAATGCACTCCTCATAGTCGTCCATATAGTGTAATGCACTCCCCATTGTCCTCCATACAGTAAAATGCAACCCCTAGATTACTCCTTATAATATAGTATGCTCCCCAAAGTCCTCCATATAGAAAAATACACTGCCCATAGTCCGCCATACAGTATAATGCACTCCCCATAGTCCTCCATATAGTATAATGCACACCATATAGTCCTCCTTACAGTATAATGCATTCCCCATAGTCATCCATATAGTATAATGCATTCTCCATAGTCCTCCAAACAGCATAAAACACTTACCATAGTCTTTCATACAGTATAATAAACTCACCATAATCCTCCATATATTATAATGAACTCCCCATAGTCCTCTATATACTCTGCTCAAAAAAATAAAGGGAACACTTAAACAACAGAATATAACTCCAAGTAAATGAAACTTCTGTGAAATCAAACTGTCCACTTAAGAAGCAACACTGATTGACACTCAATTTCACATGCTGCTGTGCAAATGGAATAGACAATAGATGGAACTTATTGCCAATTATCAAGATACACTCAATAAAGGAGTGGTTCTGCAGGTGGGGACCACAGACCACATCTCAGTACCAATGCTTTCTGGCTGATGTTTTGGTCACTTTTGAATGTTGGTTGTGCTTTCACACTCGTGGTAGCATGAGACGGACTCTACAACCCACAGAAGTTGCTCAGGTACTGCAGCTCATTCAAGATGGCACATCAATGCGAGCTGTGGCAAGAAGGTTTGCTGTGTCTGTCAGCGTAGTGTCCAGAGGCTGGAGGCACTACAAGGAGACAGGCCAGTACACCAGGAGACGTGGAGGGGGCCGAAGGAGGGCAACAACCCAGCAGCAGGACCGCTACCTCCGCCTTTGTGCAAGGAGGAACAGGAGGAGCACTGCTAGAGCCCTGCAAAATGACTTCCAGCATGCCACAAATGTGCATGTGTCTGCACAAATGGTTAGAAACCAACTCCATGAGGGTGGTATGAGGGCCGGACGTCCACAGATGGGGGTTGTGCTCACAGCCCAACACCGTGCAGGACGCTTTGCATTTGCCACAGAACACCAGGATTGGCAAAGTCGCCACTGTCACCCTGTGCTCGTCACAGATGAAAGCAGGTTCACACTGAACACATGTGACAGACGTAACAGAGTCTGGAGATGCCATGGAGAGCGATTTGCTGCCTGTAACATCCTTCAACATGACCGGTTTGGCAGTGGGTCAGTAATGGTGTGGGGTGGTATTTCTTTGGAGGGCCGCACAGCCCTCCATGTGCTCGCCAGAGGTAGCCTGACTACCATTAGGTACTTAGATGAGATCCTCAGACCCCTTGTGAGACCATATGCCGGTGCGGTTGGCCCTGGGTTCCTCCTAATGCAGGACAATGCCAGACCTCATGTGGCTGGAGTGTGTCAGCAGTTCCTGCAAGATGAAGGCATTGAAGCTATGGACTGGCCCGCCCGTTCCCCAGACCTGAATCCGATTGAGCACATCTGGGACATCATGTCTCGCTCCATCCACCAACGTCACGTTGCACCACAGACTGTCCAGGAGTTGGCGAATGCTTTAGTCCAGGTCTGGGAGGAGATCCCACAGGAGACCTTCCGCAACCTCATCAGGTGCATGCCCAGGCATTGTAGGGAGGTCATACAGGCATGTGGAGGCCACACACAATAATGAGCCTCATTATGACTTGAGGACATTACATCAAAGTTGGATCAGCCTGTGGTGTGTTTTTCCACTTTAATTTTGGGGGTGACTCCAAATCCAGGCCTCCATAGGTTAATAAATGTGATTTCCATTGATGATTTTTGTGTGATTTTGTTGTCAGCGCATTCAACTTTGTACACAACAAAGTATTCAATGAGAATATTTCATTCATTCAGATCTAGGATATGTTATTTGAGTGTTCCCTTTATTTTTTTGAGCAGAGTAGTATAATGCATTCCTTATAGCCCTCCATATAATATAATGCACTCTGCATAGTCATCCATATAGTATTATGCAGACCCCATAGTCCTCCATATAGTATAATGCACTTCCCATAGTCCTACATACAATATAATGCACTCCCTATAGTCCTCCATGTAGTATCATACACTCCCTATAGCCCTCCATATAGTATAATGCAAACCCCTAAGTCTTCCATAAAGTATAATGCACTCCCCATAGTTCTTCATACTGGATGCTGAACTCCCCGTAGCACTCCATATAGTATGATACACTCCCCATAGTCCCCCATATAGTATAATACACTCCCCATAATCCTAGCATAATATAATGCACTCCCCATGATCCTCCATATAGTATGGTCCTCCATAGTCCTCCATACAGTATAATGCACTCCCCGCAGTCCTCCATACAGTATAATGCACTCCCCATAGTCCTCCATACAGTATACTGCACTCCCCATATTCCTCCATATAGTATAATACACTCCCCATACCCATAGTCCATCATACAGTATAGTCCTCCACAGTCCTCCATACAGTATAATGCTCTCCCCATAGTTCTCCATGCAATATAATGCACGTTCCATAGTCCTCCATATAGTATAATGCACCCCCATAGTCCACCATGTAGTATAATGCTTCCCATAGTCTTCTATATAGCATAATGCACTCTCCATAGGCTTCCATATAGTATAATGCACTCCCCATAGTCCTCAATTCAGTATAATGCACTCTCCATAGGCTTCCATATGGTATAATGCACTCCCCATAGTCCTCCATTCAGTATAATGCACTTCCCATAGTCCACCATATAGTATAATGCACACCCTATAGTCCTCAATATAGTATAATGCACCCTCCATAGTCCTCCATATAGAATAATGCACTCACCATAGTCCTACATATAGTATAATTCACCCTCCATAGTCCTCCATATAGTATAATGCACTCCCTATAGTCCTCCATATAGTATAATGCACTCCCCATAGTCCTCCTTATAGTATAATTCACTCACCACAGTCCCCCTATAGAATTGTCTGTATAGGACATTTTAAGCTGTATTACTTTTAGTTACCTTTCTCAGTATTAATTTTCTCTGATTCCTCAGTGGGACTCCTCTTCACCTCTTGCTCAGGAGAATTTCCTTTCTCTGATAAGAAACAGAAGAATCTGTAGATTATCGAGCACAGATTTATGCAAACGGCAGCTACAGCAAGAAACATATGAATCCCCCAATCTGCACAATGTTATATTTTATAACATGAGACCTTCTAGTCTGGCTGTACTATTGCACTGATATTTAATCCTATTCTAATGGGATTTGAGGGGTTGTCTAGGTTGGGGTTAAAGTCTGCATTCAATTTGTGGGATTGTAAGCTTGTGAATTGGGTGGTCACTAGGGATGAGCGAAACTGAACTGGAAAGTTCAGGGTATGTACTGGACACCTGGTGTCCGATACCGAACAGTGAACATGGAAATTTTTCTGGAAGTTCGTTTTTCAGTACGGGTTCGATGGCAAATAAAGTTTGTTGCCACCTTTCTGCTCTGATTAGTCTAGGGGCAGAAGGCAGCTCGACTGAGGGACAGTGTTAGGTTCTGTTTGTGACGCATTCTGCATACGTCTCTAAGTGTACTCTGCACACCTGTTTGTGGGAGTATTTTGTCAAAAAGCCTCTGTGGTCATGTAGCAGGCACAGGATGATCATGTCTCCTCCTTGCAGCAGCTTCACCATCATCACAAGCAGCAGCCACAGCAGCACCTTGACAGCCAAGGTATAATGTACTCCCCTTAGTCATCCATACACTATAATGCACTCCCCATAGTCCTCCATATAGTATAATGCACTCCACATAGTTGTCCATATACTATAATGCACTCCCCATAGTCCTTCATACAGTATAATGCACACTCCTCAGTCCTCCATATAGTATATTGCACTCCCCATAGTCCTTCATTCAGTATAATGCACTCCCCATAGTCCTCCATATAGTATAATGCATTCCCTATAGTCCTCCATATAGCATAATGCAGCCTCCATAGTCCTCCATAGAGTATAATGCACTCGCCATAGTACTCCATATAGTATAAAGCACTCCCTACAGTCCTCCATATAGTATAATGCACTCCTCATAGTCCTCTTTACAGTATAATGCACTCCCCATAGACCTCCATATAGTATAATGCACTCCCCAAAGTCATCCATATAGTATAATGCACTTTCCACAGTCCCCCTATAGAATTGTCTGTATAGGACATTTTAAGCTGTATTACTTTTAGTTACCTTTCTTAGTATCAATTTTCTCTGATTCCTCAGTGGGACTTTTCTTCACCTCTTGCTCAGAAGAATTTCTCTTCTCTGATAAGAAACAGAAGAAACTGTAGATTATCGAGCACAGATTTATGAAAACTGCAGCAACAGCAAGAAAGTCATGAATCCCCCAATCCGCACAATGTTATATTTTATAACATGAGACCTTCTAGTCTGGCTGTACTATTGCACTGATATTTAATCCTATTCTAATAGGATTTGAGGGGTTGTCTCGGTAGGGGTTAAAGTCTGCAGTCAATCTGTGGGATTGTAAGCTTGTGAATTGGGTGGTCACTATGGATCAGCGAACCTGAACTGGAAAGTTCAGGGTACGTTCTGGACACCAGGTGTCCGATAACGAACTGCGAACATGGATATTTTTCCGGACGTTCGTTTTTCAGTTCGGGTTCGATGGCAAATAAAGTTTATTGAAAGCCTGTGGCGCCAATCAACAAGCCTCTAGGCTGTGGGCACTTCCAGAGCCATCACAGCCATGCCAAGTATTGGCATATCTGTGATTGGCCAGCGCAGCACGCTACCCGATGTATAAATGCCAGATCATGGGTGTTGCCACCTTTCTGCTCTGATTAGTCTAGGGACAGAAGGCAGCTCGACTGAGGGACAGTGTTAGGTTCTGTTTGTGACGCATTCTGCATGCGTCTCTATGTGTATACTCTGCACCCCTGTTTGTGGGAGCGCTATGCCAAAAAGCCTCTGTGGGCATGTAGCAGGCACAGGACGACCATGTCTCCTCCTTGCAGCAGCTTCACCATCATCACAAGCAGCAGCCACACCAGCACAATGACAGCCAAGGTATAATGTACTCCCCTCAGTCCTCAATACAGTATAATGCACTCCCCAAAGTCCTCCATACAGTATAATGCACTCCCCATAGTCCTCCATACAGTATAATGTACACACAATAGTACTCCTTACAGTATACTGCACCCCCCATAGTTCTCCATATAGTATAATGCACTCCACATAGTCCTCCATACAGTATACTGCACCCCCATGGTCCTCCATATAGTATAATGCACTCACTATAGTCCTCCATATAGTATAATGCACTCCCTATAGTAATCCTTATAATATACTGCACCCCCATATTCCTCCATATAGTATAATGCACTCTCCAAAGTCCTCCATATAGTATAATGCACTCCCTATAGTACTCCTTACAGTATACTGCACCCCCATAGTCCTCCATATAGTATAATGCACACCCCATAGTCCTCCACATAGTATAATGCACTCCCTATAGTATTCCTTACAGTATACTGCACCCCCCATAGTCCTCCATATAGTATAATGCACTCCCCATAGTCCTCCATATAGTATAATGCACTCCATATAGTACTCCTTACAGTATACTACACCCCCCATAGTCCTCCATATAGTATAATGCACTCCTCACAGTCCTCCTTACAGTATAATGTACTCTCCATATTCCTCCTTATAGTATTATGCACTCTTTACATTCCTCTATATAGTATAATGCACTCCCCATAGTCCACTATATAGTATATTAGACTCCCCATAGTCCTCATTATACTATAATGCACTCCCCATAGTCCACCATATAGTATAATGCACTCCCTATAATCCTCCATATAGTATAATGCACTCCCTATAGTCCTCCATATAGTATAATGCACTCCTTACAGTCCTCCATATAGTATAATGCACTCCTCATAGTACTCTTTACAGTATAACGCACTCACCATAGACCTCCATATAGTATAATGCACTCCCCATAGTCCACCATATAGTATAATGCACTCCTTATATTCGTCCATATAGTATAATGCACTCCCCATAGTCCTCCTTATAGTGTAATCCACTTTCCACAGTCCCCCTATAGAATTGTCTGTATAGGACATTTTAGGCTGTGTTACTTTTAGTTACCTTTCTTAGTATTAATTTTGTCTGATTCCTCAGTGGGACTTTTCTTCACCTCCGGCTCAGGAGAATTTCCCTTCTCTGATAAGAAACAGAAGAATCTGTAGATTATCGAGCACAGATTTATGAAAACTGCAGCAACAGCAAGAAAGTCATGAATCCCCCAATCTGCACAATGTTATATTTTATAACATGAGACCTTCTAGTCTGGCTGTACTATTGTACTGATATTTAATCCTATTCTAATGGGATTTGAGGGGTTTCCTAGGTTGGGGTTAAAGTCTGCATTCAAACTGTGGGATTGTAAGCTTGTGAATTGAGTGGTCACTATGGATCAGCGAACCTGAACTGGAAGGTTCAGGGTATGTACTGGACACCTGGTGTCCGATACCGAACTGCGAACATGGATATTTTTCCAGAACTTCGTTTTTCAGTTCGGGTTCGATGGCAAATAAAGTTTGTTGAAAGCCTGTGGCGCCAATCAACAAGACTCTAGGCTGTGGGCACTTCCAGAGCCATCACAGCCATGCCAAGTATTGGCATATCTGTGATTGGCCGGCGCAGCACGCTACCCGATGTATAAATACCAGATCATGGGTGTTGCCACCTTTCTGCTCTGATTAGTCTAGGGACAGAAGGCAGCTCGATTGAGGGACAGTGTTAGGTTCTGTTTGTGACGCATTCTGCATGCGTCTCTATGTGTATACTCTGCACCCCTGTTTGTGGGAGTATTTTGTCAAAAAGCCTCTGTGGGCATGTAGCAGGCACAGGATGATCATGTATCCTCCTTGCAGCAGCTTCACCATCATCACAAGCAGCAACCACAGCAGCACCTTGACAGCCAAGGTATAATGTACTCCCCTTAGTAATCCATACACTATAATGCACTCCCCATAGTCCTCCATATAGTATAATGCAATCCCCATAGTCCTCCATATAGTATATTGCACTCCCCATAGTCCTCCATATAGTATAATGCACTCACTATAGTCCTCCATATAGTATAATGCACTCCACATAGTTGTCCATATACTATAATGCACTCCCCATAGTCCTTCATACAGTATAATGCACACTCCTCAGTCCTCCATATAGTATATTGCACTCCCCATAGTCCTTCATTCAGTATAATGCACTCCCCATAGTCCACCATATAGTATAATGCATTCCCTAGAGTCCTCCATATAGCATAATGCAGCCTCCATAGTCCTCCATAGAGTATAATGCACTCGCCATAGTACTCCATATAGTATAAAGCACTCCCTACAGTCCTCCACATAGTATAATGCACTCCTCATAGTCCTCTTTACAGTATAATGCACTCCCCATAGACCTCCATATAGTATAATGCACTCCCCAAAGTCATCCATATAGTATAATGCACTCCCCACAGTCCTCCATATAGTATAATGCACTCCTCATAGTCCTCTTTACAGTATAATGCACTCCCCATAGACCTCCATATAGTATAATGCACTCCCCAAAGTCATCCATATAGTATAATGCACTCCCCATAGTCATCCATATAGTATAATGCACTTCCCATAGTCCTCCATATAGTATAATGCACTCCTCATAGTCCTCTTTACAGTATAATGCACTCCCCATAGACCTCCATATAGTATAATGCACTCCCCAAAGTCATCCATATAGTATAATGCACTTTCCACAGTCCCCCTATAGAATTGTCTGTATAGGATATTTTAAGCTGTATTACTTTTAGTTACCTTTCTTAGTATCAATTTTCTCTGATTCCTCAGTGGGACTTTTCTTCACCTCTTGCTCAGGAGAATTTCTCTTCTCTGATAAGAAACAGAAGAAACTGTAGATTATCGAGCACAGATTTATGAAAACTGCAGCAACAGCAAGAAAGTCATGAATCCCCCAATCCGCACAATGTTATATTTTATAACATGAGACCTTCTAGTCTGGCTGTACTATTGCACTGATATTTAATCCTATTCTAATAGGATTTGAGGGGTTGTCTCGGTAGGGGTTAAAGTCTGCAGTCAATCTGTGGGATTGTAAGCTTGTGAATTGGGTGGTCACTATGGATCAGCGAACCTGAACTGGAAAGTTCAGGGTACGTTCTGGACACCAGGTGTCCGATAACAAACTGCGAACATGGATATTTTTCCGGACGTTCGTTTTTCAGTTCGGGTTCGATGGCAAATAAAGTTTGTTGAAAGCCTGTGGCGCCAATCAACAAGCCTCAAGGCTGTGGGCACTTCCAGAGCCATCACAGCCATGCCAAGTATTGGCATATCTGTGATTGGCCAGAGTAGCACGCTACCCGATGTAGAAATGCCAGATCATGGGTGTTGCCACCTTTCTGCTCTGATTAGTCTAGGGACAGAAGGCAGCTCGACTGAGGGACAGTGTTAGGTTCTGTTTGTGACGCATTCTGCATGCGTCTCTATGTGTATACTCTGCACCCCTGTTTGTGGGAGCGCTATGCCAAAAAGCCTCTGTGGGCATGTAGCAGGCACAGGACGACCATGTCTCCTCCTTGCAGCAGCTTCACCATCATCACAAGCAGCAGCCACACCAGCACAATGACAGCCAAGGTATAATGTACTCCCCTCAGTCCTCAATACAGTATAATGCACTCCCCAAAGTCCTCCATACAGTATAATGCACTCCCCATAGTCCTCCATATAGTATAATGTACACACAATAGTACTCCTTACAGTATACTGCACCCCCCATAGTTCTCCATATAGTATAATGCACTCCACATAGTCCTCCATACAGTATACTGCACCCCCATGGTCCTCCATATAGTATAATGCACACCCCATAGTCCTCCATATAGTATAATGCACTCCCTATAGTAATCCTTATAATATACTGCACTCCCCATATTCCTCCATATAGTAGAATGCACTCTCCAAAGTCCTCCATATAGTATAATGCACTCCCTATAGTACTCCTTACAGTATACTGCACCCCCATAGTCCTCCATATAGTATAATGCACACCCCATAGTCCTCAATTCAGTATAATGCACTCTCCATAGGCTTCCATATAGTATAATGCACTCCCCATAGTCCTCAATTCAGTATAATGCACTCTCCATAGGCTTCCATATGGTATAATGCACTCCCCATAGTCCTCCATTCAGTATAATGCACTTCCCATAGTCCACCATATAGTATAATGCACACCCTATAGTCCTCAATATAGTATAATGCACCCTCCATAGTCCTCCATATAGAATAATGCACTCACCATAGTCCTACATATAGTATAATTCACCCTCCATAGTCCTCCATATAGTATAATGCACTCCCTATAGTCCTCCATATAGTATAATGCACTCCCCATAGTCCTCCTTATAGTATAATTCACTCACCACAGTCCCCCTATAGAATTGTCTGTATAGGACATTTTAAGCTGTATTACTTTTAGTTACCTTTCTCAGTATTAATTTTCTCTGATTCCTCAGTGGGACTCCTCTTCACCTCTTGCTCAGGAGAATTTCCTTTCTCTGATAAGAAACAGAAGAATCTGTAGATTATCGAGCACAGATTTATGCAAACGGCAGCTACAGCAAGAAACATATGAATCCCCCAATCTGCACAATGTTATATTTTATAACATGAGACCTTCTAGTCTGGCTGTACTATTGCACTGATATTTAATCCTATTCTAATGGGATTTGAGGGGTTGTCTAGGTTGGGGTTAAAGTCTGCATTCAATTTGTGGGATTGTAAGCTTGTGAATTGGGTGGTCACTAGGGATGAGCGAAACTGAACTGGAAAGTTCAGGGTATGTACTGGACACCTGGTGTCCGATACCGAACAGCGAACATGGAAATTTTTCTGGAAGTTCGTTTTTCAGTACGGGTTCGATGGCAAATAAAGTTTGTTGCCACCTTTCTGCTCTGATTAGTCTAGGGACAGAAGGCAGCTCG
Source organism: Phyllobates terribilis (assembly GCF_046119375.1). Lineage (NCBI taxonomy): Eukaryota > Metazoa > Chordata > Amphibia > Anura > Dendrobatidae > Phyllobates > Phyllobates terribilis. The sequence goes on along the minus strand of NW_027362769.1, from coordinate 404,705,926 downwards.
ACTGAGGGACAGTGTTAGGTTCTGTTTGTGACGCATTCTGCATACGACTCTAAGTGTACTCTGCACACCTGTTTGTGGGAGTATTTTGTCAAAAAGCCTCTGTGGTCATGTAGCAGGCACAGGATGATCATGTCTCCTCCTTGCAGCAGCTTCACCATCATCACAAGCAGCAGCCACAGCAGCACCTTGACAGCCAAGGTATAATGTACTCCCCTTAGTCATCCATACACTATAATGCACTCCCCATAGTCCTCCATATAGTATAATGCACTCCACATAGTTGTCCATATACTATAATGCACTCCCCATAGTCCTTCATACAGTATAATGCACACTCCTCAGTCCTCCATATAGTATATTGCACTCCCCATAGTCCTTCATTCAGTATAATGCACTCCCCATAGTCCTCCATATAGTATAATGCATTCCCTATAGTCCTCCATATAGCATAATGCAGCCTCCATAGTCCTCCATAGAGTATAATGCACTCGCCATAGTACTCCATATAGTATAAAGCACTCCCTACAGTCCTCCATATAGTATAATGCACTCCTCTTTACAGTATAATGCACTCCCCATAGACCTCCATATAGTATAATGCACTCCCCAAAGTCATCCATATAGTATAATGCACTTTCCACAGTCCCCCTATAGAATTGTCTGTATAGGACATTTTAAGCTGTATTACTTTTAGTTACCTTTCTTAGTATCAATTTTCTCTGATTCCTCAGTGGGACTTTTCTTCACCTCTTGCTCAGGAGAATTTCTCTTCTCTGATAAGAAACAGAAGAAACTGTAGATTATCGAGCACAGATTTATGAAAACTGCAGCAACAGCAAGAAAGTCATGAATCCCCCAATCCGCACAATGTTATATTTTATAACATGAGACCTTATAGTCTGGCTGTACTATTGCACTGATATTTAATCCTATTCTAATAGGATTTGAGGGGTTGTCTCGGTAGGGGTTAAAGTCTGCAGTCAATCTGTGGGATTGTAAGCTTGTGAATTGGGTGGTCACTATGGATCAGCGAACCTGAACTGGAAAGTTCAGGGTACGTTCTGGACACCAGGTGTCTGATAACGAACTGCGAACATGGATATTTTTCCGGACGTTCGTTTTTCAGTTCGGGTTCGATGGCAAATAAAGTTTGTTGAAAGCCTGTGGCGCCAATCAACAAGCCTCTAGGCTGTGGGCACTTCCAGAGCCATCACAGCCATGCCAAGTATTGGCATATCTGTGATTGGCCAGCGCAGCACGCTACCCGATGTATAAATGCCAGATCATGGGTGTTGCCACCTTTCTGCTCTGATTAGTCTAGGGACAGAAGGCAGCTCGACTGAGGGACAGTGTTAGGTTCTGTTTGTGACGCATTCTGCATGCGTCTCTATGTGTATACTCTGCACCCCTGTTTGTGGGAGCGCTATGCCAAAAAGCCTCTGTGGGCATGTAGCAGGCACAGGACGACCATGTCTCCTCCTTGCAGCAACTTCACCATCATCACAAGCAGCAGCCACACCAGCACAATGACAGCCAAGGTATAATGTACTCCCCTCAGTCCTCAATACAGTATAATGCACTCCCCAAAGTCCTCCATACAGTATAATGCACTCCCCATAGTCCTCCATACAGTATAATGTACACACAATAGTACTCCTTACAGTATACTGCACCCCCATAGTTCTCCATATAGTATAATGCACTCCACATAGTCCTCCATACAGTATACTGCACCCCCATGGTCCTCCATATAGTATAATGCACTCACTATAGTCCTCCATATAGTATAATGCACTCCACATAGTTGTCCATATACTATAATGCACTCCCCATAGTCCTTCATACAGTATAATGCACACTCATCAGTCCTCCATATAGTATATTGCACTCCCCATAGTCCTTCATTCAGTATAATGTACTCCCCATAGTCCACCATATAGTATAATGCATTCCCTATAGTCCTCCATATAGCATAATGCAGCCTCCATAGTCCTCCATAGAGTATAATGCACTCGCCATAGTACTCCATATAGTATAAAGTACTCCCTACAGTCCTCCATATAGTATAATGCACTCCTCATAGTCCTCTTTACAGTATAATGCACTCCCCATAGACCTCCATATAGTATAATGCACTCCCCAAAGTCATCCATATAGTATAATGCACTTTCCACAGTCCCCCTATAGAATTGTCTGTATAGGATATTTTAAGCTGTATTACTTTTAGTTACCTTTCTTAGTATCAATTTTCTCTGATTCCTCAGTGGGACTTTTCTTCACCTCTTGCTCAGGAGAATTTCTCTTCTCTGATAAGAAACAGAAGAAACTGTAGATTATCGAGCACAGATTTATGAAAACTGCAGCAACAGCAAGAAAGTCATGAATCCCCCAATCCGCACAATGTTATATTTTATAACATGAGACCTTCTAGTCTGGCTGTACTATTGCACTGATATTTAATCCTATTCTAATAGGATTTGAGGGGTTGTCTCGGTAGGGGTTAAAGTCTGCAGTCAATCTGTGGGATTGTAAGCTTGTGAATTGAGTGGTCACTATGGATCAGCGAACCTGAACTGGAAAGTTCAGGGTACGTTCTGGACACCAGGTGTCCGATAACGAACTGCGAACATGTATATTTTTCCGGACGTTCGTTTTTCAGTTCGGGTTCGATGGCAAATAAAGTTTGTTGAAAGCCTGTGGCGCCAATCAACAAGCCTCTAGGCTGTGGGCACTTCCAGAGCCATCACAGCCATGCCAAGTATTGGCATATCTGTGATTGGCCAGAGTAGCACGCTACCCGATGCATAAATGCCAGATCATGGGTGTTGCCACCTTTCTGCTCTGATTAGTCTAGGGACAGAAGGCAGCTCGACTGAGGGACAGTGTTAGGTTCTGTTTGTGACGCATTCTGCATGCGTCTCTATGTGTATACTCTGCACCCCTGTTTGTGGGAGCGCTATGCCAAAAAGCCTCTGTGGGCATGTAGCAGGCACAGGACGACCATGTCTCCTCCTTGCAGCAGCTTCACCATCATCACAAGCAGCAGCCACACCAGCACAATGACAGCCAAGGTATAATGTACTCCCCTCAGTCCTCAATACAGTATAATGCACTCCCCAAAGTCCTCCATACAATATAATGCACTCCCCATAGTCCTCCATATAGTATAATGTACACACAATAGTACTCCTTACAGTATACTGCACCCCCCATAGTTCTCCATATAGTATAATGCACTCCACATAGTCCTCCATACAGTATACTGCACCCCCATGGTCCCCATATAGTATAATGCACTCACTATAGTCCTCCATATAGTATAATGCACTCCCTATATTAATCCTTATAATATACTGCACCCCCCATATTCCTCCATATAGTATAATGCACTCTCCAAAGTCCTCCATATAGTATAATGCACTCCCTATAGTACTCCTTACAGTATACTGCACCCCCATAGTCCTCCATATAGTATAATGCACACCCCATAGTCCTCCACATAGTATAATGCACTCCCTATAGTATTCCTTACAGTATACTGCACCCCCCATAGTCCTCCATATAGTATAATGCACTCCCCATAGTCCTCCATATAGTATAATGCACTCCATATAGTACTCCTTACAGTATACTGCACCCCCCATAGTCCTCCATATAGTATAATGCACTCCTCACAGTCCTCCTTACAGTATAATGTACTCTCCATATTCCTCCTTATAGTATAATGCACTCTTTACATTCCTCTATATAGTATAATGCACTCCCCATAGTCCACTATATAGTATATTAGACTCCCCATAGTCCTCATTATAGTATAATGCACTCCCCATAGTCCACCATATAGTATAATGCACTCCGGATAATCCTCCATATAGTATAATGCACTCCCTATAGTCCTCCATATAGTATAATGCACTCCTTACAGTCCTCCATATAGTATAATGCACTCCTCATAGTACTCTTTACAGTATAACGCACTCACCATAGACCTCCATATAGTATAATGCACTCCCCATAGTCCACCATATAGTATAATGCACTCCTTATATTCGTCCATATAGTATAATGCACTCCCCATAGTCCTCCTTATAGTGTAATCCACTTTCCACAGTCCCCCTATAGAATTGTCTGTATAGGACATTTTAGGCTGTGTTACTTTTAGTTACCTTTCTTAGTATTAATTTTCTCTGATTCCTCAGTGGGACTTTTCTTCACCTCCGGCTCAGGAGAATTTCCCTTCTCTGATAAGAAACAGAAGAATCTGTAGATTATCGAGCACAGATTTCTGAAAACTGCAGCAACAGCAAGAAAGTCATGAATCCCCCAATCTGCACAATGTTATATTTTATAACATGAGACCTTCTGTAACATACCTGGCGGCGTCCTTGCATAGTGGTCCATCTCCCACTGTGCAAGAGCGCGCACTTGATCTCCTGTCCAGAATGTCTCTCTGGCTTCCCTCCATGCTGTCTGTTTGTGTCTGTTTCTGCTGCTTAAGGGCGGCGCCCGATCACTTCCTGCTTTTTGTACCTGCTGTGGGTCACACCCCTTGTGCGTCCTCAGCCTATTGCTGTCTGTCACCTGGTATATAGCTCAGCTGCTCCCATCTATCCCTGCCTGAGCATATTGTTTCATTCAGTGTGTGCTTGCACTCTGAAGGTGCCAGGTCCCGTTCTGTGTTCTCTTGTCTGCCTTTCCTGGAGGCTGTATTTCCAGGCCTGCCTGAACACGCTCCTAGCCTGTTCCTCCCGCCTTCTAGGGGCCGATTACCTAGACCCGCTCCTGTATCTTGTCTGTCCTGTCTGAACACGCTCCTAGCCTGTTCCTCCTGCCTTCTAGGGGCCGATTACCTAGACCTGCTCCTGTATCTTGTCTGTCCTGTCTGAACACGCACCTTGCCTGTTTGTCCTGCCTCTCTGGGGGCCGTATTCCCAGACCTGCTCCTGTATTCCGCTGCAGTGTCGGTCTCCTCCGTACACTCAGTTCCAGTCTGAACTCTCTCCTATCCTTTACCTGTTTTGCCTCTATGTCCGTTCCCTTCCTTTTTCTGCAGAGTCTGAACTCGTACCTAACTCCTGCTTGTTGTCTCTGTACTCCCGTTTGTGAGTTTGTGGTCCACTCGCTACTTCTCTGCAAGTACCCTGTGGGTATCTGGCTCTGCCTTTCTCCTCCTGTCTGTTCCGTGTGAACAGAGCCCTGTCCCCTCTGCTCTGCCTTGCTCACCGCTCCGGCGGTTCTAGCCTGCTCTGACTCCTTTGCTCACCGCTCCTGCGGTTCTAGCCTGCCCTGCTTCTGCCCACTGCTCCGGCAGTCCTGTCCTGCCCTGCTTCTGCCCACTGCTCCGGCAGTGCTGTCCTGCCCTGCTTCTGCCCGCTGCTCCGGCAGTCCTGTCCTGCCCTGCTTCTGCCCGCTGCTCCGGCAGTCCTGTCCTGCCCTGCTTCTGCCCGCTGCTCCGGCAGTCCTGTCCTGCCCTGCTTCTGCCCGCTGCTCCGGCAGTCCTGTCCTGCCCTGCTTCTGCCCGCTGCTCCGGCAGTCCTGTCCTGCCCTGCTTGTGCTCGCTGCTCCTGCAGCCCCGTCCTGCTCTGTTCTTGCCCACCGCTTCGGGCGTTCCCTCTCTGCTGTGGTTGTCTACCGCATCTGCGGTTCTGTGACCCAGTCTGTACTGGGTCTTAACCTTTCTGTGCTCCAGCCCGTCCTTTCGGCCAGTACCTCCCTGCCTGCATACTCGCCTGTATCCACCCATCTGCATACCTGCCGTGTTTGCTTATATCCACCAGTCTGTGCCAGCCTAACCTGCCTGTTCCTGAGTCCCAGTGTGTACTGGGTCCTATCCCGCCTGTGTTCCTACCTGCTAGTGCCTCCCTGTCTGCACTCTAGCTGTGCTTGCCTGTACCCCTCTACCTGTATTGCTCCTGAGTCCCAGTGTGTACTGGGTCCTATCCCGCCTGTGTTCCTACCTGCTAGTGCCTCCCTGTCTGCACTCTAGCTGCGCTTGCCTTTACCCGCCTGCCTGCATACCAGTCGTGCCTGCCTATACCCTCCAGTCTGTGCGCCAGCCTAACCAGCCTGATCCAGTAATCCCTGTGTGGGTCAACCCCCGTGTCCGGAGTTTGACCTGGAGTAGCACCTGGTCCCTCTGCCCGGTTTCTCCCTGGTGCACTGGCGTCGTATGCCGTCGTGCCATCTTGGTCGGATCGGCCAGATACTTAGTCACGCCCCTCCAGGCACTCTCCGGTTCATGGTCCAGTGGAATCACTACAATCACACGCACACGCCGCTCAGCCCGGGCGTGTGCATAACAGCATGCTCAGGCCATGGTTCCCGTTGAGCCCCACGGCCTTCGCTCTCTGAGAAGTTTTCCAGCGAATACATGCATTAAAATAAATAAATAAATATTTTTTTTTTCCTTTAGCTGAGTTCCAGGCGAATTACGCACCCGTCCAGATGGATCTATCTGCTCTCGTTCCCGCGGATCCGCTACGTTATTATGGGGATCCTAGACAAAGTTGTGCATTTGTGGAGCAATGCATGCTACACTTCAAGTTCTACCCTCTATGTTTTCCCACCGATCGGGTTAAGGTGGCATTCATTATGTCTTACCTGGCGGGTGATGCCTTGGAATGGATCAACCCCCTATATGAAACACAGGATCCGATCCTCCTGGACCTAATGGCCTTCCTGGTGGCCTTTCTAATGGTCTTCGACGATCCTAACCCGGAGGCTCCTGCTGAAGCTTCACTTCCCAATATCCCGGAGCAGCCCCAATGGGTATTGTGTGTGGGTAGCGCAATAGTCCTCCAGCCCAATGAGACTACTGCCCACCCAGAATCCTCACAGGGTGACTACGCTTTCCGGAATACTTCTCCCAACCTCAAGAGGCAGTCCAGACGTGCTAGACGTAGAGGCAAGCCGTCACGCCAGGGTCTGTCCTCCCTGAGACCTCCTGACCCCAACCTTGAAGTCCCTACTGAAGCTTCATCTCCCTGTATCCCGGAGAAGCCCCAACGGGTAATGTGCGTGGGTAGTGCACCAGTTCTCCTGCCCGAAGAGACTTCTGCCCATCCAGACTCCACACAGGAGAACTTCCTGCACCCGGCATCAGATGCTTCACCCACTTTAACCGGTGTGCATGTCCAAGGATGCTCCAAAGCTGTGGTTACCTCAGAGTCTGTGCACCTCTACTACTTGGCGGAGGACCCCCTGTTGCCTCCTGAATCCTCCGGGATACCACTCGATGACAAATGGAGAGAGAATTCTCTACACCCGGTACTCGATACTTTGTCCGCTTCGTCCTGTGAGCCTGACAATGGGTACCCCAAAGTGGTAGTTACCCCCGAGTCTCTACACCCCTCCGACCAGGCGGAGGACCTCCAGTTGTCTCCTGAACCCTTCGGGGTGCTACCTGGTAGCGAAAGGACAGAGACTCTCCTATACTCTGTACCTGATACCTCGCTCGCTTCGTCCAGTGAGTCCAACCTAGTGTACTCCGAAGCAGAGGTTACTCCCGAGTCTCTACACCCCTCCGACCAGGCGGAGGACCTCCAGTTGTCTCCTGAACCCTTCGGGGTGCTACCTGGTAGCGAAAGGACAGAGACTCTCCTATACTCTGTACCTGATACCTCGCTCGCTTCGTCCAGTGAGTCCAACCTAGTGTACTCCGAAGCAGAGGTTACTCCTGAGTCTCTACACCCCTCCGACCAGGCGGAGGACCTCCAGTTGTCTCCTGAACCCTTCGGGGTGCTACCTGGTAGCGAAAGGACAGAGACTCTCCTATACTCTGTACCTGATACCTCGCTCGCTTCGTCCAGTGAGTCCAACCTAGTGTACTCTGAAGCAGTGGTTACTCCCGAGTCTCTACACTCCTCTGACCAGGCGGAGGACCTCCAGTTGTCTCCAGAACCCTTCGGGGTGCCACCTGGTGGTAAATGGACAGAGACTTTCCTATATCCTGGATCTGATACCTCGCTTGCTTCGTCCAGTGAGTCCGACCTAGTGTACTCTGAAGCAGAGGTTACCCGTGAGTCTCTACACCCCTCTGACCAGGCGGAGGACCGCCAGTTGTCTCCAGAACCCTTCGGGGTGCCACCTGGTGGAGAATGGACAGAGACTTTCCTATACTCGGTACCCGATACCTCGCCTGCTTCGTCCAGTGAGTCCGACCTAGTGTACTCTGAAGCAGATGTTTTCTCTGAGCCTCTGCACTCTTCTGACCCGGCGGAGGACCTCCAGTTGTTTCCTGAATCCTCCGGGGTACCACCAGAAAACAAAGAGACAGTGACTTTTCCTCATTATGTACCTGATAACCCGTCTATTTCTTCCTGTGAGCTTGACAAGATGTACCTCGAAGCAGAGATTACCCCCAAGTCTCTGTCCCCCTCCAACCCGGTGGAGGACTTCCAGTTGTCTCCTGTACCCTCTGGGGTGCCACCTGAAAATATGTGGAGAGAGACTTCCTTGTGTGCTGTTCCTGGTACTCCACCCGTTTCGTCTGTTGCTAAGGGTGGCTGGATGGGAGGTAGCATCCTAGCTACCCAGAGGAGACCAGTTTTTCCGGTGGACAGGGGAAGTGATCTCTTCGAAGGGAAGAATTGGCCCTCGAATTCCCTGCGGAAGATTCTGGCAGGCCTGAAGAAGAGGGGGCGTAAGGGGGGGGGTACTGTAACATACCTGGCGGCGTCCTTGCATAGTGGTCCATCTCCCACTGTGCAAGAGCGCGCACTTGATCTCCTGTCCAGAATGTCTCTCTGGCTTCCCTCCATGCTGTCTGTTTGTGTCTGTTTCTGCTGCTTAAGGGCGGCGCCCGATCACTTCCTGCTTTTTGTACCTGCTGTGGGTCACACCCCTTGTGCGTCCTCAGCCTATTGCTGTCTGTCACCTGGTATATAGCTCAGCTGCTCCCATCTATCCCTGCCTGAGCATAGTGTTTCATTCAGTGTGTGCTTGCACTCTGAAGGTGCCAGGTCCCGTTCTGTGTTCTCTTGTCTGCCTTTCCTGGAGGCTGTATTTCCAGGCCTGTCTGAACACGCTCCTAGCCTGTTCCTCCCGCCTTCTAGGGGCCGATTACCTAGACCCGCTCCTGTATCTTGTCTGTCCTGTCTGAACACGCTCCTAGCCTGTTCCTCCTGCCTTCTAGGGGCCGATTACCTAGACCTGCTCCTGTATCTTGTCTGTCCTGTCTGAACACGCACCTTGCCTGTTTGTCCTGCCTCTCTGGGGGCCGTATTCCCAGACCTGCTCCTGTATTCCGCTGCAGTGTCGGTCTCCTCCGTACACTCAGTTCCAGTCTGAACTCTCTCCTATCCTTTACCTGTTTTGCCTCTATGTCCGTTCCCTTCCTTTTTCTGCAGAGTCTGAACTCGTACCTAACTCCTGCTTGTTGTCTCTGTACTCCCGTTTGTGAGTTTGTGGTCCACTCGCTACTTCTCTGCAAGTACCCTGTGGGTATCTGGCTCTGCCTTTCTCCTCCTGTCTGTTCCGTGTGAACAGAGCCCTGTCCCCCCTGCTCTGCCTTGCTCACCGCTCCGGCGGTTCTAGCCTGCTCTGACTCCTTTGCTCACCGCTCCTGCGGTTCTAGCCTGCCCTGCTTCTGCCCACTGCTCCGGCAGTCCTGTCCTGCCCTGCTTCTGCCCACTGCTCCGGCAGTCCTGTCCTGCCCTGCTTCTGCCCGCTGCTCCGGCAGTCCTGTCCTGCCCTGCTTCTGCCCGCTGCTCCGGCAGTCCTGTCCTGCCCTGCTTCTGCCCGCTGCTCCGGCAGTCCTGTCCTGCCCTGCTTCTGCCCGCTGCTCCGGCAGTCCTGTCCTGCCCTGCTTCTGCCCGCTGCTCCGGCAGTCCTGTCCTGCCCTGCTTGTGCTCGCTGCTCCTGCAACCCCGTCCTGCTCTGTTCTTGCCCACCGCTTCGGGCGTTCCCTCTCTGCTGTGGTTGTCTACCGCATCTGCGGTTCTGTGACCCAGTCTGTACTGGGTCTTAACCTTTCTGTGCTCCAGCCCGTCCTTTCGGCCAGTACCTCCCTGCCTGCATACTCGCCTGTATCCACCCATCTGCATACCTGCCATGTTTGCTTATATCCACCAGTCTGTGCCAGCCTAACCTGCCTGTTCCTGAGTCCCAGTGTGTACTGGGTCCTATCCCGCCTGTGTTCCTACCTGCTAGTGCCTCCCTGTCTGCACTCTAGCTGTGCTTGCCTGTACCCCTCTACCTGTATTGTTCCTGAGTCCCAGTGTGTACTGGGTCCTATCCCGCCTGTGTTCCTACCTGCTAGTGCCTCCCTGTCTGCACTCTAGCTGCGCTTGCCTTTACCCGCCTGCCTGCATACCAGTCGTGCCTGCCTATACCCTCCAGTCTGTGCGCCAGCCTATCCAGCCTGATCCAGTAATCCCTGTGTGGGTCAACCCCCGTGTCCGGAGTTTGACCTGGAGTAGCACCTGGTCCCTCTGCCCGGTTTCTCCCTGGTGCACTGGCGTCGTATGCCGTCGTGCCATCTTGGTCGGATCGGCCAGATACTTAGTCACGCCCCTCCAGGCACTCTCCGGTTCATGGTCCAGTGGAATCACTACAATCACACGCACATGCCGCTCAGCCCGGGCGTGTGCATAACACCTTCTAGTCTGGCTGTACTATTGTACTGATATTTAATCCTATTCTAATGGGATTTGAGGGGTTTCCTAGGTTGGGGTTAAAGTCTGCATTCAAACTGTGGGATTGTAAGCTTGTGAATTGAGTGGTCACTATGGATCAGCGAACCTGAACTGGAAGGTTCAGGGTATGTACTGGACACCTGGTGTCCGATACCGAACTGCGAACATGGATATTTTTCCAGAACTTCGTTTTTCAGTTCGGGTTCGATGGCAAATAAAGTTTGTTGAAAGCCTGTGGCGCCAATCAACAAGACTCTAGGCTGTGGGCACTTCCAGAGCCATCACAGCCATGCCAAGTATTGGAATATCTGTGATTGGCCGGCGCAGCACGCTACCCGATGTATAAATACCAGATCATGGGTGTTGCCACCTTTCTGCTCTGATTAGTCTAGGGACAGAAGGCAGCTCGATTGAGGGACAGTGTTAGGTTCTGTTTGTGACGCATTCTGCATGCGTCTCTATGTGTATACTCTGCACCCCTGTTTGTGGGAGTATTTTGTCAAAAAGCCTCTGTGGGCATGTAGCAGGCACAGGATGATCATGTATCCTCCTTGCAGCAGCTTCACCATCATCACAAGCAGCAACCACAGCAGCACCTTGACAGCCAAGGTATAATGTACTCCCCTTAGTCATCCATACACTATAATGCACTCCCCATAGTCCTCCATATAGTATAATGCAATCCCCATAGTCCTCCATATAGTATATTGCACTTCCCATAGTCCTCCATATAGTATAATGCACTCACTATAGTCCTCCATATAGTATAATGCACTCCACATAGTTGTCCATATACTATAATGCACTCCCCATAGTCCTTCATACAGAATAATGCACACTCCTCAGTCCTCCATATAGTATATTGCACTCCCCATAGTCCTTCATTCAGTATAATGCACTCCCCATAGTCCACCATATAGTATAATGCATTCCCTAGAGTCCTCCATATAGCATAATGCAGCTTCCATAGTCCTCCATAGAGTATAATGCACTCGCCATAGTACTCCATATAGTATAAAGCACTCCCTACAGTCCTCCACATAGTATAATGCACTCCTCATAGTCCTCTTTACAGTATAATGCACTCCCCATAGACCTCCATATAGTATAATGCACTCCCCAAAGTCATCCATATAGTATAATGCACTCCCCACAGTCCTCCATATAGTATAATGCACTCCTCATAGTCCTCTTTACAGTATAATGCACTCCCCATAGACCTCCATATAGTATAATGCACTCCCCAAAGTCATCCATATAGTATAATGCACTCCCCATAGTCATCCATATAGTATAATGCACTTCCCATAGTCCTCCATATAGTATAATGCACTCCTCATAGTCCTCTTTACAGTATAATGCACTCCCCATAGACCTCCATATAGTATAATGCACTCCCCAAAGTCATCCATATAGTATAATGCACTTTCCACAGTCCCCCTATAGAATTGTCTGTATAGGATATTTTAAGCTGTATTACTTTTAGTTACCTTTCTTAGTATCAATTTTCTCTGATTCCTCAGTGGGACTTTTCTTCACCTCTTGCTCAGGAGAATTTCTCTTCTCTGATAAGAAACAGAAGAAACTGTAGATTATCGAGCACAGATTTATGAAAACTGCAGCAACAGCAAGAAAGTCATGAATCCCCCAATCCGCACAATGTTATATTTTATAACATGAGACCTTCTAGTCTGGCTGTACTATTGCACTGATATTTAATCCTATTCTAATAGGATTTGAGGGGTTGTCTCGGTAGGGGTTAAAGTCTGCAGTCAATCTGTGGGATTGTAAGCTTGTGAATTGGGTGGTCACTATGGATCAGCGAACCTGAACTGGAAAGTTCAGGGTACGTTCTGGACACCAGGTGTCCGATAACAAACTGCGAACATGGATATTTTTCCGGACGTTCATTTTTCAGTTCGGGTTCGATGGCAAATAAAGTTTGTTGAAAGCCTGTGGCGCCAATCAACAAGCCTCAAGGCTGTGGGCACTTCCAGAGCCATCACAGCCATGCCAAGTATTGGCATATCTGTGATTGGCCAGAGTAGCACGCTACCCGATGTAGAAATGCCAGATCATGGGTGTTGCCACCTTTCTGCTCTGATTAGTCTAGGGACAGAAGACAGCTCGACTGAGGGACAGTGTTAGGTTCTGTTTGTGACGCATTCTGCATGCGTCTCTATGTGTATACTCTGCACCCCTGTTTGTGGGAGCGCTATGCCAAAAAGCCTCTGTGGGCATGTAGCAGGCACAGGACGACCATGTCTCCTCCTTGCAGCAGCTTCACCATCATCACAAGCAGCAGCCACACGAGCACAATGACAGCCAAGGTATAATGTACTCCCCTCAGTCCTCAATACAGTATAATGCACTCCCCAAAGTCCTCCATACAGTATAATGCACTCCCCATAGTCCTCCATATAGTATAATGTACACACAATAGTACTCCTTACAGTATACTGCACCCCCCATAGTTCTCCATATAGTATAATGCACTCCACATAGTCCTCCATACAGTATACTGCACCCCCATGGTCCTCCATATAGTATAATGCACACCCCATAGTCCTCCATATAGTATAATGCACTCCCTATAGTAATCCTTATAATATACTGCACCCCCCATATTCCTCCATATAGTAGAATGCACTCTCCAAAGTCCTCCATATAGTATAATGCACTCCCTATAGTACTCCTTACAGTATACTGCACCCCCATAGTCCTCCATATAGTATAATGCACACCCCATAGTCCTCCATATAGTATAATGCACTCCCTATAGTATTCCTTACAGTATACTGCACCCCCCATAGTCCTCCATATAGTATAATGCACTCCCCATAGTCCTCCATATAGTTTAATGCACTCCATATAGTACTCCTTACAGTATACTGCACCCCCCATAGTCCTCCATATAGCATAATGCACTCTCCAAAGTCCTCCATATAGTATAATGCACTTCATATAGTCCTCCATATCTTATAAAGCACTCTCTATAGTCCTCCATATAGTAAAATGCACTCCTCATAGTCCTCCTTACAGTATAATGTACTCCCCATATTCCTCCTTATACTATAATGCACTCTCTACATTCCTCCATATAGTATAATGTGTAACATACCTGGCGGCGTCCTTGCATAGTGGTCCATCTCCCACTGTGCAAGAGCGCGCACTTGATCTCCAATCCAGAATGTCTCTCTGGCTTCCCTCCATGCTGTCTGTTTGCATCTGTTTCTGCTGCTTAAGGGTGGCGCCTGATCACTTCCTGCTTTTTGGACCTGCTGTAGGCACACCCCTTGTGCGTCCTCAGCATATTGCTGTCTGTCACCTGGTATTTAAACCAGCTGCTCCAATTAACCCAGGCCTGAGAATTGTGTTTCATTCAGTGTGGTCTTTCACTCTGAATGTGCCAGGTCCCCTTCTGTGTTCTCTTGTCTGCCTATCCTGGAGGCTGTATTTCCAGGCCTGTCTGAACACGCTGCTAGCCTGTTCCTCCCACCTTCTAGGGGCTGCATTCCTAGACCCGCTCCTGTATCTAGTCTGTCCTGTCTGAACACGCTCCTGGCCTGTTCCTCCCGCCTTCTAGGGGCTGCATTCCTAGACCCGCTCCTGTATCTTGCTACTGTGTCTGTTCTTGTCTGTATACTCTTCTAGCCTGTTTTCCGTGTTTCTCTATGTCCGTACCTTTCCTTTCTCTGCAGAGTCTGAACTCGTACCTAACTCCTGCTCGTTGTCACTGTACTCCCGTTTGTGAGTTTGTGGTCCACTCGCTACTTCACTGCAAGTACCTGGTGGGTATCTGGTTCTGCCTTTCCCTTCCTGTCTATTCCGTGTGAACAGAGCCCTGTCCCCCCTGCTCCGCCTTGCTCACCGCTCCGGCGGTTCTAGCCTGCTCTGCCTTTGCTCACCGCTCCGGCGGTTCAAGCCTTCTCTGCCTTTGCTCACCGCTCCGGCGGTTCTAGCCTGCTCTGCCTTTGCTCACCGCTCCGGCGGTTCTAGCTTGCCCTACCTTTGCTCACCGCTCCGACGGTTCTAGCCTGCTCTGCCTTTGCTCACCGCTCCGGCGGATCTAGCCTGCTCTGCCTTTGCTCACCGCTCCGGCGGTTCTAGCCTGCTCTGCCTTTGCTCACCGCTCCGGTGGTTCTAGCCTGCTCTGCCTTTGCTCACCGCTCCGGCGGTTCTAGCCTGCTCTGCCTTTGCTCACAACTCCGGCAGTTCTAGCCTGCTCTGCCTTTGCTCACCGCTCCGCCGGTTCTAGTCTGCTCTGCCTTTGCTCACCGCTCCGGCTGTTCTAGCCTGCTCTGCCTTGGCTCACTGCTCTGGCGGTTCTAGCCTGCTCTGCCTTTGCTCACCGCTCCAGGTGGCCTCGTCCTGCTCTACTCTAGTTCACCGCTCCAGGCGGCCTCGTCTGGCTCTACTCTCACTCACAGCTCTTGGCGGTCTCGTCCTGCCCTGCTCTCGCTCACCTCTCTGGGCGGCCTCACTCTGCTGTGTTTGTCCGCCACGTCTGAGGTTCTGTTCCTGAGTCCCAGTGTGTACTGGGTCCTATCCCGCCTGTGTTCCTACCTGCTAGCACCTCCCTGTCTGCACTCTAGCCATGCTTGCCTGTACCCCCCTGCCTGTATACCCGCCTGCCTGCATACCAGTCGTGCCTGCCTATACCCACCAGTCTGTGTGCCAGCCTAACCAGTCTGTTCCTGTATTCCCCTGTGTGGGTCAACAGCCGTGTCCGGGGTCTGTCCTGGAGTAGCACCTGGTCCCTCTGCTCGGTTCCTCCTTGGTGCACTGGTGTCGTATGCCGTCGTGCGACCCTGGTCGGATCGGGTGAATACCTAGTTACGCCCCTCCAGGCATTCACTCTCCGGCACGGGCCAGTGGAATCACACGCACCCGCCGCTCAGCCCGGGCGTGTGCATTACATAATGCACTCCCCATAGTCCAATATATAGTATATTAGACTCCCCATAGTCCTCCTTATAGTATAATGCACTCCCCATAGTCCACCATATAGTATAATGCACTCCCCATAGTCCTCCTTATGGAATAATTCACTTTCCACAGTCCCCCTATAGAATTATCTGTATAGGACATTTTAAGCTGTATTACTTTTAGTTACCTTTCTCAGTATTAATTTTCTCTGATTCCTCAGTGGGACTTTTCTTCACCTCATGCTCAGGAGAATTTCCCTTCTCTGATAAGAAACAGAAGAAACTGTAGATTATCGAGCACAGATTTATGAAAACTGCAGCAACAGCAAGAAAGTAATGAATCCCCCAATCTGCATAATGTTATACTTTATAACATGAGACCTTCTAGTTTGCCTGTACTATTGCACTGATATTTAATCCCATTCTAATGGGATTTGAGGGGTTGTCTAGGTTGGGGTTAAAGTCTGCAGTCAATCTGTGGGATTGTAAGCTTGTGAATTGGGTGGTCACTAGGGAAGAGCGAACCTGAACTGGAAAGTTCAGGGTACGTACTGGACACCTGGTGTCCGATACCGAACAGCGAACATGGATATTTTTCCGAAGTTCGTTTTTCAGTTCAGGTTCGATGGCAAATAAAGTTTGTTGAAAGGCTGTGGCGCTCCAATCAACAAGCCTATAGGCTGTGGGCACTTCCAGAGCCATCACAGCCATGGAAGTATTGGCATATCTGTGATTGGCCAGCGCAGCACGCTACCCGATGTAGAAATGCCAGATCATGGGTGTTGCCACCTTTCTGCTCTGACTAGTCTAGGGACAGAAGGCACCTCGACTGAGGGACAGTGTTAGGTTCTGTTTGTGACTCAATCTGGATGCGTCTCTATGTGTATACTCTGCACCCCTGTTTGTGGGAGTACTATGCCAAAAAGCCTCTGTGGGCATGTTGCAGGCACAGGATGACCATGATTCCTCCTTGGAGCAGCTTCACCATCATCAAAAGCAGCAGCCACACCAGCACCTTGACAGCCAAGGTATAATGCACTCCCCTTAGTCCTCCATACAGCATAATGCACTCCCCATAGTACTCCATATACTATAATGCACTCCCTATTGTCCTATAGTCCTCTATACAGTATAGTGCACGACCCATAGTCCTCCATATAGTATACTGCACTCCCCATAGTCCTCCATATAGTATCATGCACTTCCCATAGTCCTCCATATAGTATAATGCACTACCCTTAGTCCTCCATACAGCATAATGCACTCCCCATAGTACTCCATATACTATAATGAACTCACCATAGTACTCCATACAGTATAGTGTACCCCCCATATTCCTCCATATAGTATAATGCACTCCCTATAGTCTCCATATGGTATAATACACTCCTCATAGTACACCTTAGAGTATAATACACTCCGTATAGTGTTCCATATAGTAACATGCAATCCCCATAGTCCTCCGTATAATACAGTGCACTCCCCATAGTCATCCATACAGTATAATGCACTCCTCATAGTCCTGTTTATAGTATAATGCACTCAATAGTCCTTTATATAGTATAATGCACTCCCTATAGTCGTCCATATAGTATAATACACTCCCCATAGTCCTCCTTACAGTATAATACACGCCCATAGTCCTCCATATAGTATAATACACTCCCCATAGTCGTCCTTATAGCATAATGCACTCCCCATAGTCCTCCATATAGTATAAAGCACTCATTAGTCCTCCATACAGTATAATGCACTCCCCATAGTCCACCATAAGGTATATTGCACTCCCCATAGTCTTCCTTATAGTATAATGTACTCCCTATAGTCCATCATATAGTATAATGCACTCCCCATAGTCCTCCTTATAGTACAATGCACTCCCCATAGTCCTCCATATACTATAAAGCACTCATTAGTCCTCCATACAGGATATTGCACTCCCCATAGTCCGCCATAAAGTATATTGCACTCCCCATAGTCCTCCTTATAGTATAATGCACTCCCCATAGCCCACCATAAAGTATATTGCACTCCTCATAGTCCTCCACATAGTATAATGCACCACCCATAGTCCTCCATTTAGTATAAAGCACTCCCCATTGTCCTCCTTATAGTATAATGCACTCCTCATAGTCCTCCATATAGTATAATGCACACCCCATAGTCCACTATATAATATAATGCACTCCCCATAGTCTACGATATAGTATAATGCACTCACCATAGTCCTCCTTATAGTATAATGCACTCCTCATAGTCCTCCATATAGTATAATGCACACCCCATAGTCCACCATACAGTATAATGAACTCCCAATAGTCCTCCTTATAGTATAATGCACTCCTCATAGTCCTCCATATAGTATAATGCACTCCTCATAGTCCTCCATATAGTATAATGCACTCCCCATAGTCCTCCTTATAGTATAATGCTCTCCCCATAATCCATCATATATTATAATGCACTCCCCATAGTCCTCCATATAGAATAATGCACTCCCCATAGTCCTCCATATGGTATAAAGCAGCACCCATAGTCCTCCATTTAGTATAATGCACTCCCCATAGTCCTCCATATAGGATATTGCACTCCCCATAGTCCACCATAAAGTATATTGCACTCCCCATAGTCCTCCTTATAGTATAATGCACTCCTCATAGTCCTCCATATAGTATAATGCACACCCCATAGTCCACCATATAGTATAATGCACTTACCATAGTCCACCATATAGTATAATGCACTCCACATAGTCCTCCTTATATTATAATGCACTCCTTATAGTCTTCCATATAGTATAATGCACACCCCATAGTCCACCATACAGTATAATGCACTCCCCATAGTCCTCCTTATAGTATAATGCACTCCCCATAGTCCTCCTTATAGTATAATGCACTCCTCATAGTCCTCCATATAGTATAATGCACTCCTCATAGTCCTCCATATAGTATAATGCACTCCCCATAGTCCTCCATATAGTATAATGCACTCTCCATAGTCCTTCTTATAGTATAATGCTCTCCCCATAGTCCTCCATATAGTATAATGCACTCCCCATAGTCCTCCATATAGTATAATGCACTCCCCATATTCCTCCTTATAGTATAATGCTCTCCCCATAGTCCACCATATATTATAATGCAATCCCCATAGTCCTCCATATAGTATATGCACTCCGCAAAGTCCTCCATATAGTATATGCACTCCCCATGGTCCTCCATATAGTATAATGCACTCCCCATAGTCCTCTATCTTGTATAATGCACTCCTTATAGTCCTCCTTATAGTATAATGCTATCCCCAAAGTCCACCATATATTATAATGCACTCCTCTTAGTCCTCCTTATAGTATAATGCACTCTCCATAGTCCACCATATAGTATAATGCACTCCCCATAGTCCTCCTTATAGTATAATGCACTCTCCACAGTCCCCCTATAGAATTGGCTGTATAGTGCATTTTAGGCTGTATTACTTTTAGTTACCTTTCTCAGTATTAATTTTCTCTGATTCCTCAGTGGGACTTTTCTTCACCTCTTGCTCAGGAGAATTTCCCTTCTCTGATAAGAAACAGAAGAATCTGTAGATTATCGAGCACAGATTTATGCAAACTGCAGCAAAAGCAAGAAAGTCATGAATCCCCCAATCCGCACTATGTTATATTTTATAACATGAGACCTTCTAGTCTGGCTGTATTATTGCACTGATATTTAATCCTATTCTAACGGGATTTGAGGGGTTGTCTAGGTTGGGGTTAAAGTCTGCATTCAATCTGTGGGATTGTAAGCTTGTGAAATGATTGGTCACTAGGGATGAGCGAACCTGAACTGGAAGGTTCAGGGTATGTACTGGACACCTGGTGTCCCATACCGTACTGCGAACATGGATATTTTTCCGGAAGTTCGTTTTTCAGTTTGGGTTCGATGACAAATAAAATTTGTTGAAAAGCTGTGGGGCTCCAATCAACAAGCCTCTAGGCTGTGGGCACTTCCAGAGGCATCACAGCCATGCCAAGTATTGGCATATCTGTGATCGGCCGGTGCAGCACACTACCCGATGTATAAATGCCAGATCTTGGGTGTTGCCACCTTTCTGCTCTGATTAGTCTAGGGACAGAAGGCAGCTCGACTGAGGGACAGTGTTAGGTTCTGTTTGTGCTCATTCTGCATTAGGAAAGCTGATGACAGCCCAGTGTATGAAATCCAATTGGAAACTGGAGACAAGAAAAACAGAATAGTCCATTGGAATTTACTACTACCCTGTGATTATGTCCCACCACAACAAGACTTCCCAGAAGTCGACCGACATTGTCCGTGATCGACTAAGGGACCACCACAGACTGAAGCTCCGGAGGTGGATAGTGACCTTGAAAGTTCCGATGGAGAAGAACACACCGTTGCATTTCTCGGACTGGCAAGGAGAGGAATGTACCATCCTCAGGAGAGTGAACTAAGTCCTGAGGCTGCAGAGTTCGTACCAAGGAGTACAGATGAAGTCCAATTCAGATCTGATGATCAAACACCGGTCCTTGAAGAGACCGATCGACACTCAGGAGGAGCAGAATTACCAGACCATGCGGAAACAGGTGATTCAGGAGAAGTACATGAACTTACAGAGGCAGCTCCAAGAGCATCTGAGGAAGCCTGGGAAATGAGTGCGGTGGAAGAAACTTCTGTGACAGAAGAACCCGTGGTATCTGAGTAACAACCCACCAGGAGGATGTTGACTCGAGAAGTGAGGAGGCCCGTGATGCTGACATATGAGACACTTGGTGAACCGAGTCAAGTGCCAAGGACTGTCGACAGGAAACAGGTATCTCTGCCTGCGGACCCGGTAAACCCACTTGAGTGGTATTCACCACCGAGAGGCAGTATGGAAGATGTTGCCTACTGGAAAGACTTGTTTTCATGCTTTGATTTTTCTTAAAAAACTTTTAGAAACAAAGAACTGTTAAAGCATAGATAGAGCTGGTTGAAGACGTACAAAAAGCTCCAGCTGAAGAGATGCTGATTGTTTTAATTGTGTTAATTGTTTATTTCTTACAGGCGTCCTACATGAAAAAGGACGGAAGAATAGGTTGTTATCAATGTTTATGAACGTTATACGAATTTGACAATGCCAATTTGTATATAAAGCTATCCAGCTTTCACCACTGTCTCAGAATTGGTCAGATCGACCAATTAAGACGAATGTGGAGAATGACATACAAAAAGAAGGGCAGAGGGTGACGTGCAGAAGTAGTGCTGTTGCAGAGTGTGACATGCAGAAGTAGTGCTGTTGCAGAGTGTGACATGCAGGAGTAGTGCTGTTGCAGAGTGTGACATGCAGAAGTAGTGATGTTGCAGAGTGTGACATGCAGAAGTAGTGCTGTTGCTTTAAAAGTATTCAGCAACTATTAGAAGTAACAGAAGCACATGAGATAGGAAGTGTTGTGCTCCAGAAGCAACCAGCAACTAGAGGGGTTAACACAGTCACAAGAGAAGGGGGGTGTTTTAGCAGAGCCCCAGGGGCATTGTAGGGAAGTTGTTTACTGTCTGGCTGGATCCAAAGAGGAAGGTGGTGTGTGTGTTCTGCATCTGACAGAAGCGCCCCTGCAAGTGAAAAGGATTCAAGTCAGGAGTGAAGCTAAGCACAGGTCAGGTAGAGTTCCTGAACTAGCAGTGCAGAGTATTGTCAGGCAGAAAGATAAGGACTGGAAGAAACAATGTCACAGGGATCACCTCCCTCAGTAAACCCCCCCCCTCCTCCATCTCACTGTGCTGTAAAGAATGCTGTGTTCATTAATGTGCCTTTGCATTAGATCTGTGCTGTCCTGTACTACTGGGAAGACCGTGAACTGCTGTGCTGCCAAGGAAACTGTACTGTTTGTCACTGGAGACTGTTGCTCATAAGACTTAACTTGCCTTGGATGTGCAAATTCTTATTAAATGCTACTGTTCTACCGTTTATGAGGAATCTTGTCAAGTGTGTCTGGTCAGCAAGTGAAATAACCTACGTGTCTGTGCCTGAGGGTCAATACCCCTGTGTGCCTGAGAGAAGCTGCAGGACATGATCTATGGTCGCCCTGAGTAACGGTTCCCCTAGGATTCCAAAGAATTCATGTAACCTGTCTCGCCCTTATCTGAAACTAGTGACGTGCGTGTAACAGCTTCTAATCTCTACTCTGCACCCATGCCTGTGTGAGTACTGTTCCTATAAAGCTCTAGGTCCAACGGCTGACCAATTTTAGGAAAAATCCCACTAAGAATTTAAAGACACATAGAGCAGGGCCACAGTAATGACAAATTCCCATAAAAAAGGAGAGGGTCTGCTATACAGCTATAGGGTATGCAGTGACTTCAACGGCTGACCAATTTTATTTAAAACCCCACTAAGAATTTAAAGACACATAGAGCAGGGCCAGAGTAATGACAAATTCCCATAAGAAAGGAGAGAGTCTGCTATACAGTTATAGGGTATTCAGTGAGTCCAACGGCTGACCAAATTTAGGAAAAACCCCACTAAGTATTTAAAGACACATAGAGCAGGGCCACAGTAACAAGTACGACATATTCCCATTAGAAAGGAGATGGTCTGATATACAGTTATAGGGCATGCAGTGACTCCAACGGCTAACCAATTTTAGGAAAAACCCCACTAAGAATTTAAAGACACATAGAGCAGGGCCACAGTAACAAGTACGACATGTTCCCATTAGAAAGGATAGAGTCTGCTATACAGTTATAGGGTATGCAGTGAGTCCAACGGCTGACCAAATTTAGGAAAAACCCCACTAAGAATTTAAAGACAAATAGAGCAGGGCCACAGGAACGTACGACATGTTCCCATTAGAAAGGAGAGGGTCTGCTATACAGTCATAGGGTATGCAGTGGGTCCAACGGCTGACCAAATTTAGGAAAAACCCCACTAAGAATTTGAAGACACATAGAGCAGTGCCACAGTAAAAAGTACGACATGTTCTTATTAGAAAGGAGAGAGTCAGCTATACAGTTATAGGGTATGCAGTGAGTCCAACGGCTGACCAAATTTAGGAAAAACTCCACTAAGAATTTGAAGACACATAGAGCAGGGCCACAGTAACAAGTACAAAATGTTCCCATTAGAAAGGAGAGGGTCTGCTAGGCAGTTATAGGGTATACAGTGAGTCCAATGGCTAACAAATTTTAGGAAAAACCCCACTAAGAATTTAAAGACACATAGAGCAGGGCCACAGTAACGACAAATTCCCATTAGAAAGGAGAGAGTCTGCTATACAGTTATAGGGTATGCAGTGAGTCCAACGGCTGACCAAATTCAGGAAAAACCCCACTAAGAATTTAAAGACGCATAGAGCAGGTCCATAGTAACGACAAATTCCCATTAGAAAGGAGAGAGTCTGCTATACAGTTATAGGGTATGCAGTGAGTCCAACGGCTGACCAAATTTAGGAAAAAACCCACTAAGAATTTAAAGACGCATAGAGCAGGGCCACAGTAACAAGTACGACATGTTCCCGCTAGAAAGGAAAGAGTCTGCTATACAGTTATAGGGGATGCAGTGAGTCCAATGGCTAACCAATTTTAAGAAAAACCCCACTAAGAATTTAAAGACACATAGAGCAGGGCCACAGTAACGACAAATTCCCATTAGAAAGGAGAGAGTCTGCTATACAGTTATAGGGTATGCAGTGAGTCTAACGGCTCACCAAATTTAGGAAAAACCCCACTAAGAATTTAAAGACACATAGAGCAGGGCCACAGTAATGACAAATTCCCATTAGAAAGGAGAGGGTCTCCCAGAGTGTTGGCCTATGCAGTGAATGCAAGGGCGGCCAAAAATTGGGAGGCACTTCAATGCCCCATGGAAGAGACTTAGAGGGACTCTTAAAAAAATGTTCCCATTAGAAAGGAGCGGGTCTCCTATACTTGTAATGCCCATATACTAAGTGTATGGGTTGACAAACATTTACCCCTGGGGGCTATACATGAACATACTGTATACATTTTTTTTTACGGGCATCATAAACACCCTTTAAAAAAATGATGTGGGTGTTGCATCACGGACCATGGTCACCCTGGTGATATGGTGGTGGAGGATGAGAAGAAGGAGGAGGACAAGAGCAAATAGCCAAAATCAGGAAGCGTATACCCATGTGTGGGTGTGAAGAGGTGCATGGGAATACACCTCCCAAAAAATGACACTGGATTTGAGTTTATGTTACTCTGCAATCATTCGGTGGTGTTGAGAAGTCTGGCCCAATCCAGCCCTTGTTCATTTTTATAAGAGTCAGCCTGTCAGCATTTTCAGTTGACAGGCAGATGCGCTTATGAGTTATAATTCCACCAGCGGCACTAAAAACCCGCTGTGATAAAATGCTAGCGGCAGGGCAGGCCAGGACCTCCAAGGCGTAGAGAGCCAGTTAATTCCACGTATCCAGCTAGGATACCCAATAATTATAAGGCACAGAGGAATCACGGAGGACGTTGGTACGGTCGGCAAGGTACTCTCTCAGCATCTTTCCAAACTTTGCACTCCTCGTGAGAGTACCCCGCACCTCAGGGCCTGTGCGACGGGAGGGTCTGAGAAAACTGTCCCTGAACTTTGACAGTGTTCCCCTGCCTCTGCTGGATTGCATTTGTGTCTCTCTTGCCTGTACTCCTTGGTTGTCCAACGAAGAGTGCCCTCTGCCGCCAGCATTTTCAGATGGGAATTTTTTTATTAGTTCTGCAACAAGGGCCTTCTGGTACAGCCCAATTTCTGTAGACCTGTCAACCTCAGGAATAAGAGATATAAATTTCTCCTTGTAGCGTGGGTCTAGAAGTGTCAATAACCAGTAATGACTGTCACCCAAAATTTTGAGAACGCAAGGGTCATGGTGATGGCTGCGTAACATAAACTCAGCCATGCGTGCCAGACTGCTAACAGGCAAAACTTCCATGTCCTCACCAAGAAGATGACTGACCATGCTCTACTCCTCCTTCTCCTCCTCTCAGTCCTCTGGCCATCCATGATGAACAGACGATATGACAGTTGTGCAGGTAGTACTGTCTATAACGCGTGAAACTAGCTCCTGTTCTTTCTCCTCCTCCTCCTTTTCCTCACTGTCACCCAATCCACGTTGGGATGAGATGAGGCTGGGCTGTGTGTAATCACCCTGTATGGTTCCTTGCTCCATCTCATCGTGCTGTGCCTGAAATGCATCCTCTTTGATTGTGAGCAGAGAGCATTTCAGAAGTCAGAGAAGGGGGATGGTGACGCTAATTATGGCATCATCGCTGCTCACCATCTTGGTGGAGTCCTTCAAGTTTTGGAGGATGTTACATATGTCTGACATCCATGTTTACTCCTGAGGTCTTATGTGTGGAGTCTGAACTGAATACCGACGGCCTTGTTGATGCTGGTACTCAACAACTGCCCTCTTCTGCTCACAAATCCTTCCCAACATCTGCGTTGTAGAGTTCCAACGCGTGGGGACATCACATACCAGTCTGTGAGCCGGAAGCAGCAAACACTGCTGAAACACGGCAAGGGCGGCGGAAGCTGCAGGTGACTTTCTAAAATGGGCACACAGGCTGCATACTTTAACAAGCAGATGCAGCAGCTCTGGGTAGGATTTTAGAAACCGCTGAACCATGAGGTTAAGCAAATGGGCCAGGCATGGTACGTGTGTGAGCTCGCCTCGCCTCAAAGCCGCCACCAGGTTCCGGCCATTGTCACACACGACCATGCCAGGCTGTAGGTTCAGTGGCCACAGATCTGCCTGCTCTTTCAGAGCTGTCCACAACTCTTCAGCATTGGGCGGTTTGTCACCTAAGCATATTAGCTTCAGCACAGCCTGTTACCGCTTGGCCAAGGCAGTGCTGCAGTGCTTCCAGCTTGTGACTGATGTGGTCATTTCGGAGAAGGAGGCTGAAGAGGAGGAGGAAGCAGAGGAGGATGAGGTGCTGGAGCTGTAGAATGTGGGGGCAACCCTAATTGACCTAGGGCCCGCAATCCTTGGCGTCGGGAGGACGTGTTCCGTCCCAAGGTCCGACTGGGTCCTGGCTTCCACTATGTTAACACAGTGTGCCGTCAACGAGATGTACCATCCCTGCCGACAAGCACTTGTCCACGTGTCTGTGGTTAGGTGGACTTTCCCAGTAACTGTGTTGTTGAGGGCACGGCTAATGTTTGGGACGCGTGCTTGTGTAATCCGGGGACGGCACACTAAGAGAAACAGTGGCGACTGGGGACCAAGTAACGAGGGACGGCCGCCACCATCAGGTTGCAGAATGCTTTCGTCTCCACGAGCCTAAAAGGCAACATTTTGAGTGCAAGCAGTCGTGAAATGTGGGAATTTAGTACTGTGACCTGTGGGGAATAGGCTGCGTATTTGCGCTTGTGTTCCAAGGACTGTGGTATTGACAATTGAACACTGCGCTGGGACAATGACATGGACGTGCTTCCTGGTGCTGCTACTTGAGAGTGTGCAATGACAGGTGCAGGGCAGGAGGCATCTTCGCATGCATCATGGACATGGGATTGGCTTGCATGCACAACAGCGGAAAAGCAATGGTGCCTCCCATGTTCCTGGACCCTGGGGTTCGGCCCACAAAGTCGGGTGCTTTGCTGCCATGTGCCTGATCATGCTGGTGGTGGTCAGGCTGGTTGTTTTGCCACCCCTTCTGATGCTGGCCTGGCAGGTGGTGCAAATGGCATTTTTAGGGTTATCGGCAGAGGCTTTAAAAAACAACCAGACTCTGGAAGACGTAACAGTTGTACTGGCAACTTCCTTCCTGTTGGTGTTACGGGGAACGGTTGCCAGCCTTCTGTGTGCGGCCACCACACTGCTTCTTCTTGCCTGTTGGGGTGCTCGGCCTCCCTCCCCCTGTGTGCTGCTGTCCTTGCTCTGCATGTCCTCCTGCCAGGTTGGGTCAGTTACTATATCATCCACCACCTCGTCTTTCACTTCCGCACTCTGGTCCTCCTCCTGACTTTCTGGCAATTGTGTCTCATCATCATCCACCTCTTGTGACACTTTCCCACCGTCGCTTTCATGTGACCGTGGCTGCTCAAATATTTGAGCATTGCTTCATGCGATCTCCTCTTGTTCCACTTCAAGTGGACCGGGCGAGAGGCCCGAATCTATAAATGGAAAAGTGAACAGCTCTTCGGAGTGTCCAAGTGTGAGATCAGTTGTCTCTGGGCACTCAGCATGGTGGGAGGAAGGAGGTTCAGGGTGAGGAATATGCGGTCCAGACTCACAGCTACTGAGACTTGACTATGTGGAAAACAAGGTGGTGGTGGCTAAGTGACTGGAAGCATTATCTGATACCCAACCAACAACCTTTTCACACTGCTCTGTGTTCAATAGTGGTGTTCTGCGGTCCCCTATTAATTGGGACAGGAAGGTCGAGCGAGAAGATGTAGGTGTTTGCTGTGGCACAATTTCAGCTTGCCCACGGCCTCGGCCTGTGCATGCACCATCATCACCATCATGTCCAGTTCCCCGTCCCATGCCACGTGCCTTTCCCATTTTAAATAGAGGACAATATCTTTCACGCTCACAACAAATGACTGAATTTGGAGCAAACTTATATGTGGTCCGTGTGACGGACAAACCACAGTTTTAAATAGCTGGATTTTTAGCGCTGTAATATGGAAAGGACCTGGCTGTATTCTGCAGTGCCAACAAGCAAATGGCGCAGAGAAACTGTGTTCTCTTTTTAAGCAAATAATGAGGATTAAGATCCAAAAAAAAATTATTCCTGGCCCCTAAGACCTGGGCCTATTTCTAGAAATATCTAACAGCAGCAGCAGCAGACAAAACTGGAATGGAGCCTCTTATTCTATTTGCACTGCAGTCTGCTATATACACTGCCTGCCTATATACACTGCCTGCCTGATATCTCTGCAGATGGATTAGTCCTCAGAAGGACTGTTTGTTGAGATGGATATGTGTCTCTAATATAGTTTGCTACACCTACACTAACTAGAAACAAGCGAATCTCTCCCTGATACAGCAGCACATCTCCCTACACTGTCTGATTCCGGAGTGACTGTGACCAGCACAGCGGCGCCAGGTCTGATATAAACCTGATGACGCTGTGCGGCCAGTCAATCACTGTAATGCCACAACCAACATGGCTACAGCATTACAGTGACTGGCTGGCAATCACTGCATGTTCATTGGCTCTGTAAAGAGCGCCAAACATGCAGAGAGGAGACCCAAGCAGCTGCCAAACAACCCCGGAAATACTCGGCGAGCTCTGAGCATCTCGAGCAGTGAGATGGGCGAGCACCGAGCAGTAGCGAACATGCTCGCTCATCACTAATAGACACCTCTCTATTACTAACCCCAGAACTTGATGTCTGATAGACTCCTCTCCATTAATAACACTAGGGCTTGATGTCTGATTGACTCCTCTCCATTAATAACACCAGGGCTTGATGTCTGATAGACCCCTCTCCATTACTAAAACCAAAGCTCAATTTCTGATAGACCCCTCTCCATTACTAACCCCAGAGATCGATGTCTGATAGACCCCTCTCCATTACTAACAACAGAGCTTGATGTCTGATAGACCCCTCTCCATTACTAACCCCAGGTATTGATGTCTGCTAGACACTTCAGCATTACTAACCAAAGGGCTTGATGTCTGATAGACCTCGCTCCATTATTAATCCCATGTCTTGATATTTTGTAGACACCTCTCTATTACTGACCCCAGGTCTTGATGTCTGATAGACCTCTCTCCATTACTAACCCCAGGGCTTGATATTTTGTAGACACCTCTCCATTACTACCCCCCGGGGCTTGATGTCTGATAGACCCCTCTCCATCACTAACCCCAGGACTTGATGTCTGATAGACCTCTCTCCATTACTAACCCCAAGGCTTGATGTCTGATAGACTCCTCTCCATTACTAACCCCAGGGCTTGATGTCTGATAGACCCCTCTCCATTACTAACCCTGGGGCTTGATGTCTGATAGACCCCTCTCCATTAGTAACACCAGGGCTTGATGTCTGATAGACCCCTCTCCATTACTAACCCCAGGGCTTGATGTCTGATAGACCCCTCTCCATTACTAACCACGGGGCTTGATGCCAGCTGTGATTTTTAAAAAATTAGCCAGATTACAATTACCCCGATTACCACCACACCAGGGCAATCGCTACCCCTTGTACAAAACCATTACCCATTTATAGTTTAGTAAAAAACTGTGTTTTAGAATGGGAGTCTCCTTTGTTGAACTTTAAAACCTATGGTCCTGGCTGGCAAACACTATCGGCCACAGTCAGCCTGCACAGGCGCAAAGCCTTCACAGCACCAACACTAACACCTATCTAGGACCTACTCTTTCCTGCAGTGCGCCAAGTCTCAACAGGAGAAAACCAATGTCTCGCCAATGGCTGGTGCCCCGTACCGTGCTACAACAACACAAGTGAACATCAACCACATAGAAGTAAGAAAATGGAAAAATGGAAGAAGCAATATACTAGTAGTGAGTAGTGAGTAGTACAGCTTAATGGGAAGCTGGGAGAGTCGTGAAAATAGTTGGGAACCATGCTGATATAGACAAATTAGATATCCTGAGACTGTTGTGGGTTAGACAAGGTCACCTGTATGCGTACAGTGGTGGACTACAAGTGCCAGCCATGTAAGGAAGATTTATAGAAAAAAAAAATTTCTTGCCTCTTTAGAGCATCTGGAAAAGTAGCCACTGCAGCCCGTGGATGTAGTAAAGAGAGATTTTTCTAAAATGGTTTCATATAATTATGAGATTGTATAGGAGAAAAAATGTAAAATGCTGCCATGTATAATCATCTGTATGGAAACTGTCAAACTCAAGTGCGAATGTCACCCAGTCTGATGCCAGCTATATGTGATTTCTTTTCAAGTTCAACTTCGACATCAGTAAAATACATTTTGTTCTTTACTATAATGACTTCTCCGGCTTCCTTGTCCACCCTATCCACCACATTACTTCTCAAACAGCAGCAACCAGAGCCCAAGGAAGCATTATTGATCGTGCAAGGAAAAACATTGTCACTATATCACATGTTTCACTGGTGTTAAGGGTTTCCACATCACACTCGGCCAAATGAAACCTTACAAATACATAAATGAAACATGAGGACTTTCACCACTTACGAGTGTCCAGTTGCAAGCATTGGAGGAACGCTCTACAAGTTGACTCATCTTTCTGAAGTATCAGGTTCACTAAGGTCCGCGCTTTCTTTTTCTTATCATTTTCCATATTTTCAACCTTAAAATATTCATCCTGTGTGATAATGTTCTCTGAATCAACTTCATCCAGAAATGTATCAAAGTCCGACAGTAGAATATTCATAATCAGTTTCCTCGACCTTCGAATGTAATTGGCAGCCTTCTCTGAAGGTACTACGCCGACTGAAGACCTTAAAATAAAATTGTTAAACAAATTTAGAAATATTGTTGTATCATAGAATATTCTATCGTTTTGTCTGAACAGATTCATGGTAATGCATTTTTCAGGCAGAAAGGAATACCTAAACCTTTAAAAGAATATAAAAAAAAGTCAAAACGACCTAGCTATAATTACATGATAAGATGCTGTCTGCAGCCACCACTAGAGGGAGCTCCCTGTATACAGAGATACATGATAAGATTCTGTCTGCAGCCACCACTAGGGGGGAGCTCCCTGTATACAGAGATACATGATAAGATCCTGTCTGCAGCCACCACTAGGGGGAGCTCCCTGTATGCAGAGATACATGATAAGGTTCTGTTTGCAGCCACCACTAGGGGGAGCACCCTGTATACAGAGATACATGATAATATCCTGTCTGCAGCCACCACTAGGGGGAGCTCCCTGTATACAGAGATACATGATAAGATTCTGTCTGCAGCCACCACTAGGGGGAGCTACCTGTATTCAGAGATACATGATGAGATTCTGTCTGCAGCCACCACTAGGGGGAGCTCCCTGTATACAGAGATACATGATAAGATTCTGTCTGCAGCCACCACTAGGGGGAGCTCCCTGTATACAGATACATGATAAGATCCTGTCTGCAGCCACCACTAGGGGGAGCGCCCTGTATACAGAGATATATGATAAGATCCTGTCTGCAGCCACCACTAGAGGGAGCTCCCTGTATACAGAGATACATGATAAGATTCTGTCTGCAGCCACCACTAGAGGGAGCTCCCTGTATACAGAGATACATGATAATATCCTGTCTGCCACCACCACTAGAGGGAGCTCCCTGTATACAGAGATACATGATAATATCCTGTCTGCCACCACCACTAGGGGGAGCACCCTGTATACAGAGATACATGATAATATCCTGTCTGCCACCACCACTAGGGGGAGCTCCCTGTATACAGAAATACAGTGGGGAAAATAGGTATTTGATACACTGCTGATATTGCAAGTTTTCCCACCTACAAAAAATTTGCATTTTATTGCATGAAATAAGTATTTGATACATTAGAAAAACAGAGCTTAATATGGTACAGAAACCTTTGTTTAGAATTATAGAGGTTAGACATTTCCTGCAGTTCTTAACCAAGTGTTCACACACTGCAGCAGGGATTTTGGCTCCTTTCTCCATACAGATCTTCTCCAGATCTTTCAGGTTTTCGGGCTGTCGCTGGGCAACATTGAGTTTTGGCTCCCTCCAAAGATTTTCTGTTGGGTTCAGGTCTGGAAACGAGACTGGCCCTTGAAATGCTCCTCAGTTGCCCTGGCTGTGTGTTTCAAGTCATTGTCATGCTGGAAGACCCAGCCACAGCCCATTTTCCATGCTCTTACTGAGGGAAGGAGATTGTTGGCCAAAATCTCATGATACATGACCCCATCCATCCTCACTTCAATACAATGCAGTCGTCCTGTCCCCTTTGCAGAAAAGCACCCCTAAAGTATGATGTTTCCCCCACTATGCTTCAAGGTTTCGACGGTGTCCTTGGGGTTGTACTCATCCTTCTTCATCCTCCAAACATGGCGAGTGGAGTTGATACCGCAAAGTTAAATTTTGGTCTCATCTGACCACATGATCTTCTGGATCATCCAGATGGTTATGGCGAACTTCAAACGGGCCTGGACATGTGCTGGTGTGAGCAGGGGGACCTTGCGTGCCCTGCAGTACTTTATTCCATAATGACGTAGTGTGTCACTAACGCTAATATTTGAAACTGTGGTCCCAGCTCTCTTCAGGTCATTGACCAGGTCCTCCCGTGTAGTTCTGGGCTGATTCATGACTTTTCTCAGAATCATACTTACCACACGAGGTGAGATCTTGCATGGAGCCCCAGACTGAGAAAGATTGACAGTCATCTTGTCTTTCTTCCATTTTCTAATAAGTGTGCCAAAAGTTGTTGCCTTCTTAATAAGCTGCTTGCCTATTGTCCTGTAGCCCATCCCAACCTTGTGCAGGTCTACCATTTTGTCCCTGGTGTCCTTAGACAGCTATTTGGTCTTGGCCATGGTGGAGAGGTTGGAGTGTGATTGATTAAGTGTGTGGACAGGAGTCTTATATTCAGGTAACAAGTTCAAACAGGTGCAATTAATACAGGTAATGAGTGCAGAGTAGGAGGCTTCTTAAAGAAAAACTAACTGGTCTGTGAGAGGCAGAATTCTTGCTGGTTGGTCGGTGATCAAATACTTATTTCATGCAATAAAATGCAATTTAATTATGTAAAAATCATACAGTGTGATTTTCTGTTTTTTATTCTTCTATTCTGTCACTCACAGGTGAAGTGACCTACTGTAAAGATTACAGACCTCTCCATTCTTTGTAGGTGGCAAAACTTGCAGAGTATGAAATACTTATTTTCCCCACTGTTCATGATAAGAATCTGTCAGCAGCCACCACTAAAGGGAGCTCCCTGTATACAGAGATACATAGTAAGATTCTGTCTACAGTCACCACCAGCGGGAGATTTTTGTATACAGAGATAGGGTACATTATAAGGTTTTGTCTGCAGCCACCACTAGGGGGAGCTCCCTGTATACAGAGTTACATGATAAGAGTCTATCTGCAGCCACCACTAGGGGGAACTTCCTGTATACAGAGATACATGATAAGAGTCTGTCTGCAGCCACCACTAGGGGGAGCTCCCTGTATACAGAGTTACATGATAAGAGTCTGTCTGCAGCCACCACTAGGGGGAGCTCCCTGTATATAAAGATAATCCATAAAATTTGGTCTGCAGCCACCACTCAGGAATCTGTATTATTGAAATAAATTAAGAACAATACTCAGTTGATTCCTAAACTCTCCCTAATACAGTCATGCCGAAAATGTTGGTACCCTTGAAATTGTTCTAGAAAATGGAGTATTTCTACCAGAAAATTACTGTAATTACACATGTTTTGTTATACAAATGTTTATTTTCTGTGTATGTATTGGAAAAACACAAAAAACTGAGAAAAAAAGACAAATTGGAAATAGTTTCAAACAAAAAACCCAAAATTGTTGGTACTTTTCCAAAATTATGGGTGAACAATTTTGTTTCAAGCATGCGATGCTCGTTCAAACTCACCTGTGTCAAGTAACAGGTGTGGGCAATTTAAAAATCACACCTGAGACCAGATTAAAAGGGGAGAAGTTGACTCAATCTTCGCATTGTGTGTGTCTGTGTCACACTAAGCATGGAGAACAGATAGAGGAGAAGAGAACTGTCTGAGGACTTGAGAGCCAAAATTGTTGAAAAATATCAAGAATCTCAAGGTTACAAGTCCATCTCCATAGATCTTTATTTTCACATGTCCACGATGGGCAACATATTCAAGAAGTTTGAATGAAATGAAACGCTATGGCAGGAGACCCAGGAGGACCCCACTGCTGACACAGACATAAAAAAGCTAGACAGCAGTTTGCTAAAATGTACCTGAGTAAGCAAAAATCCTTCTGGGAAAGCGTCTTGTGGACAGATGAGACCAAGATAAAGCTTTTTGGTAAAGCAAATCATTCTACTATTTATAGAAAATGGAATGAGGCCTACAAAGAAAAGAACACAGCACTATGGTAGAGGTTCAAAGATATTTTGTGGTTGTTTTGCTGCCTCTAGCACTGGGTGCCTTGACTGTGTGCAAGACATCATGAAATCTAAAGATTACTAAAGAAATTTGGGTGACAGTGTAGTGCCCGGTGTCAGAAAGCTGGGTTTGTGTCCTAGGTCATGGGTCTTCTAGCAGGACAGTGACCCGAAATATCAAGAAGCCCCAGAAATGGATAGAAACAAAGCGCTGGAGAGTCCTGAAGTGGCAGCAATGAGTCCGGATCTAAATCTCATTGATCGCCGGTGGAGAGATCTTACAATGGCTGTTGGGAGAAGACGCCGTCACATATGAGAGACCTGGAGACAATTGTAAGAAGAGTCCAAGATCCCAGCTGAGGAGTAAGAAGCTGATGGTTATAGGAAGCGACTGATTGCAGGGATTTATTCCAAAGGGGTGCAACCAATTACGAAGTTAAGGGTGCCAGCAATTTTGTTCGGACCATTTTTAGATATTGAGTGAAATTATGTCCAATTTGCCTTTTTTTTCTCAGTTTTTTTTGTGCTGTTCCAGTACTCACGTGTGTATAACAAAATATACAGTACAAGTCAAAAGTTTGGACACACCTTCTCATTTAAAGATTTTTCTGTATTTTCATGACTATGAAAATTGTACATTCACACTGAAGGCATCAAAACTATGAATTAACACATGTGGAATTATATACTTAACAAAAAAGTGTGAAACAACTGAAAATATGTCTTATATTTTAGGTTCTTCAAAGTAGCCACCTTTTGCTTTGATGACTGCTTTGCACACTCTTGGCATTCTCTTGATGAGCTTCAAGAGGTAGTCACCGGAAATGGTTTTCACTTCACAGGTGTGCCCTGTCAGGTTTAATAAGTGGGATTTCTTGCCTTATGAATGGGGTTGGGACCATCAGTTGTGTTGTGCAGAAGTCTGGTGGATACACAGCTGATAGTCCTACTGAATAGACTGTTAGAATTTGTATTATGGCAAGAAAAAAGCTGCTAAGTAAAGAAAAACGAGTGGCCATCATTACTTTAAGAAATGAAGGTCAGTCAGTGCGAAAAATTGGGAAAACTTTGAAAGTGTCCCCAAGTGCAGTTGCAAAAACCATCAATCGCTACAAAGAAACTGGCTCACATAAGGACCGCCCAAGGAAAGGAAGACCAAGAGTCACCTCTGCTTCTGAGGATAAGTTTTTCCGAGTCACCAGCCTCAGAAATCGCAGGTTAACAGCAGCTCAGATTAGAGACCAGGTCAATACCACACAGAGTTCTAGCAGCAGACACATCTCTACAACAACTGTTAAGAGGAGACTTTGTGCAGCAGGCCTTCATGGTAAAATAGCTGCTAGGAAGCCACTGCTAAGGACAGGCAACAAGCAGAAGAGACTTGTTTGGGCTAAAGAACACAAGGAATGGACATTAGACCAGTGGAAATCTGTGCTTTGGTCTGATGAGTCCAAATTTGAGATCTTTGGTTCCAACCACCGTGTCATTGTGCGACGCAGAAAAGGTGAACGGATGGACTCTACATGCCTGGTTCCCACCGTGAAGCATGGAGGAGGAGGTGTGATGGTGTGGGGGTGCTTTGCTGGTGACACTGTTGGGAATTTATTCAAAATTGAAGGCATACTGAACCAGCATGGCTACCACAGCATCTTGCAGCAGCATGCTATTCCATCCGGTTTGCGTTTAGTTGGACCATCATTTATTTTTCAACAGGACAATGACCCCAAAGACACCTCCAGGCTGTGTAGGGGCTATTTGACCAAGAAGGAGAGTGATGGGGTGCTACGCCAGATGACCTGGCCTCCACAGTCACCAGACCTGAACCCAATCGAGATGGTTTGGGGTGAGCTGGACCGCAGAGTGAAGGCAAAAGGGCCAACAAGTGCTAAGCATCTCTGGGAACTCCTTCAAGATTGTTGGAAGACCATTTCCGGTGACTACCTCTAGAAGCTCATCAAGAGAATGTCAAGAGTGTGCAAAGTAGTCATCAAAGCAAAAGGCGGCTACTTTGAAGAACCTAGAATATAAGACATATTTTCAGTGGTTTCACACTTTTTTGTTAAGTATATAATTCCACATGTGGTAATTCATAGTTTTGATGCCTTCAGTGTGAATGTACAATTTTCAAAGTCATGAAAATACAGAATAATCTTTAAATGAGAAGGTGTGTCCAAACTTTTGGTCTGTACTGTATGTAATTGCAATAATTTTCTGGGAGAAATACTTCATTTTCTGGAACAATTTCAAGGGTGCCAACTCTTTTGGCCATGACTTTATTTCCTGCAGATACCTTTTAGATCAATATATATGTAAAGGGAATTTTGAGCTCAGTTTCAGAAAAATGAAGCATAAACAACTAGAGAGTTTAAGGGAAACTGTCGAGAAACGCTATAATAGAGTTTAAATCGCATGATGCCGGCTTACAGGCAGAGCTGAGGCGGAGAGAAAATAAAGTTTTATTGTCCCCTGCCGCTCTTTTTTATTCATAGAGGTGGTGAAGAGAGTGTTTACAGTCATTGCTAATTATTATATTATGCCCCTGCACTTTGACTGACAACCCAACCTGCAAACACGCTGCAGAACGGGCTGTCAATCAAAGTGCCTGGGAGTGATTACACTGTATAGTGAGTGATGACTGTAATCGCTCCCTATGCCGCCCCTTTGCCTTGGAGCGAGCATTGGCCGGGGAGGTTAGAACTTCATCTTCTCCCACTTGCTGCTCTTCCCATAAGCTGACTACACATATCTATAGTTAAAAAAATGGTGTTAGTTCTGAGACTAAATGAGATTGAAAGATTACCCTGCACATCTGATACTTGTATCCTCTTTTTTGGGGTTGTTCTCTGACGTGGTGATACCGGTAGCTTCAAATGTAAGTTCAAGTAGTGGAGATGTTGGATTGATGGAGACATTAATGTTCTCTCCATCCTTAGATATTGATTTTTCTTGCTTCAAATTTTGTTCCATTTCAGTCTGACTTGTTTGATTGATGGATATTTCAGTTTTATCTCCATTGTCTTTAGATATCTTGTTTGTGATTCTTATATTTTGGTCAATTTCTGTTTGAGATGTTGGACTGGTGGATATATCAGTGTTATCATCATCATCATCAACAACATTTTCTTTTGATATCTGGTTTTTGCTTGCTAATTCTTTTTCCACTTCTGACTGAGCTGTTGGATTGATGAAGATATTAGTTTCTTCATCATCATCTTCATTTGATATCTCTTTTTTGCCATTTATGTTTTGTTCCACATTTATCTGAGGAGTTTGATCCATGGAAATATGTGTTTCATCTTCTCTAGATAACTCGTTTTCACTTCTTATATTTTGTTCATTTTCGGTCTGAGATGTTAGATTGATGGAGGTGTCAGTTTTGTAGTCATCATCCTCATTATGATCGTTATCATTATCTATGGTTACTTGTTTTTCTCTACTTAGATTTTGTTCCACTTCTGTCTGAGATGTTGAATTAATATAGTGATCAGTTTTACCATCATCATCTTTAGATATTTTGTTTTTGCTATCATTTTGCTGTATGTCTGTATGAGATGTTGAATTGATGGAGATATCACTTTTATCATCATCATCATCATTTTCTTTTGATATCTGTTTTTTGCTATTTATGTTTTGTTCCATGTTCATCTGGGAAGTTTGATCCACTGAAATACTTTTTTTATCTTCCATAGATAACTGTTCTTCACTGTCTATATTTCGTTCACTTTCCGTTTGAGTTGTTTGATTGATGGAGGTTTCAGTTTTGTCATCATCTACATCTGTAGGTATCTGGGTTTCAAAACTTAAACTTTGTTCCATTTCAGTTTGAGAAGTTTGATTGATGGATATATCATTTTTATCATCGTCGTCCTTAGATACTTGCTTTATTGTACTTAGATTTTGTTTCATTTCTGACTGAGCTGTTGGATTGATGGGGATATCACTTTTGCAATCGTCATCTTCATTTTTAGATATTTGAGATTTTTCCATCTGAGAAGTTTGATATTTGGAACTATCAGTTGTATCTGAATCAACTTTAGATATCTGGTTTTCATCACAAGAATATTGTTCCAGTTTGATGTGAGAAGTTTCATTTACTGAAATATCATTTCTATCATCTTTAGGTATCTTACTTTTGTGCTTCAAATTTTGTTGCATTTTAGTTAGAGAACTTTGATTAACGTAGTTATTGGGTTTATCATCATCGTCATCATTGTCGTCATCCTTAGATGCTTCTTCTTCTCTACTTTGATTTAGTTCCGTTTCAGTCTGAGATCTGTGATTGATGGAGTTGTCCGTTTTATCATCATCATCTTCATCTTTAGATATCGGGGATTCAAATCTTAGATTTTGCTCGATTTCAGTCTGAGAAGTTTGATTAATTGAAATAACATTCCTATCATCCTCTTCTTTAGATACCTGTTTTTCATTACTTCTCTTCTTTCCCATTTTTGTTTGAGATGTTGGATTTATGAAAATATCAATTGTATCTTTAAGATTTTGGATTTTATTGCTTGTCATAGGTTTTGATCTTATTGAGACATCAGTTTGGTCACTATCATCATATTCTTCATATATCTGGTTTTTGCTTGCTAATTCTTTTTCCACTTCTGACTGAGCTGTTGGCTTGATGAAGATATTACTTTCTTCATCATCATCAT
This sequence comes from Phyllobates terribilis, assembly GCF_046119375.1. Taxonomy (NCBI): domain Eukaryota; kingdom Metazoa; phylum Chordata; class Amphibia; order Anura; family Dendrobatidae; genus Phyllobates; species Phyllobates terribilis. The sequence continues at coordinate 404,667,714 of NW_027362769.1, read as the reverse complement.
CATCATTTGAGATCTGTTTTTTGCCATTTATGTTTTGTTCCACATTTATCTGAGGAGTTTGATCCATGGAAATATGTGTTTCATCTTCTCTAGATAACTCATTTTCACTTCTTATATTTTGTTCATTTTCAGTCTGAGATGTTAGATTGATGGAGGTGTCAGTTTTGTAGTCATCATCCTCATTATCATCGTTATCATTATCTATGGATACTTGTTTTTCTCTACTTAGATTTTGTTCCACTTCTGTCTGAGATATTGAATTAACATAGTGATCAGTTTTATCATCATCATCATCATCTTCTTTAGTTGTCTGTTTTTTGAGAATGGAAATATTAGTTTTACCATCATCATCTTTAGATATTTTGTTTTTGCTATCATTTCGCTGTATGTCTGTATGAGATGTTGAATCATCATCGTCATCATTTTCTTTTGATATCTGTTTTTTGCTATTTATGTGTTGTTCCATGTTCATCTGGGAAGTTTCATCCACTGAAATACTTTTTTTATCTTCCATAGATAACTGTTCTTCACTGTCTATATTTTGTTCACTTTCCGTTTGAGTTGTTTGATTGATGGAGGTTTCAGTTTTGTCATCATCTACATCTTTAGGTATCTGGGTTTCAAAACTTAAACTTTGTTCCATTTCAGTTTGAGAAGTTTGATTGATGGATATATCATTTTTATCATCATCGTCCTTAGATACTTGGTTTACTGTACTTAGATTTTGTTTCATTTCTGACTGAGATGTTGGATTGATGGAAATATCAATTGTATCTTTAAGATTTTGGATTTTATTGCTTGTCGTAGGTTTTGATCTTATTGAGACATCAGTTTGGTCACTATCATCAGATTCTTCATATATCTGGTTTTTGCTTGCTAATTCTTTTTCCACTTCTGACTGAGATGTTGGATTGATGAAGATATTAGTTTCTTCATCATCATCCTCATCATCATCATCATCTGCTTTTGATATCTGTTTTTTGCCATTTATGTTTTGTTCCACATTTATCTGAGGAGTTTGATCCATGGAAATATGTCTTCTATCTTCTCTAGATAACTCGTTTTCACTGCTTATATTTTGTTCATTTTCGGTCTGAGATGTTAGATTGATGGAGGTGTCAGTTTTGTCATCTACATCTTTAGAAATGTGGGTTTCAAAACTTAAACTTTGTTCCATTTCAGTCTGAGAAATGTCATTGATTGAGGTATCAGTCTTATCATCATCTTCAGATATCTGTCTGATATCTGAAGCATTGTCTTCATCAGTTTTTTTGTGTTTACAACTTACACCTGGTTCAGAATTTCCACCATCCTTTGGAGACACCATTGTCTCTGTAGTTGTATTTTTTCTTTCACATGAATCCTGATCTAAATGTTTATTGTCACTGATTTCTGTGGATACATGAGATGTATTCTGGGGAATATTGATCTTTTGGGTGGAACACTCTGCAGATTCATTTCCTTGTTTATTTCCTTCTTCTGGTTGGTTCCCAGGGTCATCGTGAACCTTGTCTGGACTTTCCTGAGCTATTTTAGACTTAGCACTTGGCTTATGTAGCATGAATGAAGCTTTGTTTCCGAGCATTATTTTATCTTCATGATACAACATAACACCTTTATTCACTCTTGAACTATTCACAAAGGTTTCAGCATTGTGGTTGGGGGTGAGAATAATATTTCCATCTTGTAAGATGTCAATGACACAATGCTCCATCTCGATTCCAGGACCGGTGATCTTGATGTCTTGAGAATCACCGGCCCCAATTTTTGTGTTTTCTCCTAAATAGTATAGAAATAGTTCATTTTGATTTGTGCTGTGAACAGATAAATTTATCAGATAACATTTAGCTTCATCAACTCTAATGCCGGAATGTTCTACCATGATTCCAAGTCTCTGGAGCTGTTTTTGCCGTTCTAAGGCAGATATTTCTGTCTTTTGTAGCTTTTCTTCCCAGGAGAGTTTTAATTCTCGGAGAAGTGTTTCTGACTCATTTAGCCTTGCCTGCAGGTCCTCTTTATGTTTTGATTCAGCTTGTTGTAGTTGTTCTCTCAGTGCTTTTACCTCTTTTGCTAGCTCAGCTATCGTCCTTGCGTTAAGATCTTCATTTACCCTTGGTTTGTTGACTATGCACTTGGCATTATCGGCATACTTCAGAGTGGAGAGCGTCTCCTGATAGTTGATTGATGCTGGGCTGATTGTGGCCAACATGATAGTTTTGCTATTTCCTCCAAGATTGTTCTTTAGCAGCCAAGTAAGAACTGAATCTCTGTAATTAACATAACTGCTCCTTCTTCTACCCTCGGAAAGTTCAGCCAATGAATTTATGACCAGACCGAGAGATGAAAGTGACTTATTAATGTTCGAGCTTTGTTTTAGCGCCTCTCCTGTAGCTCCAGTTATGGAAGTTCTTTCACTTCCTGCTAAGTCCACCAGACTAACCTTGCTGAGAAGCTCTTTCATGGTATTTTCCTTGTGAAATGTCTGTGTGACTCTGAGAGTGAATATTGCATGTGACCGGCTGCTTTGCTCATTCATTTTTGTATTGCTGATTTTACGGCATTTGTTTCCTTCAAGTATCAGTGATTTTATGTCCTCGGCATTTTTTACAGCATGATGAGATAAACCCTCCACATACGGGCCAAGAAATTTGTGTTCTCGAACTTTCAGTGCCTTGAAGTCAGTTGTAGGACACAAAAGATCTTGGACTTTTTCGTTGTATATTTCTAGGTATGTGGCTTCAACTTGGAGACTTGTCAGATGACTAACGCCTCGGCTAAATAAGGCAGAACAAATTCTTGGCACCAGACCGGGTTGTTCATCTGTCCCCATCATGGAAAAGGTTTTTCCTGACCCTGTTTGACCATAAGCAAAAATGCAAGAGTTGAATCCTCCAAAGGTATTGTCCAGAATGTCTTCCCCGAGGGTGGTGAAAACATCTTCTTGACTTGCATACTTGGCCAGGCCTTCATCATTTACCGACCAGAAACAGTGATCAAAGTGAAACTCTTTCTGTGCTGGACAGTGTCCATCAAATGTGGGGGTTGTGAATTTCACCACAGTTTGGTTTCCTTCCATGTAGACGACACATTCTGCCTTTCTATCAGTCTCTCTCTGATCCATCGGCCGGACTCTTACCGCCACTTTCACTTTGCTTTCTGCCATTTTGTTCTGGTTGTAACTTAATGTAATTTCACAAAGATCACAAGTGACAAATGCTGATTCCCAATCATTTTAAGTCGAAACCTGTTAAATGACAAAAAACAACACAATATAAAAGTTCTGTACAATAAATAAATAGACGGTGTAAATGGCCAGAACACGTACAAGAATGACTTATTTTTAAGAGGATGTGTTTCCAGAAAAATATAGTTAAAATAACTACGTGTTAATTAAATTGCGTTAATCAGGAAACATATTTTTAAAATGTTTGAACTTTTTTTTTTTGTGTACACTTTCTATGCCCCATCCCTACACATGCACACTTAATATTATGGTTTTCCCTCTGGCCTTTAGTTAATTTACAATAGACACATTTCTGTGTTGGAAGATAGATGATAGGGACAGTGTAAATGGAGCCTGCAGTACAATAGTCATCGATGACTAGACCAGACCTCTGAGCTAGGCTTTCATATACAGATACTGTACAACAAGGGTTTCCTCTTGTATGTGATACGTTTCTGTTTATGACATCCCATCTTATTTTTTTTCAAAGGAATGTGTTTTGTTTTTTCCAGATGACTCTGAAATTCAAATCAATAACATATCTTACATCCTTCCCCAATAATTGCCAATCGCAGTCCTACAAAAATTATAACCCCTTTTAAAACTGCCAGCCACAGTTGCCTCTACCATTGTCATGCTCAGCTCTCCCATAATTGCCAGTCGCAACCCCTAATTACAAGCTAGAGTATCCCCATATCTGTATGCAATACATGTTTCACACTGTAATAGATTGAGTTATGAGTATTGTCATTAAGAGTATGTGTATTTCTTCCTCCCCCAAACTGAGACTATTGTTCTCAGAGAATCTCTGATGTTTTGGTTTTTGAGCAGCATACAACATTTCGGGAAGTGTTAGGCCTAGGCTCCTCACTCTGCAATCTCTACCCTCTCTCTACAGCAGAACAGGATCAACTGACAGCTTTACAACACCTGCAATAACATATCTCCCAACCGTCCCGTATTCGACGGGCCTGTCCAAATTTAAGGGCTCAGTCCCATGTCCTGTCACGGCTCAGCTGTTCTCCCAGATTCAGGGCCAGTGTCAACACCCAGCACACCCGGTCAAGTGCCGGGGCCCTGAGAAAGTAAGGGTGCCCACTAGCCGTCAGGGACCCTGGCACGGGTTTGGGCACCCCTATTAATCTGAAGCTTAATGTTTTATAAAAATTGGTGTTTTTGCAACAGCTATTTCAGTTTGATCTATGTAATAACTGTTGATCTATGTAATAACTGTTGGACACAGTAATGTTTCTGCCTTGAAATGAGGTTTATTGTACTAACAGAAAATGTGCAATCTGCATTCAAACAAAATTTGACAGGTGCAGAGCCAGTCTACATTAAAAATGCTGCCATAGAGTGTCCGGGAACCTTCCAAAACACATTTATAAGCCTGGGCTGCTTCTCGGCATGGTTGGATGGGCCCACCTGAGAATCCTCAGGTGGGCCCTGGCTCCTCCATCAGGAGAGTTCATAGTGCCGAGGTGAGACCATGATGATGATAGAGACCACCATCTGCTTAGTTTTCTGTTACTTGGAATGCAAGCACAAATATGCAGCCAGCCACCCACCCAAAGCCTACAATACTATACTGCCAAATTTTTTGCAGCTGCTTGCACTTGAAATGTGGCCTTATATGGATCGTGGAGACGGAAGCTGTCCACAACCTTATGGCGGCGGCCGGGTGTCCATACTCGGTCCCCAGCCGCCACTATTTCTCTCGGTGTCGTCTCCGCCTTCCACGAGCGCTGGTCCCATAACATTACCCGTGCCCTCCCCAGTGCACTTACAGGGAATTGCCACCTAACCACAAACATGTGGACAGGTGAATTTGGCCAGGGACGGTACGGAGCCAGTCCACAGCTTGTCGGTGAGAGTTGCATTTCACCACAGCCATATTTTTTAGTTCAGTGAAAGGACTTGGGAAACCGTATCTACTCCAGCTGCCATTTCTCCCAGGAAGTCCTCTAATGCAGCTTGTTGCATAAGCAATTGCAGCCTGTCCAATATCAGCTCTCACTTGTCGGTGGTGCTTTGACACACAAATATCTTCTTTCTTTGCCCTTTAATTTCATACAGAGTTGGGCAATGTCCTGATCTGCAATGCGGTTTGAGAAATAACAATCATAAGCACGTCCAATCCACATTAAAAAAACAGCCATAGTGTCCGGGAACCTTCTCACACCCACACACTTTTTTTAACCAGGGCTGCTTCTTGGACGGGCCCACCAGAGAACTGAAGACTCCTCCGGTTTCTCCTTCGGGAGAGTTCATAGTGCCAAGGTGAGGCTGTTATGTTCTGCTACCAAAGCTAAGGAAAGAGAGGAGATCTGTCCCTACTATAAGACTCAGCTGAATCCCTACGATGTAACAGGGAACCTGATCCTGCGATCAGACCTGCTAAAGTCCTAATCTAGTCTGTACGGAGACCTATAGATTTGGGGAGGGAATCCCTACAAGTACTAAGGACTGGGAGGAATATGGGACACCTCCTAACAGAAATAGCAGCAGACAGACGAACAAACAAAATAGATAGAACCTAGAGGTCCGTAGACCAAGCAAACTAACAGAGTTAGATACAGAGCACAGGCTAGCTAGAAAGTAGATATACAATGAAGTCCAGCAAAGCCAGAAGGGCGGAGCAGGATTAAATAGGCCAACAAGGTCATGTGACCAGCAAAGGAAAAAAAACCTAACAGCAAGGTTCTAACAGTACCCCCCCTTCTAAGAGGATCCTCCGGATCCCCTAGGACCAGGCTTATCAGGAAATCTCCTGTGAAACGCTCTGATAAGTCTGGACGCGGAAACATCATCTGACCTCACCCAAGAGTTATCCTCGGGTCCGAAACCTTTCCAGGCCACAAGATACTGCAAACTACCTCTATACCGTCTAGAGTCAAGGATGCGAGAAATTTCATATTCCCCGTCCTCCACCACCGGAGGAACAGAGGCAGAGGCGTCACCATCCGACACAACAGCTTTTTTTAACAGAGAGACATGAAAGACCGGATTAATTCTCCAGGAGGTAGGAACCTCCAACCTAACAGCAGATTGGTTGACAACCTGAAGCACCTTAAAGGGCCCTACAAACTTGGGACCCAATTTCTTAGAAGGAATCCTCAACCGCAGATTCCTAGAGGACAACCAAACCATGTCACCAACAGCGAACAAAACCTCCTGTCGTTTCCTATCAAAGTAGTCTTTAGATTTTCTGTTGGCCTCCTGAAGATTACCACGCACATCCGTCCAAACTCTTTCCAAATCACCGGAAAAATTCTCCTCCTCAGGCACGGCAGATCCCAACTTGGAGAACGACCCAAACGACGGATGTCTCCCAGAACAACAAAAAAAAGGCGAACAACCAGCAGAAGAAGATGTATGATTGTTCAGAGCAAATTCGGCAAGTGGCAGAAACTCAGACCACCCCTCTTGATTGTCTGCCACAAAACAACGCAAGAACTGCTCAACATCCTGGTTTTTCCTTTCTGTCTGGCCATTAGATTCAGGATGATATCCGGACGAAAACGACAAATGAATTCCCAACCTGTCACAAAAGGCACGCCAAAAACGAGCCACGAACTGAGGACCCCTATCAGAAACAATGTCAGTAGGAACGCCATGAAGTCTGACAATTTCCTTGACAAAGGCCTTAGCGAGAGTTTTAGCGCAGGGCAGTTTGACGAAGGGAACCAAGTGACACATCTTGCTAAAACGGTCCACGACCACCCAGATGACAGTAAAACCCTCAGAGGGGGGAAGGTCAGTTATAAAGTCCATAGCCAAATGTGTCCAAGGAGCACTGGGGACCTCCAAAGGACAAAGCAACCCCGCAGCAGGAGTATGTGAGGACTTAGATCTAGCACATATAGTACATTGGCGCACCCACTTAATGACTTCCTTCTGCCATCCAGGCCACCAAAAACTGCGACCCACCAGTCTCTTGGTCTCAGAGATTCCGGGATGACCTGCCAACCGAGATTCGTGACACTCAACAAACAAATCTCTCCTAAAGGTCCCAGGCACAAACAACCTCCCATGAGGAGTGTTAGATGGGGCATTCTCCTGAGCTTTAAGAATCTCATCTTCCAAAACGGAGTCTAAAGCAGCTATCACAACACCTTCTTGTAAAATGTTTTCCTCTTTCTCAGCACCGACTATGGGAGAAAAACTGCGAGACAAGGCATCCGCCTTAACATTCTTAGTACCAGGGATGTAAGTAACGGAGAAATTAAACCGCGAGAAAAACAGTGCCCACCTAGCCTGACGGGCATTCAGGCGCTTGGCAGCGTCAAGATATATCAGATTTTTATGATCCGTAAGAACCTGAACGGGAAATTCCGCACCTTCCAAGAAGTGGCGCCAGTGTTCAAATGCGAGTTTAATAGCCAATAATTCCCGATTACCAATATCGTAATTCAATTCAGTCTCCGAAAATTTTTTTGAAAAAAATGCACAGGGATGTAATCCATCCCCGTTATCCTGAGACAATACTGCGCCAACCCCCACAGAGGAAGCATCAACCTCAACCAAAAACGGCCTAGTAACATCAGGCTGCATAAGGATGGGAGCAGAGGTGAACCTCTCCTTGAGATACACAAAAGCTTCAATGGCCTCAGAAGACCACTGAACCGCATCAGCACCTTTCCTGGTGAGATCAGTCAGAGGTTTGACAATACTAGAAAAATTTTTTATGAATTTTCTATAGTAATTGGCGAAACCCAAAAACCTCTGTATTGATTTCAAACCAATAGGCCTAGGCCATTCCTGCACAGCCTGAACCTTAACCGGATCCATCTCAAAACCTTTGCTGGAGATAATGTAGCCCAAAAAACTAATTCTCTGTACAGCGAACTCACATTTCTCCAGCTTAGCAAAAAGCGAATTGTCCATTAATAACTGTAATACCTCACGCACGCTCCGCCAATGAGACTCCAGATCTGGCGAATAAATCAAAATGTCATCCAAATACACAACCACATTTTTACCGATCAAAGGTCTAAGGATGTCATTAATCAGATTCTGAAAAAATGCAGGAGCATTAGTAAGACCAAAAGGCATAACCAGATTCTCAAAATGACCCACAGGAGTGTTAAAAGCAGTCTTCCATTCATCACCCTCCTTCATGCGCAACAGATTGTATGCCCCCTTAAGGTCAATTTTAGAGAACCACTTGGCCCCCAATAACTGGTTAAACAGATCAGGAATCAATGGCAGTGGGTAAGGATTGCGTACCGTAATTTTGTTAATCTCACGAAAATCCAGACAAGGACGTAAACCGCCGTCCTTTTTTTTTACAAAAAAAAATCCAACCGCCACAGGAGACTTAGAGGGCCTAATGTGACCGGCGGCCAAACTTGTCTGTATGTATTCCTCCAAAGCCTTCCTCTCAGGAATAGTAAGGTTAAATAAACGACTTTTAGGAAGAGTCGCTCCAGGGACAAATTCAATAGAACAATCATAGTCTCTATGGGGAGGCAAAACCTGCGATTCCTTCTCAGAAAAAACTCTCCAAAAATCCTGAATAGGAACAGGCAATTCTCCCCTATCCAAAGCTGCAATACGCCCGTTACAACACTTGTCATAACATTTATGGCTCCAGGATTTAATTTCACTGGTAGACCAATCCAGTACAGGATTGTGAAATTTTAACCAGGGCAATCCCAACACCACCGGAGAAGGCAAGTTGTTCAACACTACCAAATCCAATTTCTCATGGTGAACACCATTAATAGTGAGAGGAAATTCACTGACCTTGAGAGTAATATTCTTCAAAGGGGAGCCATCCACAGAAACCACAGCAATGGGGGATGATAAAGGTTCAGGTTTTAAATTGAGTTTTTCCACGAATCCCCCATCAATAACATTCAGTGTAGACCCGCAATCAACAAACACCCGAAATTCCATTAATTTTTCCTGAGCAATCGTGGAAGCAGCTAAAAATATACCCTTGGAATTTAAACAGGCAATACGGGCGTGACTGACCATTTTTTTTTCTTTCTTCATACGAAGCTCACAGCCTTTAATCAAATGACCAGATTTTCCACAATAGAAACACAAGCCTTCTGAAAAACGACGGTGTTTTTCTTGAGAGCGAGGTGCCACCGATCCAATCTCCATCGGTTCACCACTGTTAGTACACACATTATCATAACCAGAAACTGACATAGCAGAGGATTTGCTCTCATTAACCCTAGCACGCAGTCTTCTGTCCACCCGTATAGCTAATTGCATAGCCTGTTGCAAATCCTCAGGTGTAGGATAAGCAATTAGCAGGTCTTTAACCTTTTCACTGAGCCCAGCAAGAAATAGACTTTTCAGAGCAGAATCGTTCCACCCTGTTTGAGTGGACCAACGACGAAAATGTGTACAATATTTTTCCATATTACCTGATCCTTGTTTTAAACGTCTCAACTCAGTCTCAGCTGATGCCACACGGTCAGGATCATCATATAATAGTCCTAAAGCAGAAAAAAAACTATCCACTGATCTGAAGCATGTATCACTAGGTTGCAAAGAAAAGGCCCACTCCTGAGGCTCTTTGCGCAAAAGTGACATTATGAACCCTACGCGCTGGGATTCATCCCCAGAGGACTTGGGTCTCAAACGAAAATACAATAAGCAAGCATTTTTAAATGAAAAAAATTCTCGATGTTCACCAAAAAATAAATCCGGCAAACATACCTTAGGCTCCAAGAAATATGCTCCAGGACAGTTACTCACGTGCTGACGGAGCTCGGCCACTTCCAGAGAGAGTCCCTGCAGGTGTTTAGCCAAATCTTGAACCGACACCATGATGGAACAAAAAAAAATCTTTCCTTAGAGAATTTACAGGCTGGACTTACTGTTATGTTCTGCTACCAAAGCTAAGGAAAGAGAGGAGATCTGTCCCTACTATAAGACTCAGCTGAATCCCTACGATGTAACAGGGAACCTGATCCTGCGATCAGACCTGCTAAAGTCCTAATCTAGTCTGTACGGAGACCTATAGATTTGGGGAGGGAATCCCTACAAGTACTAAGGACTGGGAGGAATATGGGACACCTCCTAACAGAAATAGCAGCAGACAGACGAACAAACAAAATAGATAGAACCTAGAGGTCCGTAGACCAAGCAAACTAACAGAGTTAGATACAGAGCACAGGCTAGCTAGAAAGTAGATATACAATGAAGTCCAGCAAAGCCAGAAGGGCGGAGCAGGATTAAATAGGCCAACAAGGTCATGTGACCAGCAAAGGAAAAAAAACCTAACAGCAAGGTTCTAACAGAGGCTATGATGATGATAGAGGCTACCATTTGCTTAGTTTTATGTTACTTAGAATGCAAGCGCAAGGATGCAGCCAGCTACCCACCCACTCACAGGCCGCAATAGTAAACTGCCAGATTTCTATGCAGCTGCTTGCACTTGAAATGTGGCTTTTTAGGCTCCTTTGAAGAGACATCGAGGAGGGTCTCAGTAAATAAAAAGGTTCCCATTATAAAGGATGGGTCTGCTATACAGTTAAAGGGTATGAAGTGAGTCCAACGGCTGCCAAAATTTAGGAAAAACCCCAATGACAATTTAAAGAGATATAGAGGTGGGCCTCAGTAACAACATATTCCCATTAGAAAGGAGCGGGTCTCCCATACCGTTTGCCTATGCAGTGAATGGAGGAACTCCAATGCCCCTTGCAAGACACGTATAGGTCGGAGGGCCTCCTGAAAACAATGTTCCCATTATTAGGAAGTGGGTCTCCCATACTGTTTGCCTATGCAGTGAATGCAAAGGCTGCCAAAAATTTGGAGGAACTCCAATGCCCCTTGGAAGAGACGTAGCGGGCCTCATGAAAAAATGTTCCCATTATTAGGAAGTGGGTCTCCCATAGTGTTGGCCTATGCAGTGAATGCAAGGGCTGAAAAAAAAATTTGGAGGCACTGCAATGCCCCTTGGAAGAGACTTGGAGGAGGGCCTCCTAAAAAAATAGGCTGAAAAACATTTACCCCTGCGGGGCATACATGAGCATACTGTATAATTATTTTTTTTTTAACGGGCATCAGAAAGACCCTTTAAAAAAATTATGTGGGTGTTGCATCACGGACCACAGTCACCCTGGTGATATTGTGGTGGAGGATGAGGAGGAGGAGGAGGACAAGTGCAAATAGCCAAAATCAGGAAGCATATACCCATGTGTGGGTGTTAAAAGGTGCATGGGAATAAACCTCCCAAGAAAAGACACTGGATTTGAGTTTATGTTACGCTGCTATCATTCGGTGGTGTTGAGAAGTCTTGCCCAATCCAGCGCTTGTTCATTTTTGTAAGAGTCAGCCTGTCAGCATTTTCAGTTGACAGGTGGATGCGCTTATCAGTTATAATTCCACCAGCGGCACTAAAAACCCGCTCTGATAAAACGCTGGCGGCAGGGCAGGCCAGGACCTCCTAGGCGTAGAGAGCCAGTTCATTCCACGTATCCAGCTTGGATACCCAATAATTATAAGGCACAGAGGAATCACGGAGGACGTTGGTACGGTCGGCAAGGTATTCCCTCAGCATCTTCCCAAACTTTGCACTCCTTGTAAAAGTGCTCCGCACCTCAGGGACTGTGCGATGGGAGGGGCTGAGAAAATTCTCCCAGAACTTTGACAGTGTTCCCCTGCCTCTGCTGGATTGGAGCTGTGTCTCTCTCCCCTGTAGTCCTTGGTTGTCCAACAAACTGTGACCTCTGCCACCAGCGTTTTCAGATGGGAATTTTTTTAATAGTTCCGCTGTAGTGCCGGCGTCCCTGCCCTCTGCTAGGCAGGGACGCTGTTCCCCTCACCGCTCTGCTCCGTGCCCGGCGTCCCTCTCCCGCTCTGCTGGCAGCGCGCGCTCCTTCCCGGCCACTGTGCTTAGGGCGCGCGCGCGCGCCCTCCCTCCCTCTTAAAGGGGCCGCGCGCGCCGTCCTAAGGAGTCCCCGGCCAATGGCCGGAGGACTTTACCATATATAAGGCACCTCCTCCAAAATGGAGGTGCCCGAGCAATGTTGTTGCACTGTTCACTACTCTGCTTCAGCCCTCAGGTCCCGTTGCCAGTTACCTGCCAGTTACCTGCCAGTTACCTGCCAGATTCCTGCCTGATTATCTGCTACCTGCCTGCTAGTCTGAGGTCCGACGGTCTGCCTTGCTACTCCTGTCAGTCTGTCTAAGGACCAGCCTGCCCGCTCACCTGGGAGCGCACACCAGCCACCTGCCTGCTTGCCTGAGGTCCGACGGTCTGCCTTCCTACTCCCGTCAGTCTGTCTATGGACCAGCTTGCCCGCTCACCTGGGAGCGCTCACCTGCTACCTGCCTGCTAGTCTACCTGGAGGCTCCGCCGTCACATGCTGTGACCACCTGCCTGTCCAGTGACTCCTGCTCGCTCACCTGGGAGCGCTCATCTGCTGCCTGTCTGCTAGCCTACCTGGAGGCTCTGCCGTCACGTGCTGTGACCACCCGCCTGTCCAGAGACTTCTGCCCGCTCTCCTGGGAGTGCTCATCTGCCGCCTGTCTGTTGGTCTTCCTGGAGGCTCCGCCGTCACATGCTGTGACCACCCGTTTATCCAGAGACTCTCGCCTGCTCACCTGGGAGCTCAAGTCTACCATCAGCCGCCACAGGTCGTACCAACCCTTTACCCAGAGACTGCCCCGGTCACTTGCCGTGACCACCTGCCCGTTCACCCAGAGACTGCCCCAGTCACTTGCCGTGATCTCCTGCCCGTTCTTCCAGAGACTGTCCCGGTCACCTGCTGTGACTGCCTGCCTGGTCGCCACCCGCTCCCTTACAAGGACTGCCCCCTTGTATAGTAGCTCAGAGGTTCCGCCTCCCAGACCCGTTACAGTTTGCTCGGGCCATGGAACCCGGTGGCACCCAAGCTCCCTCGCTCTCGGACCTCTGTCATGAACTGTCCCGTCAGAGGTCCCAACAGGAGTCCATCCTGGGTCACCTGCGGAATGTCAATTCTCGCCTGGACACTCTGACTGCTCCACCAGCAACCACCGCCAGTGCCATGACTCGCAACCCGGCAGCTCCGCTGCCCACCAATACCATGGTATCCTACCCCGGACCCCGGCTTTCTGCACCTCCTCGCTTCGGAGGCGACCCCGCCCAGGCTCGGGGCTTCATTAATCAGTGCACCCTGCACTTTGAACTATTGTCCCACCAGTTTAACTCCGACCGGGCCAAAATTGCCTTCATCATGTCCCATCTCACCGGGGAGGCCCTGGCCTGGCTAAATCCTCTATGGGAGAGAGGAGACCCCCTGGTGTCCGACCTGCCTGCCTTCCTCACGGCTTTCCGGAAAGTCTTCGATGAACCCGGACGGAAGACCTCATCCGCATCGTCTCTGCTACGCCTCCGTCAGGGAAGTCTCACCGTGGGCCAATATGCCATACGGTTCCGTACCCTTGCCTCGGAGCTGGCCTGGGATAACGACGCTCTGGTATCCGTCTTCTGGGAGGGTCTGTCCGGCCGTATTAAAGATGAACTTGCCGGTCGGGACGTTCCTACCACTCTCGATGACCTAATAACTCTTGCCACCCGGATTGACCTACGGTTCCAGGAGCGTGCCAAAGAGGTCACCCGTGAGAGGAGGTTTCCACGTCTAGCTCCTACTTTTCAGAAACCCGTCACTCCCTCCGTCTCTCCCCAGGTACACTCTCCTGAGCCTATGCAGGTCGACCAGACCAAGATGGTCAAAACCCGTCAGGACTTACGCCGTGCCGAGGGGAGCTGCTTCTACTGTGGCAGTAAGGAGCACCGGATCCGTGCCTGCCCAGAGAGGTCGGGAAACGCCTGTGTCTAGGTTCGCTCAGAGAGGTCGACCTAGACAAGAATAAATCCTCTCCATCTCTGCTGCTGTCAGTTTCAATCGTCTGCGGGGAGAACCGTTATTTCGAACTAGCCCAACTGGACTCTGGAGCAGCCGGGAATCTTATTTCACAGTCCCTGGTAGAGAAGTACCGCATCCCCACCAAACCTCTGGCTGTACCCTTGTCTGTTGCTGCCGTGGATGGGGGTCTCTTACCACGCCCCATCCAACTCATCACCGAATCCATTACTCTGCAAGTGGGAATGCTGCATTCTGAGAGTATCTCCTTTCATGTTCTGCCTGGACTCTCTCACGCCCTCCTGCTAGGTCTACCTTGGCTCCAGAGACATGCACCCGTGCTTGACTGGCAGACCGGAGAAGTCCTTCGCTGGGGACAGGACTTCCATAAGACCTGTCTGGTTCCCGTCCATCCCGTCCGTCCTTCTCCTACCCCAGCTAATCTACCTGGACTTCCGATTCCTTATTGGTCTTATGCTGATGTCTTTAATAAAAAGGAAGCAGAGACACTACCCCCTCATAGACCATACGACTGCCCTATCGACTTGTTACCCGGTACTACTCCTCCCCGTGGGCGTATTTATCCATTATCCGCTGCTGAGACCCGGTCGATGTCCGAATATATTGAGGAGAATCTGGCCAGGGGATTCATCCGGAAGTCTACCTCCCCGGCGGGAGCAGGCTTCTTCTTCGTAAAAAAGAAGGACGGCTCTCTCCGTCCCTGTATAGACTATAGAGGCCTTAACCAGATCACGGTGAAAAATAAGTACCCCCTTCCGCTCATTCCGGAGTTATTTGATCGTCTGAGAGGGGCTAGAATCTTCACCAAACTGGACCTCCGTGGGGCTTACAACCTGGTTCGTATCCGTCAGGGGGATGAATGGAAGACGGCATTCAACACCCGGGACGGCCACTATGAATATCTGGTAATGCCCTTTGGCCTCTGTAACGCTCCTGCCGTCTTTCAAGAGTTGGTCAATGACATCTTCCGGGACCTTCTCTACTCCTGCGTAGTGGTGTACCTGGACGACATCTTGGTCTTCTCTCCGGATCTCCAGACTCACCGGAGGGATGTTCGTCAGGTCCTGCTCAGGCTCAGGCAGAACCATCTCTACGCTAAATATGAGAAGTGCCTCTTTGAGCAGACCTCGCTTCAGTTTCTGGGCTACATTATCTCTCAGACTGGCCTACAAATGGATCCTGAGAAACTGTCTGCCATCGAGAAATGGCCCCGACCAGAGGGGTTGAAGGCTATTCAACGGTTCCTGGGCTTCGCCAACTATTACCGCCTCTTCATCCCGCACTTCTCTTCCCGGACTGCCCCAATTTCCGCGCTCACCCGTAAGGGTACTAATCCCAAAGAGTGGCCGCCCGAAGCAGAGGAGGCCTTTCTTTCCCTAAAACAGGCCTTCTCTTCCGCCCCGGTGCTGCATCGCCCGGACGGCAACAAGCAGTTCTTCCTGGAAGTTGACGCCTCCTCCTCTGGAGCCGGAGCGGTACTTACTCAAAAATCATCTTCCGGGAGAATGGTAACTTGTGGCTTCTTCTCCAAACTCTTCTCCTCTTCTGAGCGCAACTATTCCATAGGAGACGGAGAGTTATTGGCCATCAAGCTGGCGTTGGAGGAGTGGCGTTACCTACTCGAGGGGGCTCTTCATCCGGCAATAATTTACACTAACCACAAGAACTTGGCTTACCTCCAGCATGCCCAGAGACTTAACCCGCGCCAAGCCCGGTGGTCCTTGTTTTTTGCTCGCTTTGATTTTGTTCTTCATTTTCGCCCGGCTGACAAAAACGTCAAAGCAGACGCCTTGTCCCGATCCTTTCTGGTGTCCGATCTCGAGGAAGAACCTAAACATATCATCGATCCCGCCAGAGTAATGCAGGTGGCTCCCGTGAGTCTAAATCGTTTCCCTCCCGGTAAGACGTTTGTTTCAGTACCTGATCGGGAGAAGATCCTACACTGGGGCCATTCGTCTAAACTAGCTGGCCACGCCGGTCAGAAAAAGACCCTCCAGCTTATTGCCCGGCACTATTGGTGGCCTACCCTGCATAAGGACATAATAGACTTTGTTTCTGCCTGTGTGTCCTGCGCCCGCAACAAAGTCCCGAGACATCTGCCAGCCGGACGCCTCCTTCCGCTTCCTGTACCTGCTGCCCCCTGGCAGCATATAGCAATGGACTTTATAACAGATCTTCCCGTCTCTGCCGGTTGTACGGTCATTTGGGTGGTCGCTGACCGCTTTTCCAAGATGGCTCACTTTATTCCCCTGCCAGGCCTTCCGTCTGCACCCGAGCTGGCTAAAGACTTTATCCGCCACATCTTCCGTCTTCATGGCCTGCCCCTCCACATCGTGTCGGATCGTGGGGTACAGTTCACCTCACGTTTCTGGAGAGCCACTTGTAAACTACTAGACGTCACCCTGGACTTCTCTTCCGCTTACCACCCACAGTCCAATGGTCAAGTGGAGCGGATCAATCAGAACCTGACCAGTTACCTCCGGCACTTCGTTAATGCCCACCATTCTGACTGGGTGGATCTCCTACCATGGGCCGAGTTCTCTTATAATAATCACGAGAGCGAATCCTCCTCCAAATCCCCATTTTTTGTAGTCTTTGGTCAACATCCTCGGATTCCTTTTCCTGTCTCCACCTCTGTGGACAACCCGGCTGCGGAATCTCTCGTTAGCAAATTTTCCTCCATATGGGAGAGTACCCGGTCCGCACTCCTTCTGTCATCCGAGCGTATGAAAAGACACGCTGACAAAAAACGCCTGGATCCTCCACAATTTCGTCCAGGAGATAAAGTCTGGCTCTCATCTAAATATGTTCGACTCAAGATACCTTCTTACAAGTTAGGGCCTCGGTTCATCGGTCCTCTGGAGGTCATCAGTCAGATCAACCCGGTGGCCTATAAATTGAAACTCCCGGCCAACTTACGGATCCCTAACTCCTTCCATGTATCTCTCCTCAAACCCGTGGTGCTTAACTCTTTTTCCAAGTCTACAGGTACGCCTCCTGCTCCGGTTTCTGCTGAGGACGAGTTTGAGGTAGAGAACATTCTTGCCACCAAAAGGGTAAGAGGAAAGACCTTTTTTCTGGTAGATTGGAAGGGGTTTGGTCCTGAGGAGAGAACGTGGGAGCCCCGGGAGAACATCCATGCCCCTCTCATCCTAGCTAAATTTCTATCTGGCCTAAAAAAGGGGGGGCCTAAAGGGGGGGGTACTGTAGTGCCGGCGTCCCTACCCTCTGCTAGGCAGGGACGCTGTTCCCCTCACCGCTCTGCTCCGTGCCCGGCGTCCCTCTCCCGCTCTGCTGGCAGCGCGCGCTCCTTCCCGGCCACTGTGCTTAGGGCGCGCGCGCGCGCCCTCCCTCCCTCTTAAAGGGGCCGCGCGCGCCGTCCTAAGGAGTCCCCGGCCAATGGCCGGAGGACTTTACCATATATAAGGCACCTCCTCCAAAATGGAGGTGCCCGAGCAATGTTGTTGCACTGTTCACTACTCTGCTTCAGCCCTCAGGTCCCGTTGCCAGTTACCTGCCAGTTACCTGCCAGTTACCTGCCAGATTCCTGCCTGATTATCTGCTACCTGCCTGCTAGTCTGAGGTCCGACGGTCTGCCTTGCTACTCCTGTCAGTCTGTCTAAGGACCAGCCTGCCCGCTCACCTGGGAGCGCACACCAGCCACCTGCCTGCTTGCCTGAGGTCCGACGGTCTGCCTTCCTACTCCCGTCAGTCTGTCTATGGACCAGCTTGCCCGCTCACCTGGGAGCGCTCACCTGCTACCTGCCTGCTAGTCTACCTGGAGGCTCCGCCGTCACATGCTGTGACCACCTGCCTGTCCAGTGACTCCTGCTTGCTCACCTGGGAGCGCTCATCTGCTGCCTGTCTGCTAGCCTACCTGGAGGCTCTGCCGTCACGTGCTGTGACCACCCGCCTGTCCAGAGACTTCTGCCCGCTCTCCTGGGAGCGCTCATCTGCCGCCTGTCTGTTGGTCTTCCTGGAGGCTCCGCCGTCACATGCTGTGACCACCCGTTTATCCAGAGACTCTCGCCTGCTCACCTGGGAGCTCAAGTCTACCATCAGCCGCCACAGGTCGTACCAACCCTTTACCCAGAGACTGCCCCGGTCACTTGCCGTGACCACCTGCCCGTTCACCCAGAGACTGCCCCAGTCACTTGCCGTGATCTCCTGCCCGTTCTTCCAGAGACTGTCCCGGTCACCTGCTGTGACTGCCTGCCTGGTCGCCACCCGCTCCCTTACAAGGACTGCCCCCTTGTATAGTAGCTCAGAGGTTCCGCCTCCCAGACCCGTTACATCCGCAACAAGGGCCTTTTCGTACTGCCTCATTTTTGTAGACCTGTCCGCCTCAGGAATAAGAGATATAAGGTTCTCCTTGTAGTGTGGGTGTAGAAGTGTCACCAACCAGTAATGACTGTCACCCAAAATTTTGGCTAATGTTTTGGGACACATGCTTGTGTAATGCGGCGAAGGCACACAGGGAGAAATAGTGGCGAATTTAGCAGTGTGGCCTGTGGGGCGTTGGCTGCATATTTGCGCTTGCATTCCAAGGACTGGGGTATGGACAACTGAACGCTGTGCTGGGACAAGGACGTGGACGTGCCTCCTGATGCTGCTACTTGAGAGGGTGCAATGACAGGTGTAGGGCAGGAGGCATCTTCGCATGCACCATGGACAGGGGATTGGCTTGTGTTAGAATCTATTTTGTTTTATTATCGGCCATCTTGTTGTGGGTTGCTGGCTTCTAGTCTTTTCCTCTGGTGCTGGGTTTCTTGGTCACGTGATCTCTGCACTCTTTATTACCCAGGACCTGGCTCCCATTCCCCTCTGGACATCAGTGTTGTTGTGCTTGTGCTCTGGCTAAGTACCCTATTTTAGTTCTTTGTGCTTTGGACAATTGTTATCCTGGGACTTCTTGTTCCACCAGTTTTGTTTCGTTTAATCTTCTTTTCTGCAACTAACTTTTCTGTTAGGAGGTCTCTTGCTTTTTCTCCCAGCCCTAAGATCTTTTAGGGACCTCTTTCCCCTTCTTACAGGTTTTCGTTTGAGTTCAGTGCAGGAGTTTTGGTGGGGCTATTCATAAGGAATAGGGCACCCACCCCAGCGTAGGGTTAAGCTGAGTCTCAGTGCAGGGACAGCTTTTCCCTCCTATTCCTTAGTTCTAAGTTGCAGAACATAACAGCTTGCATGCACAACAGCGGAAGAAGCAGTGATGCCATCCGCAGACACTGTTCCTGGAACCTGGGGTTCGGCCCACAAAGTCGGGTGCTTTGCTGCCATTTGCCTGATCATGCTGGTGGTGGTCAGGCTGGTCATTTTGCCACCCCTGCTGATGCTGGCCTGGCAGGTGGTGCAAATGGCCTTTTTGGGGTTATTGGGAGAGTCTTTAAAAACAACCAGAGTCGGGAAGACCTTACAGTTGTACTGGCAGCTTCCTTCGTGTTGGTGTTACGGGGAACGATTGCCTGCCTTCTGTCTTCGGTCACCACACTGCTTCTTCCTGCCTGTTCAGGTGCTCTGCCTCCCTCCCCCTGTGTGCTGCTGTCCTTGCTCTGTATGTCCCCCTGCCAGGTTGGGTCAGTTACTATATCATCCACCACCTCGCCTTCCACTTCCGCACCCTGGTCCTCCTCCTGACTTTCTGGCAATTGTGTCTCAATATCATCCACCTCTGTGACACTTTCCCACCATCGCGTTTGTGTGACCGTGGCTGCTCAAATATTTGGGCATCGCAATATGAGATCTCCTCTTGCCAGACTTCAAGTGGACCAGAAGAGAGGCCCAAATCTATAAATGGAAAAGTGAACAGCTCTTCGGAGTGTCCAAGTGTGGGATCAGTTGTCTTCAGGCACTCGGCATGGTGGGAGGAAGGAGGATCAGGGTGAGGAATATGCGGTCCAGACACACGGCTACTTAGACTTTACCATGTGGAAGACAGGGTGGTGGTGGTGGCTAAGTGACTGGAAGCATTTTTCGCCATCCAACCAACAACCTTTTGACACTGCTCTGGGTTCAATAGTGGTGTGCTGCGGTCCCATATTAATTGTGACAGGAAGGTCAGGCGAGAAGATGTGGTTGTTTGTTGTGGCACAATTTCATGCTTGCCTACTGCCTCGGCCTCTGCATGCACCATCATCACCAACACGTCCAGTTCCCCATCCTTTGCCAGTGCCATGTCCATTTTAAATGGAGGACAATATCTTCCACGATCACTATAAATGACTGAATTTGGAGTGAACTAATGTGTGTTCTGTGTGACGGACAAACCACAGTTTTAAATACCTGGCCTGTAGGTAAGCAGTTTGAACAGCAAACTGCTGTGAATTGCTTCACTGACACACTGAAGGAAATTTTTAATGGAGGCCAGAAATGGCAGTATTTTCTGACAACGTATATGTGATCCGTGTGACGGAGAAAACACAGTTTTAAATAGCTGGATTTCTGGCGCTGTAATATGGAAATGACTTGGCTGTATTCTGCAGTGCCAACAAGCAAAAGGCGTAGAACAATGGTGTTCTCTGGATTGCTTTTTAAGCAAATAATGAGGATTAAGATTAGTGTTGAGCCACCCCCGTAGTGTTCGAGTTCGGTTCGGTTCGTCGAACACCAGTGTGTTCGCCGAACTGTTCGTCGAACTGTTCGTCGAACACCTTCGAACACCGTTAAAACCAATGGCAGGCAAACAAAAACACATAGAAACACATAGAAAACACCTTCAAAGGTGTCCAAAAGCTGACAAACTGCTCAGAAGACATAACTAACACATGGAAAAGTGACAAGTACATATAGTCATGCGAAAATAAAAGAGGTGGAGGAGTAAAAGGAGGGGGAGACACAGATATAGGCATGTCATGCTCTTCTAAAGTCCAAAAAGTGAGAAGCCGACACGGCCAGTCCGCTCCTGCCCGTGCCACCTCCGTGTCGCCGGGTTTGTGCCAGAGCCGCGGTGAACCCTGATGGCCAGCCCCCCTCTCCCAATACTGGTGCCTGTCCGCTGGTGGGTCGAGCGAGCCCCCCTGTGGTGGAGGCAGCTCTAAGCTTTTTAATTTAAATTGTCTCTCTAATTTGAATGAATACACTTTAAATCCATTTACAAGGATCTATTGGAGGGCAAGTCTCATGCCAGCAGCCGCGTAATTCCAGCTCCAGTAGCGTCCACTAAAGCTGCTGCAGTTAAAAAGCTTTTATAAGGATCGAGCTCGGCTGTCAACCGCAAGGCATCCTACTGCCAGTCCCAGCCCCTATGCCTTGGGGTGCCTCCTGATGCTCTTCACTGAGTATCCCATGGTCCCGAAGCATTTCCTTTGAAAAAATTAAGTGTCTAAACTACAGGTGGTATAGCTTGCTTAACAGCCGGGATAATCCGCTGACTAGCAGACACTGCTACTAGGCACAAAGTATTTCCTGGGCTAGATGCAGTTAAAAATTTGTAATTAGATACTCTCGTTGGATGCTGAGAAAGCATTCCATAGAGTCTCCTGGCACGCCATATATGATTCTCTTAAAAAGCTTGGGGTAGGGGTCTAGGGGACCCTTTTATAGCCAAAATCACGGCCCTGTATCACAATACGTCACCTAGGCTGAAGATAAATGGAACTGTAGCACCCTGAGGGCTCGGTTGCTACAGAGGTATTGCACCTCACCCAGAGGTGTGATATCTCACTCTCAGGTAAGGATGGAGTGTGAATCAGGACCCGACAACTGCATTACACCACATTGCCGTGGGGCAGGGCGACCAATATGCCTCTGAGATGGGCACGACCGTCCCTGTCCCTGGCTGGAGTGGGGGGAGGGAACACTGAGGAAGGGGAACCCTGTAGTGCAGGAGCAGGGAGGAAGCAGTTCCTGGGTGCATTGAGAAGGGAGTATAAAAGGTGGGCACCGTCTTAGTTCAGTGCAGAGAAGTCTGAGCAGAAGTGGCAGGGAGCAGGGGCTCTGCATGAGCTCTGCTCCGGAGGCGGGCCTAGTAACAGAGGCCCAGGCCTGGAAGAGGGAGAAGGAAGGAAGAGGAGCGGAGAAGGCTCCAGGAACGAGGAATGAAGGGATCCCAGGGGTGCAGACGGGCGAGTCGCCACCGCACGCCCGAATCCACCTGCGTGGAGGGGTCAGGCTAAAGGGGGAGACCGGTCCCCGAAACTAGTGGAGGCAGGAAACGACCCTCAGCTAGAAACCGGAGGCTGTGACATTTTATGTGGCGCAGCCCCTCGCTACACCCGCTAGGAAGGCACCACATAGGGTCAGGGAAACTGGCGCCAAGTTTACCAAGAGGAGGCCCGAGGCAGCCGGACAGAAGGGTTGGTAAGAAAGGCCAGACAAAGGACACACAAAGGGGGTCCTGTGAAGCGCTCCAAAGTTATCTGGGAGTTGTCTGAGCCCCTCACCTGGTGAGCACAGTACGACGTGGGCAGCCGTTACCTGCAGACGTGGTCTGGATAATAAGAACTGTGAGTAAAAGCCCTGGACTGCATCACTGACTCCGTGTCGTTACTTCTGCTGCCCTGCACCATCACCCCCATCCTCCGCATACACTGCCCTGAGGCTATACTCCTCCCGTGGGGAGTTATGCTACGCTCTGCTGCACCCACAACACCAGCCTCAGCGGTCTGCCCTGCAGCCGCGGTTCACTCTGACCTCAATCCACGGGTGGCGTAGTCGGACATTTAAACATCAAAACCACATAAATAGTTCCGCCACTGGTTTGACCACCCTGAGCCACGGAACCGGGTCGCCGCCACGAAGACTACAACCACCAGCATCCACCAAAAAGGGTCCGGCTCCGGGTGTCCCAAGGCCCAGGGGGTGCATCAGAACATTTTCATCACCTTTCACAATCACCAATGGGACAAGGCAGGGATGTCCTCTGTCCCCTCTCTTATACATCCTAGTGACGGAGCACCTGCTCTCATCAATTCGCCATAACCCCAATATTAGGTGGATTGAGGTGGGAGGCACCGAGTACAAGTGCTCTCTATTTGCTGATGATGTCCTAGTATATATCACTCAATCACATATATCCATCCATGCTGTTATGGCTGAAATAGATCACTTTGTTACAAGGTCAAATTTTAAAATCAATGCAGCGAAGTCTGAGGCCCTTGATGTCTCCCTCCCCAAATCCATATAGGATTCCATCCAGTCCAACTTTCCCTCACAGGGTATCAAATACTTAGGAATTCCTATTCATAGAGACCTCTCCCATCTATGTTATCTTAATTTTGGGCCCTTTATTGAACAACTCCATACAGACCACGGTTGGCAAGTTAGAACTGTAAGATTCACTACGTGAACCACTGGTGTTTTGTGGAAAAGCACATGTACACTGCGTTCCAAATTATTATGCAAAAAGTGTTTAGGAGTGATAAGGGAAGAATTTGTTTGTTTGTCAGTTAAACTCATTGATGGTGATGTGTGTTAGGGCTCTTTATATCACTGTAAGCAATTGCAGACACCTGTGCTAATTAGTTTGGCAGGTGTGTCCAATGAAAGGCAAGACTACTTAAGAAGGTTTTCTCACATTATTAAGCAGCCTACATTTTCTGCCAAAATGGGAAAGAAAAAGGATGTGTCGGCTGCTGAGAAGCAACAAATTGTGGAGTGTTTAGGTCAAGGCATGACTACAATCAACATTGTGCGATGATCAGGATGAAGTGTCTTGGCAATCAAGAAGTATGTAGCTGATTCACAGTACACACGTGTGCGTGCTGATAAGGGCAAATTGAGGACTCTTTCCTACAGGCAATTACGTCAGGTTGAAAGAGCAGCGGCAAAAAAGCCTTGTCATAGCAGCAGACAAGTTTTTGAAGCTGCTTGTGCCTCCAACGTCCCCCGAACAACAAGATGCAGGGTCCTTCAGAGGTTTGCAGCTGTGCATACGCCATCCTGTCGACCTCCTCTATCCACTTCACACCAGCAGAAACGGCTCCAGTGGGCCAAACATTACATGAAGACTGATTTCAAAACTGTTTTGTTCACAGATGAGTGCCGTGCAGCGCTCGATGGTCCAGATGGATGGAGTGGAGGATGGCTGGTTGATGGACACCCCACGCAAACACGGCTACAGCGCCAACAAGGAGGAGGTGGAGTAATGTTTTGGGCTGGAATCATGGGGAGAGAGATTGTCGGCCCCTTTAGGATCCCTGAAGGCGCTAAAGATGAACTCCATAATGTATGTGGATTTTCTCAAACAGCACTTCCTGCCATGGTTCAAGAAGAAGAACCGTGTATTTCACAGCAAGATCATTTTTCTGCATGATAATGCACCATCTCATGCTGCACATAAAACATCTGCATCTCTGGCTGATATGGGCATAAAAGGGGACAAACTTATGGTGTGACCCCCATGCTCCCCTGACCTGTACCCCATTCAGAACCTTTGGAGCATCATTAAAAGGAGTGTCTATGATGGCGGGAGGCAGTTCACATCTAAGCTACAGCTCTGGGAGGGTTATTCTGTCCTCATGCAAAACAATTGAAGCAGAAACCATCCAAAACCTGACAAATTCAATGGACGAGAGAGTTCAGAAGCTCCTTTCGAACAAGGTGTCCTATGTGAAAATGTAACATCACCTAGAATAAAGTTTTGAGTTGAAAACTGTTTGATTTCAGTTTCTAACAACCTGCTAATGCCTATAATTTCAAAAATGACCATTTTTTTGGTCTTTATTAAAATGAAAAGGTTGATCGAAAAGTTTGGGGGATCTAAGAGTGTGGCAACCCAGTAGTCATGATTACTTCGAATTCTGACAATATGAGGGTCATGCTGCAGGTAGTGCAGCAAGAAGGCACTTATGTGTCTTGCGCATCTCGGAGCCCCAAAATTATTTTCCGGGCTAGATGCAGCTAAAAATTATTATTAATTTTAAATCTGGTGAAGCTTTAGTATAGATGGCCTAATAGGATCAGTGCTGCACACTGCTACAAAGCCCAAATTATTTTCCAGCCAAGATACAGATAAACATGATTAGTAATTTGAAAGCTTAAAACGGTTAGTAGGGTGATTTTAACCAATCATCAAGCTTTTACTCTCCCAAGGATGACACAGGGGTAGAAAAGTCGTTTCGGATCCATGATTTGTTCATCTTTATGAACGTGAGTCTGTCTACATTATCAGTGGAGAGCCGCGTGCGCTTATCTGTCAGCACACCACCAGCAGCGCTGAACACACGTTCAGACAGAATGCTGGCTGCGGGGCATGACAAGATCTCCAAGGCGTAAGTGGCTAGCTCCGGCCATTTATCCAGATTGGAAGCCCAAAAAGAGCAAGGGTCCAGTGACACAGTCGTGGCTTCAATGTTTACTTGGAGATACTCCTGTACCATCGTCTCTAGGCGTTGACTATGTGTCAGACTTCTTGTCTCCTGTGGCCTTGCAAAGGATGGGCTAAAAAAGTGGTGAAATGATTCCGCAAAATTGATGTTACCAGCAGATACTGTGGTTCTGTTACGGTTTGAGTGCTGAACACTTGACGGTCCCACGGTTGGCAAGTTGGAACTGTGAGATTCACTACGTGCACCACTGGTATTTTGTGGAAAAGCACATGTAAGATTCTGCAACAGTCTCTGCTGATACTCCTGCATGCGTGCATCCCTTTCTATGGCAGGAATAATTTCTGCAAATTTACTTTTATACCGGGGATCTAACAGTGTGGCAACCCAGTAGTCAGGATTATTTCTAATTCTCACAATTCGAGGGTCATGTTGCAGGTAGTGCAGCAAGAAGGCACTCATGTGTGTTGCGCATCCAGGAGCACCAAGTCCCTGTTGTGTTGGTGGCGAGGTAACAATCATGCTTCCTTCCTCTGTCCTCTTCCCCCAACCTCGCACAACAGAAATGTGATCAAGGTCTCCCTCATCTGATGAGTCTTCCATCAGTTCGTCCTCCACTTCTTCCTGGGCTCCTCCACCTTCCTCACTAGTTTGGCTGCTACCATGCGCCCTGGTAAAACCATCTCCCCCACCCTCACATGCCTGCCGCCTTGGTGCTGCCGACCGTCTGGACCTTGCAGATGTTAGCCCTTCCGCATACAACTCCTCCTCCTCTACTTCCTCCACCTCCTCTTGTGCCACCACCTGACTCCGAATTCTGTTTAACATGTGCTCCAGCATGTAAATCACCGGAATAGTCATGCTGATAATGGCATCGTCAGCACTAAACATCTTCGTCGCCATTTCAAAACTGTGCAGAAGGGTGCATAGGTCCCTGATCTGAGACCACTCCTCCAGCGTGATTTGCCCCACCTCTGAATCTCGTTGGCCCATGCTATACGTCAGAACGTATTGCACCAGGGCTTGTCGGTGCTGCCACAGTCGCTGCAACATGTGCAGAGTTGAATTCCACCGGGTAGGCACATCGCATTTTAGCCGGTGAAGTGGCAGGCCCAACGACTTCTGTAGAGATGTAAGTCGCTGAGCTGCGGGATGCGAATGGCGGAAGTGAGCACACAGCGACCGTGCCCTCTGCAGAAGGCCATCTAGTCTGGGATAGTGGGCTAAAAATTGCTGGACAACCAGGTTCAACACGTGAGCCATACAAGGCACGTGTGTGACATTGCCCCGGCGAAGGGCCGCACCCAGGTTTGCAGCATTGCCGCACACGGCCTTCCCTGGTTTCAGGTCCAGTGGAGACAACCATTCATGAAATTGGTTCTCCAGAGCTGACCACAACTCCTCAGCTGTGTGACTCACATTTCCCAGACATTTCAATGTAAAAACCGCCTGATGACGTTGAGCCCTACTGCCAGCATAGTTAGGAGGTGTGCAGGATCCCTTCTGCGCAGTTAGAAAGCTTGTGGCATGACCAGACAGGCTTTGGGTGCAGGTGGAAGACCGAGAGGAGGTTGAGGAGGCAGAAGCAGTGGAGGAACTTTGACATAAAGAGGATTGACGCACAACTCGTGGGGACGGCAAGACTTGGACAGCAGCCCCTTGTCCTGCTGTCACCATAGTTACCCAGTGCCCAGTCAGCGACATGTAACGCCCCTGTCCATGCCTACTCGTCCAAGTGTCTGTGGTGAAATGCACCCTGTCACACACAGAGTTTCTCAAGGAAGCGGTGATGTTGTGTGCGACATGCTGGTGGAGCGCAGGCACACCTTTCTTTGAGAAGTAGTGCCGACTGGGCATCTGGTACTGGGGCACTGCGACGGACATAAGGTCTCGAAAATCCTCTGTGTCCACCAGGCGGAAAGGCAGCATTTCTGTAGCCAAGAGCTTGCAGATGGTGAAATTCAACCTCTTAGCTTTCTCATGGCTAGGAGGAAATGGTCTTTTACTTGTCCACATCTGAGGGACCAAGGGCTGGCTATTGTGCTTAGACGGGGTTGATAAGGGTGTCCCCGGCAAACTGCCGGTCTGTGAGGAAGATGCAGGCGGACATGTTAGGTTGCCTTGATCCAAAGGTGGTGCTATCGATGTCGGACAGCGCTCAACACCAGCTGGTGTTACCACCTCCAAAGAAAATGATGACCTGCCAATCACGCTGGCTGTTGCGGGTAAAGAGGTGGCAGGTCTGCGCCCCAAAACAGGTGTGACTGCTGTCCCCCCAGTCACAGAGGATGAAGAGGCCGCGGATGCACAAGATATGGCAGACGGTGGTTGGCCCGGCCGGCTAAGCCGCATTGTAGCACACTGAGCTTCCCACTGCAACTTATGCTTCATGTCCATGTGCCGGTTCATGCATGAAGTACTCAAACTATGTATTTTTTGGCCTCTACTTAGCTTTTGCTGACAAATGTTACAGATAACACGAGTTGGGTCATCTTTATCGATCTGAAAAAATGCCCAGGCTATGCAAGGCTTAGCACCCATGCGACCTGAAGAGCCACCACGACTTGTGGTGAGAGGCAGAGTTGTGTTTGAGGATGCAGTTGTTGACGTGCTTCCAGTACTACGTCTCTGTCCAGGAAGGCGCAACCTGACCTCGTCGTCACTAGCATCTTCCTCCACCTCCTCTGCTGACCTCATCTCTTGGCTGACTGTGGGTTGACAGTAAGTGGGATCTCCAACCTCATCATCATCACCCTGTGCGTTATCACACCCGTCGTCCTCAGAGCCAACCTGTTCCTGCCCTGACAAAAAACTAAAGTTGTCGCTCCAATCAGGTATTTGAGTCTTATCATCGTCTTCCTCATTGTCTCCACCAACAGGAGTTACAGTTTGGGAATGAGGGTCTACATTATGGTCAGAACCTTCTGCGTCTGGTCCTGGATCCGACTCATAAAGATTCTGGGCATCAGTGCAGATCATTTCCTCGTCTGGATTCACAGAAGCGCTGGAGTCGACCTCTGATTCCCAGGCTATAGTATGAGTAAACAGCTCTGCAGACTCAACCATCTGTTCTACCTCATACTCAGACGGGCAGCTGGAGATTTGGGAGCTGTGAGGAAGCAAGTGCGATTGGGGTGACACCTTTGAGGACTGGAGTATTTGTGATGTTGAAGTTGATGTGGAGGAGAGCCCACTTAAAGGAGCACTTGATATCCGTTGAAGCACCTGCTGTTTTTGTGCCTCATCTGGAATTTGTAGCGATTGGCGTGGCCGTAAGAAAGGGATCTTATCACATTGTCCGCTAAAAGAAGTAGACATTTTAGTTTGGCTGGAAGATGGTCTTTCTTCTGCAGATGTTACTGTTGCTTTAACACCTACCCCACGGACACAACCTTTTTTCCCCTTCCCAACACGCCTATTCCCCTTTCCACCAGCAGCAGGCCTTTTTCCACTCATTTTGGTGGTTAACTAATTCACAACTCTGGAGTTGTTTGCACAAAAAAACAATGGATGGGAACCGAGCAGAGCTGAGTGGCCAAACTGTGGTATTAGGCCAAAACTATTGGCTGGGTTAGATGCAGAAAAAAATTATATTCAATTTGCAACCTGATTGAGGTCTGTATAGATGGATTAATAGAACAAGTCCCACACACAGCTAGAAGCCCAATATTTTTTCAGAGGTAGATGCAGAAAAAAATATATTCAGTTTGCAACCTGATGGAGGTCAGTATAGATGGACTAATACAACAAGTCCCACACACAGCTAGAAGCCCAATATTTTTTCAGAGGTAGATGCAGAAAAAAAATATATTCAGTTTGCAACCTGATGGAGGTCTGTATAGATGGATTAATAGAACAAGTCCCACACACAGCTAGAAGCCCAATATTTTTTCAGAGGTAGATGCAGAAAAAAATATATTCAGTTTGCAACCTGATGGAGGTCTGTATAGATGGATTAATAGAACAAGTCCCACACACAGCTAGAAGCCCAATATTTTTTCAGAGGTAGATGCAGAAAAAAATATATTCAGTTTGCAACCTGATGGAGGTCAGTATAGATGGACTAATAGAATGATGCTATGCCCAAAAGATTTTACTTCACTAGGTGCAGTAAAAAAATTGGTATTCTATACACAGGTGGTATATCTTGCAACACAGATAGGCTACTCCACTGACTAACACACTCTGCAATAGGCCAAAAAGGATTAGCTTTGCTAGATTCAGCCAAATGCTGTGAAAAAAACTTGCACAGCACTGGCACAGACCTGCCTGGCAAAAACTGATAGGAACTGATGTCACCTAGTCCTGAAAAGGACTGCAATTACAATTAGTCTTTACTCCCACAATCTATCTATTTAAGAGCACAGACCTGCCTGATAAAAGTCGTAGGAAATGCTGTAACCTAGTCCTTAAAAGGACTGCAATCACAACTATTCCCTACTCCCAAGCTATCTGTAGATTTGTGCGAAAATTGGCTTGAAATTAACAAGGTATAGCGCACACAGCAACAGCGGTGCCGTCTAACATGCAGCTGCAGCAGTGAGAAAATGGTGGCGACGGGGAAAATGGCTGGGTCTTATAGAGCAAGGACATGTGACATACACTGCCAATGACACATGCCCTTGCTTGTATGAAAAAAAGCACTTCGCTCCGTGTGTGCGCTGCTGATAGGCTGACAGATTGCACCTCCCCACTGTAAATGCGGGAAAGAGAAAAAAAAATGGAGATCTTCATTATTTCTGCAGAGATCCATCCCCTGCCCCTCCCCCCGCCCCGCTGTACACTCAAACTGTGTACTAACATTGATTATCAGCATTACTGAGAAAAATCTAGTTATGATTTTGGTGCACGAACAGTTATCGAACATAACCTCGAACAGCCGAATTTTTCTCAAATTGTTCGTGTTCGCCGAACGGCTCGAACACCGCCCAAAACAGCTCGAATTTGAGATTGGCGAACAGTTCGAGTAGAACAACGCTCATCTCTAATTAAGATCCAAAAAAAAAAGTATTCCTGGCCCCTGAGACCTGGGCCTTTGCATACAAATATGTAATAGCAGCAGAAGGCAGAACTCTAATGGAGCCTCTTGTGCTATGTGCACTGCAGTCTGCTATATACACTGCCTGCCTATATACACTGCCTGCCTGATATCTCTGCAGATGGATTAGTCCTTAGAAGGACTGTTAGTTGAGATGGATATGTGTAATATGCTTCTGTTCTACCTACACTAACTGGAAACAAGCAAATCGCTCCCTAGCTCAGCAGCACCTCTCCCTACATTGCCTGATTTGGGAGTAGACTGCGACGAGCATGGCAGCGCCAGGTCTGATATAGACCTGATGACGCTGTGCGGCCAGCCAGTCAATGTAATGTCACAACCAACATGGCTGCGGCATTTCAGTGAGTGGCAGACAATCCTTGCATCTTCTTTGGATCTGTAAAGAGCGCCAAACATGCAGGGAGGGGACACGAGCTCCCGCCAAGCAACCCCCGAAATACTCAGTAAGCGCCGAGCATCTCGAGCAGTGAGATGCTTGGGCGAGCACCGAGCAGTATCGAGCATGTTCGCTCATCACTAGTAATGAAATGTAAGCCATTCCCACTTTCCTTATCTTTCTGGATAGTAATAAAAACGTGTGACCAAGCATCTGAGAGTAGACAAGTCTGGGACACAGACAGATTTGGTCGTGTTTCTCTTGTCTCCAATCGAACGACTCCCTGATTTGATCAAAACTGGCAAACGTGTGAAACCCTTTGTCTCTCCTAAAACTTTCTATACAGGTTTCCACATCAATATCAGACTATAAGACAGACCCCATCTTGTGAAAAATATTTCTTCCTATATTCCACCCCAAAATTTGGGGTGCATCTTATGGTCTAGTGGACCGTATAGTCGGAAAAATTTGGTAAATTGCAATAAAACTACCATGGTTCTGCTACAGAAATATGTGTAATATTCTGTGCAAATCACAGTAAATTCCCAGTGTCTATATGCGCCCTGAGAGGAGGGAGATGTTGCACAATGGAGCTGTGAATAGATAAAATGAGTGAAGTGCTGGAGGATGGATCTGTACGAGTATACTGTAGATGAGAGGAGTAATGGTTGACAATAAGATTTAAAAAGAGAAAACACAGTAGTTTGACAATAAATGGCTTCATCCAACCAATAACCATGAGGGGAGGAAAAGTTTTTTTGTTATCATTCATATTCTCTGAAACAAGGCCAAGAAAGCAAAAATTCTGCCGGGCTTTGTAAACTTTTGAGCACAACTGTATGTATGATCTGGACATTTTGCTCACATGAAAGTCATAGCGGTCACTAAGGACTAGGATGGTTTAAAAGGTATGGAGTTCCACGCCACCGCTATCCCAGCTAAGGGCGTTCTACCCATGGTACTAAAGTACGAGTTTTTATAAGGTTATAATTAGTGACAAGCGAGCACTAAAATGCTCGGGTACTCGTTGTTTGAGTCAAGCAAATTGGTATGCTCGAGTGCTCGGTCCGAGCAACGAGCCCAATGTAAGTCTATGGGAAACTCGCGCATTTTTCCGGCGGCCCCCCCCCCGGCGGTCTGCAGAGGGCCTAAAAATTGCCCAAATCGATGGGAACAGTGCTCAGTAAAATAAATAACTCAAAACAAAAATGCTCCTCCACACCTTGGGCTATATTCACACGTAGCGTTTTTGATGCGTTTTTGCACTTTCGCATTGCTTTCAACAATGAAAATTACATTCACCGGTAAATGTCATTTTAACATTTTACAACCTTATCTGGCCTTGTGGTGTGTGAGACATGATCAGACACATGCATACAGTGCTGAAAAGACATGGGAACAGCATGGGGAAGACCCCTGGAAGCGTCTCTAACTCCCAGGTCACTGACTAAAAGTGTGCCCATCATAAGTGATCCTATATTACTGCAGTAATAATACAGACATTTTTGGCAACGTGACGAGTATTAAACTCCATTTAAAATGGGCAAGGGACGGGGAAGTGGACGTAATGGTGATGGTGATCGTGCACACAGAAGCCGAGGCCGTGGGCAAGATGAAACTGTGCCTGCTGAGGGAGCACAACAAACACCCACATCATATTGAACTCTCCTTCCTGTCCCAATTTCTAGGGGGTTGCGGAACCCCACTCTTGAAAGCAGATCAGTATGAAAAGGTTGTTGGTTGGATAGCAGATAATGCTTCCAGTCAGTTTGCCACAACCTCCCTATATTCCACACGGTCCAGTCTCAGTAGCCATGAGTATGAACCACATTATTATTATTACTTCATCGCCATTTATTCCATGGCGCTTTACATGTGAAAAAGGGGTATACAAATACATTGCAAAAACAATTACAATAATCTTGAACAAAAATGTGACAGCGACTACTACAAGAGAGGAGAGGACCCTGCCTGCGAGGGCTCATAGTCTACAAGGGAAGGGTGAGGATACAGTAGGTGAGGATAGAGCTGGTTGTGCAGCGGTTTTCGTGGAGCGAGGGTTAATGCAGATTGTACGCTTGTCAGAAGAGATAGGTCTTCAGGTACATTTTGAAGGTTTCAACAGTAGGCGAGAGTCAGAAATGTTGGTGTGGAGTGTGAGAGTGTGAACTGTGATAGAAGCAGGAGAGCATTAGGACCCTGTGAGCTTTGCCTGGCTGAGCTCAGAGCAGGGGCAGATCAGGAGACCCTGTGTGTTCTGAGGGTGTCTGCTGTGTGAGACACCGGACGGGGCGTCTGAGGAGAACTGTGAGGACAGAACTGTAATAAGACTCTCTCTCTATAAGCTTTCCTGTGGTGGTTGATAACCTTTGGCCCTGGTGAAGCTGTGTCCCTGCTTAAGAACGAGTGTTGAGCTGGAGAAAGCAGTGTGGCTCTTTGGAGTTTTGTGGAAGTCCATGCTGAGTGATTAGAGACTGTGCTGAAGGAGCCAAGTGTCGAGTGAGAGGGAAAGAGACTGAGGATATCATTTCTGTGACTGAGCGCGTGGTCGGTGGTCTGAAAACAGTGAGTGACTGCGAGAGGAGAGACGGGGTCTGGTGCCATTCACATTGAGAGGATACTGACAAGCCTTGTGAAGAGTTCTTCCCGGACCTTAACCTGAGGCTACAGGAATAAAGTCCCTGGCGTGTGGGCTTGGCATCGGCTGACAAGGCAACGAACCTCTGCTGTTTTTGTAAACGTTGCTTTTTATTTGGCGCCAATGTTTCCTGGACTAGCTGCAGCCACCGCGATTCACAGGCCTGTGATAGACCACATCTGAGGTTAACGGTACTGTAACTTTAAGATACCCGGGTATCCCTATACTAGGGGTATAAGAGCAATTGGTGTAGTTTCATGCATTGTTATTGTTAATAGTGGTAGGATTGTACTCAGTGTGCCATCTCAGGGTTCCCTATAGACCACCCTCACTAGATTGACACAGTGTTTAGGTAAAATTGTGCCAGATCTTTAGAATAATTCACATAAACTGGGAACCTTGAGATTGGCGCATTGATTTCAGCTTTTGCTGATTGTGTGTAGTTAGTAGAGACAGAGTCCCAAGTAGAACCTGAGACTGATTCATACAATACTGAATTTTAGTCTAATCCCTGTTTTAGTAAAGAAAGTGTTTATTTCTGTCTCCGTCTCAGTTTGTGACTCACTGGATCTTTCTCGGACCTCCAGTCATTACATGGAGAGTTCCAGAAATGGGGGGATGCACGGGAGAAGTCATGTATGTGATTGTGGGAAGAAGACGTAAGAGGGGAGTAGAGAAGGAGAACTTGTGAGGATCGGAGGTTGTGTGCGGGTATGTACCGGGAGACTAGGTCACAGATGTATGGAGGAGACAGGTTGTGAATGGCTTTGTATGCCAAGGTTAGGGTTTTGAACTGGAGTCTCTGGGCAATGGGGAGCCAGTGAAGGGATTGACAGAGAGGAGAGGCAGGGGAATAGCGGGGGGACAGGTGGATTAGTCGGGTCTGGCTTTTAAAGGGTTGATTTTTAAGGGGCTAAAAATGAAATATGCCAGAAATGGGCCAGAAGTGACCAGAAGGTATGGATAACTATTTACTATTAGTGATGAGCGAGCACTAAAATGCTCGGGTACTCGTTGCTCGGGTCGAGCACATTGGAATACTCGGGTGCTTGACCCGAGCAACAAGCCCAATGTAAGTCTATGGGAAACTCTAGCATTTTTCCGGCGGTCCCCCCGGTGGTCTGCAGAAGGTCAAAAATTGCCAAAATCGATGGGAAAAGTGCTCAATTAAACGACAGGCAGGCAGAATATATAGGCAGACAGGCAGGCAGGGTATATAGGAGGGTGCATAAAAAACATAGCAGGGCACTTGGAACACACTAGTGCGCTCCGATTTTCATGCACCTGTCTCTTTAAAAAAGCCGGCCGGCAATTCATCAGCGGCATTCACCGGTACCCAACAATTTAGAACAGAAAGAATAGAGCATCACACATAGATTAGATAGATAGAAACATGTCAGTCACATATATAATAAGTACAGTGATAGTGTTGGTTACTGTACTTGTCATTTAGTGTTAAAATAAAGGATTTATTAAAAAAAAAATTGGCGTGGGGTTCCCTGTAATTTTAGTCTCTAGTGGAGGTTAAGCAGACGGCTGGGGCAGATGTTTGAAGCCTGGGAAGGGGGTAATACCCACGGAGCTTCCCAGGCTACTAATATCAGCCCCGAGCTGAATACCTAGCCTTTACTAGCTATTAAAATGGGGGACCCCCTCAAAAAAAATGACATGGGGTCCCCCTATTTTAATAGCTAGCAAAGGCTAGGTAGACAGCTGGGGGCTGATATTAATAGCCCAGGAAGGGTGCCATGAATATTGGCCCCCTCCCAGGCTAGAAACACCAGCCCTCAGCCGCCCCAGAAATGGCGCCTCTAGAGGATGCGCCAATTCTTGCACTTAGCCTCGCTCTTCCCACTGCCCTGTAGCGGTGGCAGTGGGGTAATAGGGCTGGGGTTGATGTCAGCTTATAATGCCAGCTGACATCAAGCCCAGGTTAGTAATGGGGAGGCGTCTATAAGACACCCCCATTACTAACCCCATAGTGAAAGTGAAAAAAAAACACAAACACCCAGAATAAAATCCTTTAATTGAAATAAAGACACAATTCTTTAATGTTCTAAATTAAACTTTACTTAGGCTGCGTGCCCACTATGCGTTTTTCAAGCGTTTTTGACGCGGAATTTCCGCAGCGAAAACGCTTAAAAAACACTTTGTAATCCGTGCCCCATGGTCCCCAATGATAATCCGCATGTGCAGTGCACATGCTGTGGAAATTTCCAATGCGGATTATCATTGCGGAAAAATGCGCAGCATGTCCATTAATTTTGCGGACACGCAGCATAATTGTCGCCATTGACTTACATTGAAAAGCATAATATCCGTGTCAGTACATTTGTACACACGGATATTATGCATTTCTATGTGCGGATGGTACCCGGGTTTGGAGAAGATGAGACTCTCCTCCAGACCCGGGTACCATAGAACCTGTTAAAAAAAGAATTTAAAATTAATAATAAAGATTATACTTACCTTCCCATGTCCTCCAGGTGTTTTCTCCCCTCCGTCTGGTCTCCTGTAAGGGTCGCGGTGTTGTGAAGGACCTGCCGTGACGTCATTGAGTCATGTGATCTGACACATGACTCAATGACGTCACTGCAGGTCCTTCACACCACCGCGAGCCGCCCAAGACACCGGATGGAGTGGAGAAAACATCGGGAGGACATCGGAAGGTAAGTATAAAATTAATTTTTTATTTTTTACCATTCTTATTCTTTTTTTTTAACTAACCGGTTGCATGGATTTATATAGTGTGACCAAGTTATCAAGCACTTTTCCAAGTGATGCTAAAATCGCTTGGAAAAGCGCTTGATAACCCGCATGCAGAAATGCATGGAAGGACGCTTGACAAACGCTTCTACCTGGCAGGAAAAACGCATGGAAAATCTGCATGAGTTTTTCCTGCCAGGGAGAAGCGGAAAAAATATGCAGCATTTCTGCATCGTGGGCACATAGCCTTACCGTATCGCCCATTCCAGCAGAAGCCAATGTCTTCTGCAATAAAAGTAAAATAATAAACCAACCTCATCCTTACCTTTCCATGGTTCCCAGGACGGCTTCAGCTCTGCTACATTGACATGACAGGCTGGACCGCAGCAGAACGCTGCCAGTGAAGCTCCTCAGTGTCTGGCTGTGATGGCATCCAGATGAGCCGAGTTCATGTCCAATGAACTCAGCTCACCTCTTGCATGTCACTGACAGCGTGGGAGAATTCTCCTGCGCATGCGGTGCCGGCAAATGACGTCACAGTTTAAGCAGGAGAATTCTCCCACTGCCATCCAGCTTGTCATCCTTCAGAGACACTGCAGAGAGCAGGCATGCTTGAAGGCATCTCTGAAGGATGACAAGCTGGATGGCAATGGAAGAATTCTTCTGCTCAAGCGGTGACATCATTTGCCGGCACCGCATGCGCAGGAGAATTCTCCCACTCTGTCAGTGCCGTGCATGAGGTGAGCTGAGTTAATTGGACAACCCCAGCCCTATTACCCCACTGCCACCGCTACAGGGCAGTGGGAAGAGCGAGGCTAAGTGCAAGAATTGGCACATCCTATGGATGTGCCATTTCTGGGGCGGCTGAGGGCTGGTGTTTCTAGCCTGGGATGGGGCCAATATTCATGGCACCCTTCCTGGGCTATTAATATCAGCCCCCAGCTGTCTGCCTAGCCTTTGCTAGCTATTAAAATAGGGGGGGGCCCAGGTCATTGTTTTTGGGTCCCCCATTTTAATAGCTAGTAAAGGCTAGGTATTCAGCTGGGGCTGATATTAGTAGCCTGGGAAGCTTTGTGGGTATTACCCCCTTCCCAGGCTTCAAACATCTGCCCCAGCCATCTGCTTCACCTCCGCTAGAGACTAACATTACGGGGAACCACACGCCAATTTTTTTTTTAAAAAATCCTTTATTTTAACACTAAATGACAAGTACAGTAACCAACACTGTCACTGTACTTATTATATATGTGACTGACATGTTTCTATCTATCTAATCTATGTGTGATGCTCTATTCTTTCTGCTCTAAATTGTCGGGTACCGGTGTATGCCGCTGCTGAATTGACAGCTTTTCATGTTTCACTGTAAGCTCTGTTCCCATCGATTTGGGCAATCACTGTAATGCCACAACCACCATGGCTGCAGCATTACAGTGAGTGGCGGAAAATCCCTGCATGATTGGCTCTCTAAAGAGCGCCAAACATGCAGGACGGGGACCCGAGCTCCCGCCCGAGCATCTCGCAAGTACTCGGCAAGCTCCGAGCATCTCGAGTACTGAGATGCTCGGGCGAGTACCGAGCAGTGGCGAGCATGCTCGCTCATCACTATTTACTATTTGAACTTACTCTCCTTCTCATTCACACTTAACATTCAGTATGCTTACATATGCCCTGTTTTTACCCCACTAATCCTCACTCTCCTTCGCTATCCCCAAACCCCAGCACCCTATAACGAAATCATCATCTCTCCCACCCTCTTACCTCCCCACCCATCCTCATCTACAGACCTGCTCCTCAACCTCAGATCGATCCTACCAAAACATAAAACAAGCCAGAAACTCTCCTTCTCCCACCTGCTCTCCCTCTCTCTGCTTCTCCTCACTGCTGGCGACATATCACCCAATCCTGGACCCCCACAGCGTGCACCTTCCACCAATTCACCCACCTATCGCATCAAACCAACTGCAAACTACCACAACCTCTCTTACACAAAACCGGTCCCCCTGATGCCCACCTTCCTGTTCTCTCTCTCTGGAGCACTCTGGAATGCCCGCTCTGTCTACAACAAGCTCCGTTTTGTCCATGACTTCTTTACCTCTCGTCATCTCTCCTTCCTGGGCATCACAGAGACATGGCTGACACCCTCCGACACTGCCTCCCCTGCTGCGCTGTGTTTCAGTGGCCTCCATTTTACCCACACTCCTCGCCCTGTTAACAGACATGGTGGAGGAGTGGGTTTTCTCCTCTCTAACAATTGCACCTTTAGCCCTACTCCTCCTCTTCCCCCTCTTATTCTCCCTGCTTTTGAAGTCCACTCTGTCCGCATCTACTCTCCCTCCAGCCTCCAAGTGGCTGTCTGTTATGCTGGCGTGTCCTTTAATAAAATAAAATAAAACTTAAAGGACACATCGGGGTCCACCGGACTGCAGAGGAGCTGCAGCAGCTGAGTCCCAGAGGAATGTTCAGCTAAGCACAGAGAAAGAAATGAACTAGTGTGTTAAGTGCACACACAAGTAGTAACTAAACAAGGTACAATGCTGGGAGTTAGCAACACTCCAGAAACAAAACTAATAAACTTCTGCACCGCAAGACACCGCTGTGCAGAGCAGGAAGGATTTGGCAGCATGAAACGCCTGAGCACTAGATGGTGGCGTATAGAGCTGCAGATAGCTGCAGGCCAGGAAAGGCCTGGAACCTAAGCTCCTAAAGAGGAGGAGGAACTCTGCAGCACCCAACACATGGGTGTAAAAGCGGCAGTGTGACCACACACACAATGGCGGAGACCTGGAATGCTGGATCGGTAGCAAGGACGCCTCCGTGGCGTGGACACAAACCGGTGAACCGACACAGTAGATCGTGCTGCTCACAGCCTTCCCCTAGCCCTAATTGATGGCTAGGATGACTAGGGAGCTTTCAGCAGGAACCCTTGACACACACTGCATTTACTGCCAGAGACCTCACCCCAGGATAGAAAGAGATAGACTAGGCACCGGGGCGGAGCCCACGGAGCCCTTAAATACACTAGAGACAGCCCCAGCCCCCCCAGGACAACCAACCACGCTGTACCAGACAGCAGGGGGCGTGGCTTAGTGGCACATGCCCACAAGGGGGTATGGCTTAGCGGCATATGACCACAAGGGGCGTGGTTTATCGGCACATGACCGCAGGGGGCATGGCTTAGCGGCACATGAGCAGAAACCACACTTAGAATCCCCAGAACGGAACCTAAATGCTGACAATTACTGACCAGCAGGAAAGGGCCTGGCCGGCACAGCGAGAAAGCCCTTCTCCTGCATACCGACCTAACACTCTGTGTGTAATGACTCTATATAATATAGGAGTTTTGCTTTTTTTTTATTGAAGAACTGAAATAAATTCACATTTTTGATGATATTCTAATTCAGTGAGAGGAGGAGGCACTGAGCAGAGTCCACAGACTCTCATCTGACCGGACGTTGCTGATCAGCTTATGGAGCTGGAGAATGATGCAAATGTGCTAAGGTTGGCGGGGGGAAGCTGGACTCTTGTAGGACAACTTTTTAATGCAGCTTTATTGTGGTGGTTATAGTTTATATAGGTTAAATCTTGTTACAAATTCCCTTTAACCCCTTCTCAAGATGTAACGTACAGTTGGGTCATATGCAGGCTCATCTGACTTTGATGCACTCTCCCAAGTCAAGCCGCATCTTTATCGGCAGATGATGGCTGAATTATTCAGCCATCATTTGCCTCTAACAGCCAAGGGTGGAGCAAAAATCTGCTGAAGTCCCCCCGTGTCTATCATGACGATTTTCCTGTGAAAGCCAGCCTGCAGCTGGCGTTGATAGGCTGATCGTGATCTTCTATATAGATATTAGTGCTGATGCTCTGCTATATAGTATAAGTGATCAAACGATCCCAGCTTCAAGTCCCCTAAGGGGACTAATGAATACAGTAAAAACAAAATAGAATATATATACAGTATATTCATATCACCCCCTTTTGCCCTATTAAAAATAAAGCAATTAAAAAAAATATATAAGAAACACCCAAATTTGGTATTACTGTGTTTGCAAAAATCCGATCTATCAAAATATAATGTAAATAATCAGAGTGGTAAACAGCGTAACGAGAAAAAAATTGAAACGCCACGATTAGGTTTTTTTGGACTCTGTAACATTGCAATAAAATGTAATAGTAGGGGATCGAAACATCGTATCTTACACCAGAAAATAATGTCATCTCAGGGTGCAAAAAAATTATTAGGAACAGAATAATGGAATTCCTACATAACTGACCCCACTGGATCCATCGTGTCGGCTGTCCGTCACTTAACTAGAAATAATAGTGCAGCGGAAAAATGTACAAATCTGGAACATTATGTTTAACAGATCCGATTGTGGAACGTATTATTATTCCAAGATCTGAAAACCCCTTTAAGTGTATTCTACAACACAGAAAGAACCACAGCAAAGAAAAGTCAGAAAACTGCCACAAATTGTGCCGTATTATCATAAAAAGAGAAAACAATTGAGAGAGGAGACACTTTGTTACCTGCCTTCAGGAGTCAGCTTTTTGCTTTCTGTTTCACCCGCGGAGCCTTTATTAATAGCTGAGCTGGGAGGCGATGATCCTTTAGTTGTCTGGGGAAAGTCCAAAAACAATGGTGTAACTTACACTTTCGCTTTCGAATTACAGGAAATGGCTTAGAATCTCGGTTTCTTAGGATCTGAAGAGATTTTGATTTTATGTTGCTTTCTGTTTTTGTCCTATCTTCCATGCATTTTAAGGCAGGGGCGCGCAACATTTTTTGGACTAAGGGCCACAAAAACTAATCCGAAGGGCGCAAAAAAAATGCTCCAAAAAAAAAATCAATGTACTAGAGAAAAAGAAGTGTGCAAAAACAGTTTGATCTCCAATAAAAATAGTTATTTTATTAACCAAACAAACAGTGAATTTCTAAGTTGAACCACTAGGTGTGTCCCCGTAAGGACTATCGCCCCTCCTCTAATGTGCGCACCAGGAACCCACAATAAAATAAGACACTTCTTTTTCTGTAGTACATGATTACTTTTGGTTTGTAGTTGGCTGATCCCAATTGTATCAGTAGTGGCCTCAGTCTAAAAAATGATATAAACACAGCCAAACTTACGCTGAGTTTTTGGAGCAGAAACTCAACCAAATCCTCCTCATAATATCAAAACTCAGTTTTAAAGGGAACCTGTCACCAAAAAAAATACAGTTACAGGCGCCACTCAATAAGGAGCGGTGACAGAACCAGCGCTGGCGACTCTGCCATGACTGAAACTGGGATGCTGCGGAGGAAATTAAGTTAATTTTCTAGTTTTCAGCTAAGTGCTGGTGCCGGTCAGGTTAATAACGCTATTAACCTGTAGATTAACCCCATAACTGCAGGTTAACAGTGTTAATTCTTGTGACAGGTTCTCTTTCACATAAAACACTTTATGGATTTCTACATGATCAGAACCACGATCAGTAGATGAAAGCAGCTCCAGAACCACCATCAGTACATGAACGCAGAGACAGAACTACCATCAGTACAGGAGTACAGTGATGAATTGGAGTTTCAGGTCAGTCCCATATGCAGTTGTATAACACAATCATACAATTCCTAGTATGTCATTAACAATGGTAAGCAGATGCTGGGAGTTGTTGTTACCAGTCATCATCAGACAGTGGACCATACAGGAACCACAGCACTGGTGACACACAGGAAGGATCACAAATAAACATGTACATCCAAGTACCTTATAGGTGACATCTTTGATCGTTCCCATCCCTTTTGTCTCCTCATAGTACAGAGGCCATGATGAGGTTTCGTCTCTGCAGACTTCTATTTTCTCCATCTTCAGCAGCACTATTCCCCTCACACCGCTCCTCTCCGATATATTTCTCACACCGCTCCTCTCTGTAATATGCCCCCACAAGCTCTACTCTGTATACTGTGCCTCCTTCACAATCCTCTCCAGAGTTTCCCCATAATGTGGCCTCATACTAACAGCAACTCCCATCCTTCCTCCTATTATAATATATTTAATCCTCAGCTCTTGCAGGAGCACTTACGTTTTCCAGCATGTTTCTTCTGCGGTATGGCGCCGGCGCCAGTCGCAGTGTGATGATGTCATCATGCTGCTGCATGTC
This sequence comes from Phyllobates terribilis, assembly GCF_046119375.1. Lineage (NCBI taxonomy): Eukaryota > Metazoa > Chordata > Amphibia > Anura > Dendrobatidae > Phyllobates > Phyllobates terribilis. The sequence continues at coordinate 404,625,478 of NW_027362769.1, read as the reverse complement.
GGGGCAGGGGCAGAGGAGCGCTCCTCTGCTCTGCCCTTGTACCGGCGTTGAACTGTTTAACTGTAATCGCATCTGAAGGATGAAAATACAACTGAACTGAACACAGGAAGATGAGAACTGGAAATTCCCGCTTCTCTGCGGGTCTGTATGTTGTGCAGACCCGATTTAAGGCTTTATTCACACCTCAGCATTTCATCAGTATTTTTATGCCAAGGCCAGGGGTGTCTCCAGAACACAGAACATGTGTGACTCTTTCAATTGTAATTTTTCTGTGTAAGTTCCTTTCTGGATTTGACATATAAATTATTATGCAAAACACTGACCAAATACTGACGTGTGAATAAGCCCTAAAACACATGAATGAAGTAGGAGAAGAAGAAGGCTATTTGGACACATATTGACTCACACCACAAAGCTAGCATTTATAACATGTAGTAAATGCTGTAACGAAACCCCCTTCAAAAAAAATAAAAATAAAGCAAATTGTTGAATGTAGAAACAAAATGATACAGCTGAAACGTAAACTCACACGGAGACTACCACGCATTTTTACACTTCTAAAAAATGTTTATTTTCCATAAATGTGGTCAGACATTGGAATAGTTGTGCTTCATCGGACCATTACGGTCTATGGCTCTGCAGACGATATCTCAGGATACTCGGATACTTACATCATAATGCGAATCGGCCTTACATTCTCCGCCACATTATAAATTGAAATCATAATAATCCTATTAAACTGCTATGTTTTGTAGTAGATGAATGCTCTGCAGATGATTGTTCTTTTATATATATATATATATATATATATATATATATATATATATATATATGTAATTGATATTTCAAATATGATATAACAGAATGAATACAAAAAGAAGTTAGAAAGGTATTAATGATCTACCTCACCTTCACACAGTTTTCTCCAGCGGTGCTCCACGTGCTGAACGTCTGTGGAGAAAATGCAATCTGGCTGAAGATTTCCTCCATTATAAGTTTATGCTGAAAACATATAAATCCGCCCTTCACCTCTCTGAACGACTTCAACACCCTCATTACCCCACTATCCAACAATCCTAAATGATTCTTTGACATTTTTCATTCTCTACTCAATCCAAAGTGCCGGCCCCGACCACCAACCTCATCGTTGGCGATCGAGCCAATTATTTCAAAGTAAAAATTTACCATATTCAAAAGGAAATCTTCTCCCAATTCCCTAATATCATGCATTGTCCTCCCTCCTGTACTCCATCTAGCTCACGTTCTGTCTTTGAACCAGTCACGGAAGAATACGTTACCCGGCTCCTTGCATCTTCTGGTCCTACTTCCTGCACCAGTGACCCTCTTCCCTCACATCTCCTCTGGTCTCTTTCTCCAGCTGTCACTACTCACCTAACTAAAATATGTAGTGTCGGCGTCTCTGCCCCCTGACAGGCAGAGACGCCGCCCCTCTTACCGCCGCGCTCCCTGCCCGGCGTCCCCCGGCGCTCCTGCTGCTGCCTGCGTGCGCAGCTTCCCGGGCACTGTGCTTAGGGCACGCGCGCGCTCCCTCTTAAAGGGGCCGGGGGACCTCTCATATAAAAGGCACCTCCTCCAAAATGGAGGTGCCCGTGCAAGGTTGTAGCTTTGTGTCCTAAACTCTGCTTCAGCCCTCAGGTTCCGCTGCTAGCCTGACTACCAGTCCAGTCCGCCAGCCTGACTACCAGTCCAGTCCGCCAGCCTGACTACCAGTCCAGTCCGCCAGCCAGACTACCAGTCCTGTCCGCCAGCCTGACTACCAGTCCAGTCCGCCAGCCTGACTACCAGTCCAGTCCGCCAGCCTGACTACCAGTCCACTCCGCCAGCCTGACTACCAGTCCAGTCCGCCAGCCTGCCTACTAGTCCAGTCCACCAGCCTGACTACCAGTCCTGTCCGCCAGCCTGACTACCTGTCTCCGCCAGCCAAGTGTACTCTCCAGCCCGACGGTCTGCCTACGATCCAAACCCGCCAGTCTGTCTATGGGCCTGGCTTGCCTGCCTACCCGTAGAACCTACCAGTTACCTGCCGTGCCTATCTGTCAGCCTACCTGGAGGCTCCTGACAGTTACCTGCCTTGCCTATCTGTCAGCCTACCTGGAGGCTCCTGCCAGTTACCTGCCATGCCTATCTGTCAGCCTACCTGGAGGCTCCTGCCAGTTACCTGCCTTGCCTATCTGTCAGCCTACCTGGAGGCTCCTGTCAGTTACCTGCCGTGCCTATCTGTCAGCCTACCTGGAGGCTCCTGTCAGTTACCTGCAGTGCCTACTCGGAGACTCCTGCCAGTTACCCGTGGGAGTCACCTGCTCTCATACAAGGACAGGCCCAGAGTAGCACCTGGTCTCTCTGCTCGGTCCTTCCCTAGTCACGGAGTCGATTGAGCCTCCGTGCGACCTTGGTCAGTCCGAGTTGATACCTAGTTACGCCCCTCTGGTACCTCCTTGCACCGCAGCACAGAGTTTCCACCCCCCGGATCCGTAACAAAATACTTAATCTCTCTCTCTCTTCTGACATCTTTCATCCTTTACTTAAAAAAACATCCCTCAACCAGAACTGTGCTGCTAACTATACACCTGTCTCCAATCTTCCCTTCATCTCTAAACTCCTGGAACGCTTGGTCGACTGCCATCTAATCCGCTATCTCTCAGATAACGCTCTTCATGACCCTTTACAATCCGGTTTTCGCTCTTTACATTCTACTGAAACTGCCCTCGCTAAAGTCTCTAACTATCTACTAACAGCTAAATCTAATGGTCACTATTCCCTGCTGATTCTCCTGGATCTCTTTGCAGCATTCGACACTGTGGATCACCAGCTCCTCCTCACTATGCTCCGCTCTATAGGCCTCAAGGTCATTGCTCTCTCCTGGTTCTCCTCCTACCTCTCTGACCATTCCTTCTCTGTGTCTTTTGCAGGCTCTTCTTCCTCTCCTCGTCTTCTTATTGTCGGAGATGTTGCTCAAGGATCAGTCCTAGGCCCCCTTCTTTTCTCTGTCAACTGCCCCTATTGGACAAACCATCAGTAGATTCGGTTTTCAGACCCATCTCTATGCTGATGACATCAATTATACACCTCTTCTCCTGACATCACCCCTGCATTACTACAGATACTAGTGATGGTCTTTCCACCGTCTCTAACATTATGTCCTCCCTCTATCTGAAACTGAATTTGTCAAAAACTGAACTCCTTGTGTTTCCTCCCTCCACTAACCTACCTATGCTCAACATTGCCATTTCCATGTGTGGCTCCACCATTACGCCCCTGCAACAAGCCCACTGACTTGGGGTCTTTCCTAATTCAGATCTTTCCTTCACTCCTCACATCCGATCGCTCGCACATGTCATCTACACCTCAAAAACATCTGTAGAATTCGACCTTTTCTTGATTTTGACTTTGCAAAATCTCTTACTGTCGCTCTTATTCATTATCATCTGGATTATTGCAACTGTCTCCTAATTGGCCTCCCTCTTACTAAACTCTCCCCTCTCCAATCCGTCCTGAATACAGAAGCCAGGTTCATATTCCTCGCCAACCTCTACACTGATGCCTCCACCCTTTGCAAGTCGTTACATTGGTTGCCTGTCCGTTTTAGAGTCAAATATAAAGTTATCACGCTCACCCACAAAGTGCTCCACGATTCATCACCCCCCTACATCTCCTCCCTCGTCTCAGTCTACCACCCTACACGTGCCCTCCATTCTGCTAATCACCTAAGACTAACATCCTCAATAATCCAAACCTCCCACTACCGTCTCCAAAACTTCTCACGTGCTGCGCCAATTCTCTGGAATGCACTACCCAGGGTAATTCATTTAATCTCCAATACCCACAGTTTTAAGTGTGCCCTAAAAACCATTTCTTTAGACTGGGCTATTGCCTCACCTCACTTATCTAACTATCCCTGTGTTGAACATTCAACATTTTCTTCAAAATCAGGACCCTCGTAGCATCTGTTCACACCGTCCATGCAGTTAATAGCCCTCTGTCTGTGCTGTACACATACTGGCTGATGACCGGTTCATGCATTGTTATGTGCGGATCCTATTTAGTCTGTTATGGCTGTATTGTATATTATAAGCACATTCTACCATTTAACTTTCGTGTCCCCCTATTTCCTCACTGATTGTAGCTTGTAAACTCACTGCTCCTGATCTGACTTATGTGTTATTCTGTAATGTTTGTACCAGCAGCATCTGAAATGTAAAGTGCTGCGGAATCTGTTGGCATTATAGAAATAAAATGATTATTATTATAGCTGCACATGCTGGGTGTAAGCATACAGCCCATAGAAGAAGACCGAGACATTCCGAATTAGATTGTACTCAAATAGCAGATTTCTGAACTTGTCTACCAGCTAGGGAGGATGGGAGAGGGAGGAGGATGGTGGAGGGAATGGGAGAGGGAGGAGGATGGTGGAGGGAATGGGAGAGGGAGGAGGATGGGAGCGGCAGTGCTTCCAGGAATCCATGTGATTTCCCAGAAATGGTGAGAATGAAAGTGAGAGTGAATTACATGTTAATGTTTATCCTCCATATATGTGAAGACCAGGGACGAGGTTGCCTCAGTTTAAGTTCAGTTGCATGATGGTGTTACTAATATCTGGATTAGTGATGAGCGAGCACTAAAATGCTCGGGTGCTCGATGCTCGGGTCATGCACATTGGAATACTCTGGTGCTCGACCCGAGCAACGAGCCCAATGTAAGTCTATGGGAAACTCTAGCATTTTTCAGGCGGCTCACCCCGGCAGTCTGCAGAGAGCCTAAAAAGTGCCCAAATCAATGGGAAGAGTGCTCAAATGACATGGGGACAGCATGGGGAAGACCCCTGGAAGCATCTCTGACTCCCAGGTCACTGCTGTCAACAACATTGTCTGAGTATTACGCCACTTTTACGTACTCACAATAAAACATACAAAAACAAAACCAAAATGGATTTTCCTGGGAAATATGTTAAGGAACATCCTTTCCAGGGTAATGACTTGTATAAAAGGCAAAATAAATAACCAAAAACAAAAATACTCCTCCACACCTTGGGCTATGTTCACATGTAGCGTTTTTTATGCATTTTTTCACTTTTGCATTGCTTTCAACCATGACAAATGCATTCACCAGGAAATGTCATTTTAACATTTTACAACCTTATCTGGCCATGTGGTGTGTGACACATCATCAGACACATGCATACAGTGCTGAAAAGACATGGGAACAGCATGGGGAAACCCCTGGAAGCATCTCTGACTCTCAGGTTACTGCCTAAAAGTGTGGCCATCACAAGTGATCCTTGGCGCATGCGAAGATGCCTCCCGCCATGCACCTGTCGTTGTAGACTTGCAACAATCACCGTCCACGTCTTTGTCCCACAGCAGAGTTCAGTTGTCCCTACCCCATTCCTTGGAATGCAAGTGCAAGTATGCAGCCAGCCACCCACCCACAGGCTGCAATACTATACAGCCAAATTTTTGACAGCTGCTGGCACTTGAAATGTGGCCATTTAGGCTCGTGGAGGCGGAAGCTTTTCACAACCTCATGCCGGCGGCGGCCGGGTGTCCATACTCGGTCCCCAGCTGCCACTATATTTCCCGGTATCGCCTCCGCCTTCAACAAGCACGGGTCCCACAACATTACCCGTGCCCTCCCCAGTGCACTTACTTGGAAGGGCTGCCTAACCACAAACACGTGGACAGGTGAATGTGGCCAGGGACGGTACGGAGCCAGTCCACAACTTTTTTTGCTAAGAGTTGTATTTAGCTCGGTGAAAGGACTGGCATAGATGGAAACCGTATCTACCCTGCGTGTCATTTCTCCCAGGAAGTCCTGTAATTGAGCTTGTTGCAGAAGTAATGGCAGCCCATCCAACATCAACTCGCACTTGTCGGTGGTGCTTTGACACACACACACATCTTTCTTTGCACATTTAATTTCTTGAATACAGAGTTGGACAATGGCCTGATCTGTAATGCATTTTGAGAAATAACATGCATAAGCTTGGCCGATCCACATTAAAAAAGCAGCCTTAGAGTGTCCGGGAACCTTTCCCCACACTTTTCTTAGCCAGGGCTGCTTTTCCTGCAGGGTTGGACGGGCCCACCAGAAAACCGGAGACTCCTCTGGCGGGCCCTGGCTTCTCTTTCAGGAGAGTTCATAGTGCCGAGGTGAGGCCATGATGACGATAGAGGCCACCATCTGCTTAGTTTTCGGTTACTTGTAATGCAAGCGCAAGTATGCAGCCAGCCAGCCACCCACCCACAGGCCGCAACACTAAACTGACATATTTCTGGGCAGCTTTTTGCACTTGAAATATGGCCTTTTAAGCTCATGGAGGCGGAAGCTTTTCACAACCTCATGCCGGCGGCGGCCGGGTGTCCTTACTCGGTCCCCAGCCGCCACTATATTTCCCGATATCGTCTCCGCCTTCCACAAGCACGGGTCCCACAACATTACGGTGGTGCTTTGACACACACACACATCTTTCTTTGTGCATTTAATTTCTTGAATACAGAGTTGGACAATGGCCTGATCTGTAGTGCGGTTTGAGAAATAACATGCATAAGCATGGCCGATCCACATTAAAAAAGCAGCCATAGAGTGTCCGGGAACCTTCCTCCACACTTTTCCAGGGCTGCTTTTCGGCAGGGTTGGACGGGCCCGCCAGAGAACCGGAGACTCCTCAGGCGGGCCCTGGCTTCTCCATCAGGAGAGTTCATAGTGCCGAGGTGAGGCCATGATGATGATAGAGGCCACCATCTGCTTAGTTTTCTGTTATTTGGAATGCAAGTGCAAGTATGCAGCCAGCCACCCACCCACAGGCCGCATCACTAAACTGCCAGATTTCCTTCAAAAGGAGGAAAGAAAGAAGGGAAAAAAGAGAGAAAAGGAAAAAGAAAGAGGAAAAAAAAAATTATATTTTTTATCTTCTTTTCTTAGCTACACTGCTCAAAAAAATAAAGGGAACACTCAAATACCACATCCCAGATCTCAATAAATTAAATATTCTCATTGAATACATTGTTCAGTACAAAGTTGAATGTGTTGACAACAAAATCACACAAAAATCATCAATGGAAATCAAATTTATTAACCAATGGAGGCCTGAATTTGGAGTCACCCCCAAAATTAAAGTGGAAAAACACACTACAGGCTGATCCAACTTTGATGTAATGTCCTTAAAACAAGTCAAAATGAGGCTTAGTATAGTGTGTGGCCTCCACGTGCCTGTATGACCTCCCTACAATGTCTGAGCATGCTCCTGATAAGGTTGCAGATGGTCTACTGTGGGATCTCCTCCCAGACCTGGACTAAAGCATCCGTCAACTCCTGGACAGTCTGTGGTGCAACGTGACGTTGGTGGATGGAGCGAGACATGATGTCCCAGAGGTGCTCAATCGGATTCAGGTCTGGGGAACGGGCGGGCCAGTCCATAGCTTCAATGCCTTCATCTTGCAGGAAATGCTGACACACTCCAGCCACATGAGGTCTGGCATTGTCCTGCATTAGGAGGAACCCAGGGCCAACCGCACCAGCATATGGTCTCACAAGGGGTCTGAGGATCTCATCACGGTACCTAATGGCAATCAGGCTACCTCTGGCGAGCACATGGAGGGCTGTGCGGCCCTCCAAAGAAATGCCACCCCACACCATTACTGACCACTGCCAAACCGGTCATGCTGAAGGATGTTGCACTCAGCAGATCGCTCTCCACGGCGTCTCCAGACTCTGTCACGTCTGTCACATGTGCTCAGTGTCAACCTGCTTTTATCTGTGAAGAGCACAGGGAACCAGTGGCGACTTTGCCAATCCTGGTTTTCTGTAGCATGGGGGCCACACACCGTAGACACAGGGGCTGGAGGCCACACACTGATTGAGGCCACACACCAACCTACAACACACAAGGGCTGGGATGGAGGCCACACACTAGCACTCAGGGACTGGAGGCCATACATACCTCTACATCCTGTTATGCTGCAGCAGCTCATGTCAGCATCTGAGCAGCGCATGGCGTCACAGGCAAACGTTCTCAGATGCTGATGTGAGCTGCCGGCATATTCACTCCTCTCTATGGGCGTGGAGAGGAGTGAATATGCATTCTGTTAAGTAGCGGGCACTGTCAGCAGGAGCCACAGCTCAGCGCTCCTCTGTGCCTGCTACTAAATAAAATGAATATTCATTCTTCTCCACGCCCACGGGAGTAGAGAAGACTGAATATTAATCTCCCTTTAGCAGCGGGCACGCGTGGTAGCTGCAGCAGCCGGCTACCGGGTGTGCCCCGCTCCTCCACCGCCGCAACCCGCTCCTCCGCTGCCGCAACATCCCCTTCCACTATTTACCAACGGAATTTCTATATACTCGGGTATATACCTGAGCATAAGCCGAGGGGGGCTTTTTCAGCAAAAAAAATGTGCTGAAAAACTCGGCTTATACTCGAGTATATACGGTATATATCTTTTTTGCCTAAAATACAAAAGAAATGTGTCATCTTTAACTTTAGGTTTTTTAGAGATCATTTCATCGGGGCCCCAGTGGTGGGAGGCCACTCACCAACAAACAGTGGCTTGGCTAGAGGCAACACACAAGCACACAGGGGCTGGAGGGCACACACCAACGCATAGGAGGTGGGCTACAGAGGCAACACATCAACCAACACATGGACTGGACGCCACACATGTCCAGACATACAGGAGCTGGAAGCCACACACCAACACACCGGCGGTGCTGGGGGTCACACCAGCACATAAAGGCCAGACACAAACACACAGGGGCTGAAGGCCCCACACCAACAAACAGGGGCTGGAGGCCACACACTAAAACACAGGGGCAGGGTTGGAGGCCACAAACCAACAGACAGGGCTGGAGGCCACACACCAACACACTAGGACTGGAAGCCACACACACATGGGCTGGGCTGGAGTCCCCCACACACCAAACTTTTAGTCCACACGGAAGCATACACTGGAGTCCACAAACCAACAGGGTAGGGCTGGAATCCACACACTAGCACACAGGGGCAGGGCTGGAGGCAGGGCTGGCTCCAGGTTTTTCTGGGCCCTGGATGAAAGAGTCTCAGTGGGCCCCTTTAACCCCTTTACCCCCGAGGGTGGTTTGCACGTTAATGACCAGGCCAATTTTTACAATTCTGACCACTGTCACTTTATGAGGTAATTACTCTGGAACGATTCAACAGATCCCACTGATTGTTTTTTCGTGACATATTGTACTTCATGATTGTGGTAAAATTTCTTCGATATCACTTGCGTTTATTTGTGAAAAAAACGATATTTGGCGAAAATTTCGAAAATTTTGCAATTTTCAAAATTTGAATTTTTATGCCCTTAAATAAGAGAGATATGTCACACAAAAGAGTTAATAAATAACATTTTTCACATGTTTACTTTACATCAGCACAATTTTGGAACCAAATTTTTTTTTTTCTTAGGGAGCTATAAGGGTTAAAAGTTGACCAGCGATTTCTCATTTTTCCAACAAAATTTACAAAACCATTCTTTTAGGGACCACATCACATTTGAAGTCACTTTGAGAGGTCTTTATGACAGAAAATACCTAAAAGTGACACCATTCTAAAAACTGCACCCCTCAAGGTGCTCAAAACCACATTCAAGAACTTTATTAACCCTTCAGGTGCTTCACAGGAATTTTTGGAATGTGGAAGAAAAAAATGAACATTTAACTTTTTTCACAAAAATGTTATTTTACACCCAATTTTTTTATTTTTGCAGGGGTAACAAGAAAAAATGGACCCCAAAATTTGTTGTGCAATTTCCCCTGGGTGCGCAGATGCCCCGTATGTGGGGAAAAACCACTGTTTGGGCGCACGGCAGGGCTCGGAAGGGAAGGAGCACCATTTGACTTTTTGATTTTAAAATTTGCTTGAATAATTAGCGGACGCCATGTTGCGTTTGGAGAGCCCCTGTGTGCCTAAACATTGGAGCTCCCCCACAAGTGACCCCACTTTGGAAACTAGACCCCACAAGACACCTATCTAGATGCATAGTGAGCACTTGGAACCCCCAGGTGCTTCACAAATTGATTCGTAAAAATGAAAAAGTGGAAAAAAAAAACACAAAAAGCACACTGACACACACACACTCTAAATAAAGTACTGACACACACGCACCACATACACGAGAAAAAAAAATGTCCGGCTCATCCCAAACTCGCTATTCAGCGGAGGAGGCATACGCTATTGTTGCCTCCGACACTGAGACTGACAGCGAGGGCGAGGATCCCACATTTCTTTACTTTTCCGACGCCTCATCGTCCTTCTCTTCCTCCTCTTCTTCCTCCTCTTCCTCCTCAGGTGCTGCTGGACCACCCCGCAGTCGTCGCAGGAGAGAAGATGTTCCAGCGCCCCCCACTACTGATCCCGTATGGACCTTGTCCCCCGAAAATTTTGAGCCACTGATTCCTGATTTCGTGGCGGAATCAGGAATCAAGTTTGACACCACCGGCCTCACAGAAATAGACTTTTTCAAAGTCTTTTTCTCTGAGGATTTTATAAACCTCATGGTGGGCCAAACTAATTTGTATGCTCATCAATTTTTGCAACAAAACCCCTCTTCATCATTTTCTAACTGGTCTCCTGTAGACGCAGAAGAAATGATGAAGTTTTGGGGCCTGGTCCTTCATATGGGGATCCTGAAAAAAACAGAGGTTCGGCAATACTGGACACTCCAGTGTTCCGAATGGTCATGACCAGGACACGTTTTGAGGCCATCCACAAGTTCTTGCATTACCAAGACAATGCAAGGTGTCCTGCACGCGATGACCCGAACTTTGATCGTCTTTTCAAAGTTCGGCTGGTCATCGAGCACTTCAACAACAAGTTTTGTGAAGTGTATGTGCCCCAAAGGGACATCTGCGTGGATGAGTCCTTAATTTCTTTTAAGGGGCGGCTTGGATTCCGGCAGTACCTGCCCGGTAAAAGGTCCAGGTACGGGATCAAGCTGTATAAACTTTGTGAGAGTACCTCAGGGTACACTCACAAGTTTAGAGTTTATGAAGGGAAGGACTCCCGGATTGAACCCCCTGAATGCCCCCCTGTTCTGGGAGTGAGTGGGAAAATTGTGTGGGACTTGGTGCACCCACTGCTGGATAAAGGTTATCACCTGTACGTGGATAACTTTTATACAAGTATCCCGCTCTTCAAGTCCCTCTGTGCGCGACATACCGCAGCTTGCGGTACTGTCCGCAAAATTCAGAAGGCCTCCCAAAGATGCTAATTGGACAGCTGCTCAGAAGGGGTGAGACGGAGCCCAATGTAGCGACCACCTGTTGGTGGTCAAGTACAAGGACAAGAGGAATGTCCTTCTCTTGACCACCATACATGGTAATGGCAGCATCCTCAGCACTGTATGAGGTTCCACTACACAGGTCGCCAAACCAGACTGTGTAGTGGGGTACAACAAGTACATGGGGGGAGTTGATCTCTCCAATCAAGTCCTCCAGCCGTACAGTGCTTTGAGAAAGGCCAAGGTATGGTATAAGAAGCTAGCCGTGCACATTGTTCAGATGGCAATGCACAACTCTTTCCTTCTGTCAAAATGTGCAGGCCAGACTTCTGCATCGTATCTTCACTTTTAGGCGACAGTTATCAAGGCCCTGATATTAAGGCAGTGGTGGCGGAGCGGGCCTCACTACTTCTGGAACTGAAGGACCTCGAATTGTACCGGGCCAGCATTTCCCGGGGCAGATCCCTCACAGCGGAAAAAAAGGTAAGTCACAAAAGAAGTGCCGAGTGTGTTACCGAAGGGGAATATGCAAGGACACCATTTACCAATGTGACACCTGCCCCGACAAACCTGGCCTCTGCATGAAAGACTGTTTCAGAAGGTACCATACTTCCATGGACTATTGAATTAATTTCTGACGTATGACAACCTGACGAACACTACACAGCTGACGTAGTGTTCGTCAGGTTGTCATACTTCAGTTGTGTAGTGTTTGTCAGGTTGTCCTACACAACTGGCGTATAACACTACATTATAAAATTGACAAATCAGGTATCCATTCCAAAAAGGGGGCACTTGTTGGGCATTTCCACTGTTTAAGCACATCAGGGGCACTGAGAACGTGACATGACACCCGCAGACTATTCCATCAAAGTCTGCATTCCAAAGCGTCACTCCTTCCCTTCCGAGCCCTGACATGCGCCCAAACAGTAGTTTTCTCCAACACATAGGGTATCAGCGTACTGAGGAGAAATTGCACAACAACGTTTAGGGTCCAATTTCTGCCATCTACCCTAAGGTAAGATGGCACTGGAATTTTAATGCTATCACTGCGACTTCGGTCGTGGTACCGCATTAAAGATGGGGGGTATAAATACGTATCTGCTCCATAAGGCCCAGGGCACAGATACGTATTAATACGCCCTATGTCGTAAAGGGGTTAATACATACCAGGATTCATGATGCACAGATACCACAGAGAAATATATAGTACAATGCAAAGATTTCACTTCTTACAATACATGAGTGATATCTATTGTAAATTCCACAATAGCTCAGAAACCGGCGAATCGCTCCAAAGAGTTTACTGGCCCCCATATAAGGCTCCATATGGAATACTGGCCCCCATATAACGCTCCATACGGAATACTGGCCGCCATATAATGCTCCATATGGAATACTGGCCCCCATATAATGCTCCATACGGAATATTGACCCCCATATAATGCTCCATATGGAATACTGGCCCCCATATAAGGCTCCATGCAGGATACTGGCCCCCATATAACGCTCCATACGGAATACTGGCCCCCATATAATACTCCATACGGAATACTGGCCCCCATATAATGCTCCATACGGAATATTGGCCCCCATATAATGCTCCATATGGAATACTGGCCCCCATATAAGGCTCCATGCAAGATACTGGCCCCCATATAACGCTCCATACGGAATACTGGCCGCCATATAATGCTCCATACGGAATACTGGCCCCCATATAATGCTCCATACGGAATATTGGCCCCCATATAATGCTCCATATGGAATACTGGCCCCCATATAACGCTCCATACAGGATACTGGCTCCCATATAACGCTCCATACGGAATACTGGCCCCCATATAATACTCCATACGGAATACTGGCCCCCATATAATGCTCCATACGGAATACTGGCCCCCATATAACGCTCCATACGGAATACTGGCCCCCATATAATGCTCCATACGGAATACTGGCCCCCATATAACGCTTCATACGGAATACTGGCCCCCATATAACGCTCCATACGGAATACTGGCCCCCATATAATGCTCCATACGGAATAATGGCCCCCATATAACGCTCCATACGGAATACTAGCCCCCATATAACGCTCCATACGGAATACTGGCTCCCATATAACGCTCCATACGTAATACTGGCCCCTATATAACGCTCAATACGGAATACTGGCCCCCATATAATGCTCCATACAGAATACTGACCCACATATAACGCTCCATACAGGATACTGGTCCCCTTATAACGCTCCATACAGGATACTGGCCCCCATATAACGCTCCATACAGGATACTGGTCCCCATATAATGCTCCATGCAGGCTGTTCCCCCCACATAATGCCCCATACAGGCTGCCCCCTCCTTATAATGCTCCATGTAGGCTGTTCCCCCCATATAATGCCCCCCCATATAATGCAGGATGTCACGTCTCCCTCCATATAATGCCCCATGCAGGATCTACCCCCCTCTTTATAAGGCCCCATGCATGATGTCACCCCCTCTATATAATGCCCCATGCAGGATGTCACCCCCTCCCCCTTTATAATGCCCCATGCAGGATGTCACCCCCCCATATTACGCCTTATGCCTCCATACATAAAAAAAAAAAAATCAAATACTCACCTCACTCCTCCTCACCTGCTGCCGCTGCTCCGGACTCCAGCGTCGCTGGCGTCTTCCCGCTCTGCGCTGCCTGTGACGGCTCAGGGGAGGGCGCGGTGGAAAGACGTTGTGACGCCCGGGTGGAGGAGAGACGGCGACGAAAGGGGATGCCTCTCCTTCTCCGCACGCTAGCCCACCCTGAGAGATGAAGGGAACTCGGAACCGGGCCTCCAGGTGTAGTGTGGATGCAGTCGTGGCCTAGGCCCGGCCCGTGCCCAGGGCTGTCACAATCAAAAATAAGGGGCTAGGAGGGACGGTGGTAAAACGAGTGGATTAGGATGACTACGCCACCTGCGGTGTCTGGTGATCTTCCACCAGCGCTGCATTCAGTCCTCTGAGGCTGGATGTAGTGGCAGCAGAAGATGGTACTACTCCCCACAGGCGGAGCAGGGCCTCAGGGCAGAGAAGAGGGGATCAGGGGAGTAATAGTAGGTAGTGTGGTGCGGTGTGGTGCCGCGCTGGAATAATGAACCGAAGGCAATGGATGCAGTCTTCCAAGCTTTACTCACGTTGTTAGGTGCCAGCTACAAGGCTTCTCCTTGCTCCTCATGGCGCGCTGCGGTCACCAGGAAGGGGTTCAACACACTCCGTGTAGTTCGGATGCATCGATCGGGACCCCCGCACCGGAGTGTTCCTAGACTTGCCCACTAGGTCCTCTCCTGTCCATGTGTGGTGCGTGTTACTAAGGCCGGGTCTCCCTCTGGACTATGCACAGGACAAGGTTACGGGTGGCTACTTCGCTCCGTCCGTTACCCGGTGGGATCCACTGAACCTCCGGGCTTCTCTGACTAAGACTTGAAGTGACAGAGTCAGATATCGGGGGTCGGTACCCCTCTTGCACCAGGAGTCCCTCTGACTAGGCCAGAATGAGGGTAGCAGGTGGCGTACGCCGCTCCATCCGCATCCCCTGGGATCCTTTTGCCTGTGGAGCTTGTCTCCTCTACTCCCCTCCAGGCCTTCTTAGGTAGGGACCTTGACCGGGTAGAGACAACCGTTAACTCTAGCCCACTCCTCGCCTAAAGGCCAGAGCATGAGGACCGTGTATCCTCGATCAGCTGCAGGTTCACACAGAAAGCCACGTTCAGTGATGAAGATCACAATCAAAGACCATAAGCCCAAGATGGCCGCTAATTAAATATGAATTTTGTGGTGTAACCTCTAAGTGCGTCCTCCACCCTCACCCACTACTAGGTTCCCCCTATCTTTGGATCCAAACCATCTCCTCTTATCCCGGCTGGGGCAGCACCCTGGTGCATATAAGCCCCACTCAGGTGGAAGAGGTGTAATGTTGGATGCAGAGGTGGGTCCCGAAAGGTGCTCCCTTCTTACCTCAGAGAGGAGATACCGCACCTCGGTCTGAGGTGCAGTACCCCTGTGGCGACTGAACCCTCAGGGGTGCCACAACGTCACCGTGCCCTCTGACCTGAGACGTCACAGAGAGCGCACAGCAGGAAGACAGCGGATCTGCAAAGGCACGGGGCGAGGTAAGTATCCGGCTGCCGGGGCCCTGAGCAAGCGGCGGAGAAGGGTGGGCGCTGACACCGCTCTCCTCTGCCCATAGCCCGGCGGGGTGCCCAACCGCGAGTGGGCCCCCCGCCTGCTCAGGGCCCCGGCATTTGCCCGGGTGCGCAGGGTGCTGACGCCGACCCTGACACAGTGTATATACTAGATTCCTTGATAGGGAGTTGATCCAGGGAACTAGTCTGATTGTCATTTGGAGTCGGGAAGGAATTTTTTTCCCCAATGTGGAGCTTAGTGTTTGCCACATGGGTTTTTTTTTCCTTCCTCTGGAACAACATGTTAGGCTATGGGGTGAACTAGATGGACTTAGTCTTCCTTCAACCTTAAAAACTATGTTACTATGTATTGAGTAGAGATGAGCGTTGTTCTACTCGAACTGTTCGCCAATCTCAAATTCGAGCTGTTTTGGGCGGTGTTCGAGCCGTTCGGCGAACACGAACAATTTGAGAAAAATTCGGCTGTTCGAGGTTATGTTCGATAACTGTTCGTGCACCAAAATCATAACTGGATTTTTTCTCAGTAATGATGAAAATTAATGTTAATACGCAGTTTGAGTGTACAGCGGGGCGGGGGGAGGGGCAGGGGATGGATCTCTGCAGGAACAATGAAGATCTCCATTTTTTTTTCTCTTTCCCGCATTTGCAGTGGGGAGGTGCAATCTGTCAGCCTATCAGCAGCGCACACACGGAGCGAAGTGCTTTTTTTCACACAAGCAAGGGCATGTGTCATTGGCAGTGTATGTCACATGTCCTTGCCCTATAAGACCCAGCCATTTTCCCCGTCGCCACCATTTTCTCACTGCTGCAGCTGCGTGTTAGACGGCACCGCTGTTGCTGTGTGCGCTATACCTTGTTAATTTCAAGCCAATTTTCGCACAAATCTACAGATAGCTTGGGAGTAGGGAATAGTTGTGATTGCAGTCCTTTTAAGGACTAGGTTACAGCATTTACTATGACTTTTATCAGGCAGGTTTGTGCTCTTAAATAGATAGATTGTGGGAGTAAAGACTAATTGTAATTGGAGTCCTTTTCAGGACTAGGTTACATCAGTTCCTATCAGTTTTTGCCAGGCAGGTCTGTGCCAGTGCTGTGCAAGTTTTTTTCACAGCATTTGGCTGAATCTAGCAAAGCTAATCCTTTTTGGCCTATTGCAGAGTGTGTTAGTCAGTGGAGTAGCCTATCTGTGTTGCAAGATATACCACCTGTGTATAGAATACCAATTTTTTTACTGCACCTAGTGAAGTAAAATCTTTTGGGCATAGCATCATTCTATTAGTCCATCTATACTGACCTCCATCAGGTTGCAAATTGAATATAATTTTTTTCTGCATCTAGCTCTGAAAAAATTTTGGGCTTCTAGCTGTGTGTGGGACTTGTTCTATTAATCCATCTATACAGACCTCCATCAGGTTGCAAACTGAATATATTTTTTTCTGCATCTACCTCTGAAAAAATATTGGGCTTCTAGCTGTGTGTGGGACTTGTTCTATTAATCCATCTATACAGACCTCCATCAGGTTACAAACTGAATATATTTTTTTCTGCATCTACCTCTGAAAAAATATTGGGCTTCTAGCTGTGTGTGGGACTTGTTCTATTAATCCATCTATACAGATCTCCATCAGGTTGCAAACTGAATATATTTTTTTCTGCATCTACCTCTGAAAAAATATTGGGCTTCTAGCTGTGTGTGGGACTTGTTCTATTAATCCATCTATACAGACCTCCATCAGGTTGCAAACTGAATATATTTTTTTCTGCATCTACCTCTGAAAAAATATTGGGCTTCTAGCTGTGTGTGGGACTTGTTCTATTAATCCATCTATACAGACCTCCATCAGGTTGCAAACTGAATATATTTTTTTCTGCATCTACCTCTGAAAAAATATTGGGCTTCTAGCTGTGTGTGGGACTTGTTCTATTAATCCATCTATACAGACCTCCATCAGGTTGCAAACTGAATATATTTTTTTCTGCATCTAGCTCTGAAAAAATATTGGGCTTCTAGCTGTGTGTGGGACTTGTTCTATTAATCCATCTATACAGACCTCCATCAGGTTGCAAACTGAATATTTTTTTTTCTGCATCTACCTCTGAAAAAATATTGGGCTTCTAGCTGTGTGTGGGACTTGTTGTATTAGTCCATCTATACTGACCTCCATCAGGTTGCAAACTGAATATATTTTTTTCTGCATCTACCTCTGAAAAAATATTGGGCTTCTAGCTGTGTGTGGGACTTGTTCTATTAATCCATCTATACAGACCTCCATCAGGTTGCAAACTGAATATATTTTTTTCTGCATCTACCTCTGAAAAAATATTGAGCTTCTAGCTGTGTGTGGGACTTGTTCTATTAATCCATCTATACAGACCTCCATCAGGTTGCAAACTGAATATATTTTTTTCTGCATCTACCTCTGAAAAAATATTCGGCTTCTAGCTGTGTGTGGGACTTGTTCTATTAATCCATCTATACAGACCTCCATCAGGTTGCAAACTGAATATATTTTTTTCTGCATCTACCTCTGAAAAAATATTGGGCTTCTAGCTGTGTGTGGGACTTGTTCTATTAATCCATCTATACTGACCTCCATCAGGTTGCAAACTGAATATATTTTTTTCTGCATCTACCTCTGAAAAAATATTGGGCTTCTAGCTGTGTGTGGGACTTGTTGTATTAGTCCATCTATACTGACCTCCATCAGGTTGCAAACTGAATATATTTTTTTCTGCATCTACCTCTGAAAAAATATTGGGCTTCTAGCTGTGTGTGGGACTTGTTCTATTAATCCATCTATACAGACCTCCATCAGGTTGCAAATTGAATATAATTTTTTTCTGCATCTAACCCAGCCAATAGTTTTGGCCTAATACCACAGTTTGGCCACTCAGCTCTGCTCGGTTCCCATCCATTGTTTTTTTGTGCAAACAACTCCAGAGTTGTGAATTAGTTAACCACCAAAATGAGTGGAAAAAGGCCTGCTGCTGGTGGAAAGGGGAATAGGCGTGTTGGGAAGGGGAAAAAAGGTTGTGTCCGTGGGGTAGGTGTTAAAGCAACAGTAACATCTGCAGAAGAAAGACCATCTTCCAGCCAAACTAAAATGTCTACTTCTTTTAGCGGACAATGTGATAAGATCCCTTTCTTACGGCCACGCCAATCGCTACAAATTCCAGATGAGGCACAAAAACAGCAGGTGTTTCAACGGATATCAAGTGCTCCTTTAAGTGGGCTCTCCTCCACATCAACTTCAACATCACAAATTCTCCAGTCCTCAAAGGTGTCACCCCAATCGCACTTGCTTCCTCACAGCTCCCAAATCTCCAGCTACCCGTCTGAGTATGAGGTAGAACAGATGGTTGAGTCTGCAGAGCTGTTTACTCATACTATAGCCTGGGAATCAGAGATCGACTCCAGCGCTTCTGTGAATCCAGACGAGGAAATGATCTGCACTGATGCCCAGAATCTTTATGAGTCGGATCCAGGACCAGACGCAGAAGGTTCTGACCATAATGTAGACCCTCATTCCCAAACTGTAACTCCTGTTGGTGGAGACAATGAGGAAGACGATGATAAGACTCAAATACCTGATTGGAGCGACAACTTTAGTTTTTTGTCAGGGCAGGAACAGGTTGGCTCTGAGGACGACGGGTGTGATAACGCACAGGGTGATGATGATGAGGTTGGAGATCCCACTTACTGTCAACCCACAGTCAGCCAAGAGATGAGGTCAGCAGAGGAGGTGGAGGAAGATGCTAGTGACGACGAGGTCAGGTTGCACCTTCCTGGACAGAGACGTAGTACTGGAAGCACGTCAACAACTGCATCCTCAAACACAACTCTGCCTCTCACCACAAGTCGTGGTGGCTCTTCAGGTCGCATGGGTGCTAAGCCTTGCATAGCCTGGGCATTTTTTCAGATCGATAAAGATGACCCAACTCGTGTTATCTGTAACATTTGTCAGCAAAAGCTAAGTAGAGGCCAAAAAATACATAGTTTGAGTACTTCATGCATGAACCGGCACATGGACATGAAGCATAAGTTGCAGTGGGAAGCTCAGTGTGCTACAATGCGGCCTAGCCGGCCGGGCCAACCACCGTCTGCCATATCTTGTGCATCCGCGGCCTCTTCATCCTCTGTGACTGGGGGGACAGCAGTCACACCTGTTTTGGGGCGCAGACCTGCCACCTCTTTACCCGCAACAGCCAGCGTGATTGGCAGGTCATCATTTTCTTTGGAGGTGGTAACACCAGCTGGTGTTGAGCGCTGTCCGACATCGATAGCACCACCTTTGGATCAAGGCAACCTAACATGTCCGCCTGCATCTTCCTCACAGACCGGCAGTTTGCCGGGGACACCCTTATCAACCCCGTCTAAGCACAATAGCCAGCCCTCGGTCCCTCAGATGTGGACAAGTAAAAGACCATTTCCTCCTAGCCATGAGAAAGCTAAGAGGTTGAATTTCACCATCTACAAGCTCTTGGCTACAGAAATGCTGCCTTTCCGCCTGGTGGACACAGAGGATTTTCGAGACCTTATGTCCGTCGCAGTGCCCCAGTACCAGATGCCCAGTCGGCACTACTTCTCAAAGAAAGGTGTGCCTGCGCTCCACCAGCATGTCGCACACAACATCACCGCTTCCTTGAGAAACTCTGTGTGTGACATGGTGCATTTCACCACAGACACTTGGACGAGTAGGCATGGACAGGGGCGTTACATGTCGCTGACTGGGCACTGGGTAACTATGGTGACAGCAGGACAAGGGGCTGCTGTCCAAGTCTTGCCGTCCCCACGAGTTGTGCGTCAATCCTCTTTATGTCAAAGTTCCTCCACTGCTTCTGCCTCCTCAACCTCCTCTCGGTCTTCCACCTGCACCCAAAGCCTGTCTGGTCATGCCACAAGCTTTCTAACTGCGCAGAAGGGATCCTGCACACCTCCTTACTATGCTGGCAGTAGGGCTCAACGTCATCAGGCGGTTTTTACATTGAAATGTCTGGGAAATGTGAGTCACACAGCTGAGGAGTTGTGGTCAGCTCTGGAGAACCAATTTCATGAATGGTTGTCTCCACTGGACCTGAAACCAGGGAAGGCCGTGTGCGACAATGCTGCAAACCTTGGTGCGGCCCTTCGCCGGGGCAATGTCACACACGTGCCTTGTATGGCTCACGTGTTGAACCTGGTTGTCCAGCAATTTTTAGCCCACTATCCCAGACTAGATGGCCTTCTGCAGAGGGCACGGTCGCTGTGTGCTCACTTCCGCCGTTCGCATCCCGCAGCTCAGCGACTTACATCTCTACAGAAGTCGTTGGGCCTGCCACTTCACCGGCTAAAATGCGATGTGCCTACCCGGTGGAATTCAACTCTGCACATGTTGCAGCGACTGTGGCAGCACCGACAAGCCCTGGTGCAATACGTTCTGACGTATAGCCTGGGCCAACGAGATTCAGAGGTGGGGCAAATCACGCTGGAGGAGTGGTCTCAGATCAGGGACCTATGCACCCTTCTGCACAGTTTTGAAATGGCGACGAAGATGTTTAGTGCTGACGATGCCATTATCAGCATGACTATTCCGGTGATTTACATGCTGGAGCACATGTTAAACAGAATTCGGAGTCAGGTGGTGGCACAAGAGGAGGTGGAGGAAGTAGAGGAGGAGGAGTTGTATGCGGAAGGGCTAACATCTGCAAGGTCCAGACGGTCGGCAGCACCAAGGCGGCAGGCATGTGAGGGTGGGGGAGATGGTTTTACCAGGGCGCATGGTAGCAGCCAAACTAGTGAGGAAGGTGCAGGAGCCCAGGAAGAAGTGGAGGACGAACTGATGGAAGACTCATCAGATGAGGGAGACCTTGATCACATTTCTGTTGTGCGAGGTTGGGGGGAGAGGACAGAGGAAGGAAGCATGATTGTTACCTCGCCACCAACACAACAGGGACTTGGTGCTCCTGGATGCGCAACACACATGAGTGCCTTCTTGCTGCACTACCTGCAACATGACCCTCGAATTGTGAGAATTAGAAATAATCCTGACTACTGGGTTGCCACACTGTTAGATCCCCGGTACAAAAGTAAATTTGCAGAAATTATTCCTGCCATAGAAAGGGATGCACGCATGCAGGAGTATCAGCAGAGACTGTTGCAGAATCTTACATGTGCTTTTCCACAAAATACCAGTGGTGCACGTAGTGAATCTCACAGTTCCAACTTGCCAACCGTGGGACCGTCAAGTGTTCAGCACTCAAACCGTAACAGAACGACAGTATCTGCTGGTAACATCAATTTTGCGGAATCATTTCACCACTTTTTTAGCCCATCCTTTGCAAGGCCACAGGAGACAAGAAGTCTGACACATAGTCAACACCTAGAGACGATGGTACAGGAGTATCTCCAAGTAAACATTGAAGCCACGACTGTGTCACTGGACCCTTGCTCTTTTTGGGCTTCCAATCTGGATAAATGGCCGGAGCTAGCCACTTACGCCTTGGAGATCTTGTCATGCCCCGCAGCCAGCGTTCTGTCTGAACGTGTGTTCAGCGCTGCTGGTGGTGTGCTGACAGATAAGCGCACGCGGCTCTCCACTGATAATGTAGACAGACTCATGTTCATAAAGATGAACAAATCATGGATCCGAAACGACTTTTCTACCCCTGTGTCATCCTGGGGAGAGTAAAAGCTTGATGATTGGTTAAAATCACCCTACTAACCGTTTTAAGCTTTCAAATTACTAATCATGTTTATCTGTATCTTGGCTGGAAAATAATTTGGGCTTTGTAGCAGTGTGCAGCACTGATCCTATTAGGCCATCTATACTAAAGCTTCACCAGATTTAAAATTAATAATAATTTTTAGCTGCATCTAGCCCGGAAAATAATTTTGGGGCTCCGAGATGCGCAAGACACATAAGTGCCTTCTTGCTGCACTACCTGCAGCATGACCCTCATATTGTCAGAATTCGAAGTAATCATGACTACTGGGTTGCCACACTCTTAGATCCCCCAAACTTTTCGATCAACCTTTTCATTTTAATAAAGACCAAAAAAATGGTCATTTTTGAAATTATAAGCATTAGCAGGTTGTTAGAAACTGAAATCAAACAGTTTTCAACTCAAAACTTTATTCTAGGTGATGTTACATTTTCACATAGGACCCCTTGTTCGAAAGGAGCTTCTGAACTCTCTCGTCCATTGAATTTGTCAGGTTTTGGATGGTTTCTGCTTCAATTGTTTTGCATGAGGACAGAATACCCTCCCAGAGCTGTTGCTTAGATGTGAACTGCCTCCCGCCATCATAGACACTCCTTTTAATGATGCTCCAAAGGTTCTGAATGGGGTAGAGGTCAGGGGAGCATGGGGGTCACACCATAAGTTTGTCCCCTTTTATGCCCATATCAGCCAGAGATGCAGATGTTTTATGTGCAGCATGAGATGGTGCATTATCATGCAGAAAAATGATCTTGCTGTGAAATACACGGTTCTTCTTCTTGAACCATGGCAGGAAGTGCTGTTTGAGAAAATCCACATGCATTATGGAGTTCATCTTTAGCGCCTTCAGGGATCCTAAAGGGGCCGACAATCTCTCTCCCCATGATTCCAGCCCAAAACATTACTCCACCTCCTCCTTGTTGGCGCTGTAGCCGTGTTTGCGTGGGGTGTCCATCAACCAGCCATCCTCCACTCCATCCATCTGGACCATCGAGCGCTGCACGGCACTCATCCGTGAACAAAACAGTTTTGAAATTAGTCTTCATGTAATGTTTGGCCCACTGGAGCCGTTTCTGCTTGTGTGAAGTGGATAGAGGAGGTCGACAGGATGGCGTATGCACAGCTGCAAACCTCTGAAGGACCCTGCATCTTGTTGTTCGGGGGACGTTGGAGGCACAAGCAGCTTCAAAAACTTGTCTGCTGCTATGACAAGGCTTTTTTGCCGCTGCTCTTTCAACCTGATGTAATTGCCTGTAGGAAAGAGTCCTCAATTTGCCCTTATCAGCACGCACACGTGTGTACTGTGAATCAGCTACATACTTCTTGATTGCCAAGACACTTCATCCTGATCATCACACAATGTTGATTGTAGTCATGCCTTGACCTAAACACTCCACAATTTGTTGCTTCTCAGCAGCCGACACATCCTTTTTCTTTCCCATTTTGGCAGAAAATGTAGGCTGCTTAATAATGTGAGACAGCCTTCTTAAGTAGTCTTGCCTTTCATTGGACACACCTGCCAAACTAATTAGCACAGGTGTCTGCAATTGCTTACAGTGATATAAAGAGCCCTGACACACATCACCATCAATGAGTTTAACTGACAAACAAACAAATTCTTCCCTTATCACTCCTAAACACTTTTTGCATAATAATTTGGAACGCAGGGCAGACCGCTGAGGCTGGTGTTGTGGATGCAGCAGAGCGTAGCATAACTCCCTACGGGAGGAGTATAGCCTCAGGGCAGTGTATGCGGAGGATGGGGGTGATGGTGCAGGGCAGCAGCAGTAACGACACGGAGTCAGTGATGCAGTCCAGGGCCTTTACTCACAGTTCTTATTATCCAGACCACGTCTGCAGGTAACGGCTGCCCACGTCGTACTGTGCTCACCAGATGAGGGGCTCAGACAACTCCCAGATAACTTTGGAGCGCTTCACAGGACCCCCTTTGTGTGTCCTTTGTCTGGCCTTTCTTACCAACCCTTCTGTCCGGCTGCCTCGGGCCTCCTCTTGGTAAACTTGGCACCAGTTTCCCTGACCCTATGTGGTGCCTTCCTAGCGGGTGTAGCGAGGGGCTGCGCCATATAAAATGTCACAGCCTCCGGTTTCTAGCTGAGGGTCGTTTCCTGCCTCCACTAGTTTCGGGGACTGGTCTCCCCCTTTGGCCTGACCCCTCCACGCAGGTGGATTCGGGCGTGCGGTGGCGACTCGCCCGTCCGCACCCCTGGGATCCCTTCATTCCTCGTTCCTGGAGCCTTCTCCGCTCCTCTTCCTTCCTTCTCCCTCTTCCAGGCCTGGGCCTCTGTTACTAGGCCCGCCTCCGGAGCAGAGCTCATGCAGAGCCCCTGCTCCCTGTCACTTCTGCTCAGACTTCTCTGCACTGAACTAAGAAGGTGCCCACCTTTTATACTCCCTTCTCAATGCACCCAGGAACTGCTTCCTCCCTGCTCCTGCACTACAGGGTTCCCCTTCCTCAGTGTTCCCTCCCCCCACTCCAGCCTGGGAAAAGGACTGTCGTGCCCATCTCAGGGGCATATTGGTCGCCCTGCCCCACGGCAATGTGGTGTAATGCATGCAGGTGTCGGGTCCTGATCCACACTCCATCCTTACCTGAGAGTGAGATATCACACCTCTGGGTGAGGTACAATACCTCTGTAGCAACCGAGCCCTCGGGGTGCTACAGTTCCATTTATCTTCAGCCTAGGTGATGTATTGCGACACAGGGCCGTGATTTTGGCTATAAAAGGGTCCCCTAGACCCCTACCCCAAGCTTTTTAAGAGAATAATATATGGCGTGCCAGGAGACTCTATGGAATGCTTTCTCAGCATCCAACGAGAGTATCTAATTACAAATTTTTAAATGCATTTAGCCCAGGAAATACTTTGTGCCTAGTAGCAGTGTCTGCTAGTCAGCGGATTATCCCTGTTGTTAAGCAAGCTACACCACCTGTAGTTTGGACACTTAATTTTTTCAAAGGAAATGCTTCGGGACCACGGGATACTCAGTGAAGAGCATCAGGAGGCACCCCAAGGCATAGGGGCTGGGACTGGCGGTAGGACGCCTTGCGGTGGACAGCCGAGCTCGATCCTTATAAAAGCTTTTTAACTGCAGCAGCTTTAGTGGACGCTACTGCAGCTGGAATTACGCGGCTGCTGGCATGAGACTTGCCCTCCAATAGATCCTTGTAAAATGATTTAAAGTGTATCTATTCAAATTAGAGAGACAATTTAAACTAAAAAGCTTAGAGCTGCCTCCACCACAGGGGGGCTCGCTCGACCCACCAGCGGACAGGCACCTGTATTGGGAGAGGGGGGCTGGCCGTCAGGGTCCACCGCGGCTCTGGCACAAACCCGGCGACACGGAGGTGGCACTGGCAGGAACGGACTGGCTGTGTCGGCTTCTCACTTTTTGGATTTTAGAAGGGCATGACATGCCTATATCTGTGTCTCCCCCTCCTTTTACTCCTCCACCTCTTTTCTTTTCGCATGACTATATGTACTTGTCACTTTTCCATGTGTTAGTTATGTCTTCTGAGCAGTTTGTCAGCTTTTGGACACCTTTGAAGGTGTTTTCTATGTGTTTCTATGTGTTTTTGTTTGCCTGCCATTGGTTTTAACGGTGTTCGAAGGTGTTCGACGAACAGTTCGACGAACAGTTCGGCGAACACACGGGTGTTCGACGAACCGAACCGAACTCGAACACTACGGGGGTGGCTCAACACTAGTATTGAGGACTATGTGGGGCCCATTATTCTGCATTGACGACATATGGGACCCATTATTCTGTGTGGAGGACTATGTGGTGCCCATAATACTGTATGGAGTACTGTGTGGGGCCCATTATACTGTATTAAGGACTATCTGTGGCCATTATACTGCATAATAGTTGGCCGGCGATTTTGTCCAAGTTTTTAGTTTTGGCCCTCTGTGTGTGTTGAATTTGACATCCCAGCATAGAGGCCGATATGAATGACTGAGATGGGAATACCCCTTTAATGACTAAGGATCTGTTTTTCTATGGGATGCTGTTTCAAGTATTGCAAGTGACAGTGACTTCTACTACTTGCAGTAACACTGTAACACGGCTCTGTCAGTAGTGGCTACTGCGAACAGGCTTGGCAAGCTACTCAGTTTCCCAGAGCCCTGGGGTTGTCCTAGTCTTCACCCTTTAACCCATATACAGAGATCTGGACTTACACAGGGTCCCTGGGCAAGGGCCACAGAGTCAGCTGCCATTTGGCGGCTCAAGCTGGCCAGAAGGATAGTCAGGTAGCCGGTTCAAAACTAAGAGGACCGCAAAGGTACAAACTCGTCAGGCAGGAGGAATGTCAAAAACAAGCCGAGGTCAAAACCGGAAAACACAATATTAAACAGGAGCACAAATCACAGACCTAAACCAGGGAAGCACAAAGCTATATCTGTCAGCTTCCAGCAGCAAGATGGAAGGTTTAGTAGGGTGTGGTGCTCTCCAATTGGCAGGAGCAGGGGGCTGATAACTTCAGCTGTACAGCACACACACCTGTGACGCTCGCAAGACCTGCCCTGGGAAGATGGGGTCCTCGGAGCCGGGTCAGATGTTCAGGGGGATGCAGTCGTGGCCTGGACCCAGTCCGTGCCCAGGGCCGTCACATTAAAAATGATGTTAGGGCTTTCCGGGTTGAGTGGTAATTGTCGACTACGCCACCTGTGGTGTCTGGTGATGCGCCACCAGCGCCGCTACAGTCCACTGAGGCCCGGTGTCATGGCGGCTAAAGTTCTCGCTGCTCCCCACAGGGCAGGCAAGGCAGGATCAAGGGGAGGTAGTAGAGCGGGAGTAGGGACGCGGCGTCGCGCGGTATGGCACGTAATGAACAGTCCGGAGGCCATAGGGATGAATTTCCAAGGCTTTACTCACAGTTCTCATAAGCAGCGCAAGGCTTCTCCCTGCTCCTCGCGGAGTCCTGCGGCCACCAGGGAGAGGGGTCCGACTACCTCCGAGGAAGTCCAGTGTGAGGTAGCATCCCTACACCAGAGTGTTCCTTCACTACAGACTTTACCCCTTCCCGTCTGTGCGTGTGTAGATAGGCCGGGTCTCCCTCTGAGCTCCTCTCAGGTGTAGGGCTCGGGTGGCAATTCCTCTCCATCCGAAGCCGGCCGGGATCCTCAGGGCCTAACCGGGCTTTCCCGTCCTGGACGTAGAGTACGAGCTCGGGTGTCGGGGGCCGGTACCCCTCTTGCAGCCGGAATCCCTGTGAATAGATCAGGTAGGCGAGGACAAGTGGCGCACTCTGCTCCGTCTGCATCCTCCCCGGGACCCATTTGCTAGGGAGCCACACTCTAAAGCTCCCGGGCCTTCTTGATCCTGGTCCTTGGTCGGGTTGAGACATTCCTTGTCTGCAACCTCCCTCTCGTCCCATGGATCGGGGTACGAGGGCTGTGTCCCATGCCGGTGCAGGCCCACACAGGATCTGCACTCCCGGAGGGAAGTCACTTAACACACAGTATTTTGACAGCACAGCACGACCACTAGAAGACTGCCAGAGACCACACAGGTCTGAAGGGCTGGACTCTGCACTAAGCAGACAGGACCCACCAGAAGAACAAAGATCAAAGATGGCATTCTATTAAATATGAAATTAGAAGTGTAACTAACTAGTGTTCCTCCACCCACACCCACCAACTGGTTCCTACCACTTTGTGTTCCCCAGTCTCCCTGTAACCAGAGGAGCAGCACTAGAGCATACTAGCTCCCTCTGGTGGCAATGTGGTGTTGGATGTAAAAAGCTAGGTAACTACCATCGCACCAGACTTACCTCAGAGGAGGAACACCACACTCCATTAAAGAAGTGCAGCATTCCTGTGGCGGCCGAACCCTCAGGGGCGCCACACACCCACTCTAACCATAGTGGCTGGACAGAGTCTGCGCCATCCAGAACTTCCGGTTCTGACATCTCCTTTATGGCCAGCGCCACCCGCAGAGTGAATATGGCAGTGCCTGGTGACAGAAGCAGAAGTCAGAGGAGCATGAAACACAGCCAAGTCTCACGTTTCTAACATTTACTTCAATTGAAATACCGATCATTTTAGGGGGTTGTCTACTGGATAACCTTTGCTCAATCTCATCAGGGCCCCATAGAAGAAAATAAACAATCTATACATCTTTGTGCAATCATTCAGCGGCCACTGATCGGCTGCAGCTTGTCAATATTTCGTCAGAACAGATGTCTGCCTGATGAAAGAGAAAATGCTGCAACCGATCAGTGGCCACTGATTGGGTGTAGCGGTCACATGACACTAAAATCTCACGGGACATCCGGAATAGCAGCGTTGAGATCACTGGAATGATACTGCTGCAGGAGATGAGTATAGATGGTGATGAAGAGGAGGTTGTCCAGTACATTGGATAACTACTTTAACTCTAGTAACTTGAGGAAATGATAGGCCTTTCTTTTGAGTCATAGGCATGTCTATAGGTCCATTAAGCTGTGCTTCAGTCTTCTGACCGTTCGTCTCATATTCTTCTCGAGCAGCTTGGGGTACAATGAAGATTTCATATTGGATTCTATGATGATGAGCTGCCCACCAGAACATTTCCACCACCATGCTTTACAGTGCTGGTGTCTAGGTTTTCCCAAACATGGCTTCAGGAAATATGAAATAATGCTATCCTTACTTCTTCTGTCCATGGCAAATTGTTTCACCAGTATTGAGGGGTAAATTATTTCAAATACCAGTCATGAACCAAAATCCCACTGCATGCCAGAAATTGAAATGTTTGTCAGATATGATAAAGTGTAGATATCAGATGCCATTTACTCCAGTTTTCCCATGGACATTATAGTAAACTTGTGCTGTGGTTGGCCCCTTTGGCTTTTCCTAGGCACCACCTATTTTTTGGGGGGAAGAAGGATAGCAAGTGCAAAATGGAAAAAAAAGCTGTCACCATTTCTGCACAAATACCATTTGAGCCAAATTTAGTGATATTTTTTATGCCAGAAAACTGGTGCATATGGACTTCCCCTCATAGTATTTTCTAGGTGTAAATGGGTAAACTTTAGTCTTCCACTGATGTAGGGAAATGGTTTCCTCATAATACATTTATCATTTAATCCCTTGTGGAGCCCTGCTGCGCTTGGAACCACAGATCCCAGAGGGGTGCATGGGAGGAAGAGGCCCTCATAAGCATTTACACATCTCCACCTTCCACCTAAGACCACCAGAGGGAGCCCATTAGGGATATAAATAGGGAAGGTGGAGCCAGGCAGTTCAGTCTGGAGTAACTCTGTCTGAAGTCCAGTCTGGAGTCTGGGAGTCGGTGAGAAGTACAGTCTGAAGAATGACTAGCCCAGGGGATTGGGTATAACTCGGTACCCGGGCCTTTAGCCTGGCCTTTAGGGATGTCGCGGTGGTCGGCTCCCGGGCCCGTACCCTGGGGTCGCTCCTTTAAAAGATAGATATTTTTTTTTTTTTTAAGTTTATGAAAGTTCGTGACTCCACCTGTGGCTTCTGGTGAGAAGCTTCGGACCCGGTGTCCGGTAACTACTTCAAGGTGAGCTAGTTAAGCTCCTCTTCCCCCTATGTACTAACTCTCCACTCGCCTTCGGCCTACTCGGGCCCTCACTAGGCTGCTCACACTAACGGCAGCTTGCCGTGCTTCACCGATCTTATGGCGCCGGCACACCTAAGCTCACTTCTCTGAGCTACAACTGAGTCTAGAACGTGCTCCACTGCAGACTGACCTCTCTCAGGCTTTTGCACTGCAGGAACTCTCTCAACAGGTTTGCTTTCTGTTGACTCCAGTTTAGACTAACTGAGCTCGACTCTGCATTCAGGTTTGTACTGGCTGAACTCTCCAGAGGAACTTAACTGCCTGGTTCCACCTTCCCTTATATATCTATCCCTAACAGGCTCCCTCTGGTGGTCTGAGGTGGAAGGTGGAGATGTGTGAATGGTTATGGGGGCCTCTTGTGGAGGAATCCATCAATACACCCCTCTAGGATCTGTGATACCAAGTGCAGCTGGGCTTCACATTCCCCCCTAGTTAAACTCAGCACTCCTGGGTTAAAGTACATTTTATATAACAATAGGAAACATAAGCAATACAAGAACATCTTCCCTTTATGGGAGGCACAAATCTTAAATGTTACATAACAGTATAACAAATGCAGAGTGTCCTCAGACCTCAAGTCTCCTATGGTGAGGTTCCCAAGAAGGATGTCCATCTCACAGGGTTGAGTACTTGGTGGTTTTGAGGGACCTGTCCTAAACCCTCAACGTAGGCCCTGGGGTGGCTGCAGGGCATGAAGATCCTGAATTGGACCTCCATTAGAGCCACTCTAGACAGGTTTTCCTTCTGAGGTCACCTAAAGGGCACTCCAGGGAGCGCAATTATACACAATAAGGCTATGTGCACACGATGCAGAAATGAAGCAGAAAATTTCTGCATCATTTCTGCATCTCCCTGGCAGAAAAAACGCATGCAGATTGTGCATGCGTTTTTCCTGCAGAATACATGCGGATCCACATGCAGATTCACATGCGTTTCCGTATGCAGATTGACAAGCGCTTTCCAGGCGATTTTAGCATCACCTGGAAAGTGCTTGACAACTAGGTCACACTATATAAATCCATGCAAACAGCATGGATTTATATAGTGTGACCCGAGAGAGTGTATATACTTACCACCGATGGTCCGCGCTGTCCTGCTCACTCCGTTCTCCCGGCTGCCGGCAACTTTGAATTGAAAGACCTGCCGACGTCAGCGTCACGTGACCCGTCACATGACTCTGACGTCACCGCAGGTCCTACAACTCACTGCAAGTGCCGGGAACCAAGCAGGAGCGGTGCGCGGGCCAACAGATGGTAAGTATATATATATTTTTTATTTTATTCTTGTTTTTACAGCTTTTTTAATGGTACCTGGGTGTGGATGAGACTCTCCTCTCCTCCACACCCGGGTACCATCCGCACATTAGAACGCACCAATTACGCAAGTACAGATGCAGTCTTGCGGAATTGGCGCATTCTAATGCAAGTCAATGGCGGCGAAAACGCAGCGTTTCCGCAAAATTAAATGACATGCTGCGGATTTTTGAGCGCAGCGTTTACGCTGCGGAAAAATCCGCATCATGGGCACAGCACATGCGGATTTCCATTGGGGAACATTGCTTCCCTTCTACCATGCGTTTTTCATGCGTTTCCGCGGCGTTTACGCAACTGCAAAAGCGCCGCGGAAACGCATGAAATACGCATCGTGTGAACTCAGCCTAAGAGTTTTTGGGCTGCACACAGTCCTCAGCCACGAAGTTCATTATGTAGGCAATAAAGAAATTAATAGGAAAAAGCACAAATTGCTAAGCATGCATGAAAATATACAACTAATTCAGTACATTTCAATTTATTACTCAATACCCCAGGGGCAACTATATATATTTTCAGCAATTTTTAACTATTTACTGAATGTACCTAACAGGAGGTTTACCTCTTGTGCTACGTACTGATCTGCATAGTGCAGTGGTCTGTGGGGTGTCAGTGTCTGCATTCTCAGTTACTCTATCAGTTCTACGTGTAACCATGTTGTAAAACTGTCTTAACCTCTCTCTGGGACTGGCAAGTCTACTATTGGCTGGGCCCTCTTGCTCTGCTCCTACCGGGGATCCTTCATCCAGGGATACTTCTTGAGCTGGTTCTTCTGCAGCACTTATGGGTTCAACTTGCTGTGGATGGTTTTCTGGCTGTTCATAGAATTGGAGTACCGGGATGATTACTGCACCTCCTACTTGAGGCCAATCAGCTGGAAAGTCTAATAAGTCAGTGTGGATCACTGTTTCTTCAGGTTCTTCCTGGATTGTGAGAGGCACTTTTTCTTGGGGTTTCAGTAAGTCTGGACACAACTTTAGGTGGTCCCTGGACACTGTAGCAGATGTTCTTCCTCCATCGCGACTGATTAAGCATATCTTTTTGTTGTCAAACCTTGACGGTAACACAGTGTAGGGATCTTTTTCCCACTGATCATCAAGTTTATGGTTGCGTCTTTTTCTTTTCAATACTGTTTCCCCAGGTGTAAAAGGTTCTGCGGGTGCGTTTTTATTGTATTAAACTTCCTGCTTTTCTCTTACCCGAGTAAGACTGTCCTTGACACAAGCTTGTACTCTTCTGTACTGCTCTTGTGTGGTCTTGTCCCAGTCCTCATTGGTCATATCAGCTTCAGGCTCAACAACACCAAGCTCCAGATCCATGGGCAGCTTTCCTGGCCTTGCCCGCATGAGATATGCCGGAGTGCAATTGGTGAAACTCACTGGTATATGATTATACAGATCCACTAGGTCAGATAGTAGGTCTGGCCACTGGTTTCTCTCTTCAAGTGGTATGGTCTTTAGCAGGTCGATGATGATGTTGTTCATCTTTTCGACCGTTGGTTTATGGGTGGTAAAGTGTAGTTCTGATCTTTTTACATCCATACAAATGGCAGAACTCCTTGAACAACTCAGCCTCAAAGGCCGGGCCTTGGTCCATCAGCACCTGCTCAGGGTAACCATGGGGTCTGCAGAAATACGCTTGGAACGTCTTTGCTGCTGTCTCTGCCGTCAGGTCTTTGACAGGGGCGACCACCAGGAAACGTGAGTAGTGATCCACCGTGGTCAGAGCATAGGAGTACCCTGACCATCTGGGGGAGAGCTTGACTTGGTCCAGGGCCACGATCTCCAGGGGACGAGTCATCTTTATAGGTTGCAGGGGTGCCTTCTGGCTGCTGAAGTCTTTCCTTCTTAGGCCACAGGGTCCACAGTCCCGGCACCACCTCTCAATGGAGCTGCGCATTCCTACCCAGTAGAATCGACACTTCAGCAGGGTCTCTAGTTTTTTCCAGCCAAAGTGCCCCGCCTGATCGTGGTAAGCTTCCAATACCATCTGGATGTCTGTCTTCGGGACTACTATCTGCCATACCATCTCATGGGTTTTTTGATTGATGTATCTCCGGCACAGCTTCTCACGGTAGATAAGCAGCCAGCTTCTCTCGTTCCACAGCTGCTTTGCTTGGAGAGACGCATCCTTCTCCAGAGAGGCACCTTCTTGTGTTATCAGCTGTTTGATGCGGCTGACAACTGGGTCGCTGTCCTGGGTCTCTTTCCAGCTGTGGTGAGGAAGGGGTGTTTAACGTCTTTCCACGCTGCTTCCTGGAGGCTCGTTGCTCATGGATCATCCCACTCCGATGAAATGCAGGTAGCTCTATCTCTTCCAGGTCATCCACTTCTTCTTCCGTGTCTGACTGGTGGGGCATCCTAGACAGGGCATCGGCGTTGGCGTTCTTGCGGCCCGCCCGGCACTTGATTGTGAATTGATAGTTTGACAGCCGAGCCATCCATCGTTGTTCCAGTGCCCCGAGCTTAGCTGTTTCAAGATGGGTCAAGGGGTTGTTATCAGTAAAGGCAGTGAACTTACTGGAGGCCAGATAGTGCTTGAACCTTTCAGTGATGGCCCAGACCAAGGCCAGGAACTCCAACTTGAAGCTGCTATAGTTCTCAGGGTTTATCTCAGTCGGGCGGAGCTTCCTGCTTGCGTATGCAATCACTTTCTCTTGGCCATTCTGCTTCTGACTTAAGACAGCTCCCAGTCCTTCGTTGCTGGCATCTGTATACAGCAGGAACAGTTGACTGTAGTCAGGGTAGGCTAGGATCTCATCACCTGTCAGGATCTCCTTCATCTCCTGAAACGACTCAGCTTGGTCCTTACCCTAGTGGAATGGGGAGTTTTTGCCTTTGGGGGACTGCCCTACCAGGAGGTCTTGCAGAGGAGCTGCTTTCTTGGTGTAGTCCTTTACAAACCTCCGGTAGTATCCTAGTTGTCCCAAAAACTGACGCACCTCCTTGAGGTTCTTCGGCTCCGGCCACTTCTGGATGGCTGTGACTTTCTCCGGGTCTGGTGCTACCCCTTCCGGACTGACAATGTGCCCCAGGTACTGTACCTTTCTCTTGAGCAGGTGGCACTTTGAGGGCTACAACTTCATCCCGTACCGGGACAGTGACTCAAATACCTCTGCCAGGTGTTTCAAGTGGTCCTCGTTCGTTCTAGAGTACACTATCACATCGTCCAGGTAAAGTAACACAGTCTCGAAGTTGCGGTGTCCCAGGCAGCACTCCATCAATCTCTGGAACGTTCCGGGGGCATTGCAGAGTCCAAATGGCATACTGTTGAACTCACAGAGTCCCATCGGGGTGGTGAAGGCCGTCTTCTCCCGATCCTCCTCAGCCACAGCTACTTGCCAGTACCCACTAGTGAGATCAAGGGTGGAAAAGTAATTTGCAGCGTTAAGGCAGCTAGGGACTCCTCTATGCGTGGTAAAGGGTATGCATCTTTATGTGTAATGTGATTTACTTGTCTGTAATCTACACACATTCTCATGCTCCCGTCCTTTTTCCTAACCAGCACTAGGGGAGCTGCCCAGGGACTACAACTATCCCTTATCACTCCTGCTTTCCTCATGTTATGCAGCATTTCTTTTGCCTTCTGGTAGTGAGCTGGGGGTATAGGCCTATAACGTTCTTTGATTGGGGAATGGTTGCCTGTGGGGATATGATGTTGAACCCCCTTAACACTCCCGAAGTCAAGTGGATGTTTACTGAACACCTGTGAGTATTCTTGAACCACCCGGTGTACACCCTGTTTTTGATGGGCAGGAGTGGTATCTGTCCCAACATGGAGCTGTTGACACCAATCCTCCACCTGGGTTGCAGGGTCATTATCCTCTACTTCATCTGGTGAGGGTAAGGACTCCGCCTCTTGAATGCAGTTGTTATTGACAGCATGTAATTTGGCAACAGTGGCATAACGTGGCAGTTTGACCTCATCTTCCCCTAAGTTGAGAAGACGGACTGGCATCCTCCCATTACGTACATCTACCACTCCCCTGGCGGTTAAGAGTGTGGGTCTATGTTCGGAGCAAAGGGGTTCTACTACCGCCTGGTATCTCTGTCCTCTAAGACCTATGGCAGCTCTACACCAGATGAGCATTTCACTTATTGGGGGGATGACAATGGGTATTGGGTCTGTTACCCGCACGTTACCGATTTCACCATCTGTTAACCTTACTTGCTGTTGATACATCAGGACTCGGATTTCCCTCTGCAGTGCCCTCCTCTGTCTTGGTCTGGCAGTGTCGGCGATCTGTTGGAGTAAGAATACAACCTCTCCCAAACAGTTACCAACAACATTAGTGCCTAGTACCATATACGGATTTGTGTCATCAGGATTAGTCTCTACTACAATTAGTCCCTGGTCCTTCAGCTCCACTCTCCCCACCTTTACAGTCACATTCTTAACCCCGAGTAGGTTAAGGGGGAGTCCATTTGAGGCATATACAGACAAATTTGGAGCTGGCGGACGTAGATCGTCCATGGACCAGAATCTCTTGTAGAGAACTTCAGGAATGATGGTTACCTGAGATCCTGTCTCCAGCAGAGCATGCGTCAGGATCCCATCCAACACAATGGACAGGAAAGGTCTTCCTCCGACGAACCTGTTGTACCAGTCTGATGGGCCTGGTGAGTTTACTCCTGGGTGTCGGCCCTCGGACCCAGGGTTTTCTCGTTTAAAGGACAATTCTGGGCGATGTGTCCGGTCTTGCGGCAGTGGTAGCAGGCAGGGTCCTTCTGTGGACGAGGTTGGTCACTGGTCCTCGGCGAGGGCGGTGTTGGCCTTCTCCTCCTTCGCATCCAGGGGACATCCTCAGGGCTATTGGCTAACAGGATTTTCCCTCCTTCCTCGGGCTCCGTCCGCAGCTGCAGAGCACTCCGCACGGTGGTCAGGGTTTTGCTCAACTGACGCACCTCAGAGCGCAAACTGTCCAGTTCTTTAGGGGATGTTGCTGGAATCTTAGCTTCAGCAGCCAATGGGGAAAAGGTGGGTGTAGCAGGTTCTGGGGTAACCCCACCCTGGTAACGTTGGATGGCATTTGTTTCCAGGGGCTGCAGTCCTTTTATAGCCATGTCCTTGAGATTATCAAAGGTGGCATCTGGATGATTCAGGGACCACCAACGCACAGTCCTGCTCTCCTCTGGAGACCTCAGCCCCCGGACAAACTGTTCCTTCAGCATTTTGTTCTAATTTTCGACGCTAGTTGGACTAACCTGGTTCAGAGCCTGCAGGGCCCCTTGAAGACGCCAGGCGTAGTCCCGAACATTGTCCTCCAGTTGTTGGGAACAGCTGTAGAACCTCATCCGGAGGTTCGCCTCAGTAAGGTCCTCAAAGACAGTCTGTAGTTTTTGGAATATTGCGGACACTGACTCCTGGTCTGTGGCCGACCATGCTTCCATTTCCCGTTCCGCAGCACCGGTCAGTTGTCCTAATACAACAGCGGCTCTTTGTTTGCCGGTCATAGAGTACATGTCCAAGATACTACATATCTTACGTTTGAATCCAGACAGGGTATCTGGTTTGCCGTTGTACTGGGGGAGCCATTTTGCTCCCGGAATGTACGGTAAAGTCATAGGAATGACAGGTGTTATAGGCGCTGTTGGTGGAGCGGCGGCTTCGGCCTGCTCATCATCGGGCGCGGGTTGAATATCAGGGACGTTGGCAGGCATGTCGGCGTTCAGCTGTTGCTCATCGGACATCTTGGCGCCCCCCTAGTTAACCGTGGCCTGCCTTCTGGTTTTTCTTCCGGTAGGCCACAGCTCTGCAGGTGACGGTCATCTTCAGGACCTTGCGTCGCTTGCGTCCTACGTCAGCGCACTCAGCGACGCTCCTTACAGGACCTGGCGCTTCTCGCTTAGACGTCGAGGCGTGGGGCGGGTTCGGGACTTCGCGCTCTTTTGCAGGTACGCCCCCTATTTTCCCGCGGTTACGCCCTTCTTCTCGCCCAACAGCCCAACAATGGCGGCTATCTTCACCACAACTTTACGTACACAGTTCAGAATAAAGGCGCACAGTACCCGGTGGCAAAGGGAATAACACACTGTCGTTGCAGCGGGCACGCGATCCTGTTCGTGATGCCAAATTGGAGATGACTAGCCCAGGGGATTGGGGATAACTCCGTACCCGGGTCTTTAACCTGGCCTTTAGGGATGTCGCGGTGGTCGGCTCCCGGGCCCGTACCCTGGGGTCGCTCCTTTAAAAGATAGATTTTTTTTTTTTTTTAAGTTCATGAAAGTTCGTGACGCCATCTGTGGCTTCTGGTGAGAATCACCAGGGCTGCGCAGTCCACTGAGGCCAGTGATAAGGCAGCTGGGTGGTACAGCTTCCCACAGGTGGAGCTAGGCCTCAGGGCAGTGTATGGATGGGGAATGCAGGACAGACGAGACCCTGCCGGGTCAGAGCAAGAACAGGGACAGACACAATAGTCACTTCAGTACCTTTTACTGATGGAATTTCAGGCACGTCCCGGAGCACTGTAGGGTGAAGGGTGCATATCAGGATCCTCCCCAATGAGCGGGTTTTGGGCCTCCTGTTTCTTGCTTCTGCGTAGTAAGTTTCTGACCTGCCTTGAGCTAAGCCTAACTTTGTCTCTGTCCTGCGCTGCCTGACCTTGTGGTAGGGCCTTTTCTTGGAGTACACACACCTTAGCTGCGGGCTTATGTGTCTCCTGGCTCTGTTACGTATCAGCACTTTAGCGATCCTGGGACTTGTAGTTCTCCAGGAATTCCGGTTATGCCTTACTGGGTCGTGGAGATCCCGGTAAGCTTCGGACCCGGTGTCCGGTAACTACTTCGGGGTGAGCTAGTTAAGCTCCTCTGCCCCCTATGTACTAACTCTCCACTCGCCTTCAGCCTACTCGGGCCCTCACTAGGCTACTCACACTAACGGCAGCTTGCCGTGCTTCACCGATCTTATGGCGCCGGCACATCTAAGCTCACTTCTCTGAGCTACAACTGAGTCTAGAACGTGCTCCACTGCAGACTGACCTCTCTCAGGCTTTTGCACTGCAGGAACTCTCTCAACAGGTTTGCTTTCTGTTGACTCCAGTCTAGACTAACTGAGCTCGACTCTGCATTCAGGTTTATACTGGCAGAACTCTCCAGAGGAACTGAACTGCCTGGCTCCACCTTCCCTTATATACCTATCCCTAACAGGCTCCCTCTGGTGGTCTGAGGTGAAAGGTGGAGATGTGTGAATGGTTATGGGGGCCTCTTGTGGAGGAATCCATCAATTCACTCCTCTAGGATCTGTGATACCAAGCGCAGCTGGGCTTCACAAGAACCGTTATCTCAGGAGACAGAGACAGTTCCAGCTGCTGCAGTTGCTAGCCTGCAGTGGAGCACAGTCCAGACTCAGAGAGCTCAGGTTAGTGAGCCAACGGCATGCCGACGCCAAAAGAGTGGTGAAGAGTAGCGAGGCCTACTGCCCGTGTGAAGCCTAGCTAGGGCCCCGAGCGCGGCCGAAGGCAAGAGGAAGGAGAGTAGCTTAGGGAGCAGAGCAGCATTACCCGCTCTCCTCAAGAACTACTTACCGGACACCGTGTCCGCGTCTGCAGGGATTTCTTACACGAAGCAGAAACAACCAGAACCCCTGGAGAACTACATGTCCCAGGTTAACCAAACGCTGACAGCGTACCAGGGTCAGGAGTTACCGAAGCCCATATACCAGGGAGTGTGAACTCCAACAGAAGGCCCTATCACCAGGATCAGCTGGTGCAAGACAGAAACCAAGTTAGGCCTAACTCCAGGCAGGTCAGAAACTTATCAAGGAAAGGCAAGGAACAGGAGGCCCCACACCCGCTCACTGGGGAGAGTCCTGAAATGCACCCTTCACCCTAAAGTGCCCTGGATCGTGCCTGAAACACCACCAGTAAAGGTACTGAAGTGAACCGTTGTGTGTGCCTATCCTTTCCCTGACCCGGCTGGGTCCCCTCTGTCCTGCATCCCTGCATCTACGCTGCCCTGAGGCCTCGCTCCACCTGTGGGGAGCTATACCAACTACGTTGCCAGAACACCGGCCTCAGAGGACTGCCGCAGCGCTTGTGATCCTCACCAGAATCTACAGGTGGCGTCACCATCATTTCCCCTATCTCATATAAACTTTTCCCTTTTATCTTTTTACTGACCGCCCTGGGTCACAGACCGGGCCAGCCACCGTGATATTCCCCACAAGCAGCCATAGGCCCGGCTGCCGAGTACCCCATGGCCCAGGGGGCGCGTCAGACTTGGCGTCACGAACAGGATTCCATGCCCGCTGCAACGAAGGAGTGTTGTGCCCGTTGCCACTGGGTGCTGTGCGCCTTTAATAAAAACTGTGTATTAAACGGTGGTGAAGATCGCCGCCATTACTGTGTTGCCGAGCGGGAAGAAGAAGGGCGTAACCGCGGGAGACTGAGAGGTGTAACTGCTGAAGCGTGCAAAGCCCCGGACACATCCCATGCCCCGACGTCAAACCATGAAGCGCCAGGTCCTGGAAGGAGCCCCAGTGAGCGCTCTGACGTAGGACGTAAGCGACGCAAGGTCCTGAAGGAAGACCGTCACCTGCGGAGCTGCGGCCTACCTGAAGAAAAGAAAAGAAGGTAGGCCACGGTTCGCTAGGGGGGCGCCAGGATGTCCGAAGAACAGCACAAAGCCGGAGTACAGGTTAACGACTCTGATAGTCAACTCGTGCTTGTAACCCCTGTCATACCCATGTCCCTACCGTACATCCCTGGAGCGAAGTGGCTCCCCCAGTACAGCGGCAAACCAGATACCCTGTCTGGATTCAAAAGGAAAATATGCGGTATACTGGACATGTACTCTATGACAGGCAAGCAAATAGCCGCTGTTGTATTGGGACAATTGACTGGTGCTGCGAAGTGAGAAGTAGAAACTTGGTCAACCGCAGACCAGGAGTCAGTGTCCGCAATCTTTAAAAAGTTACAGACTGTCTATGAGGATCATACTGAGACAAACCTCCGGATGAGGTTCTACAACTGCTCTCAGCAACCGGAGGACAGTGTTCGGGACTATGCCTGGCGTCTACAAGGGGCCCTGTGAGCTCTAAAACAGGTTAGTCCAACCAGCATCGATAATAAAAATAAAATGCTGAAGGAACAGTTTGTACGGGGACTGAGGTCTCCAGAGGAGAGCAGGACTGTGCGTTGGTGGTCCCTGGATCATCCAGATGCCACCTTTGACAACCTCAAGGACATGGCTATAAAAAGACTGTAGCCCCTGGAAACAAATGCCATCCAATGTTACCAGGGTGGGGCCACCCCAGTGCCTGCAACATCCACCTTTTCCCCGGTGGAAAGGTTCCAGCAACATCACCTAGTGAGCTGGAGAGCCTGCGCTCTGAAGTGAGTCAGTTGAGCAAAACCCTGACCACTGAGTGCCCTGCAGCTGCGGACGGAGCCCGAGGTCGAGAGAAGGATCCTGCTAGCCGAAAGCCCTGAGAATGTCCCCTGGTTGAGAAGGAGGATAACGCCACCCCCTGAGAGTACCAACGACCAACGCTGCCCGCCGAAGGACCCTGTCTGCTACCGTTGCAGCAAGACAGGTCACACCGTCCAGAGCTGTCCTTTAAACGAGAAAACCCTGGGGCAGAGGCCGACACCCAGGAATAGATTCCCCAGGCCCAACAGACTGGTACAACAGGTTTGTGGGAGGAAGGCCTTTCCTGTCCATTGTGCTGGACGGCATCCCGACAAACGCTCAGCTGGACACAGGATTGCAGGTAACCATCATGCCTGACGTCCTTTACAAGAGGTTCTGGTCCATGCATGACCTACGTCCGCCAGCTCCAAATCTTTCCATCTATGCCTCGAATGGCCTCCCCCTTAACCTAGTCGGGGTTAAGGATGTGGCAGTGAAGGTGGGAAGAGTGGAACTGAAGGACCAGGGACTAATTGTAGTAGAGACTAATCCTGATGATACCAATTTGTATATGGTACTTGGCACAAACATTGTTAGTAACTGTTTGGGAGAAGTGGTGTTCTTGCTCCAACAGCTAGCCAACACTGCAAGACCAGGCCAGAGGAGGGCGCTGTTAGAACCCTCCTGTTAGTTTTTTTCTATTTTGTGGTCACATGACCTGCTGCCTATTTATTCCAGCTCCGCCATTCTGGCCTTGCTGGACTTCAGTGTTACTTTGACTCTTTATCTAGCCAGGTGCTTTGTACCTATCTCTATAGTTTGCTTGGTCCTTGGAACTCTAAGTATTTTTGTTTGTTTGTCTTTTTGCTCCGCTGCAACTTCTGCTAGGAGGTGTCCAATTTTGTCCCAGTCCTTAGTACTTTTAGGGACCCCTCCCTTATTTCTAAAGGTCTGCGTTCAGACTAGCTGAGGACGAAGGCGGGTCTGTTCACAAGGAACAGGTTGCCCGCTGCATCGTAGGGAATCAGCTTAGTCCTATTGTAGGGACAGTTTTCCTATCTTTCCTTAGTTCTTGTAGCAGATCATAACAGGCGCTCCAGAAAGAGATCCGATCCGTTATGTACCAGCAACAGGTAAAGTTAACAGGTGGTGAAATTGGTAATGTACGGGTGACAGACCCGATACCCAATGTGATTCTCCCCATGACTGAAATGCTGATTTGGTGTAGAGCAACAATAGGTCTCAAAGGACGGAGCTACCAGGCGGTAGTAGAGCCCCTTAGCTCAGAGCACAGACCTACACTCTTAACTGCCAGAGGGGAAGTGGATGTACGCAATGGGAGGGTGCCCGTATACCTCTTAAACTGTGAGGAGGACGAGGTTAGATTACCACGCTATGCCACTGTTGCCAAACTGTACACAGTAGATAACAACTCCATTCACATGGCGGAGTTCTTAACTAGTGTTGAGCCACCCCCGTAGTGTTCGAGTTCGGTTCGGTTCGTCGAACACCCGTGTGTTCGCCGAACTGTTCGTCGAACTGTTCGTCGAACACCTTCGAACACCGTTAAAACCAATGGCCGGCAAACAAAAACACATAGAAACACATAGAAAACACCTTCAAAGGTGTCCAAAAGCTGACAAACTGCTCAGAAGACATAACTAACACATGGAAAAGTGACAAGTACATATAGTCATGCGAAAAGAAAAGAGGTGGAGGAGTAAAAGGAGGGGGAGACACAGATATAGGCATGTCATGCCCTTCTAAAATCCAAAAAGTGAGAAGCCGACACGGCCAGTCCGTTCCTGCCCGCGCCACCTCCGTGTCGCCGGGTTTGTGCCAGAGCCGCGGTGGACCCTGACGGCCAGCCCCCCTCTCCCAATACTGGTGCCTGTCCGCTGGTGGGTCGAACGAGCCCCCCTGTGGTGGAGGCAGCTCTAAGCTTTTTAATTTAAATTGTCTCTCTAATTTGAATGAATACACTTTAAATCCTTTTACAAGGATCTATTGGAGGGCAAGTCTCATGCCAGCAGCCGCGTAATTCCAGCTCCAGTAGCGTCCACTAAAGCTGCTGCAGTTAAAAAGCTTTTATAAGGATCGGTGGTCCACCGCAAGGCGTCCTACCGCCAGTCCCAGCCCCTATGCCTTGGGGTGCCTCCTGATGCTCTTCACTGAGTATCCCGGGGTCCCGAAGCATTTCCTTTGAAAAAATTAAGTGTCCAAACTACAGGTGGTGTAGCTTGCTTAACAGCTGCGATAATCCGCTGACTAGCAGACACTGCTACTAGGCACAAAGTATTTCCTGGGCTAGATGCAGTTAAAAATTTGTAATTAGATACTCTCGTTGGATGCTGAGAAAGCATTCCATAGAGTCTCCTGGCACACCATATATTATTCTCTTAAAAAGCTTGGGGTAG
The DNA here is from genome assembly GCF_046119375.1 of Phyllobates terribilis. Taxonomy (NCBI): domain Eukaryota; kingdom Metazoa; phylum Chordata; class Amphibia; order Anura; family Dendrobatidae; genus Phyllobates; species Phyllobates terribilis. The sequence goes on along the minus strand of NW_027362769.1, from coordinate 404,582,676 downwards.
GGGTCTAGGGGACCCTTTTATAGCCAAAATCACGGCCCTGTATCGCAATACGTCACTTAGGCTGAAGATAAATGGAACTGTAGCACCCCGAGGGCTTGGTTGCTACAGAGGTATTGCACCTCACCCAGAGGTGTGATATCTCACTCTCAGGTAAGGATGGAGTGTGGATCAGGACCCCGACACCTGCATGCATTACACCACATTGCCGTGGGGCAGGGCGACCAATATGCCTCTGAGATGGGCACCACAGTCCCTGTCCCTGGCTGGAGTGGGGGGAGGGAACACTGAGGAAGGGGAACCCTGTAGTGCAGGAGCAGGGAGGAAGCAGTTCCTGGGTGCATTGAGAAGGAAGTATGAAAGGTGGGCACCATCTTAGTTCAGTGCAGAGAAGTCTGAGCAGAAGTGACAGGGAGCAGGGGCTCTGCATGAGCTCAGCTTCGGAGGCGGGCCTAGTAACAGAGGCCCAGGCCTGGAAGAGGGAGAAGGAAGGAAGAGGAGCGGAGAAGGCTCCAGGAAAAGGGACGAAGGGATCCCAGGGGTGCGGACGGGCGAGTCGCCACCGCACGCCCGAATCCACCTGCGTGGAGGGGTCAGGCCAAAGGGGGAGACCGGTCCCCGAAACTAGTGGAGGCGGGAAACGACCCTCAGCTAGAAACCGGAGGCTGTGACATTTTATGTGGCGCAGCCCCTCGCTACACCCGCTAGGAAGGCACCACATAGGGTCAGGGAAACTGGCGCCAAGTTTACCAAGAGGAGGCCCGAGGCAGCCGGACAGAAGCGTTGGTAAGAAAGGCCAGACAAAGGACACACAAAGGGGGTCCTGTGAAGCGCTCCAAAGTTATCTGGGAGTTGTCTGAGCCCCTCACCTGGTAAGCACAGTACGACGTGGGCAGCCGTTACCTGCAGAAGTGGTCTGGATAATAAGAACTGTGAGTAAAGGCCCTGGACTGCATCACTGACTCCGTGTCGTTACTGCTGCTGCCCTGCACCATCACCCCCATCCTCCGCATACACTGCCCTGAGGCTATACTCCTCCCGTGGGGAGTTATGCTACGCTCTGCTGCACCCACAACACCAGTCTCAGCAGTCTGCCCTGCAGCGGCGGTTCACTCTGACCGCAATCCACGGGTGGCGTAGTCGGACATTTAAACATCAAAACCACATAAATAGTTCCGCCACTGGTTTGACCGCCCTGAGCCACGGAACCGGGTCGCCGCCACGGAGACTACAACCACCAGCATCCATCAAAAAGGGTCCGGCTCCGGGTGTCCCAAAGCCCAGGGGGTGCGTCAGAACATTTTCATCACCTTTCATAATCACCAATGGGACAAGGCAGGGATGTCCTCTGTCCCCTCTCTTATACATCCTAGTGACGGAGCACCTGCTCTCATCAATTCGCCATAACCCCAATATTAGGTGGATTGAGGTGGGAGGCACCGAGTACAAGTGCTCTGCATTTGCTGATGATGTCCTAGTATATATCACTCAATCACATATATCCATCCCTGCTGTTATGGCTGAAATAGATCACTTTGTTACATGGTCAAATTTTAAAATCAATGCAGCGAAGTCTGAGGCCCTCGATGTCTCCCTCCCAAAATCCATACTGGATTCCATCCAGTCCAACTTTCCCTTTGCCTGGCCCTCACAGGGTATCAAATACTTAGGAATTCCTATTCATAGAGACCTCTCCCATCTATGTTATCTTAATTTTGGGCCCTTTATTGAACAACTCCATACAGACCACGGTTGGCAAGTTAGAACTGTAAGATTCACTACGTGAACCACTGGTGTTTTGTGGAAAAGCACATGTACACTGCGTTCCAAATTATTATACAAAAAGTGTTTAGGAGTGATAAGGGAAGAATTTGTTTGTTTGTCAGTTAAACTCATTGATGGTGATGTGTGTCAGGGCTCTTTATATCACTGTAAGCAATTGCAGACACCTGTGCTAATTAGTTTGGCAGGTGTGTCCAATGAAAGGCAAGACTACTTAAGAAGGCTGTCCCACATTATTAAGCAGCCTACATTTTCTGCCAAAATGGGAAAGAAAAAGGATGTGTCGGCTGCTGAGAAGCAACAAATTGTGGAGTGTTTAGGTCAAGGCATGACTACAATCAACATTGTGCGATGATCAGGATGAAGTGTCTTGGCAATCAAGAAGTATGTAGCTGATTCACAGTACACACGTGTGCGTGCTGATAAGGGCAAATTGAGGACTCTTTCCTACAGGCAATTACGTCAGGTTAAAAGAGCAGCGGCAAAAAAGCCTTGTCATAGCAGCAGACAAGTTTTTAAAGCTACTGGTGCCTCCAACGTCCCCCAAACAACAAGATGCAGGGTCCTTCAGAGGTTTGCATCTGTGCGTACGCCATCCTCTCGACCTCCTCTATCCACTTCACACAAGCAGAAATGGCTCCAGTGGGCCAAACATTACATGAAGACTGATTTCAAAATGTTTTGTTCACGGATGAGTGCCGTGCAGCGCTCGATGGTCCAGATGGATGGAGTGGAGGATGGCTGGTTGATGGACACCCCACGCAAACACGGCTACAGCGCCAACAAGGAGGAGGTGGAGTAATGTTTTGAGCTGGAATCATGGTGAGAGAGATTGTCGGCCCCTTTATGTTCCCTGAAGGGGTAAAGATGAACTCCATAATGTATGTGGAGTTTCTCAAACAGCACTTCCTGCCATGGTTCAAGAAGAAGAACCATGTATTCCACAGCAAGATCATTTTCATGCATGATAATGCACCGTCTCATGCTGCACATAACACATCTGCATCTCTGGCTGATATGGGCATAAAAGGGGACAAACTTATGGTGTGACCCCCATGCTCCCCTGACCTCTACCCCATTCAGAACCTCTGGAGCATCATCAAAAGGAGTGTCTATGATGGCGGGAGGCAGTTCACATCTAAGCAACAGCTCTGGGAGGGTATTCTGTCCTCATGCAAAACAACTGAAGCAGAAACCATCCAAAACCTGACAAATTCAATGGACGAGAGAGTTCAGAAGCTCCTTTCGAACAAGGGGTCATTTTTGGTCTTTATTAAAATGAGAAGGTTGATCGAAGAGTGTAGGGGATCTAAGAGTGTGGCAACCCAGTAGTCAGGATTACTTCGAATTCTGACAATCTGAGGGTCATGTTGCAGGTAGTGCAGCAAGAAGGCACTTATGTGTCTTGCGCATCTCGGAGCCCCAAAATTATTTTCCGGGCTAGATGCAGCTAAAAATTATTATTAATTTTAAATCTGGTGGAGCTTAGTATAGATGGTCTAATAGAATCAGTACTGCACACTGCTACAAAGCCCAAATTATTTTCCAGCCAAGATACAGATAAACATGATTAGTAATTTTAAATCTGGTGGAGCTTAGTATAGATGGCCTATTAGAATCAGTGCTGCACACTGCTACAAAGCCCAAATTATTTTCCAGCCAAGATACAGATAAACTTGATTAGTAATTTGAAAGCTTGAAACGGTTGGGGAGGTGATTTTAACCAATCATCAAGCTTTTACTCTCCCCAGGATGACACAGGGGTAGAAAAGTCATTTCGGATCCATGATTTGTTCATCTTTATGAACGTGAGTCTGTCTACATTATCAGTGGAGAGCCGCGTGCGCTTATCTGTCAGCACACCACCAGCAGCGCTGAACACACGTTCAGACAGAACGCTGGCTGCGGGGCATGACAAGATCTCCAAGGCGTAAGTGGCTAGCTCCGGCCATTTATCCAGATTGGAAGCCCAAAAAGAGCAAGGGTCCAGTGACACAGTCATGGCTTCAATGTTTACTTGGAGATACTCCTGTACCATCGTCTCTAGGCGTTGACTATGTGTCAAACTTCTTGTCTCCTGTGGCCTTGCAAAGGATGGGCTAAAAAAGTGGTGAAATGATTCCGCAAAATTGATGTTACTAGCAGATACTGTGTTTCTATTACGGTTTGAGTGCTGAACACTTGACGGTCCCACGGTTGGCAAGTTGGAACTGTGAGATTCACTACGTGCACCACTGGTGTTTTGTGGAAAAGCACATGTAAGATTCTGCAACAGTCTCTGCTGATACTCCTGCATGCGTGCATCCCTTTCTATGGCAGGAATAATTTCTGCAAATTTACTTTTGTACCGGGGATCTAACAGTGTGGCAACCCAGTAGTCAGGATTATTTCTAATTCTCACAATTCGAGGGTCATGTTGCAGGTAGTGCAGCAAGAAGGCACTCATGTGTCTTGCGCATCCAGGAGCACCAAGTCCCTGTTGTGTTGGTGGCGAGGTAACAATCATGCTTCCTTCCTCTGTACTCTCCCCCCAACCTCGCACAACAGAAATGTGATCAAGGTCTCCCTCATCTGATGAGTCTTCCATCAGTTCGTCCTCCACTTCTTCCTGGGCTCCTGCACCTTCCTCACTAGTTTGGCTGCTACCATGCGCCCTGGTAAAACCATCTCCCCCACCCTCACATGCCTGCCACCTTGGTGCTGCCGACTGTCTGGACCTTGCAGATGTTAGCCCTTCCACATACAACTCCTCCTCCTCTACTTCCTCCACCTCCTCTTGTGCCACCACCTGACTCCGAATTCTGTTTAACATGTGCTCCAGCATGTAAATCACCGGAATAGTCATGCTGATAATGGCATCGTCAGCACTAAACATCTTCGTCGCCATTTCAAAACTGTGCAAAAGGGTGCATAGGTCCCTGATCTGAGACCACTCCTCCAGCGTGATTTGCCCCACCTCTGGATCTCGTTGGCCCAGGCTATACGTCAGAACGTATTGCACCAGGGCTTGTCGGTGCTGCCACAGTCGCTGCAACATGTGCAGAGTTGAATTCCACTGGGTAGGCACATCGCATTTTAGCTGGTGAAGTGGCAGGCCCTGCGACTTCTGTAGAGAAGTAAGTCGCTGAGCTGCGGGATGCGAACGGCGGAAGTGAGCACACAGCGACCGTGCCCTCTGCAGAAGGCCATCTAGTCCAGGATAGTTGGCTAAAAATTGCTGGACAACCAGGTTCAACACATGAGCCATGCAAGGCACGTGTGTGACATTGCCCCGGCAAAGGGCCCACCCAGGTTTGCAGCATTGTCGCACACGGCCTTCCCTGGTTTCAGGTCCAGTGGAGACAACCATTCATGAAATTGGTTCTCCAGAGCTGACCACAACTCCTCAGCTGTGTGACTCACATTTCCCAGACATTTCAAAGTAATAACCGCCTGATGACGTTGAGCCCTACTGCCAGCATAGTAAGGAGGTGTGCAGGATCCCTTCTGCGCAGTTAGAAAGCTTGTGGCATGACCAGACAGGCTTTGGGTGCAGGTGGAGGACCGAGAGGAGGTTGAGGAGGCAGAAGCAGTGGAGGAACTTTGAGATAAAGAGAATTGACGCACAACTCGTTGGGACGGCAAGACTTGGACAGCAGCCCCTTGTCCTGCTGTCACCATAGTTACCCAGTGCCCAGTCAGCGACATGTAACGCCCCTGTCCATGCCTACTCATCCAAGTGTCTGTGGTGAAATGCACCCTGTCACACACAGAGTTTCTCAAAGAAGCGGTGATGTTGTGTGCGACATGCTGGTGGAGCACAGGCACACCTTTCTTTGAGAAGTAGTGCCGACTGGGCATCTGGTACTGGGGCACTGCGACGGACATAAGGTCTCGAAAATCCTCTGTGTCCACCAGGCGGAAAGGCAGCATTTCTGTAGCCAAGAGCTTGCAGATGGTGAAATTCAACCTCTTAGCTTTCTCATGGCTAGGAGGAAATGGTCTTTTACTTGTCCACATCTGAGGGACGCAGGGCTGGCTATTGTGCTTAGACGGGGTTGATACGGGTGTCCCCGGCAAACTGCCGGTCTGTGAGGAAGATGCATTCGGACATGTTAGGTTGCCTTGATCCAAAGGTGGTGCTATCGATGTCGGACAGCGCTCAACACCAGCTGGTGTTACCACCTCCAAAGAAAATGATGACCTGCCAATCAATCTGTTGCGGGTAAAGAGGTGGCAGGTCATCGTCCCAAAACAGGTGTGACTGCTGTCCCCCCAGTCACAGAGGATGAAGAGGCCGCGGATGCACAAGATATTGCAGACGGTGGTTGGCCCGGCCGGCTAGGCCGCATTGTAGCACAGTGAGCTTCCCACTGCAACTTATGCTTCATGTCCATGTGCCGGTTCATGCATGAAGTACTCAAACTATGTATTTTTTGGCCTCTACTTAGCTTTTGCTGACAAATGTTACAGATAACACGAGTTGGGTCATCTCTATCGATCTGAAAAAATGCCCAGGCTATGCAAGGCTTAGCACCCATGCGACCTGAAGAGCCACCACAACTTGTGGTGAGAGGCAGAGTTGTGTTTGAGGATGCAGTTGTTGAAGTGCTTCCAGTACTACGTCTCTTTCCAGGAAGGCGCAACCTGACCTCTTCGTCACTAGCATCCTCTTCCACCTCCTCTGCTGACCTCATCTCTTGGCTGACTTTGGGTTGACAGTAAGTGGGATCTCCAACCTCATCATCATCACCCTGTGCGTTATCACACCCGTCGTCCTCAGAGCCAACCTGTTCCTGCCCTGACAAAAAACTGGAGCCGACCTCTGATTCCCAGGCTATAGTATGAGTAAACAGCTCTGCAGACTCAACCATCTGTTCTACCTCATACTCAGACGGGCAGCTGGAGATTTGGGAGCTGTGAGGAAGCAAGTGCGATTTGGGTGACACCTCTGAGGACTGGAGTATTTGTGATGTTGAAGTTGATGTGGAGGAGAGCCCACTTAAAGGAGCACTTGATATCCATTGAGGCACCTGCTGTTTTTGTGCCTCATCTGGAATTTGTAGCGATTGGCGTGGCCGTAAGAAAGGAATCTTATCACATTGTCCGCTAAAAGAAGTAGACATTTTAGTTTGGCTGGAAGATGGTCTTTCTTCTGCAGATGTTACTGTTGCTTTAACACCTACCCCACGGACACAACCATTTTTCCCCTTCCCAACACGCCTATTCCCCTTTCCACCAGCAGCAGGCCTTTTTCCACTCATTTTGGTGGTTAACTAATTCATAACTCTGGAGTTGTTTGCACAAAAATACAATGGATGAGAACCGAGCAGAGCTGAGTGGCCAAACTGTGGTATTAGGCCAAAACTATTGGCTGGGTTAGATGCAGAAAAAAATTATATTCAATTTGCAACCTGATGGAGGTCAGTATAGATGGACTAATAGAGAAAGTCCCACACACTGCTAGAAGGCCAAATATTTTTTAGAGCTAGATGCAGAAAAAAATTATATTCAGTTTGCAACCTGATGGAAGTCAGTATAGATGGACTAATAGACCAAGTTCCACACACTGCTAGAAGCCCAAATATTTTTTCAGAGCTAGATGCAGAAAAAAATTATTTTTCATTTGCAACCTGATGGAGGTCAGTATAGATGGACTAGTAGAACAAGTCCCACACACTGCTAGAAGGCCAAATATTTTTTCAGAGCTAGATGCAGAAAAAAATTATATTGAATTTGCAACCTGATGGAGGTCAGTATAAATGGACTAACAGAACAAGTCCCACACACTGCTAGAAGCCCAAATATTTTTTCAGAGCTAGATGCAGAAAAAAATTATATTCAATTTGCAACCTGATGGAGGTCAGTATAAATGGACTAATAGACCAAGTCCCACACACTGCTAGAAGGCCAAATATTTTTTCAGAGCTAGATGCAGAAAAAAATTATATTGAATTTGCAACCTGATGGAGGTCAGTATAAATGGACTAACAGAACAAGTCCCACACACTGCTAGAAGCCCAAATATTTTTTCAGAGCTAGATGCAGAAAAAAATTATATTCAATTTGCAACCTGATGGAGGTCAGTATAAATGGACTAATAGACCAAGTCCCACACACTGCTAGAAGCCCAAATATTTTTTCAGAGCTAGATGCAGAAAAAAAATATTTTTAATTTGCAACCTGATGGAGGTCAGAATAGATGGACTAATAGAACAAGTCCCACACACTGCTAGAAGCCCAAATTATTTTTCATAGCTAGATGCAGAAAAAAAATATTATTAATTTGCAACCTGATGGAGGTCAGAATAGATGGACTAATAGAACAAGTCCCACACACTGCTAGAAGCCCAAATATTTTTTTCAGAGCTAGATGCAGAAAAAAAATATTTTTAATTTGCAACCTGATGGAGGTCAGTATAGATGCACTAATAGAACAAGTCCCACACACTGCTAGAAGGACAAATATTTTTTCAGGGCTAGATGCAGAAAAAAATTATATTAAATTTGCAACCTGATGGGGGTTAGTATAGATGGACTAATAGAACAAGTCCCACACACTGTTAGAAGGCCAAATATTTTTTCAGAGCTAGATGCAGAAAAAAATTATATTGAATTTGCAAACTGATGGAGGTCAGTATAGATGGACTAATAGACCAAGTCCCACACACTGCTAGAAGCCTAAATATTTTTTCAGAGCTAGATGCAGAAAAAAATTATATTCAATTTGCAACCTGATGGAGGTCAGTATAGATGGACTAATAGACCAAGTCCCACACACTGCTAGAAGCCCACATATTTTTTCAGAGCTAGATGCAGAAAAAAAATATTTTTAATTTGCAACCTGATGGAGATCAGTATAGATGGACTAATAGAACAAGTCCCACACACGGCTAGAAGCCCAAATATTTTTTCAGAGCTAGATGCAGAAAAAAAATATTTTTAATTTGCAACCTGATGGAGGTCAGTATAGATGGAGTAATAGAACAAGTCCCACACACTGCTAGAAGCCCAAATATTTTTTCAGGGCTAGATGCAGAAAAAAATTATATTCAATTTGCAACCTGATGGAGGTCAGTATAGATGGTCTAATAGAATTATGCTATGCCCAAAAGGTTTTACTTCACTAGGTGCAGTAAAAAAATTGGTATTCTATACACAGGTGGTATATCTTGCAACACAGATAGGCTACTCCACTGAGTAACACACTCTGCAATAGGCCAAAAAGGATTTGCTTTGCTAGATTTAGCCAAATGCTGTGAATAAAACTTGCAAAGAACTGGCACAGACCTGCCTGGCAAAAACTGATAGGAACTGATGTAACTTAGTCCTGAAAAGGACTGCAATTACAATTAGTCTTTACTCCCAACCTATCTATTTAAGAGCACAGACCAGCCTGATAAAAGTCGTAGGAAATGATGTAACCTAGTCCTTAAAAGGACTGCAATCACAACTCTTCCCTACTCCCAAGCTATCTGTAGATATGTGCGAAAATTGGCTTTAAATTAACAAGGTATAGAGCACACAGCAACAGCGGTGCCGTCTAACACGCAGCTGCAGCAGTGAGAAAATGGTGGCGACAGGGAAAATGGCTGGGTCTTATAGGGCAAGGACATGTGACATACACTGCCAATGACACATGCCCTTGCTTGTGTGAAAAAAAGCAGTTCTCTCCGTGTGTGCTCTGCTGATAGGCTGACAGATTGCACCTCCCCACTGTAAATGCGGGAAAGAGAAAAAAAAATAGAGATCTTCATTATTCCTGCAGAGATCCATCCCCTGCCCCTCCCCCCACCCCGCTGAACACTCAAACTGCGTATTAACATTAATTTTCAGCATTACTGAGAAAAAATCCAGTTATGATTTTGGTGCACGAACAGTTATCGAACATAACCTCGAACAGCCGAATTTTTTTCAAATTGTTCGTGTTCGCCGAACGGCTCGAACACCGCCCAAAACAGCTCGAATTTGAGATTGGTGAACAGTTCGAGTCGAACAACGCTCATCTCTATTCTTAACCTCACCAGACGAAGTGGAGGATAATGACCCGGCAACCCAGGTGGAGGATTGGTGTCAACAGCTCCATGTTGGGACAGACACCACTCCTGCCCATCAGAAACAGGGTGTACACTGGGTGGTTCAGGAATACGAGCAGGTATTCAGTAAGCACCCACTTGACTTTGGAAGGATTAAAGGGATATAACACCACATACCCACAGGTGACCATCCACCCATCAAAGAACGTTACAGGCCTATACCTCCAGCACACTACCAGAAGGCGAAGGAGATGTTGCACGACATGAAGAAGGCAGGGGGAGGAAGGGATAGTTGTAGCCCCTGGGCAACTCCGCTAGTTCTAGTCAGAAAAAGGACTGAAGCATGAGAATGTGTGTAGATTACAGACAAGTAAATCGCATTACACATAAAGATGCATACCCTTTGCCCCATATAGAGGAATCCCTGGCTGCGTTAAAGTCTGCAAATTACTTCTCCACCCTGGACCTCACTAGTGGGTACTGGCAAGTAGCTGCTGCTGAGGAGGATCAGGAGAAGACGGCCTTCACCACCACGATGGGACTCTGCGAGTTCAACAGTATGCCGTGTGGACTCTGCAACGCCCCCGGAACGTTCCAGAGATTAATGGAGTGCTGCCTGGAACTCCGCAACTTCGAGACTGTACTACTATACCTGGATGACGTGATAGTGTACTCCAAAATGTACGAGCACCACTTGAAGCACCTGGCGAAGGTAATTGAGTCGCTGTCCCGGTATGGGATGAAGCTGAAGCTCTCCAAATGCCACCTGCTCAAGCGAAAGGTACAGTACCTGGGGCATATCGTCAGTCCAGAGGGAGTAGCACCAGACCCGGAGAACATCACTGCCATCCAGAAATGGCCGGAGCCGAAGAGCCTCAAGGAGGTACGTCAGTTCCTGGGACTAGTAGGATATTACCGGAGGTTTGTGAAGGACTATACCAAGAAAGCGGCGCCTTTGCAAGATCTCCTGGTAGGACAGGCAGAAACCCCCCGGTTCCAGTGGGGTAAGGAGCAAGCTGAATCCTTTAAGGTGATGAAGTAGATTGTCAGGAAAACTTGCCGGCCGGTGCGTGCAGCTCTCTGGCGCCCCCTTGCCTCTCAGGTCAGTCAAGGTACTGCACCTAGAGTAAGTAGTGCCAGGAAGCTGCTACCAGCGGGGGAAAACACGGTGGTGTGTTATCCCTTACACGTCACCAATCCGTGATGCAACAATACAGACACAACTCTCTGGCGCCCCCTTGCCTCTCAGGTCAGTCAAGGTACTGCACCTAGAGCGAGTGGTCGCCGGAGAGGCTGTCCTGTAGCCCACTGGGTATTTGAGGCCCTCTGCAGTGAGGGCGGTATATATATATATTTCCCTGGCTGCGCCAGTAATATATATCCACACCTCCGACCGTCACTGCCAGCCTTCCTCAAATTCCCCAGATGGCATGCTGCCACCAGTTCTGGTTTGATACAGCCTGGTATTACTGGACTTGTATCGGGTCAGGAACCAACCCGGTAGCGTTTATGGCTTCGGGGAGGAGAACGATTACAGAACAAAAGAAACAGAACTATTAAATTTTACATTTAATCCAAAAGGGAGGCAGTGTTTAGGAAAAATATATACAAGGATGTTACAAAGGGAACATTAAAATACATAAACAGTTACATAAAATAAACAGGGTAAAGAGTGAAAATTACTTACACTACACGATCGCGGAGACAATTCAATATAGTGGGAGGGGGGTTCTCCAGATTGCTGTTATTGAACAGGACCCTTTGCGTATAATTCGTATTCCCCCCAGCAATGAGTGCCCCTGTCTTCTCCATAGACTCTTTTATGCCTAAGGGAGATCTAGCCACATGCCCCTTGTGGTGACATCATGTGGGCCGGTCTCCAGCCTGTACATTTTTAATAGAAAATGCTAGCTTCTGCGATAACTCATCGTTCCTTGATCGCAGAAGCTTGCAAACTACGCCATATTTTCCCTCACGATTTTATCTTTCTTTTGATATCACGCATCCCACAGCTGCAGTCTACTATTCGGGTGTTTTTGCACTGCAGCTCCCTTATTGTGGTTACTGCCGTGGAAAAATACCTGCATATTCTGGGGCTGATTTGGTCACTACTAGAGATGAGCGTTGTTCTACTCGAACTGTTCGCCAATCTCAAATTTGAGCTGTTTTGGGGGGTGTTCGAGCCGTTCGGCGAACACGAACGATTTGATAAAAATTCGGCTGTTCGAGGTTATGTTCGATAACTGTTCGTGCACCAAAATCATAACTGGATTTTTTCTCAGTAATGATGAAAATTAATGTTAATACGCAGTTTGAGTGTACAGTGGGGTGGGGGGAGGGGCAGGGGATGGATCTCTGCAGAAATAATGAAGATCTCTATTTTTTTTTCTCTTTCCCGCATTTGCAGTGGGGAGGTGCAGTCTGTCAGCCTATCAGCAGCGCACACACGGAGTGAACTGCTGTTTTTCACACAAGCAAGGGCATGTGTCATTGGCAGTGTATGTCACATGTCCTTGCCCTATAAGACCAAGCCATTTTCCCCGTCGCCACCATTTTCTCACTGCTGCAGCTGCGTGTTAGACGGCACCGCTGTTGCTGTGTGCGCTATACCTTGTTAATTTCAAGCCAATTTTCGCACAAATCTACAGATAGCTTGGGAGTAGGGAATAGTTGTGATTGCAGTCCTTTTAAGGACTAGGTTACAGCATTTCCTACGACTTTTATCAGGCAGGTCTGTGCTCTTAAATAGATAGATTGTGGGAGTAAAGACTAATTGTAATTGCAGTCCTTTTCAGGACTAGGTTACATCAGTTCCTATCAGTTTTTGCCAGGCAGGTCTGTGCCAGCGCTGTGCAAGTTTTTTTCACAGCATTTGGCTGAATCTAGCAAAGCTAATCCATTTTGGCCTATTGCAGAGTGTGTTAGTCAGTGGAGTAGCCTATCTGTGTTGCAAGATATACCACCTGTGTATAGAATACCAATTTTTTTACTGCACCTAGTGAAGTAAAATCTTTTGGGCATAGCATCATTCTATTAGTCCATCTATACTGACCTCCATCAGGTTGCAAATTGAATATAATTTTTTTCTGCATCTAGCTCTGAAAAAATATTTGGGCTTCTAGCAGTGTGTGGGACTTGGTCTATTAGTGCATCTATACTGACCTCCATCAGGTTGCAAACTGAATATAATTTTTTCTGCATCTAGCTCTGAAAAAATATTTGGCCTTCTAGCAGCGTGTGGGATTTTCTCTATTAGTCCATCTATACTGACCTCCATCAGGTTGCAAATTAAAAATAATTTTTATCTGCATCTAGATCTGAAAAAATATTTGGCCTTCTAGCAGTGTGTGGGACTTTCTCTATTAGTCCATCTATACTGACCTCCATCAGGTTGCAAATTAAAAATAATTTTTATCTGCATCTACCTCTGAAAAAATATTTGGGCTTCTAGCTGTGTGTGGGACTTGTTCTATTAGTCCATCTATACTGACCTCCATCAGGTTGCAAACTGAATATAATTTTTTTCTGCATCTAGCTCTGAAAAAATATTTGGCCTTCTAGCAGTGTGTGGGACTTTCTCTATTAGTCCATCTATACTGACCTCCATCAGGTTGCAAATTAAAAATAATTTTTATCTGCATCTAGCTCTGAAAAAATATTTGGCCTTCTAGCAGTGTGTGGGACTTTCTCTATTAGTCCATCTATACTGACCTCCATCAGGTTGCAAATTAAAAATAATTTTTTTCTGCATCTACCTCTGAAAAAATATTGGGCTTCTAGCAGTGTGTGGGACTTGTTCTATTAATCCATCTATACAGACGTCCATCAGGTTGCAAACTGAATATAATTTTTTTCTGCATCTACCTCTGAAAAAATATTTGGGCTTCTAGCTGTGTGTGGGACTTGTTCTATTAGTCCATCTATACTGACCTCCATCAGGTTGCAAACTGAATATAATTTTTTTCTGCATCTAGCGCTGAAAAAATATTTGGGCTTCTAGCTGTGTGTGGGACTTGTTCTATTAGTCCACCTATACTGACCTCCATCAGGTTGCAAATTCAAAATAATTTTTTGTCTGCATCTAGCTCTGAAAAAATATTTGGCCTTCTAGCAGTGTGTGGGACTTTCTCTATTAGTCCATCTATACTGACCTCCATCAGGTTGCAAACTGAATATATTTTTTTCTGCATCTACCTCTGAAAAAATATTTTGGCTTCTAGCTGTGTGTGGGACTTGTTCTATTAGTCCATCTATACTGACCTCCATCAGGTTGCAAATCGAATATAATTTTTTTCTCCATCTAACCCAGCCAATAGTTTTGGCCTAATACCACAGATTGGCCACTCAGCTCTGCTCGGTTCCCATCCATTGTTTTTTTGTGCAAACAACTCCAGAGTTGTGAATTAGTTAACCACCAAAATGAGTGGGAAAAGGCCTGCTGCTGGTGGAAAGGGGAATAGGCGTGTTGGGAAGGGGAAAAAAGGTTGTGTCCGTGGGGTTGGTGTTAAAGCAACAGTAACATCTGCAGAAGAAAGACCATCTTCCAGCCAAACTAAAATGTCTACTTCTTTTAGCGGACAATGTGATAAGATCCCTTTCTTACGGCCACGCCAATCGCTACAAATTCCAGATGAGGCACAAAAACAGCAGGTGCTTCAACGGATATCAAGTGCTCCTTTAAGTGGGCTCTCCTCCACATCAACTTCAACATCACAAATACTCCAGTCCTCAAAGGTGTCACCCCAATCGCAATTGCTTCCTCACAGCTCCCAAATCTCCAGCTGCCCGTCTGAGTATGAGGTAGAACAGATGGTTGAGTCTGCAGAGCTGTTTACTCATACTATAGCCTGGGAATCAGAGGTCGACTCCAGCGCTTCTGTGAATCCAGACGAGGAAATGATCTGCACTGATGCCCAGAATCTTTATGAGTCGGATCCAGGACCAGACGCAGAAGGTTCTGACCATAATGTAGACCCTCATTCCCAAACTGTAACTCCTGTTGGTGGAGACAATGAGGAAGACGATGATGAGACTTAAATACCTGATTGGAGCGACAACCTTAGTTTTTTGTCAGGGCAGGAACAGGTTGGCTCTGAGGACGACGGGTGTAATAACGCACAGGGTGATGATGATGAGGTTGGAGATCCCACTTACTGTCAACCCACAGTCAGCCAAGAGATGAGGTCAGCAGAGGAGGTGGAGGAAGATGCTAGTGACGACGAGGTCAGGTTGCGCCTTCCTGGACAGAGACGTAGTACTGGAAGCACGTCAACAACTGCATCCTCAAACACAACTCTGCCTCTCACCACAAGTCGTGGTGGCTCTTCAGGTCGCATGGGTGCTAAGCCTTGCATAGCCTGGGCATTTTTTCAGATCGATAAAGATGACCCAACTCGTGTTATCTGTAACATTTGTCAGCAAAAGCTAAGTAGAGGCCAAAAAATACATAGTTTGAGTACTTCATGCATGAACCGGCACATGGACATGAA
Source organism: Phyllobates terribilis (assembly GCF_046119375.1). Lineage (NCBI taxonomy): Eukaryota > Metazoa > Chordata > Amphibia > Anura > Dendrobatidae > Phyllobates > Phyllobates terribilis. The sequence goes on along the minus strand of NW_027362769.1, from coordinate 404,567,393 downwards.
GCATAAGTTGCAGTGGGAAGCCCAGTGTGCTACAATGCGGCCTAGCCGGCCGGGCCAACCCCCGTCTGCCATATCTTGTGCATCCGCGGCCTCTTCATCCTCTGTGACTGGGGGGACAGCAGTCACACCTGTTTTGGGGCGCAGACCTGCCACCTCTTTACCCGCAACAGCCAGCGTGATTGGCAGGTCATCATTTTCTTTGAAGGTGGTAACACCAGCTGGTGTTGAGCGCTGTCCGACATCGATAGCACCACCTTTGGATCAAGGCAACCTAATATGTCCGCCTGCATCTTCCTCACAGACCGGCAGTTTGCCGGGGACACCCTTATCAACCCCGTCTAAGCACAATAGCCAGCCCTCGGTCCCTCAGATGTGGACAAGTAAAAGACCATTTCCTCCTAGCCATGAGAAAGCTAAGAGGTTGAATTTCACCATCTGCAAGCTCTTGGCTACAGAAATGCTGCCTTTCCGCCTGGTGGACACAGAGGATTTTCGAGACCTTATGTCCGTCGCAGTGCCCCAGTACCAGATGCCCAGTCGGCACTACTTCTCAAAGAAAGGTGTGCCTGCGCTCCACCAGCATGTCGCACACAACATCACCGCTTCTTTGAGAAACTCTGTGTGTGACAGGGTGCATTTCACCACAGACACTTGGACGAGTAGGCATGGACAGGGGCGTTACATGTCGCTGACTGGGCACTGGGTAACTATGGTGACAGCAGGACAAGGGGCTGCTGTCCAAGTCTTGCCGTCCCCACGAGTTGTGCGTCAATCCTCTTTATGTCAAAGTTCCTCCACTGCTTCTGCCTCCTCAACCTCCTCTCGGTCTTCCACCTGCACCCAAAGCCTGTCTGGTCATGCCACAAGCTTTCTAACTGCGCAGAAGGGATCCTGCACACCTCCTTACTATGCTGGCAGTAGGGCTCAACGTCATCAGGCGGTTTTTACATTGAAATGTCTGGGAAATGTGAGTCACACAGCTGAGGAGTTGTGGTCAGCTCTGGAGAACCAATTTCATGAATGGTTGTCTCCACTGGACCTGCAACCAGGGAAGGCCGTGTGCGACAATGCTGCAAACCTGGGTGCGGCCCTTCGCCGGGGCAATGTCACACACGTGCCTTGTATGGCTCACGTGTTGAACCTGGTTGTCCAGCAATTTTTAGCCCACTATCCCAGACTAGATGGCCTTCTGCAGAGGGCACGGTTGCTGTGTGCTCACTTCCGCCGTTCGCATCCCGCAGCTCAGCGACTTACATCTCTACAGAAGTCGTTGGGCCTGCCACTTCACCGGCTAAAATGCGATGTGCCTACCCGGTGGAATTCAACTCTGCACATGTTGCAGCGACTGTGGCAGCACCGACAAGCCCTGGTGCAATACGTTCTGACGTATAGCCTGGGCCAACGAGATCCAGAGGTGGGGCAAATCACACTGGAGGAGTGGTCTCAGATCAGGGACCTATGCACCCTTCTGCACAGTTTTGAAATGGCGACGAAGATGTTTAGTGCTGACGATGCCATTATCAGCATGACTATTCCGGTGATTTACATGCTGGAGCACATGTTAAACAGAATTCGGAGTCAGGTGGTGGCACAAGAGGAGGTGGAGGAAGTAGAGGAGGAGGAGTTGTATGCGGAAGGGCTAACATCTGCAAGGTCCAGACGGTCGGCAGCACCAAGGCGGCAGGCATGTGAGGGTGGGGGAGATGGTTTTACCAGGGCGCATGGTAGCAGCCAAACTAGTGAGGAAGGTGCAGGAGCCCAGGAAGAAGTGGAGGACGAACTGATGGAAGACTCATCAGATGAGGGAGACATTGATCACATTTCTGTTGTGCGAGGTTGGGGGGAGAGGACAGAGGAAGGAAGCATGACTGTTACCTCGCCACCAACACAACAGGGACTTGGTGCTCCTGGATGCGCAACACACATGAGTGCCTTCTTGCTGCACTACCTGCAACATGACCCTCAAATTGTGAGAATTAGAAATAATCCTGACTACTGGGTTGCCACACTGTTAGATCCCCGGTACAAAAGTAAATTTGCCGAAATTATTCCTGCCATAGAAAGGGATGCACGCATGCAGGAGTATCAGCAGAGACTGTTGCAGAATCTTATATGTGCTTTTCCACAAAACACCAGTGGTGCACGTAGTGAATCTCACAGTTCCAACTTGCCAACCGTGGGACCATCAAGTGTTCAGCACTCAAACCATGACAGAACCACAATATCTGCTGGTAACATCAATTTTGTTCACCACTTTTTTAGCCCATCCTTTGCAAGGCCACAGGAGACAAGAAGTCTGACACATAGTCAACGCCTAGAGACGATGGTACAGGAGTATCTCCAAGTAAACATTGAAGCCATGACTGTGTCACTGGACCCTTGCTCTTTTTGGGCTTCCAATCTGGATAAATGGCCGGAGCTAGCCACTTACGCCTTGGAGATCTTGTCATGCCCCGCAGCCAGCGTTCTGTCTGAACGTGTGTTCAGCGCTGCTGGTGGTGTGCTGACAGATAAGCGCACGCGGCTCTCCACTGATAATGTAGACAGACTCACGTTCATAAAGATGAACAAATCATGGATCCGAAACGACTTTTCTACCCCTGTGTCATCCTGGGGAGAGTAAAAGCTTGATGATTGGTTAAAATCACCCTACCAACCGTTTTAAGCTTTCAAATTGCTAATCATGTTTATCTGTATCTTGGCTGGAAAATAATTTGGGCTTTGTAGCAGTGTGCAGCACTGATTCTATTAGGCCATCTATAATAAGCTCCACCAGATTTAAAATTACTAATCATGTTTATCTGTATCTTGGCTGGAAAATAATTTGGGCTTTGTAGCAGTGTGCAGCACTGATCCTATTAGGCCATCTATACTAAGCTCCACCAGATTTAAAATTAATAATAATTTTTAGCTGCATCTAGCCCGGAAAATAATTTTGGGGCTCCGAGATGCTCAAGACACATAAGTGCCTTCTTGCTGCACTACCTGCAACATGACCCTCATATTGTCAGAATTTGAAGTAATCATGACTACTGGGTTGCCACACTCTTAGATCCCCCAAACTTTTCGATCAACCTTTTCATTTTAATAAAGACCAAAAAAATGGTCATTTTTGAAATTATAAGCATTAGCAGGTTATTAGAAACTGAAATCAAACAGTTTTCAACTCAAAACTTTATTCTAGGTGATGTTACATTTTCACATAGGACACCTTGTTCGAAAGGAGCTTCTGAACTCTCTCGTCCATTGAATTTGTCAGGTTTTGGATGGTTTCTGCTTCAATTGTTTTGCATGAGGACAGAATACCCTCCCAGAGGTGTTGCTTAGATGTGAACTGCCTCCCGCCATCATAGACACTCCTTTTGATGATGCTCCAGAGGTTCTGAATGGGGTAGAGGTCAGGGGAGCATGGGGGTCACACCATAAGTTTGTCCCCTTTTATGCCCATATCAGCCAGAGATGCAGATGTTTTATGTGCAGCATGAGATGGTGCATTATCATGCAAAAAAATGATCTTGCTGTGAAATACATGGTTCTTCTTCTTGAACCATGGCAGGAAGTGCTGTTTGAGAAAATCCACATACATTATGGAGTTCATCTTTAGCGCCTTCAGGGATCCTAAAGGGGCCGACAATCTCTCTCCCCATGATTCCAGCCCAAAACATTACTCCACCTCCTCCTTGTTGGCGCTGTAGCCGTGTTTGCGTGGGGTGTCCATCAACCAGCCATCCTCCACTCCATCCATCTGGACCATCGAGCACTGCACGGCACTCATCCGTGAACAAAACAGTTTTGAAATCAGTCTTCATGTAATGTTTAGCCCACTGGAGCCATTTCTGCTTGTGTGAAGTGGATAGAGGAGGTCGACAGGATGGCGTATGCACAGCTGCAAACCTCTGAAGGACCCTGCATCTTGTTGTTCGGGGGACGTTGGAGGCACCAGCAGCTTCAAAAACTTGTCTGCTGCTATGACAAGGCTTTTTTGCCGCTGCTCTTTTAACCTGACGTAATTGCCTATAGGAAAGAGTCCTCAATTTGCCCTTATCAGCACGCACACGTGTGTACTGTGAATCAGCTACATACTTCTTGATTGCCAAGACACTTCATCCTGATCATCGCACAATGTTGATTGTAGTCATGCCTTGACCTAAACACTCCACTATTTGTTGCTTCTCAGCAGCCGACACATCCTTTTTCTTTCCCATTTTGGCAGAAAATGTAGGCTGCTTAATAATGTGAGACAGCCTTCTTAAGTAGTCTTGCCTTTCATTGGACACACCTGCCAAACTAATTAGCACAGGTGTCTGCAATTGCTTACAGTGATATAAAGAGCCCTGACACACATCACCATCAATGAGTTTAACTGACAAACAAACAAATTCTTCCCTTATCACTCCTAAACACTTTTTGCATAATAATTTGGAACACAGTGTACATGTGCTTTTCCACAAAACACCAGTGGTTCACGTAGTGAATCTTACAGTTCTAACTTGCCAACCGTGGTCTGTATGGAGTTGTTCAATAAAGGGCCCAAAATTAAGATAACATAGATGGGAGAGGTCTCTATGAATAGGAATTCCTAAGTATTTGATACCCTGTGAGGGCCAGGCAAAGGGAAAGTTGGACTGGATGGAATCCTATATGGATTTGGGGAGGGAGACATCGAGGGCCTCAGACTTCGCTGCATTGATTTTAAAATTTGACCATGTAACAAAGTGATCTATTTCAGCCATAACAGCATGGATGGATATATGTGATTGAGTGATATATACTAGGACATCATCAGCAAATAGAGAGCACTTGTACTCGGTGCCTCCCACCTCAATCCACCTAATATTGGGGTTATGGCGAATTGATGAGAGCAGGTGCTCCGTCACTAGGATGTATAAGAGAGGGGACAGAGGACATCCCTGCCTTGTCCCATTGGTGATTGTGAAAGGTGATGAAAATGTTCTGATGCACCCCCTGGGCCTTGGGACACCCGGAGCCGGACCCTTTTTGGTGGATGCTGGTGGTTGTAGTCTTCGTGGCGACGACCCGGTTCCGTGGCTCAGGGTGGTCAAACCAGTGGCGGAACTATTTATGTGGTTTTGATGTTTAAATGTCCGACTACGCCACTCGTGGATTGTGGTCAGAGTGAACCGCCGCTGCAGGGCAGACCGCTGAGGCTGGTGTTGTGGGTGCAGCAGAGCGTAGCATAACTCCCCACGGGAGGAGTATAGCCTCAGGGCAGTGTATGCGGAGGATGGGGGTGATGGTGCAGGGCAGCAGCAGTAACGACACGGAGTCAGTGATGCAGTCCAGGGCCTTTACTCACAGTTCTTATTATCCAGACCACGTCTGCAGGTAACGCCTGCCCACGTCGTACTGTGCTCACCAGGTGAGGGGCTCAGACAACTCCCAGATAACTTTGGAGCACTTCACAGGTCCCCCTTTGTGTGTCCTTTGTCTGGCCTTTCTTACCAACCCTTCTGTCCGGCTGCCTCGGGCCTCCTCTTGGTAAACTTGGCGCCAGTTTCCCTGACCCTATGTGGTGCCTTCCTAGCGGGTGTAGCGAGGGGCTGCGCCACATAAAATGTCAGAGCCTCCGGTTTCTAGCTGAGGGTCGTTTCCTGCCTCCACTAGTTTCGGGGACCGGTCTCCCCCTTTAGCCTGACCCATCCATGCAGGTGGATTCGGGCGTGCGGTGGCGACTCGCCCGTCCGCACCCCTGGGATCCCTTCATTCCTCGTTCCTGGAGCCTTCTCCGCTCCTCTTCCTTCCTTCTCCCTCTTCCAGGCCTGGGCCTCTGTTACTAGGCCCGCCTCCGGAGCAGAGCTCATGCAGAGCCCCTGCTCCCTGCCACTTCTGCTCAGACTTCTCTGCACTGAACTAAGATGGTGCCCACCTTTTATACTCCCTTCTCAATGCACCCAGGAACTGCTTCCTCCCTGCTCCTGCACTACAGGGTTCCCCTTCCTCAGTGTTCCCTCCCCCCAATCCAGCCAGGGACAGGGACTGTCGTGCCCATCTCAGAGGCATATTGGTCGCCCTGCCCCACGGCAATGTGGTGTAATGCATGCAGGTGTCGGGTCCTGATCCACACTCCATCCTTACCTGAGAGTGAGATATCACACCTCTGGGTGAGGTGCAATACCTCTGTAGCAACCGAGCCCTCGGGGTGCTACAGTTCCATTTATCTTCAGCCTAGGTGACGTATTGTGATACAGGGCCGTGATTTTGGCTATAAAAGGGTCCCCTAGACCCCTACCCCAAGCTTTTTAAGAGAATCATATTATGGCGTGCCAGGAGACTCTATGGAATGCTTTCTCAGCATCCAACGAGAGTATCTAATTACAAATTTTTAACTGTATCTAGCCCAGGAAATACTTTGTGCCTAGTAGCAGTGTCTGCTAGTCAGCGGATTATCCCGGCTGTTAAGCAAGCTACACCACCTGTAGTTTGGACACTTAATTTTTTCAAAGGAAATGCTTCGGGACCATGGGATACTCAGTGAAGAGCATCAGGAGGCACCCCAAGGCATAGGGGCTGGGACTGGCAGTAGGATGCCTTGTGGTGGACAGCCGAGCTCGATCCTTATAAAAGCTTTTTAACTGCAGCAGCTTTAGTGGACGCTACTGGAGCTGGAATTACGCGGCTGCTGGCATGAGACTTGCCCTCCAATAGATCCTTGTAAATGGATTTAAAGTGTATTCATTCAAATTAGAGAGACAATTTAAATTAAAAAGCTTAGAGCTGCCTCCACCACAGGGGGGCTCGCTCGACCCACCAGCGGACAGGCACCAGTATTTGGAGAGGGGGGCTGGCCGTCAGGGTTCACCACGGCTCTGGCACAAACCCGGCGACACGGAGGTGGCACGGGCAGGAGCGGACTGAACGTTTCGGCTTCTCACTTTTTGGATTTTAGAAGGGCATGACATGCCTATGTTTGTGTCTCCCCCTCCTTTTACTCCTCCACCTCTTTTCTTTTCGCATGACTATATGTACTTGTCACTTTTCCATGTGTTAGTTGTGTCTTCTGAGCAGTTTGTCAGCTTTTGGACACCTTTGAAGGTGTTTTCTATGTGTTTCTATGTGTTTTTGTTTGCCTGCCATTGGTTTTAACGGTGTTCGAAGGTGTTCGACGAACAGTTCGGCGAACACACGGGTGTTCGATGAACCGAACCGAACTCGAACACTACGGGGGTGGCTCAACACTAGTCACTACCCATTTGGGTCTCGTTATTGTCGGACCTATGGAACTCATATTATTTCATAACTAATATCGGAGTCAGTGAGTCTGCAAATTCCCCTTTGAAGCTCGGGTAAGACCCTTCACAATTACACACAAATTAGGGAAGCCTAAGTACCTCCTGCGTCTTTCAGGGACAAGAGGCCTGCTTCCTAACGAAGTTTTCACACTTCTTCCCTGGCAGTGTGTGAATAACTATTTATCAGTCGAGCGTTAATTGGGGCTTTTGTGCTGAGCAGAAGGAGTGGGTGACGGAGGGGGTGAACATGTGTGTCACGCAAATGGAAGGACATTTTCCTGATATTAATATTTTATAATATTCCTGACAGAGATCCTGACCGGCGAAGAGATCCTAGCCTACCCTGACTACAGCCAACCGTTCCTGCTGTACACTGATGCCAGCAACGAGGGATTAGGAGCTGTGTTAAGTCAGAAGCAGAATGGCCGAGAGAAGGTGATCGCCTATGCAAGCATGAAGCTCCGCCCGACCGAGAGGAACCCAGAGAACTATATCAGCTTCAAGTTGGAGTTCCTGGCCCTGGTCTAGGCCATCACCGAGCAGTTCAAGCACTACCTAGCCTCGAGTAAGTTCACTGCCTTCACTAATAATAACCCCTTGACTCATCTGGAAACAGCCAAGTTAGGAGCCATGGCAGGGCCGGCGTCAGCACCTGGCGTACCCGGGCAAGTGTCGGGGCCCTGGAAAATCAGAGGGGCCCACCGCCCACTCACTGTCGGGGCCCACCGCCCACTCACTGTCGGGGCCCACTGTCCACTCACTGTCGGGGCCCTGGCCGCTTCCTCGGCACCTGTTCAGTGATGCAGGCGCTGCTTGATTGCCAGCACTTCAGACTTGGCCGCGCACAGTGTGCTGTGTCTGCTAGTAATGACACGGCAGGATCGATGGCACTGCACCTTTAATTGTGCTTGTGTGTCGCCCTTGCCACGTCATTATTAGCAGACACAGCCGCACAGCGCGTCTGGGGGAGTGCCGGCAATCAAACACAGTCGGAGGTCCTGCACAGATGGGGGGGAGCGGCCCGGACCCGACCGCAAGTGGGCCCCTCTGATGTTCCAGGGCCATGAAGTCTGTGACACGCCGGGTGCCCTGCCTTGCCCCATACCTGAGGAGCTGCTGGACAGGACACTGGACCGGGGACAGGTGAGTGAGGCTTCCCCAATCCCCATATTAAAAATATTTGTAATGGGTCTGTGTGAGTGCATGTATGTGAATGTCAGTGTGTATGACTGTGTATATATATTTGTCTGTTTTATATATGTCTTTAAGAATTTGTGTAAAAATGTATGTATGTCTGTATGTGTACAAATCTGTGTACCGTGCGTGCGTGCATGTGTGTGCGCATGTCTGCGTACCATGTCTGCGTACCGTGTGTGCGTGCATGTGTCTGCGTACCGTGTCTGCATACCGTGTGTGTGTGCGTGCATGTGTCTGCGTACCGTGTGTGCGTACTGTGTTTGCGTACCATGTGTGCATGTCTGCGTACCGTGTGTGCGTGCATGTGTCTGTGTACCGTCTGTGCGTGCATGTGTCTGCGTACCGTGTGTGCGAGCATGTGTCTGCATACCGTGTGTGCATGTCTGCGTACCGTGTGTGCGTGCGCATGTCTGCATAAGTAAAGGGTGAGGTGGCAGGCTCGGCCCTGTGTACTATATATATATTTCTCTGCCGTATCTGTGCATCATGAATCGTGTATGTGTTAAAGGGGCCCACAGAGACTCTTTCGCCTGGGGCCCAGAAAAACCTGGAGCCGGCCCTGAGCCATGGAACAATGATGGATGGCTCAGCTGTCAAATTACCAGTTCACCATTAAGTACCGGGCAGGCCATAAGAATGCCAACGCCGATGCCCTGTCCAGGATGCCTCACCAGTCAGACACTGAGGAAGAAGTGGATGACCTGGAGGAGATTGAGCTACCTGCCTTCCACCATAATGGAATGGTCCACAAGCAGCGAGCCTCCAGGAGGGATCTCGATAAGACGTTAAACCCTTTGCCTCGCCACAGCTGGAAGGAGACCCAGGACAGCGACCCGGTTGTCAGCCGTATCAAAGAACTGATAACCCAGGAAGGTTCCTCCCTGGAGAAGGACGCCTCTCCATAAGCCATGCAACTGTGGAATGAGAGAAGCCGACTGTTTATCTATAGAGAGAAGCTGTGCCATCTCATGTCAACCCTAGGACCCATGAGATGGTATGGCAGATCGTAGTGCCCAGGACGGACATCTAGATGGTGTTGGAGGCCTACCACAATCAAGCAGGGCACTTTGGCTGGAAGAAGCTAGAAACCCTGCTGAAAGGTCATTTTTATTGGGTTGGAATGCACAGTTCCATAGAGAGATGGTGCCGAGATTGTGGACCCTGTAGCCTCAGAAGAAAAGACTACAGCAGTCAGAAGGCACCCCTGCAACCCATCAAGACAACTCGACCCTTGGAGCTCGTGGCTCTGGATCATGTCAAGCTGTCACCCAGCAGGTCAGGATATTCCTATGCCCTGACCATGGTGGATCACTATTCCCGGTTCCTGGTGGTCACACCCGTTAAGGATCTGATGGCAGAAACTGCGGCGAAGACGTTTCAGGCGTACTTCTGCAGGCCCCATGGATACCCGGAGCAGGTGCTGACGGATCAAGGCCCTTATTTGAAGCTGAATTGTTCAAGGAGTTCTGCCATCTGTACGGGTGTAAGACGATCCGGACTACACCGTACCACCCCCAAACCAATGGGTTATGTGAAAAGATGAATAACATCTTCATCAACCTGTTGAAGACCTTACCGCTAGAAGAAAGAAACCAGTGGCCCGACAAGCTACCTGACCTGGTAGATTTGTACAACTACATACCTGTGAGTTCCACCAATTGTACTCCAGCATATCTCATGCGAGCAAGACCCGGAAAGTTGCCCATGGACCTGGAGCTTGATGTAGTAGAACCCGAAGCAGATATGTCCACTGAAGGCTGGGACACGACGCGACAGGAACAGTGCAAGAGAGTACAGGCCTGTGTCGAAGACAGTCTGAACAGGGTAAGAGACAAGCAGGAAGCACAGTACAACAAGAGTGCACCAGCAGAACCCTTTTCACCTGGAGAAGTTGTGCTAAAGAGAAAAAGAAGATACCAAAAACTTGATGACCAGTGGGAGAGGGAACCCTACACGGTGTTAAATTCAAGATTTGATAACAGGAAGACCTGTTTAATTACCAAGGACGGAGGGAGAAGGACTGCAACGGTATCTAGAGACCATCTGAAATTGTGTCCAGGTCTGGTAAAGCCCCAGGAAGAAGTGCCTCTCATCGTACCAGAGGAGCCTAAAGAAGCAGTAATACATACTGAATTAGGAGATTTCCCGGCAGATTGGCCCCAACTAGGAGGAGCAGTGATAATACTTGTGATCCACTTCTACCAACAGCCAGAAGACCCTCCACAGCAAGAAGAACCTGTAAGTGCCCCAGAAGAGCCTGCTCAGGAAGAATCCCCGGAAGAAGGATGCCCGGTTGGAGCAGAGCAAGAAGGCCCAGCCAATGGTACACTTGCCAGTCCCATGGAGAGGTTAAGGCAGTTTTACAATCTACCCACACGTAGAACTGGCAGGGTAGCAGACAGTGCAGACACAGATACCATCCACACTCCCGTACTACGCAGATCAACACGTAGCACCAAAGGCCAGGCCCCTGTCAGGTTCAGTGAATAAGTAGAAATACCTGCAGTGTAAATAGTTACCCCGTAGGGTATGTTCCTGTGTTATTTATGTATTTATTTATTGGTTTCTGCTTATGGTGGACAATTTATATGAACATTAGTTACCCGTAAGGGTATATATATAAAGGACTCAGTGGCTGAGGACTGTGAGCAGCCCAAAAATTCTTATGTACATAGTTGCGCTTCCTGGAGAGCCCTTCTAAGTGACCACTGAACAATAACCTGTTCGGCGTGGCGGAAGACGTGGTCCAGCACCTGGATCACCTATGCCCTGTAGCCACGCCCAGGGCCTATGTTGAGGGTTTTCAGGCGGGTCCCTCATGTGCCTCATGTTCTTTCACCGGTGAGATGGACACCATTAACTTGTAAGACTCTGAGTATATTTGAATATATCTATTATGTTTTTACACCTGTAACGTTCAAGCAAAGTGCCTCCCATAAAGGGAAGAAATGTTATTAATATTGTTTAACCTGTTTTGAGAAAATTGCTTCAGTCCAGGAGTACTGAGTTTTACTAGGGGGGAATGTGGCGCCCCTGCTGGGCATTGGTGCCACTGAACCCAGAAGGGTGCATGGATGGACTTCTCCACAAGAGGCTCTCACTACATTCATACACCTCCACCTTCCACCTTAGACCAGCAGAGGGAGCCCGTTAGGGATATAAAAAGGGAAGGTGGAGCCAGGCAGTGCAGTTTAGTGCTCAGTCAGGGTCAAGAGCAGTCAGACAAGAGAGAGAGAGACTGAGAGCGTGCCGATGCTCAGAAAGCGGTGAAGACGCAGCACGCCAGCTGCCGAGCAGTTAGGGCCCCGATTGTGGTCGACAGTGAGGAGTAAAGGAGAGTGGAGCTTATATATATATACCGGACACCGAGTCCACGCCTACAGGGACTCCTTATACCCAGTAGGAACCACCGTAACCCCTGGAGGACTACAGGTCCAAGGTTCACCAAAGGCTGACTAAAGTACCAGGGCTAGGAGTCACGGAGGTCCCAGCATCCAGGGAGAATGATCTCCAAGGAGAAGGCCCTACCACCAGGTCAGCAGGTGCAGAGAGAGAGACAGTAACCCAGCTAGGCCCAGCTCCAGGCAGGCAAGAAGCTTAGAGAATAAAGCAATGGATTAGGAGGCCCTATACCCGCTCACTGGGGAGAGTCCAGAAGTGCGCCCTTCACCTGGAGTACCCTGGATCGTGCCTGCAGCGTTATCCGTAAAGGTACTGAAGCTTACCCCAGTGTGAGTGTCCGTCTTTCCTCCGGGACCGTCCTGCCGTTTCTCCCCTGCACCACCATCCAATACACCCCACGCTACCCTGAGGCCTGCTACACCTGTGGGTAGCCGTTCCATCTCCAGCTGCCCTATCATCACCTTAGAGGACTGTTGCAGCGCTGGTGATCCTCAACAGACACCACAGGTGGCATCACGACAAATTCCCTATAAATATCCCCTTTTTGCACTGACCCTTGGAAGAGACGTGGAGGAGGGCCTAATAAAAAAATGTTCCCATTAGAAAGGAGTGGGCCTCCTATACTTGTAATGCCCATGCGCTAAGTGTATGGGCTGGCAAATATTTACCCCTGGGGGGTATACATGAACATACTGTATACATTATTTCTTTTACAGGCATCATAAACAGCCTTTAAAAAAATTATATGGGTGTCGCATCACGGACCACGTTCACCATGGTAATGTGTTGGAAGTGTATACCAATGTGTTGTGGTGAAAAGGTGCATGAGAATACACCTCCCAAGAAAAGACACTGGATTTGAGTTTATGTTACGCTGCTATCATCCGGTGGTGTTGAGAAGTCTGGCCCAATCCAGCCCTTGTTCATTTTTACAAGAGTCAGCCTGTCAGCATTTTCAGTTGACAGGTGGATGCGCTTATCAGTTATAATTCCACCAGCGGCACTAAAAATCCGCTCTGATAAAACGCCAGTTCATTCCACGTATCCAGCTTGGATACCCAATAATTATAAGGCATAGAGGAATCACATAGGATGTTGGTACGGTCGGCAAGGTACTCCCTCAGCATCTTCCCAAACTTTGCATTCCTTGAGAGAGTACCCCGAGCCTCAGGGCCTGTGCGATGGTAGGGTCTGAGAAAACTCTCCCAGAACTTTGACAGTTTTCCCCTGCCTCTGCTGGATTGAAGTTGTGTCTCTCTCGCCTGTACTTCTTGGTTGTCCAACAAAGTGTGCCTTCTGTCACCAGCATTTTCAGATGGGAATTTCTTTAATAGTTCCTCAAGAAGGGCCTTCTGGTACAGCCCCATTTTTATAGACCTGTCCGCCTCAGGAATAAGAGATATAAAGTTCTCCTTATAGCGTGGGTCTAGAAGTGTCACCAACCAATAATGACTGTCACCCAAAATTTTGAGAAAGGCAGCGTAACATAAACTCAGCCATGCGTGCCAGACTACTAACATGCAATACTTACGTGTCCTCACCAAGAGGGTGACTGACCATGCTCTCCTCCTCCTCTTCCTCCTTGTCCTCTGGCCATCCACGCTGAACAGACGGTATGACAGCTGTGCAGGTAGTACCGTCTATAGTGCATGAAACTAGGTCCTGTCCTTCCTCCTCCTCCTCTTCCTCATTGTCACCCAATCCACGTTGGGATGAGATGAGGCTTGGTTGTGTGGAATCACCCTGTATGGTTCCTTGCTCCATCTCATCGTGTTCCACCTACAATGCATCCTCTTTAATTGTGAGCAGAGAGCGTTTCAGAAGACAGAGAAGCGGGATGGTGACGCTAATTATGGCGTCATCGCTGCTCACCATCTTGGTGGAGTCCTCAAAGTTTTGGAGGATGGTACATATGTCTGACATCCATGTCCACTCCTGAGGTCTTATGTGTGGATTCTGAACTGAATACTGACGGCCTTGCTGATGCTGGTACTCAACAACTGCCCTCTTCTGCTCACAAATCCTTCCCAACATCTGCAGAATAGAGTTCCAAAGCGTGGGGACATCACACAACAGTCTGTGAGCCGGAAGCTGCAAACACTGCTGAAACACTGCAAGGGCGGCAGAAGCTGTAGCTGACTTTCTAAAATGGGCACACAGGTGGCGTCCTTTATTAAGCAGATCCGGCAGCTCCGGGTAGGATTTGAGAAACCGCTGAACCACGAGGTTAAGTACATGGGCCAGGCATGGTACGTGTGTGAGCTTGCCTCACCTCAGAGCCGCCACCAGGTTCCGGCCATTGTCAGACACGACCATGCCTGGCTGTAGGCTCAGCGGTGTGAGCCACAGATCTGCCTGCTCTTTCAGAGCTGTCCACAACTCTTCAGCATTGTGCAGTTTTTCACCTAAGCATATTAGCTTCAGCACAGCCTGTTGCCGCTTGGCCGAGGCAGGGCTGCAGTGCTTCCAGCTTGTGACTGATGTGGTCATTCCGGAGATGGAGGCTGAAGAGGAGGAGGAGGCTGAGGAGGATGAGGTGCAGGAGCGGTAGACTGTGGGGGCAAACCTGATTGACCTAGGGCCTGCAATCCTTGGCATCGGGAGGACGCGTTCCGTCCCAAGGTCTGACTGGGTCCCGGCTTCCACTATGTTAACCCAGTGTGCCGTCAGCGAGATGTACCGTCCCTGCCCACAATCACTTGTCCACGTGTCCGTGGTTAGGTGGACTCTACCGGTAACTGCGTTGTTGAGAGGACGGCTAATGTTTTGGAAGAAGCAATTGTGCCACCCGCAGACACTGTTCCTGGACCCTGTGGTTCGGCCCACTTAGTCGCGTGATTTGCTGCCATGTGCCTGATCATGCTGGTGGTGGTCAGGCTGGTCGTTTTGCTACTCCTGCTGATGCTGGCCTGACAGGTGGTGCAAATGGCCTTTTTGGGGTTATCGGCAGAGTCTTTTAAAAACAACCATGTAAAGAGAGGAGAGAACAAGGCGCAATGGGTGACTCAGTATTGCAATTTGTAGAGGGGTGTGGGGATGGCTACTAACCTTATGAAGTTGTGCACCTCTGCACAACCCCAGTGTAAAGCTCCACAAGCTCCGCTCTGTTGGTGGCTGTCATCTATTTCCAGCGGCGTTCACAGATCCTGATCTCTTGGTGGTATATCACGTGGTCAGGTTAGTAGCATGTAATGCCGAGATAGACGCCCAGCTTCACCAACACCCCCGGCAGCGTTCCGGAGGGGTTAAGGCAGCGCAGCTTGGAAAACCAGGGTAGTAATTTTAATTAAATTGCTCCCACAGGTGAAAAAACAATAGATTAAAGGCAGCTCTACCGCACCCCAACAGGGGGAAAAGGACAATCAGTGAATATGAATAGCGGTACCAGAGCGCCAATAACAGGGCAAAAATATTAAAAGGACTGATTTATTAATACACACAACGCGTTTCGGTGGACACAGCCACCTTCATCAGGTGTGACAAGCAGCAAACAATTGATCCTTATATACATTTGACTAGGTATACAATTACTTAAAAGGGGCGGGGCCAGATACAGAGTAATACCTCTATATTAACCCCTTGAGTTCATATATGCTCAATAGAGTAAAAAGGATTGTTATAAAATAATGCCTAATGAAGCATATAGGGTTCTTATAAAAAGGATTCGCTGTAAAAAAAAACAAAAAACTTGTGAATCCTATAATCTTAATACTTCATAGGATATATTGTCATCTACCACCCTATATTTTAGATTATATAAAAAAATAATAATAATAATAATTTTTACATACAACATAAAACAATGCATAAATATAAAGTTATAAAATTACAATCAGTTTCTATCATTGTAATTAGGAAAAGTAGACGAAGAAAGGAAAGAGAAAAAAAAAAAAAAATTCCAAAAAAAATCCCCAAAAAATAAAAAAAAAATAAATAAAAATTTTTTCTTTAAATTTTTTCTCCTTTCTCTCTCTCCTCCCTCCTCCCCTCCCTCTCTCCTTTCCCCTCTTCCCTCCTTCTCTCTCTCCTCCCCCCTCCTCCTCCATATAAAAGATATATATAATAAATTTGCTAAAATATGAAAACAATTATTTAAAAAGTTGTCTTCTCTATATTAAGGTTCAAACCTTCAGGAGACGAGGTTCCCATTTTGAAAATCCAATAATTTTCACGTGTAATGAGACGATTTAGTCTATCAGGGTGTGTATCAACTATATGATCAATGATAGTTAGTTTTAGGTTATTAGGATTTTTTTGATGTTCTTTTAAGAAATGATTAGAAACACTATGTAGGGGAAAGCCGTGTCTAATATTTTGGCGCTGTTTCTTTAATCTGGAGGGCATCTCCTGGATAGTGCGGCCAATGTATTGCAGATAGATCACATATGAGGACTGACATGTAAGTCTAAAGCGAATGGGATAGATCTCTCCAGTGACCGCAGAGACGAATGTTTTGCCTCCGTTATCAATGGATTGACAGCATAAGCATTTAGGGACATTACATTTATAACATCCATTATTGCTAATAGGAGCTGAATGGTTCGGTCTTCTACCAATTGTTGTATTGCTAGGGGCTATATAGTTTCCTAGATTTTTACTCCTCCGATATATGACATGAGGAAATTCCGGTAAATGACCAGTTATTATTGGATCATTACTTAAAATGAACCAGTATTTTTTTAATAATCTGGATAACACTTGCGTAGGTTTACCATAGGTAGTAATCAGATTTAAACTGAAATCGTTGTTTGGCTCTTGGCTGGTATTCTTGGATTTGTTGATACACAGGTTCTGTGATAGGGATCTAGTTTTGGAGAAAGCATCCTCTAATAATTTCCGGGGATATCCCTTAGCTCTAAAACGTTTTTGTAAAACCTTAGATTCCAGAAAAAAATCCGAATCATGTGTACAATTTTTTCTGACACGCCAATATTGACCATATGGAATATTTCTAATCCAGCTGGGTAGATGGCCACTGTCAAATTCAAGATAGCTATTTACATCCACTTCCTTGAAGGGGGTAGATGTGGATATTTTACCCGAATTGTCTATATTTATCTGAAGGTCAAGATATTGAATATTACTCTCAGATATGGTAGAGGTAAAGGAAAGACCCCAGTCGTTAGAGTTTAATTCATCAATAAATTTGGCAGCCTCCACAGTATTTCCCCTCCATATGATAAACAGATCTATAAAGCGGCGGTACATAACGATGGATTTATCGGCGCCGAGGGATTGCGCGATGTGGATAGACTCGAATGCCCCCATATATAGATTTGCATAACTGGGGGCAAACCTCGTCCCCATCGCTCAGCCCCTCAGCTGCCGATACATCACCCCCTCAAAAGAAAATACATTGTTCTCAAGAATGAAAGTTATACCCCTCAATAAAAAGTTTTTTTGAGGATCTTGTAAGTTAGGGTCCTCATCTAGGAATATTTTAATTGCCTGTAAACCCAATACATGTGTGATATTGGAATAAAGAGAGCTTATAACGAGTGTAATAAGAAGACAGCCTGGAAGAGGGGGTAATTCTCTCAATAGTCTAATTAAATGTGTGGAATCCTTTAAATGAGAATCTAGGGATAAAACGTACTTCTGTAAAAAAAGATCAATATAGTGGGATAAGTTGGATGTGATAGAATTAATACCAGAAATAATAGGACGTCCAGGGGGATTAAATTTATCTTTATGAATTTTGGGTAAAAAATAAAAATAAGGGACTTTGAATTTTTTAATGTCTAAAAAGGATTTTTCTTTTTTATTGAGGAAGCCAGCTGGAGAGGCCCCTGCTACAAGTCCTACCTAGTCAAATGTATATAAGGATCAATTGTTTGCTGCTTGTCACACCTGATGAAGGTGGCTGTGTCCACCGAAACGCGTTGTGTGTATATTAATAAATCAGTCCTTTTAATATTTTTGCCCTGTTATTGGCGCTCTGGTACCGCTATTCATATTCACTGATTTTAAAAACAACCAGACTCGGAAAGACCTTACAGTTGTACTGGCAACTTCCTTCGTGTTGGTGTTACGGGGAACGGTTGCCCGCCTTCTGTCTGCGGCCACCACACTGCTTCTTCCTGCCTGTTGGGGTAATCTGCCTCCCTCCTCGTGTGCTGCTGTCCTCGCTCTGCATGTCCTCCTGCCAGGTTGGGTCAGTTACTATATCATCCACCACCTCATCTTCCACTTCCGCACCCTGGTCCTCCTCCTGACTTTCTGGCAATTGTGTCTCATCATCATCCACCTCTTGTGACACTTTCCCACTGTCGCCTTTGTGTTACCCTGATAGATCAAATATTTGGACATCTCTACACGTGATCTCCTCTTGTCCCGCTTCAAGTGGACCGGGCAAGAGGCCCGAATCTATAAATGGAAAAGTGAACAGCTCTTCAGAGTGTCCAAGTGTGGGATCCGTGGTCTCTGGGTACTCGGCATAGTGGGAGGAAGGAGGATCAGGGTGAGGACTATGCGGTCCAGACTCACAACTACTGAGACTTGACCATGTGGAAGACAGGGTGGTGGTGGCTAAGTGACAGGAAGCATTATCCGCTATCCAACCAACAACCTTTTGACACTGCTCTGGGTTCAATAGTGGTGCGCTGCGGTCCCCTAGAAATTGGGACAGGAAGGTCAGGCGAGAAGATGTGGGTGTTTATTGTGGCACAATTTCAGCTTGCCCACATCCATGTCCTCGGCCTCTGCATGCACCATTACCATCACGTCCAGTGCCCGATCCCTCGCCACGTGCCTTGCCCATTTTAAATGAAGGACGGTATCTTCCACGCTCACTACAAATAACTGAGTTTGGAGCAAACTTATATGTGATCTGTGTGACGGAGAAAGCAGAGTTTTAAATACCTGGTCTGTAGGTAAGTAGTTTGAACAGCAAACTGCGGTGAATTGCTTCACTGACACACTGAAATAAATTTTTAATGGAGGCCAGAAATGGCAGTATTTTCTGACAACATATATGTGATCCGTGTGATGGAGAAAACACAGTTTTAAATAGCTGGATTTCTAGCGCTGTAATATGGAAAGGACCTGGCTGTATTCTGCAGTGCCAACAAGCAAATGGCGCAGAAAAATGGTGTTCTCTGGATTGCTTTTTAAGCAAATAATGAGAATTTAGATCCAAAAGTATTCCTAGCCCCTGAGACCTGGGCCTTTGTATAGAAATATCTAACAGCAGCAGAAGACAGAACTGGAATGGAGCCTCTTGTGCTATATGCACTGCAGTCTGCTATATACACTGCCTGCCTATATACCCTGCCTGCCTGATATCTCTGCAGATGGATTAGTCCTCAGAAGGACTGTTTGTTGAGATGGATATATGTAATGTATGGTTTTTCTCTCTACACTACCTAATACACAAGCAAATCTCTCCCTAACACCGCAGCACCTCTCCCTATACTGTCTGATCCTTAGTGACTGTGACGAGCATGGCGGCGCCAGATCTGATATAGACCTGATGACGCTGTGCGGCCAGCAAATCACTGTAATGCCACAACCAACATGGCTGCGGCATAACAGTGAGTGACAGGCAATACCTGCATGTTTATTGGCTCTCTAAAGAGCGCCAAACATGCAGGGAGGGGACCCGAGTTCCCGCCCGTGCAACCCGGAAATATTCGGCGAGCACCGAGCAATAGCGAACATGCTCGCTCATCACTAAACTTCATCTTACGTGCCAAGACAGGACAGCCTCATCAAGGAGGTGGATCCAAGCAGGTCAGGCAGTGGGACAGAGAATGGAGTTACCCATAGAGCAGGCGCGCTCGGCGTTGGTCTTCATGTCCAAATCGGTGTCCGTGTCTTTCATCGCTGGTAAAGGGCCGCTGTATGTGAAGAGATCACAAAAAGACTATATCACGTGTTACTCCCTGTATGTGACTGTGGCTGCAAGAAGTTTTTATGTGTTTAAGTTGATCTGGTTTTCTCCTTCTGAAGGTTAAAAGACCCAACACCCGGGACGGCGGATCAGAAGTGAGTATGGAGGTCTCCACCACGAAAGCACCACAACATACACACACCAAGGCATTCTCAGAGTCCCCTTTTTCTGTAGCGGGCCAGGGTGAGGATTTTATCAATGAGACTGACACTGGCCACCGACTGCCACCCTGTCCCCCGTTACAGTGGCATTACACAAGTATCTCTATACACTGCGCACATACAGTAATCTGTATACACCAGACTATATGGAGGCATTACACAAGTATCTCTACACACTGCACACATACAGTAATCTGTATACACCAGACTATATGGAGGCATTACACAAGTATCTCTACACACTGCACACATACAGTAATCTGTATACACCAGACTATATGGAGACATTACACAAGTATCTCTACACACTGCACACACACAGTAATCTGTATACACCAGACTATATGGAGACATTACACAAGTGTCTCTACACACTGCACACATACAGTAATCTGTATACACCAGACTATATGGAGGCATTACACAAGTATCTCTATACACTGCGCACATACAGTAATCTGTATACACCAGACTATATGGAGGCATTACACAAGTATCTCTACACACTGCACACATACAGTAATCTGTATACACCAGACTATATGGAGGCATTACACAAGTATCTCTACACACTGCACACATACAGTAATCTGTATACACCAGACTATATGGAGACATTACACAAGTATCTCTACACACTGCACACACACAGTAATCTGTATACACCAGACTATATGGAGACATTACACAAGTGTCTCTACACACTGCACACATACAGTAATCTGTATACACCAGACTATATGGAGGCATTACACAAGTATCTCTATACACTGCGCACATACAGTAATCTGTATACACCAGACTATATGGAGGCATTACACAAGTATCTCTACACACTGCACACATACAGTAATCTGTATACACCAGACTATATGGAGGCATTACACAAGTATCTCTACACACTGCACACATACAGTAATCTGTATACACCAGACTATATGGAGACATTACACAAGTATCTCTACACACTGCACACACACAGTAATCTGTATACACCAGACTATATGGAGACATTACACAAGTGTCTCTACACACTGCACACATACAGTAATCTGTATACACCAGACTATATGGAGGCATTACACAAGTATCTCTATACACTGCGCACATACAGTAATCTGTATACACCAGACTATATGGAGACATTACACAAGTATCTCTACACACTGCACACATACAGTAATCTGTATACACCAGACTATATGGAGGCATTACACAAGTATCTCTACACACTGCACACATACAGTAATCTGTATACACCAGACTATATGGAGACATTACACAAGTATCTCTACACACTGCGCACACACAGTAATCTGTATACACCAGACTATATGGAGACATTACACAAGTATCTCTACACACTACACACATACAGTAATCTGTAGACACCAGACTATATGGAGACATTACACAAGTGTCTCTACACACTGCACACATACAGTAATCTGTAGACACCAGACTATATGGAGACATTACACAAGTGTCTCTACACACTGCACACATACAGTAATCTGTATACACCAGACTATATGGAGACATTACACAAGTATCTCTACACACTACACACATACAGTAATCTGTATACACCAGACTATATGGAGGCATTACACAAGTATCTCTACACACTGCACACACACAGTAATCTGTATACACCAGACTATATGGAGACATTACACAAGTGTCTCTACACACTGCACACATACAGTAATCTGTATACACCAGACTATATGGAGACATTACACAAGTATCTCTACACACTACACACATACAGTAATCTGTATACACCAGACTATATGGAGATGTAGCACCCTGAGGATTCGGCTGCTACAGGGGTATTGCACCTCAACCCAGAGGTGTGATATTCCACTCCCGGGTAAGGATGGAGTGTGGATCTGAGCTCGGTAGGCTGCATGCACTACACACATCCCATTTCCGAGGAACAGGCCGACGGTACTCCCACTTGGAAATGTGCAGGTACGACCAAGTCTGTTCCTGGCTGGAGTGGGAGGGGGGTGGTACATCCCAAGTAGTGTAGGGGCAGATAGGGGGAGCAGCCTGGGTAAAGATAGGAGCTCATTGGGTGCTGGTCACCTGAGCTCACACATAGAGGGTGTATATAAGGTGGGCACCAACTAAGAACAGGGTCAGTTGCAGAGAGAAAGTCAGGAGCAGAGGAGAAGAGAGACCCAGAGTGAGAGAGGAGAAGAGAGAGAGACCCAGAGGGGGAAACAGCAGAAAAGGACTCCAAGATCCCAACTTAAATCCCCGGGTGAAGAGTCGGCATCAGGGTACCGGAACCCAAGCTGGTGGGGGTAAAAACATTCCCCAGCCAGAGACCGGAGACCGTGGGCAGCATTTGCCACGGTCACCCACCACATCCACCACGAAGGCATACCACGAGGAGGGTCAGGGAACCCAAGGCCAAGGGTGTCCCAACAGAAGGCCCGAGGGAGCTGGACCTGGGTGGATCAATAGTGGGGACGGCCAGAGAAAGGACTGAAGGAGAGCTCAGGGTCACGCTCCGGACTTATTTGGGAGTTGGCTGGATCCAGAACCTGGTGGACGCAGCACGGCTCGGGAGGTCACTCGAAGCTGGAGTGACCAGAACATCAGCAGTGAGTAAACAACCTAAACTGCATAACCCGACTCTGTCTCTGATTGCCGTCTACACTGCATCACCACAACTCCCATCCTCTGCACCTGATCCCCTGAGGCTATACCCCACCCGTTGGGGGTTATATCACCAAAGCTGCACCTACACCAACAGCCTCAGCGGACCCTGCTGCAGCGGCGGCCACAGTGACCGCAACACAACGGGTGGCGTAGTCGACAATAAAGAACTTATAACATCTGTAGGACTGCCACATACAACTCAGTTTGACACCCTGGGCACGGACCGGGTCACAGCCACTCGGAAGACTACAACCCCCATCTGATCCGGCTCCGGATATTCCCACTAACGAATATGGCCCAGGGGGCGCGTCAACTTTGGCGTAGTCGGCAGGATTACGTGCCCGCAACACCCGGGTACTGCGTGCCTGAAGAAAAGAACGAGTTTACCTCAAAAAGAAGTCTCCTGCCGGTTCCGGAGGGTCCCCGCCATCGGACTCCATCACAGGTCGATTCCCGCCGGTTGTCCGCCATTAACAGCGTTTTCCCGCCATCTGCAGAGTTTCCCGCCACTGGGAAGCGATTCCCGCCATTTCCAAAGGTTTCCCGCCTTGGAAGAGCGGACGCCATTATGGGCGTGCCAGAGGGTGGCGAGAGGCCACCTCCCATCGTGGGCCAGGACCGAAAATGGCGCCAAAAGTGGAAACCGCCCCCACCAACAGAGACTGTGATGCTAGAGGTGTCTGTCAGCGTGAGAGAACAGCCCCTGGAGCTGACAATCACCAAATGGCCTCGGGACCGCCCTCGAGGGGGGAGGAGACGAAAGAAAAGAACGAAGATGGGTGCCGCCTGGAGCAGTCTGGAGCGAGCGCACCCGGAGGCAGGAAGCCTGGAGAGGAGTAGCAGAGAAGCTCACCCGGAGATGGCCAGAGAGCAGAGCAGCACCGGCCCGCTGGCCAGGAGCCTGCTGGAAGAAGAGCAGAGCAGCACCGACCCGTTGGTCAGGAGCCTGCTGGAAACCACGACCCCACTAGGCTTAGTGGAGGTCCTAGCACAGCTCCCCCGAGACCGGGAGTGTGCACAGACTGCCCTGGAGGGCCTCGCACGGAGGATGGCCCGGGTACAGCGAGAGACATTGGCGGAGTGGAGCCGAGAGATGGCCCAGCAAACCAAGACCCGGAGCACGCCAGCCAAGATGAGGAGACAGACCGCCTCTGAGGATGGCGCGGGAGGACCCAAGGCCGGAGACGGCGCCGAGAAGGGAGCCGAACGCATGGAGGCAGGTAAAGGGGACGTCTATACCCCAAGCCGGGACACCGCTTACCTGCCCCAGCTCCCCGTCGCAGAGCCCGAAAGTCCCCCTGCTGTGCCCGAAAACGCCATGTCACTGACGCAGACTAGGCCCCAACCGGAAGCCGCCGCCGCGACCCCTGTGACGTCACACGCCTCGACCCCGAGCGTGACCAAGCAGGAAGTACCACCAGCCTGGTCGCAAGGCCTAGTACCCCCGGGCGCCGCAATACCAACAGCGCCCCCTACCTCCGCGGAGCCTCCGGCCTGGCCGCAAGGCCAGGTAGCCCAGGGTGCCGCCGTCCTAACGGTGCCCTTCACCTTCCAGGTGCCCCAGGCCTGGCCGCAAGGCCTGGGCAACCCGGGCGCCACCACCACCGCGCCCGCACCCGTAAAACCAAGGGTGCCGCGTCTGGGAGAGGACTTGTTTGCCCAGCACACGTGGCCGGACGGGCAGCCTTTCATCTGGCCCCAGAAATATTATGAACTGGAGCACCAGAGGAGAGTTGGGGCCATGTGTGCACCCCTGATTCCGGCTCCGAAGCCCGTGATAAGGATCTCGCCCCCGCTTGAAGAGACCCAATTTGAGTGGGACCCCACCGGAGAAGACCTAATGGGGTTCACTCAAGAAACCAGGGCAGCTGCAGCGGAGCGTGCTGAGTGCTGCCGACAGCAGCTCGAGGAGTTTGCGAGGGAGCGGAGAGAGAGGCGGGTCCGGGAACAACAGGCCCAAATAAGGAGCGCCGAGCAGAAGAGCCGAACCAGGAGAAACCCCCGTGCAGCGCACAGTCCCCGCACCACCGGGACTGTAATTAAGTTCAATATGCAGCATGGGTGGGGCTTCATCAGAGACCACAACACCCCCCGGCGACGTCTTTGTCACGCGCAGAGATGTGGAGTCCCATCTGCCGGAGGGGCACAGAGGTCGTGACCTTTATATCGGGGACGAGGTCACCTTTACCCGGCACAAGTGTGCCAAAGGACCTTACGCCCTCCATGTGCATCGCCTGACAGAGGAGGAGCTGCGATGTGAGGAGGAAGAGCAAGAGGATCCGGACGGGTCTGAAGCTGAGATCCCCAAAGAAAGAGCAGGAGGAAGACGTTGTTGAGTACAGCGGAGTAGGTGCTGTAAATAGTTACCCGATCGGGGTATAAAGAAACTGTTACTGCAAATATAGTCCCCGTTGGGACCAGCTGAGTGAACTGTTTACCCGTTAACCCCTTAATCCCACAGGCTGAGGACTGTGAGCAGCCATTCCCTTTCCCTCCTTACCTGGCCGAGGACTGAGAGCGGCCATATCCCTTGTAAATAGTTGCGCGTCCTAAAGCGCCCCCTACCGGTTTTATAGGAAAACCAGTTTTTCTAAGAGACTGTCGCACTTTTCCCGGACACACGTTGCACAGTGTCCGGAGGAGGAACCAGAAACAAGAGACGACGAGAATGTTATATGAAAAGTTTTATATATATATAATGTTTTTATATGTTTTATATGTTTATATGAAAATTTTGTATGTTTTGGTGTTGTTTTTGTCTTACAGCCCGAGGACGTGCTGTGATTTACCAGGGGGGAATGTAGCACCCTGAGGATTCGGCTGCTACAGGGGTATTGCACCTCAACCCAGAGGTGTGATATTCCACTCCCGGGTAAGGATGGAGTGTGGATCTGAGCTCGGTAGGCTGCATGCACTACACACATCCCATTTCCGAGGAACAGGCCGACGGTACTCCCACTTGGAAATGTGCAGGTACGACCGAGTCTGTTCCTGGCTGGAGTGGGAGGGGGGTGGTACATCCCAAGTAGTGTAGGGGCAGATAGGGGGAGCAGCCTGGGTAAAGATAGGAGCTCATTGGGTGCTGGTCACCTGAGCTCACACATAGAGGGTGTATATAAGGTGGGCACCAACTAAGAACAGGGTCAGTTGCAGAGAGAAAGTCAGGAGCAGAGGAGAAGAGAGACCCAGAGTGAGAGAGGAGAAGAGAGAGAGACCCAGAGGGGGAAACAGCAGAAAAGGACTCCAAGATCCCAACTTAAATCCCCGGGTGAAGAGTCGGCATCAGGGTACCGGAACCCAAGCTGGTGGGGGTAAAAACATTCCCCAGCCAGAGACCGGAGACCGTGGGCAGCATTTGCCACGGTCACCCACCACATCCACCACGAAGGCATACCACGAGGAGGGTCAGGGAACCCAAGGCCAAGGGTGTCCCAACAGAAGGCCCGAGGGAGCTGGACCTGGGTGGATCAATAGTGGGGACGGCCAGAGAAAGGACTGAAGGAGAGCTCAGGGTCACGCTCCGGACTTATTTGGGAGTTGGCTGGATCCAGAACCTGGTGGACGCAGCACGGCTCGGGAGGTCACTCGAAGCTGGAGTGACCAGAACATCAGCAGTGAGTAAACAACCTAAACTGCATAACCCGACTCTGTCTCTGATTGCCGTCTACACTGCATCACCACAACTCCCATCCTCTGCACCTGATCCCCTGAGGCTATACCCCACCCGTTGGGGGTTATATCACCAAAGCTGCACCTACACCAACAGCCTCAGCGGACCCTGCTGCAGCGGCGGCCACAGTGACCGCAACACAACGGGTGGCGTAGTCGACAATAAAGAACTTATAACATCTGTAGGACTGCCACATACAACTCAGTTTGACACCCTGGGCACGGACCGGGTCACAGCCACTCGGAAGACTACAACCCCCATCTGATCCGGCTCCGGATATTCCCACTAACGAATATGGCCCAGGGGGCGCGTCAGAGACATTACACAAGTATCTCTACACACTGCACACATACAGTAATCTGTAGACACCAGACTATATGGAGGCATTACACAAGTGTCTCTACACACTGCACACATACAGTAATCTGTATACACCAGACTATATGGAGACATTACACAAGTATCTCTACACACTGCACACATACAGTAATCTGTATACACCAGACTATATGGAGACATTACACAAGTATCTCTACACACTGCACACATACAGTAATCTGTATACACCAGACTATATGGAGGCATTACACAAGTGTCTCTACACACTGCACACACACAGTAATCTGTATACACCAGACTTTATGGAGACATTACACAAGTGTCTCTACACACTGCACACATACAGTAATCTGTATACACCAGACTATATGGAGACATTACACAAGTATCTCTACACACTGCACACACACAGTAATCTGTATACACCAGACTATATGGAGACATTACACAAGTGTCTCTACACACTGCACACATACAGTAATCTGTATACACCAGACTATATGGAGACATTACACAAGTATCTCTACACACTGCACACACACAGTAATCTGTATACACCAGACTATATGGAGACATTACACAAGTATCTCTACACACTGCACACACACAGTAATCTGTATACACCAGACTATATGGAGACATTACACAAGTGTCTCTACACACTGCACACATACAGTAATCTGTATACACCAGACTATATGGAGACATTACACAAGTATCTCTACACACTGCACACATACAGTAATCTGTACACACCAGACTATATGGAGGCATTACACAAGTATCTCTACACACTGCACACATACAGTAATCTGTACACACCAGACTATATGGAGGCATTACACAAGTATCTCTACACACTGCACACATACAGTAATCTGTATACACCAGACTATATGGAGACATTACACAAGTATCTCTACACACTGCACACATACAGTAATCTGTATACACCAGACTATATGGAGACATTACACAAGTATCTCTACACACTGCGCACATACAGTAATCTGTATACACCAGACTATATGGAGACATTACACAAGTATCTCTACACACTGCACACATACAGTAATCTGTACACACCAGACTATATGGAGACATTACACAAGTATCTCTACACACTGCACACATACAGTAATCTGTATACACCAGACTATATGGAGACATTACACAAGTGTCTCTACACACTGCACACATACAGTAATCTGTATACACCAGACTATATGGAGGCATTACACAAGTATCTCTACACACTGCACACATACAGTAATCTGTATACACCAGACTATATGGAGACATTACACAAGTGTCTCTACACACTGCACACATACAGTAATCTGTATACACCAGACTATATGGAGACATTACACAAGTATCTCTACACACTGCACACATACAGTAATCTGTATACACCAGACTATATGGAGACATTACACAAGTATCTCTACACACTGCACACATACAGTAATCTGTATACACCAGACTATATGGAGACATTACACAAGTATCTCTACACACTGCGCACATACAGTAATCTGTACACACCAGACTATATGGAGGCATTACACAAGTATCTCTACACACTGCACACATACAGTAATCTATATACACCAGACTATATGGAGACATTACACAAGTGTCTCTACACACTGCACACATACAGTAATCTGTATACACCAGACTATATGGAGACATTACACAAGTGTCTCTACACACTGCACACATACAGTAATCTGTATACACCAGACTATATGGAGACATTACACAAGTATCTCTACACACTGCACACATACAGTAATCTGTACACACCAGACTATATGGAGACATTACACAAGTATCTCTACACACTGCACACATACAGTAATCTGTATACACCAGACTATATGGAGACATTACACAAGTGTCTCTACACACTGCACACATACAGTAATCTGTATACACCAGACTATATGGAGGCATTACACAAGTATCTCTACACACTGCACACATACAGTAATCTGTACACACCAGACTATATGGAGGCATTACACAAGTATCTCTACACACTGCACACATACAGTAATCTGTATACACCAGACTATATGGAGGCATTACACAAGTGTCTCTACACACTGCACACATACAGTTATCTGTATACACCAGGCTATATGGAGACATTACACAAGTGTCTCTACACACTGCACACATACAGTTATCTGTATACACCAGACTATATGGAGGCATTACACAAGTGTCTCTACACACTGCACACATACAGTAATCTGTATACACCAGACTATATGGAGACATTACACAAGTGTCTCTACACACTGCACACATACAGTTATCTGTATACACCAGGCTATATGGAGACATTACACAAGTGTCTCTACACACTGCACACATACAGTTATCTGTATACACCAGACTATATGGAGGCATTACACAAGTGTCTCTACACACTGCACACATACAGTAATCTGTATACACCAGACTATATGGAGGCATTACACAAGTGTCTCTACACACTGCACACATACAGTTATCTGTATACACCAGGCTATATGGAGACATTACACAAGTGTCTCTACACACTGCACACATACAGTAATCTGTATACACCAGACTATATGGAGACATTACACAAGTGTCTCTACACACTGCACACATACAGTAATCTGTATACACCAGACTATATGGAGACATTACACAAGTGTCTCTACACACTGCACACATACAGTAATCTGTATACACCAGACTATATGGAGGCATTACACAAGTGTCTCTACACACTGCACACACACAGTAATCTGTATACACCAGACTATATGGAGACATTACACAAGTGTCTCTACACACTGCACACATACAGTAATCTGTATACACCAGACTATATGGAGACATTACACAAGTGTCTCTACACACTGCACACATACAGTAATCTGTATACACCAGACTATATGGAGACATTACACAAGTATCTCTACACACTGCACACATACAGTAATCTGTATACACCAGACTATATGGAGGCATTACACAAGTGTCTCTACACACTGCACACATACAGTAATCTGTATACACCAGACTATATGGAGACATTACACAAGTGTCTCTACACACTGCACACATACAGTAATCTGTATACACCAGACTATATGGAGACATTACACAAGTATCTCTACACACTGCACACATACAGTAATCTGTATACACCAGACTATATGGAGACATTACACAAGTATCTCTACACACTGCACACATACAGTAATCTGTATACACCAGACTATATGGAGACATTACACAAGTGTCTCTACACACTGCACACATACAGTAATCTGTACACACCAGACTATATGGAGACATTACACAAGTATCTCTACACACTGCACACATACAGTAATCTGTATACACCAGACTATATGGAGGCATTACACAAGTGTCTCTACACACTGCACACATACAGTAATCTGTACACACCAGACTATATGGAGACATTACACAAGTATCTCTACACACTGCACACATACAGTAATCTGTATACACCAGACTATATGGAGACATTACACAAGTGTCTCTACACACTGCACACATACAGTAATCTGTACACACCAGACTATATGGAGACATTACACAAGTATCTCTACACACTGCACACATACAGTAATCTGTATACACCAGACTATATGGAGGCATTACACAAGTATCTCTACACACTGCACACATACAGTAATCTGTATACACCAGACTATATGGAGACATTACACAAGTATCTCTACACACTGCACACATACAGTAATCTGTATACACCAGACTATATGGAGACATTACACAAGTGTCTCTACACACTGCACACATACAGTAATCTGTATACACCAGACTATATGGAGACATTACACAAGTGTCTCTACACACTGCACACATACAGTAATCTGTATACACCAGACTATATGGAGACATTACACAAGTGTCTCTACACACTGCACACATACAGTAATCTGTATACACCAGACTATATGGAGACATTACACAAGTATCTCTACACACTGAACACATACAGTAATCTGTACACACCAGACTATATGGAGACATTACACAAGTATCTCTACACACTGCACATATACAGTAATCTGTATATACCAGACTATATGGAGGCATTACACAAGTATCTCTACACACTTCACACATACAGTAATCTGTATACACCAGACTATATGGAGACATTACACAAGTATCTCTACACACTGCACACATACAGTAATCTGTATACACCAGACTATATGGAGACATTACACAAGTATCTCTACACACTGCACAGATACAGTAATCTGTATACACCAGACTATATGGAGACATTACACAAGTATCTCTACACACTGCACACATACAGTAATCTGTATACACCAGACTATATGGAGACATTACACAAGTATCTCTACACACTGCACACATACAGTAATCTGTATACACCAGACTATATGGAGACATTACACAAGTATCTCTACACACTGCACAGATACAGTAATCTGTATACACCAGACTATATGGAGACATTACACAAGTATCTCTACACACTGCACAGATACAGTAATCTGTATACACCAGACTATATGGAGACATTACACAAGTATCTCTACACACTGCACACATACAGTAATCTGTAGACACCAGACTATATGGAGGCATTACACAAGTATCTCTACACACTGCACAGATACAGTAATCTGTATACACCAGACTATATGGAGACATTACACAAGTATCTCTACACACTGCACACATACAGTAATCTGTAGACACCAGACTATATGGAGGCATTACACAAGTATCTCTACACACTGCACACATACAGTAATCTGTATACACCAGACTATATGGAGACATTACACAAGTATCTCTACACACTGCACAGATACAGTAATCTGTATACACCAGACTATATGGAGACATTACACAAGTATCTCTACACACTGCACACATACAGTAATCTGTATACACCAGACTATATGGAGGCATTACACAAGTATCTCTTTACACTGCGCACATACAGTAATCTGTATACACCAGACTATATGGAGGCATTACACAAGTATCTCTACACACTGCACACATACAGTAATCTGTATACACCAGACTATATGGAGACATTACACAAGTATCTCTACACACTGCACACATAGAGTAATCTGTATACACCAGACTATATGGAGACATTACACAAGTATCTCTACACACTGCACACATACAGTAATCTGTATACACCAGACTATATGGAGACATTACACAAGTATCTCTACACACTGCACACATACAGTAATCTGTATACACCAGACTATATGGAGGCATTACACAAGTATCTCTACACACTGCACACATACAGTAATCTGTATACACCAGACTATATGGAGACATTACACAAGTGTCTCTACACACTGCACACATACAGTAATCTGTATACACCAGACTATATGGAGACATTACACAAGTGTCTCTACACACTGCACACATACAGTAATCTGTATACACCAGACTATATGGAGACATTACACAAGTATCTCTACACACTGCACACATACAGTAATCTGTATACACCAGACTATATGGAGACATTACACAAGTATCTCTACACACTGCACACATACAGTAATCTGTATACACCAGACTATATGGAGACATTACACAAGTATCTCTACACACTGCACACATACAGTAATCTGTATACACCAGACTATATGGAGGCATTACACAAGTATCTCTATACACTGCGCACATACAGTAATCTGTATACACCAGACTATATGGAGACATTACACAAGTGTCTCTACACACTGCACACATACAGTAATCTGTATACACCAGACTATATGGAGGCATTACACAAGTATCTCTATACACTGCGCACATACAGTAATCTGTATACACCAGACTATATGGAGACATTACACAAGTATCTCTACACACTGCACACATACAGTAATCTGTATACACCAGACTATATGGAGACATTACACAAGTATCTCTACACACTGCACACATACAGTAATCTGTATACACCAGACTATATGGAGGCATTACACAAGTATCTCTATACACTGCGCACATACAGTAATCTGTATACACCAGACTATATGGAGACATTACACAAGTATCTCTACACACTGCACACATACAGTAATCTGTATACACCAGACTATATGGAGACATTACACAAGTATCTCTACACACTGCACACATACAGTTATCTGTATACACCAGACTATATGGAGACATTACACAAGTGTCTCTACACACTGCACACATACAGTAATCTGTATACACCAGACTATATGGAGACATTACACAAGTATCTCTACACACTGCACACATACAGTAATCTGTATACACCAGACTATATGGAGACATTACACAAGTATCTCTACACACTGCACACATACAGTTATCTGTATACACCAGACTATATGGAGACATTACACAAGTATCTCTACACACTGCACACATACAGTAATCTGTATACACCAGACTATATGGAGACATTACACAAGTATCTCTACACACTGCGCACATACAGTAATCTGTATACACCAGACTATATGGAGGCATTACACAAGTATCTCTACACACTGCACACATACAGTAATCTGTATACACCAGACTATATGGAGGCATTACACAAGTATCTCTTTACACTGCGCACATACAGTAATCTGTATACACCAGACTATATGGAGGCATTACACAAGTATCTCTACACACTGCACATATACAGTAATCTGTATACACCAGACTATATGGAGACATTACACAAGTATCTCTACACACTGCACACATACAGTAATCTGTATACACCAGACTATATGGAGGCATTACACAAGTATCTCTACACACTGCACACATACAGTAATCTGTATACACCAGACTATATGGAGGCATTACACAAGTATCTCTACACACTGCACATATACAGTAATCTGTATACACCAGACTATATGGAGACATTACACAAGTATCTCTACACACTGCACACATACAGTAATCTGTATACACCAGACTATATGGAGGCATTACACAAGTATCTCTACACACTGCACATATACAGTAATCTGTATACACCAGACTATATGGAGACATTACACAAGTATCTCTACACACTGCACACATACAGTAATCTGTATACATCAGACTATATGGAGGCATTACACAAGTATCTCTTTACACTGCGCACATACAGTAATCTGTATACACCAGACTATATGGAGGCATTACACAAGTATCTCTACACACTGCACACATACAGTAATCTGTATACACCAGACTATATGGTGGCATTACACAAGTGTCTCTACACACTGCACACATACAGTAATCTGTATACATCAGACTATATGGAGGCATTACACAAGTATCTCTTTACACTGCACACATACAGTAATCTGTATACACCAGACTATATGGAGGCATTACACAAGTATCTCTACACACTGCACACATACAGTAATCTGTATACACCAGACTATATGGAGACATTACACAAGTGTCTCTACACACTGCACACATACAGTAATCTGTATACACCAGACTATATGGAGGCATTACACAAGTATCTCTACACACTGCACACATACAGTAATCTGTATACACCAGACTATATGGAGACATTACACAAGTGTCTCTACACACTGCACACATACAGTAATCTGTATACACCAGACTATATGGAGACATTACACAAGTGTCTCTACACACTGCACACATACAGTAATCTGTATACACCAGACTATATGGAGACATTACACAAGTATCTCTACACACTGCACACATACAGTAATCTGTATACACCAGACTATATGGAGACATTACACAAGTATCTCTACACACTGCACACATACAGTAATCTGTATACACCAGACTATATGGAGGCATTACACAAGTATCTCTATACACTGCGCACATACAGTAATCTGTATACACCAGACTATATGGAGGCATTACACAAGTGTCTCTACACACTGCACACATACAGTAATCTGTATACACCAGACTATATGGAGGCATTACACAAGTATCTCTATACACTGCGCACATACAGTAATCTGTATACACCAGACTATATGGAGACATTACACAAGTATCTCTACACACTGCACACATACAGTAATCTGTATACACCAGACTATATGGAGACATTACACAAGTATCTCTACACACTGCACACATACAGTAATCTGTAGACACCAGACTATATGGAGACATTACACAAGTGTCTCTACACACTGCACACATACAGTAATCTGTATACACCAGACTATATGGAGACATTACACAAGTATCTCTACACACTGCACACATACAGTAATCTGTAGACACCAGACTATATGGAGACATTACACAAGTGTCTCTACACACTGCACACATACAGTAATCTGTATACACCAGACTATATGGAGACATTACACAAGTATCTCTACACACTGCACACATACAGTTATCTGTATACACCAGACTATATGGAGACATTACACAAGTATCTCTACACACTGCACACATACAGTAATCTGTATACACCAGACTATATGGAGACATTACACAAGTATCTCTACACACTGCACACATACAGTAATCTGTATACACCAGACTATATGGAGGCATTACACAAGTATCTCTACACACTGCACACATACAGTAATCTGTATACATCAGACTATATGGAGGCATTACACAAGTATCTCTTTACACTGCGCACATACAGTAATCTGTATACACCAGACTATATGGAGGCATTACACAAGTATCTCTACACACTGCACACATACAGTAATCTGTATACACCAGACTATATGGAGGCATTACACAAGTATCTCTACACACTGCACACATACAGTAATCTGTATACACCAGACTATATGGAGACATTACACAAGTATCTCTACACACTGCACACATACAGTAATCTGTATACACCAGACTATATGGAGACATTACACAAGTATCTCTACACACTGCACACATACAGTAATCTGTATACACCAGACTATATGGAGGCATTACACAAGTATCTCTACACACTGCACACATACAGTAATCTGTATACATCAGACTATATGGAGGCATTACACAAGTATCTCTTTACACTGCGCACATACAGTAATCTGTATACACCAGACTATATGGAGGCATTACACAAGTATCTCTACACACTGCACACATACAGTTATCTGTAGACACCAGACTATATGGAGACATTACACAAGTATCTCTACACACTGCACACATACAGTAATCTGTATACACCAGACTATATGGAGACATTACACAAGTATCTCTACACACTGCACACATACAGTAATCTGTATACACCAGACTATATGGAGACATTACACAAGTGTCTCTACACACTGCACACATACAGTAATCTGTATACACCAGACTATATGGAGACATTACACAAGTATCTCTACACACTGCACACATACAGTAATCTGTATACACCAGACTATATGGAGACATTACACAAGTATCTCTACACACTGCACACATACAGTAATCTGTATACACCAGACTATATGGAGGCATTACACAAGTATCTCTATACACTGCGCACATACAGTAATCTGTATACACCAGACTATATGGAGACATTACACAAGTATCTCTATACACTGCACACATACAGTAATCTGTATACACCAGACTATATGGAGACATTACACAAGTATCTCTACACACTGCACACATACAGTAATCTGTAGACACCAGACTATATGGAGACATTACACAAGTGTCTCTACACACTGCACACATACAGTAATCTGTATACACCAGACTATATGGAGACATTACACAAGTATCTCTACACACTGCACACATACAGTAATCTGTATACACCAGACTATATGGAGACATTACACAAGTATCTCTACACACTGCACACACACAGTAATCTGTATACACCAGACTATATGGAGACATTACACAAGTGTCTCTACACACTGCACACATACAGTAATCTGTATACACCAGACTATATGGAGACATTACACAAGTATCTCTACACACTGCACACATACAGTAATCTGTAGACACCAGACTATATGGAGACATTACACAAGTATCTCTACACACTGCACACATACAGTAATCTGTAGACACCAGACTATATGGAGACATTACACAAGTATCTCTACACACTGCACACATACAGTAATCTGTATACACCAGACTATATGGAGACATTACACAAGTGTCTCTACACACTGCACACATACAGTAATCTGTATACACCAGACTATATGGAGACATTACACAAGTATCTCTACACACTGCACACATACAGTAATCTGTATACACCAGACTATATGGAGACATTACACAAGTATCTCTACACACTGCACACATACAGTAATCTGTATACACCAGACTATATGGAGACATTACACAAGTATCTCTACACACTGCACACATACAGTAATCTGTATACACCAGACTATATGGAGACATTACACAAGTATCTCTACACACTGCACACATACAGTAATCTGTATACACCAGACTATATGGAGACATTACACAAGTGTCTCTACACACTGCACACATACAGTAATCTGTATACACCAGACTATATGGAGACATTACACAAGTATCTCTACACACTGCACACATACAGTTATCTGTATACACCAGACTATATGGAGACATTACACAAGTATCTCTACACACTGCACACATACAGTAATCTGTATACACCAGACTATATGGAGACATTACACAAGTATCTCTACACACTGCACACATACAGTAATCTGTATACACCAGACTATATGGAGACATTACACAAGTATCTCTACACACTGCACACATACAGTAATCTGTATACACCAGACTATATGGAGGCATTACACAAGTATCTCTACACACTGCACATATACAGTAATCTGTATACACCAGACTATATGGAGACATTACACAAGTATCTCTACACACTGCACACATACAGTAATCTGTATACATCAGACTATATGGAGGCATTACACAAGTATCTCTTTACACTGCGCACATACAGTAATCTGTATACACCAGACTATATGGAGGCATTACACAAGTATCTCTACACACTGCACACATACAGTAATCTGTATACACCAGACTATATGGAGGCATTACACAAGTATCTCTACACACTGCACACATACAGTAATCTGTATACACCAGACTATATGGAGACATTACACAAGTGTCTCTACACACTGCACACATACAGTAATCTGTATACACCAGACTATATGGAGGCATTACACAAGTATCTCTACACACTGCACACATACAGTAATCTGTATACACCAGACTATATGGAGGCATTACACAAGTATCTCTACACACTGCACACATACAGTAATCTGTATACACCAGACTATATGGAGGCATTACACAAGTGTCTCTATACACTGCACACATACAGTAATCTGTATACACCAGACTATATGGAGACATTACACAAGTATCTCTACACACTGCACACATACAGTAATCTGTATACACCAGACTATATGGAGGCATTACACAAGTATCTCTACACACTGCACACATACAGTAATCTGTAGACACCAGACTATATGGAGACATTACACAAGTGTCTCTACACACTGCACACATACAGTAATCTGTATACACCAGACTATATGGAGACATTACACAAGTATCTCTACACACTGCACACATACAGTAATCTGTATACACCAGACTATATGGAGGCATTACACAAGTATCTCTATACACTGCACACATACAGTAATCTGTAGACACCAGACTATATGGAGACATTACACAAGTGTCTCTACACACTGCACACATACAGTAATCTGTATACACCAGACTATATGGAGACATTACACAAGTATCTCTACACACTGCACACATACAGTTATCTGTATACACCAGACTATATGGAGACATTACACAAGTATCTCTACACACTGCACACATACAGTAATCTGTATACACCAGACTATATGGAGACATTACACAAGTATCTCTACACACTGCACACATACAGTAATCTGTATACACCAGACTATATGGAGACATTACACAAGTATCTCTACACACTGCACACATACAGTAATCTGTATACACCAGACTATATGGAGACATTACACAAGTATCTCTACACACTGCACACATACAGTAATCTGTATACACCAGACTATATGGAGACATTACACAAGTATCTCTACACACTGCACACATACAGTAATCTGTATACACCAGACTATATGGAGACATTACACAAGTATCTCTACACACTGCACACATACAGTAATCTGTATACACCAGACTATATGGAGGCATTACACAAGTATCTCTACACACTGCACACATACAGTAATCTGTATACACCAGACTATATGGAGGCATTACACAAGTATCTCTACACACTGCACACATACAGTAATCTGTATACACCAGACTATATGGAGGCATTACACAAGTGTCTCTACACACTGCACACATACAGTAATCTGTATACACCAGACTATATGGAGGCATTACACAAGTATCTCTACACACTGCACACATACAGTAATCTGTATACACCAGACTATATGGAGGCATTACACAAGTGTCTCTACACACTGCACACATACAGTAATCTGTATACACCAGACTATATGGAGACATTACACAAGTATCTCTACACACTGCACACATACAGTAATCTGTATACACCAGACTATATGGAGACATTACACAAGTATCTCTACACACTGCACACATACAGTAATCTGTATACACCAGACTATATGGAGACATTACACAAGTGTCTCTACACACTGCACACATACAGTAATCTGTATACACCAGACTATATGGAGATATTACACAAGTATCTCTACACACTGCACACATACAGTAATCTGTATACACCAGACTATATGGAGACATTACACAAGTGTCTCTACACACTGCACACATACAGTAATCTGTATACACCAGACTATATGGAGATATTACACAAGTATCTCTACACACTGCACACATACAGTAATCTGTATACACCAGACTATATGGAGACATTACACAAGTGTCTCTACACACTGCACACATACAGTAATCTGTATACACCAGACTATATGGAGACATTACACAAGTGTCTCTACACACTGCACACATACAGTAATCTGTATACACCAGGCTATATGGAGACATTACACAAGTGTCTCTACACACTGCACACATACAGTAATCTGTATACACCAGACTATATGGAGACATTACACAAGTGTCTCTACACACTGCACACATACAGTAATCTGTATACACCAGACTATATGGAGACATTACACAAGTATCTCTACACACTGCACACATACAGTAATCTGTATACACCAGACTATATGGAGATATTACATAAGTATCTCTACACACTGCACACATACAGTTATCTGTATACACCAGACTATATGGAGACATTACACAAGTGTCTCTACACACTGCACACATACAGTAATCTGTATACACCAGACTATATGGAGATATTACATAAGTATCTCTACACACTGCACACATACAGTAATCTGTATACACCAGACTATATGGAGATATTACACAAGTATCTCTACACACTGCACACATACAGTTATCTGTATACACCAGACTATATGGAGACATTACACAAGTATCTCTACACACTGCACACATACAGTAATCTGTATACACCAGACTATATGGAGACATTACACAAGTATCTCTACACACTGCGCACATACAGTAATCTGTAGACACCAGACTATATGGAGACATTACACAAGTATCTCTACACACTGCACACATACAGTAATCTGTATACACCAGACTATATGGAGGCATAACAGTAATCTGTATACACTCAGACTATATGGAGGGCATTACACAAGTATCTCTACACACTGCACACATACAGTAATCTGTATACATCCATACTATAGGAGACATTACACACAGTATCTCTACACACTGACAGCAACATACAGTAATCCTGTATAC